>NC_142087.1:75685388-76288825 GCF_054644295.1 Miniopterus natalensis | reverse complement strand
GGTCACAGACGCGCCCCTTGCTGCGCGTGAGGCCGAGAGCTAGGTCAGCCACGAGCTCCTGACAGCGGGGGCCCGAGTTCCAGGGCCTGCCTGTCGTGTAAGGGAGAAAGGAGAGGATGGCAGAAGGGACAGTGAGCACGTTCGTTTACTTAGCTGTAATTCAAAAATTTGAGTTGCGTTCTGTTTTTAATAAGAACTTCGCCCTGGCCGGCGTGGCGCAGTGGTTAGAGCGCCGGCCCTCGGACTCAAGGGTCCCGGGTTCAGTTCCAGCCAGGGGCGCATCCCATGGTTGCAGGCTCATCCCCGGTTGGGGCAAGTGCCAGAGGCAGCCAGTCAGTGGGTCTCACGTCTGTGTTTCTCTCTCTCTGTCCCCCCCTTCCTCCCCTTTCCACTCTCCCAGAAAAGCAATGGGAAAAATATCCTCAGGTGAGGATTTAAATAAATAAATAAGAAATTCACATTCCATGTAGGGAAAATTAGAAAATACCAGTAATAGTATATTCATCTCAGACTAGAGGAAACCTCCCCTTTCTCCCAAGCTGTTAGCTCTTTGCCAACCACCCACCCAGCTTGGGGGTTTCTAAATAATCTTTGGAGATCGCGTCTTACTCTGCATAAGACAGGGGGAGGTCAGCCCTTTCACGATTGTTTCCTGAAGCCCTCTGTGTGTGTTCGAAGGAGACAAGCCCCACAAGTGCGAAGTCTGCGGCAAGTGCTTCAGCCGGAAGGACAAGCTGAAGACCCACATGCGGTGCCACACAGGCGTGAAGCCCTACAAGTGCAAGACGTGTGACTACGCCGCTGCGGACAGCAGCAGCCTCAACAAGCACCTGCGGATCCACTCCGACGAGCGGCCCTTCAAGTGCCAGATCTGCCCCTACGCCAGCCGCAACTCCAGCCAGCTCACCGTCCACCTGCGGTCCCACACAGGTAGGTCTCTCCTGGCGCTCTCCCTCCGTGCTCCCGCCTTCCTGTCGCTTCAGTCATACTCGCCCAAAGCATTCAATCACACAGAAGTAAATGAGGTGGGGGCGTTTGGCAGTCCCTTCTATGCAGCTTTGCTTTTCATCTGCCCAGAAGTGCCTTTCTCAGTAAAATAGGGGAAAACATCCAATTTATAACTATATATATATAGTTATAAATTAAATTACTAGTGAATAAGTTATAAAGTTACTATATATATATAGTTATAAAGTTACTATGTATATATATATATATACATAGTAACTTTATAACTTATTCACTAGTAATTTAATTGAGATGTGCTAAATGAAACAGATACATAAGTGATGCATTTTTAATATGTTTCTGCATAATGGTTGGTTAGTCATTTCACTCCGTTTTAAAGTATACTCTGATTAGCTCAGTGTGGTACAGCTTAATGGGAAAACTCAGCAGAGTAGGTAATTTAACAAATTATGTATGTTTTCCTTTTGGCAAGTGTATCAGTTAGCTTTTGATAACAATGATGCTGTGTAACAACCATCACAAACCCTCAGTGGCATATCATACCAAGTATTTATTGCTCACATACTTCAGGTCATTAGGGGGTTGGCTAGACAGCTCTGTTGATGTTGGCTGGTCTTAATCACATGTGTGGGAAAGGCTGGGTGTCCACGGACCTTGGCTGGGGCAGTCTGGCACTACTCCCATATCCTTCATTTTCCTTCTGGGACCAGTGGGCTACCCCAGGCTTGTCCTTCTCATGACAGTGGCAGTAATACAAGCAAGCATGCCCCAGTGTGTCACCCCATTTCATATCTGTATTTGTATCCCATTCGCTAAAGCAAATTCTGTTGGCTAAAGCAAATGTCAAGAGTTGGGGCTGAGTTCACCCACAGAAGGAGCTCACCACAAGGTTACACGGCAAAAGACAGGGACTTACGAGGAGGGATAAAGAATTGAGGCCATTTTTGCAATCAACAGTCCACCCCACCGTCATTCACACCTTTCCAACATACAAACGCATTCACACCCTCCCAAGCCCTCTACAAGTCACATCCAATCACAGGATCTCGTGATCGCCTTCAAGTCTGGCGATATGGGTCCTTTGGAACTAGGCACCTTTGCAGTAAAAAGACACTGTCCCCACACTCCCAGTGTACACAGCCAGGACAATTGCAGTAACCTTGCTGTTTGAAAGGTTGGGCGCCTTTTTAGATTTTTAGTCTAACTGGGTGACAGCTTTGCTGGTAGAGCTGTATAAAAACTGCATTTCCTGTGTATCTACGTGCCAAAGGCCACACCCACAGTTCTTTCCGAGACTTGCCTTTCCTCTGAACCCAAGTATAGGCCTTCGGCATATGACCATCTTCCGTGGGTTGAATCCCTCACGACTTCCAGGAATCCTTGTTCAGCTGAGAGAATCTGCTTGGCACCAACTTCACTCTTTTGGAGATTTTAACAGAGGCTTACATTCACAGCCTTCATTTCTCATTCCGTCCCCACCTCCCGCCCCGAGATCACCTCCCTGGATAGGATCTTTGTCCACAGGCTGCTTTCTTACTTCGAAAACCTTTTGCTGGCTGGAGATGAGAATCTTCATCCAACCCAGCACATCTTTGATTTTCAGTATTCTCTCTGAGTTCCGTTCTGAGAACAGCCAGTCCTTCTTGGAGTTTGCCTCTCTCTTGTGGTAGCATATCATGTGCAGCTTGTGAGACACTTGCCGTGTTTCGCCTAGAATTCATCTCTTCGGTCAAGTCCACAATTCAGTAGGTGCATTTTCTGTCTTTAAGTTACCGCAGGTGACAGTTTTACCAAATGTTTGCCGTTACGTAGCATACAGGCGGCCTCTACCTGCCAACCAGCCTGAAAGCCAGTGCTACATAACTTACTTTTCTGGTGTGGCAGTGCTCCATTTCTCAATACTTATACCTGTATCAGTTACCTGTTCTCTAGTTATCAGTTATCTATTGTGCAATAATGCAGTGTAACAAAAACCCCCGGGAGACCTCAGTGACTACAGCATGCCGTGTTGGGGATCAGCTGGGTGTCGTCTGGGCAGCTCTGCGGATCTTGGCTGGGGTCACTTACAGGTCTGAGACCCTGCTGGCCGTGCCCGGCTGTGCACCAGGCTTCACCGCAGTACCTTAGCTCTGCTCCGTGTCCCTGTCCTCCTCCCAGGACCAGCAGGTGAGGCCAGGCTTGGCTTTCTCGTGGTGATGGAGGACAGGCGTGCAAGCCAGCAGATCCCAATGCACAGCCCGTTTCAAGCCATTGCTGTGTCAGGCCTCCGGAGCATTCCCTCAGCTAAATCAGATGACACGAGGGGTCCTGTTGTCTGAGGTCACAGCAGGTCATCCTGCCCTGGCCAGGAGAGCATGGGTGATGACATACATGACAGAGGTCGTGGCTACAGGGAGATCTGGGGATATTTTTGGGACCTGTAGTTAAGACATTGGCATCACTGATGCCCAACTGATCTTCAGAAATCTCTCCAACCTAAGTTTGAGGAGCTAAAGGATTCATTCTTGGAAATAGTTCAGAATCATCTTGACTCATAACGATAAACTTGCCATTTATAGTAGCATCTTTAAATTGGTCCAGAAAAGGTGTATTTTCTAAAAATTCAAATGTGTTCCATTTATGCAATGTGTCCGTGGAGTGTTTGTTACCCTTCCTTTGCTTTGACCAACTACATTGTCAGTCATCTTAGGAGCCACCTAAACTCAAGAAAGATCTGTCCTGCCCAGTCGGCATGGCTCAGTGGTTGAGCATCGCCCTATGAACCAAGAGGTCACGGGTTCAATTCCCGGTCAGGGCACATGCCCAGGTTGCGGGCTTGAGCCCCAGTGAGAGGCATACAGGAGGCAGCCGATCAGTGACTCTCTCTCATCATTGATGTTTCTATCTCTCCCTCTCCCTTCCTCTCTCTGAAATCAATAATAAAAATAAAAAATAAAACATGAAAAGAAAAGAAAGATCTGTCCACTTAAATGTATTGGTCACTTATTCACTGGGCAACATCCATTAAGTCCCCACTGCACGCTGGACCCGGGGTGAGGTAGTGGGCAGGAACGAATGCAGTCATTTGCCTTTCAGAACTCATGGTCCGGTGGGACTGTCACTGACTAGCACACCTCGTTTAAGAAATAAATCTGTGGTTAAAGGGGAAAAAGAAGGTGACCAAGGGATTTAAAACTTTGACTTCCATGTCAAAAGTGTTGTTAAGCTCTGTGAGATTTGGTTATCTGCTTTTTCTGGGTTTCACCCCTGATGATTGCTTTTAAAAAAGGCAGAAAGATTTGTCACTAATTTGGGCAGGGGTGTAACGGGAAGACCTCGTAAAACCTTCCAGAGCAGAGGTTCTTATTCTGAGCCCACAGACACCTCTACCCAGGATCCGTGAATAGAATTCAGGTCCACCAAATGGGGCACGGAAAATTCACACATCTTCGTTTTCACTAACCTGTACTGAAATCCGATGTGACCTTCAATTACAAAAATTGGCAACCAATCTGATCACAGTGCATGGAACTTGTTGCCAGTAGAAACCACAGATCTTTTGCTAACAGTTGTTGCAGGTAGATCAGAATTTCTTTAATGCTCTTCTCTACTTAGAAATGGTTGTAGCTACTGGACCCGCCGTTGGATATTATTATTTAATACATTGATAAAACACACACATTGCCATATAACAGATTTTTTTCTTTAAAATTTTTAATAACTATTTCAATGTAATCAGTTTCTTTTGTGTTCCTATTAATTTTTACTTTCCTTTGTCTGTTTAGGCATTATTCTGACAAAGGGCCCATGGGTTTCACTGAACTGGGAAAAAGGGGTCAATGGTATAAAAAGGGGGTCAGCAAACTTTTTCTATAAAGGGCCAGATATAAAGCCTAAATATTTTAGGCTTTGCTGGCCATATAGCCTCTGTCACAGTCACTCACCTCTGCCTTGAAAGTGACCATAAACAACACATAAACAAATGGGCTGTATACCAAGAAAACTTCATTTGCAAACACAGGCTGTGGGCCAGATTTGGCCGTAGCTTACCATTTCTTGTTCTAGAATTTAGCGTGCATGGTCTTAGTGGTATTGAGTCATATATAAAGCACTGCTTAGGTTTGGGCTTCCCACTTTTCTTGAAGCTTGCTATTTTTTTCTCCCTGTCATCTTTAATTGCATGTAGTAAGCAGCTCATGGTGATGTGTTAGGCCTTATACCAGAAAGCCAGAACACAGCCTTAGTCTTTTGAGCTTATGACCTAAGAGAGTGAACATCGGCCATAGGTGCTGATAATTGCCTGGCATCTAAGAATACCAGCTCTGGAGTCAGCCTGGGTTGGAATCCGAGCCCTGCTGCTACACCTGGGTGACCGTGAACAAGATCCGTAGTCTCTGTAGGCCTCAATCTCCTGTGTACAATAGTGTTAATAATAATAATGTTGCTAATAGCACCTATCTCCGGGGACTGTTGGGAGCATCTGGTGAGACCATTCTTGTGGAGTGTTCAGCAGAGCGCCTGCCATCCCGGAAGCCACCGTGAAGAATGTTAGCGGCTGTGGTTTTGCTTAATTACACAATAATTGAAATGGGCGGGGTCACCCGTATGCCTTAGATACACTGGACTTGGCATTCGTTGACAAAATCAGTTTGGAATATCACGGTCTCTGCTCATCTTTCAGCGAATATGAATTTAAAAATAAAAGGTCAAGCCGCTGGATTTTGTAACTTCACCAGTAAAGAACGCAGCTGGCAATGTGGGATAAAGTTTGCGCAATAAACACGTCTTTATTAATAAAAATCTGCCTGAAGTGTAAGCTGGGCGTTTCAATCATTGTAAAGAGAATGTTCTGATGAGTGAGCACGGAGATGACCGATTCGAAAATGTGTCCTTCAATCTGTTACAACATGTAACTCAGTCAAAATCAGCGGATTACGCAGAATGGTGAGCCACGAACTAGCCGAGTGGTCACATTAATCTAGGAACCATAGCTCGATTGTTTTAAAGACCATGCTAAGGATATCCACACATTTTATTTGGGACGATTAAAGAGCTCTTTTCCGTCTCAGTTTTTCTCCTGGGTTTTGTCACGGTGGTGGTGCACCAAGCCTGTGGCGGTGGCTTAGGTTTGGGGAAAGAAGTCAAGTCCCCCACCCCCGCACCCCCCCTTTTTTTTTCTCCCAGGGGCTGCTAGGAGCTGCAGTTAGAAGGTCTCCACCCGCCTGCCTTGGTGTAAGCGATTTTCTGGTGTGTGCTTCGGGGGGATCCGCTGTGGTTGTTGCCTGCCTGTTCTCATGGAAACTCACCTTGTGTTGACAGGGGACGCCCCCTTCCAGTGCTGGCTCTGTAGCGCCAAGTTCAAAATCAGCTCGGACTTGAAAAGGCACATGCGCGTGCACTCGGGGGAGAAGCCTTTCAAGTGCGAGTTCTGCAATGTCCGCTGCACCATGAAGGGAAACCTCAAGTCCCACATCCGCATCAAGCACAGCGGGAATAACTTCAAGTGTCCGCACTGCGACTTCCTGGGGGACAGCAAAGCCACCCTCCGGAAGCACAGCCGGGTGCACCAGTCCGAGCACCCCGAGAAGTGCGCGGAGTGCAGCTACTCCTGCTCCAGCAAGGCCGCGCTGCGCATCCACGAGCGCATCCACTGCACGGACCGCCCCTTCAAGTGCAATTTCTGCAGCTTCGACACCAAGCAGCCCAGCAACCTGAGCAAGCACATGAAGAAGTTCCACGGGGACATGGTCAAGAACGAGGCCTCGGAGAGGAAGGACACCGGCCGCCAGAGCAGCCGGCAGGTGGCCAAGCTGGACGCCAAGAAGACTTTCCACTGTGACATTTGCGACGCCTCGTTCATGCGGGAGGACTCGCTCCGCAGCCACAAGAGGCAGCACAGTGAGTACAGTGAGAGCAAGAACTCGGACGTGACCGTCCTCCAGTTTCAGATCGAACCCAGCAAGCAGCAGGCCGCGCCCCTCACCGTGGGCCACCTCCAGGTGCCCCTGCAGCCCAGCCAGGTGCCCCAGTTCAGCGAGGGGAGAGTCAAAATCATCGTGGGGCATCAGGTGCCCCAGGCGAACACCATTGTCCAGGCTGCGGCCGCCGCCGTGAACATTGTGCCATCCACCTTGGTGGCCCAGAACCCGGAGGAACTGCCCGGGAACAGCCGGCTGCAGATCTTGCGCCAGGTCAATCTGATCGCCCCTCCCCAGCCCTCGGGGTGTCCCAGCGAGGCGGGTGCCCTGACCCAGCCGACTGTCCTGCTGACCACGCACGACCAGACGGAGGGAGCCACTCTGCACCAGACTCTCATCCCCACGGCCCCAGGCGGCCCCCAGGAAGGCGCTGGCAACCAGACTTTTATCACCAGTTCCGGTATCACCTGCACGGACTTCGAAGGCCTTAACGCTCTCATTCAGGAGGGGACGGCCGAGGTGACTGTGGTGAGCGACGGGGGCCAGAACATCGCGGTGGCCTCCGCGGCCCCACCTATATTTTCCTCCTCTCAGCAAGAACTGCCCAAGCAGACTTATTCCATCATTCAAGGAGGGGCCCACCCAGCTTTGCTCTGTCCAGCGGATTCCATACCAGATTAGTGCTTAAAAAACAAAAGAAAGGGGGGGGAGGGAAATGTGACACAAAAATAAGTCATACATAGAATTCTGCAAGAGGTATGCCCTTTATGTTTTTAAAGATTATTGAGAAAGGCCCCCCATAATAAATTGTAATTTTATACTGCTTACTATAATTTTTTAATGCTGTAGTAACGGTGAGACCCTCCCCCCCCCGAGTCGCAGTGTTGTGACTGTTGTAGAATCTTAAATGTTACCAGGATGATTCCGATTAGGGGTTGGAATTCAATGCATTGATTAGTGAGGACGTTTGTTTCCAACTTGATTTCCCAACTCGAATAAAGGTTTTTCCCATCTCATTAAACTTGTGTAGTAGATGGTACTTCCCAGCCCCTCTTCTGTGCCATTCTAAAATACGCCCCGAGTGTGGGGTTTTAGTACATGGATACAAATCTGTGGTATGAAGGACCATTTTCTACATAATGTTAAATGGGTTTTTGACAAAAAAACACACCCAAAAAAACAACTTAATGCTAATGAGATGAAAAGGAATGGTTTTCTAATAAATTGATACAAGATTAAAATATATTGAACGTTAATGATTGTGTGGTCAGGGTATGGTTTGGGGTTGAGGGGATGTGAATTATCATATCATTAAAGAGAATTTGAACAAGCAAAGGTTTGTAGTCCTTGCGCATAAATAGTATAGATACGTCTTGCCTCCTTAACAGTCAAATATCTATGGTATTTTCATTTTGAGACCTCAGACTGACAAACCTGACATTTCTGTTTAGATGCAAATATGATGCACGTTTCTACTAACCTTTAGGACAGAGTTTTCTAGGATGCCATTGTTTTGGATATCAATGTATGTGCAACCCCAGGGACAGAGAAGCACCTGGGTTTTTCGAAACCATGGGCTGTACTGAGAAAAGGGAAATTCAAATTTTATTGTTTCGAATGAAAATGCTGTGTGACCAGTAGGTGGTGCCAGAGAGCAAGCTAGGATTACCGCTGCTTATACCCAAAGACAAACTAGGGTTTCCAGCCTCTGGGGTGATCTCCAGCTCATGATGGGCACTTAATAAGTATTGAATGATTGAAGCGTGCTCTCACAGAATGCCAGCAAGGATTGCGAGCTGCAGAGGTTACTCTTGTGAGAGAAGTATATTTAAAATATTATAAAGACACTTAGATATTTTTTTATCCAAGTTTTCGTACACTTTTATTGCCCTAACACACAAACTTATTTAAAGTTCTCATGCACATCAGCTCACTTTTACGTAAAAGATATATAACAGGCTAAGGAAATAACAAAATGATGATGCTGGAAACCTTGAGGGTTGCCCATTGGAAATGGAAAGTTAGCTGCCCTTAGGAAATAGATACAGAGTTTGAGCTGTGGGGTTTTTTTGCCAGAATTTATTTATTTTCCCATCAGCAATGGTAATAATTATTCATTAACTATGGTTTGATAATAAATCGAAAAAGCTTGCAGCACCCTGTGTTAGTATTTTAATAATGTCATTGCTTTAGAGTCATTGCTTGCAGCTCTTTAGGAAGCTCAGCTATTAAATTTTAGATGGGAAACTTACATTATCATGAATCTGTTTTTTACTTCTCCCAGAGCGCCCCTTTTTTTATTTCAGCTTTTAAAGAATTTTTTTCCTGATAATAAATGTAATGTGTATTTAAGATAGGAAGCATGGGAAACATATTATTTAGAGAAATTAGTCACTAGATCTTACCTATCCAGATGTAAAAATTGGGACTATTTTGATGGACTTCTGATCTTTTTTCCCATGGTTATGTCTGTATGTTTTCTATTCCAGTTACAGAGTTGGGGTTGAATTGAACATACTATTTCCTTTTCATGTACTATATTTCTTTTTAAAATTGATTTTTAGAAAGAGAGGAAGGGAGAGGGAGAGAGAGAGAAACATCGATGTGATAGTGGAACATCAATCAACTGCCTCCTGCACGCTGCCTCCTGGGGATGGAGCCCACAACCCTAGCAGGTGCCCTGACCAGGAATCGAACTAGCAACCTTTTGGTGCATGGGACAATGCCCAACCAACTGAGCTGCACCAGCCAGGGCTATATTTCTTTTTATATCTATATATCTCCACCTAGCTGCTGCCCTCCATATAAACATATACATACAGGGACATGCGTATTTGGATTTTCCTTGAACACACTACAGAAAAATGTGTTCCTTGCAATAAACTATACAGAACTGTACAAAAACCAAGCCAATAATCTCCAGACCCAGCCTTTCTCACCCCACCCAATTAAGTGAAGCTTTCTCTGTGTGCATAGCAACATACATAGTCTCAAACGATAACATGGAAAAGGTTTTCTTTCCTATTTTTGTAGTGATTGTATCACACTATGTATGTTTCTCTACAACTTGGCCTGATTCCCTTACTAACAGCGCTGGGGGTCAGTACAGCTATCCGTAACTTTCTTAAGCAAAAGTTAGATTATGACCAAACCATGCTGAATTCGACCATCTTCTCGTTCGTGGGTATCTAGGGTGGTTTTGGCTTTGTTTGCCATTACAGCTGCCACAGTGTAGATCCTACATAATTCCTCATATTTAGTTGTACTTTTGGAGTTTCAATGCATTTCCGTAGTTTGTACCTGCATAGATTTCAAAATGGTAGTCTCATCTGGTGTGCACTCAGTTCTCACCAATGCGGGGTATTTTTCGTCCTTTGAAGTCTTGTCAACCTGATGAGTGAAGTGGCTTATCCAGTCCTTGTGCGTTTCCCCAGCTGTGCTGAGCTGCATTTCTGTGATGTTTCTGCATAGGCTAGTTGATCATGTCCACCTTTCTCTTCCATGAACTTTAAACTCATACGTGCTCACTTTCCTCCTTGGGTCGTTGGGAACTCGAGGATGTGAACCCCATGTCTGCCACATGTTGCTCAGTTTCCCCCGCTCCTATCCTTTGTTTTTTGACTTTCCTTATGGTGGTGTTTTCATTTAAAAATAACTGTCTTTTCATGTAGTCTGTTGTTTGAGGCTAAGGGCCAGAGAAGGATGAGCAGCAGAAAGCGAGCAGGTAGCCCGGCCGGGCGTGGCTCAGCGGTTGAGCGTTGGCCTAGGATCCAGGCGATCGGGGTTCGATTCCCGGTCAGGGCACAGGCCCGGGTTGCGGGCTCGATCCCCGGTAGGGGGCGTGCAGGATGCAGCCCATCAGTGACTCTCTCATCATTGGTGTTTCCATCTCTCTCTCCCTCTCCTTTCCTCTCTCTGAAATCAATAGAGATATATTTAAAAAAAAAAAAAAAAAGAGCAGGTAGAAAGTGGGCTGAGGGCAATATTATTCTGTTTTTGGCGTGTCTGACATATTTTATAATAATTAAACAATAACAATTGCATTCATTCAGCAAATACTGATTGCGAAAGGGGCATATGCAGGTGGTGACACAGGCAGGCAGGATCCTTGCTTGCTCGGAGGCAGACAGGCAAGTAAACGTTTGTCACAGCCCATAAATGCTCTAGTAGGGGACGGAGCCGCGTGACCGGGAAGCCCTACGGCCCAGCTCTGGACAGCTCCGGGAGGTGCCTGGGGGACGGCAACCCGAGGGGGGGAGCTACACAGCTGAACACAAAACAGAGAAATGGGCTGAGCCTTCTGAGGAGGCCTGGAACACTCGAAGGCCTGGAGCAAGAGCGGGCATTTGTCATTGGAGCGTTTTTCCAGAAGGAAAAGCAGAAATTGTTAAGGTTGCTGCTTCTTGGGGAGTGTTAGCTCTTGGGAAGGTTGTTTCTCTCTGAAGGACAAACTACTACATGGGTGGTGTATACGTGAGGCGGTCACAGAGTTTGTCATCAAACTGGTCCTCCTGTGAGAGGGAGGTGGCACTGTGGACCGTTGTGCTGGGACAACAGGTGTAAGTCAGCTTCTTATTTACCGTTACTACTGATAAAAGGCCAAGTGCAGAAGCTGTGAATTAATGACACCCTAGTGGTGCAAAGCAGCCAAGATTAGCATTCCACAGCCTGTGGGTCAGTTTTCCAGAAAAACAAGTCGCATGCCATAAAGCTGATCAAAAATTGGGTTTTCTGTGTCATGTTTTAGATAAACATTTATTAGCACTATAAATCTATCTGTTTATTCTTAGCCACGTGATTGTATCCCTATTTTTAATGCTAGTAAATGTGGCAAATGAGATCATTGCTTCCAGTTGCATTCCCTCCCCTGGTACAGAATTATATTTACCCCACCTTGCCCGCTGGCATCCATGGGGGTGGGCTGTGCTTCCCTGTCCCACTGATTTTGGCTCTTTGGCTGACGGAATACCAGTGGTCCTGCTTGGGAGAGGGGCTTTAAATGTGACTGTATGATTGGCCTCATCCTCTTGCTTCCGTGTGACCTGTCATGAGAAGAACATGCCCTGAGTAGCTGAAGGCCCCACGAGACATGAGCAGACATGTGACCTGACCTCAACCCTGCTGGAAGCCTAGAGCCGTATTAGTTGGGTGTTTTGTTGCTTTCAGCATACAATCCCAACTAAAAGACTCTCCATTACGGAAATTTAGTCAAAAGCCAGCTTGGGTATCTATAGTAATCGATAGAAAAAGGTCTTTTTTTTTAATATATCTTTATTGAGTTCAGAGAGAGAGAGAAACATCAGTGATGAGAGAGTCATTGATCAGCTGCCTCCTGCACGCCCCATACTAGGAATCGAGCCCACAACCCGGGCACGCACCCTGACCGGGAATCGAACCGAGATCTCCTGGATCCTAGGTCGACGCTCAACCTCTGAGCCGTGCTGGCTGGGCAAAAAGGTCATTTTTCATTGACTGTTCTTTCTGTGCCAAGTGGTGCCCTACACACATTACAATGATCTCATCAGCCCTCATGACAGCCCTAAACAGTAGGTAATGCAATAATGCTCTTTCCACAAATGAGAAAACCAACGTCCAGAAATGTTAAGCCATTTGTCCCAAGCTGTAGAACTATGACTTGACCAGCTAGGTCTCATGTCAGAGTTTATATATTTTTGAGCATTCATTAGGCTGCATTACTTTTCAGTGAGTGCCTCTTAGGTGAAAAGATCGTGCATTTTACTTCTTTGTAGAAATTTTATAAGCCCAGCACCTCAAGTTAAATACATTTACCATGTTGATTGATTGATGATTGATTGATTGGTTGATTTAGCAATCCATAATAAGCTCCTCAGGCCTGCAAACTTATTAAGGGTGAACTTTATTAGATCTAGCAGGGGTCATTTTTCTTACAACTTTGAGAAGAAGGCCAGATGGGTATTTATTATCTCACTTCTCAGGTGATAAAACTAAGGCCCAAAAGTCCTGCATCCATGTTACTCACTGCGAAACAGGCAATGCCAGGATTCACCATCACCCTCAATTCTCCCATCCATTTGCAGCCTTGGGCTCGTGCCCCTAACAGAATAGAGAGAGAGGAGATGGGGGACTCACACCTTCACAGTGTGGCAACGGTGTGGCATCAGGCAGAAATAAGCATAGCAGGAGCGGGTGCTCCTGCAAAGACTGTTCATTATAGATAAGATGGTATATATACACTGAGATGGCTTTTCCCACCCTGCATTCCCTTCCTGGTCCCTACAGGTAACCCCTTTTATTGATTTAAAAAAATTGTTTTAACAATTTTTTATTTTTCAATTATAGTTGGCGTACAATATTATATTAGTTTCAGGTGTACAACCCAGTGATTAGAGATATAATTTACTAAGTGATCACCCTAATAAATCTAGTACCCCTCTGGCACCGTACATAGTTATTACAGTATTGCTGACTGTATTCCCTATGCTGTACTTTACATCCCCGGACTATTTTTTAACTACCAGTTTGTACTTCTTAATCGCTTCACCTTTTTCACCCAGTCCCCCAACCCTCTTCCCATCTGGCAGCCATCAAAATGTTCTCTGTGTCTATGAGTCTGTTTCTGGTCTGCTTGTTCTGAGTAACTTTATTTTTACTTGTTGGGGTTTCCCCAGCAGCAGACCCGGGGGCAAGGATTATAGAGGCCGTCGTTTGTTTGGGAGGTGATCTCATGAAACATCAGCAGGGGGAGAGGAAGTGAAACGGAGGAGAGGAGAGGGTAGAGACTGTTAGCAACACTGTCACCCCTGTGGACAGCTGGCTACTCCTGCTGGAGACCCCTGAAGAGAGGGAGGAACCGGTGCCTCCGTGTGCTCGCCCCCCTGAGTCACTTCTCCATTTCTTTGGCAATCCCAGCTTTCACTGGTGGGGGGCTGCTCCTGAGGCCTGGGGCGATGGGAGGAGATTAATGGCTCAGGTCTTTCAAGCTGCTGCACAGTTAGGCAGAGGGGATGTAGGCAACCGGAGAAAACCCTCAGGAAAAGAAATGCAGGTGCTGACGGTAGAAAGTCCGTCCAGTGTGAACCAAGGTGTCATGGTCGAGGGGATTATGGGTGAGGCACCAACAGCATTTGCTACACTGGATAGCCTTCCGTCGTTTCTTTATGCAAATGCATAAGCAAATATGAATACACTCTTCCATTACCCCTTTCCTTTTGCAAAAACAAAAAAAAAAGGAGCATACTATATACAGAGTTCTATCCCCTGCGTTTTTCACTAATATATTCAGAAGCTCTTATCATATTAGTACATAAAGAGCTTTTTCATTGTTTTGGGGTTTTTTTACAGCTACAGAGTATTCCATTGTGTGGCTCTACCATGGTTTATTTAGCAAGTGACCACTTGGGTTATTTCTGGGCATTTGCAATTTCAAAGAGTGCTACATTGAATAATCTTGTAGATGGGTCCTTTGTGTGCCTGCGTATCTGTAGGATAAAGTCCCTCTTCCAAGTTTTAGTCTGGCGCACAGCTACCCTATTAGAAGCCACATCCCCAGACTCCCTTGCAGCTACATGTGACCCTGTGACTAAATCCTGGCCAATGGGACACAGCCAGGAATGACACACTCTTGGTCACCTCTGTAAAAGGCAGCCTCTCATTCCCCTCTTCCTCTTTGCTCCTTGCCATGGGCTGGGTCACTGGTGTGGATCTTTGCCTCCAGGGGATAGTAAAGCAATAAGTTAGAAGATGGGTCCCTAGATGATCTCGTGGAGCATCATCCAGTGGAAATAAACCTTCTGTTTTATTTAAGTCACTTGTATTTGGTCTCTGTTAAAGAACCCAAAGCAATAGCCTAACTAAAGATGGGATCACATAAGGGCCTATTTTAGAGTACGGCTGAACTAAATGTTCCAAACACAACGCTTCAGGTCTTTTTCACTGATGTATCCCCAGCACACCTGGCACAATGTAGATGTTCAATATAATCAATAAGTTTACAGTAGTTGTTATATTTTTAAATAGTTTAAAAAGTTATTATAGTGTAAGGGTAATAGGCAGATGACTGCCAATAATAATAACCAATATTCTTGATTATTTACTGTTTGTTGCTCCCTTTACATATAGTCCCTTCTAATACTCAGAAAAACCATGAGGTAGGTAGGATTTATTATCCTCATTTTACAGATGAGAAAAACTGAGGCTCAAGGAGGATAAGAGCTTGTTCAAAATTACACATCTATGAAGAGCTGGACTCTGGAGAGATCATACATGTAAAGTGTCTTCTAAAATAGTACTTAGCTCAGGGAAAACATCTGTGAATGGTCGCTCTTTTTTTTTTTTCTTTTCTTTTTATATATATATCTTTGTTGATTTTCAGAGAGAGGAAGGGAGAAGGAGAGAGAGAGAGAGAAACACCAATGATGAGAGAGTCATTGATCGGCTGCCTCCTGCACACCCCCCACTGGGGGTTGAGCCTGCAACCCGGGCATGTGCCCTGATCTGGGATGGAACTGTGACCTCCTGGATCCTAGGTCGATGCTCAGCTGCTGAGCCACGCCTGGCTGGGCATAGTCACTCTTTTCATTACCATTACCACCACCATTGTTATGCTTTATTGCTTCCCAGGTAAGGAGAGGTAAAGTAACTTTCCACACCAGCCTAGGATTAGCCTCTGGATGTGTCTGAGGTTTAATAGGGAAAGGAGCAATAGGAAATGGTTTAATCATATCCTGCTTGCCTCTACCTCTCACCCACCTCCTTCACCTTATCTCCAGCACTCCACCCCCCTACAGCAAGACTGAGGTTCCTCAAAAATCCCATCTCTTTACCTCCTGGTCTTGGAACAAGCTATCCCCTCTGCCTGGAACCCCCCTCACCTCACTTTTTTGCCTGCCCAAGACCTATACATCTGGGGTTATAAATCTGCCTCTTGCAGGAAGCTTTGCCTGACCACTGTGTGAACCTTTATTGCACTGTCTTATTCACTTATTTTTCCTTCTGATTACTCTGTGACTCCCTTAAAGGCTTGCTGTTGCATTCTTAGAGTTTAGCATAATGCCTCACACCCATGATGGAACCCAATTAATATTTGTTAAATGAATGGTCCTGGAACAAACCCTAATAGAAGATTTCAGAGTCAGGGAAACGCTGGCATAAGACATGGAAAATGACGATCTCAATGCTGCTAGAAAGGAATCGGAAACTCATTTTTCTCAAGAGTAGGTAAAATAACTGACCACCTCAGGCCACCACCCCTGCCCCAGATCTATAGTCTTCAAATTCCTATTCTTGTACAATATTCCTTTACAGTTCAGGAACTTCCTAACCTATAGGAGCCAGCAGGTGAATGGAGGCTGTTTATTTTCTTTATAAATAAAGGCCCTGATCTACTTTGTTGCTCACACAGTAGCCCCTTCCAGTATTTCATTTCTTCATTTCAGATTTGGGAGAGGGACTGGGGGTAGAAGCAGAAAGGACAGAGGAGGAAGAAGTGAAGATTTGTATACTGGTTATTGCAGACTGTGCCCTAGTGGCTTTTAAACCAGTTTCCTTTTTTTCACTTTAAAGGTTATATGTGCTGATGGGAATGGGGGTTGATATAGCCACATTGGAAAATAATTTGGCATCTCCTAGGAAGGTTGAACCGGAGCATATGCTGTGATCCAGCTATTCCTCCCTCACACTGCTTCTCACACTCACCATGCATGAGAATCACCAGGGGATCTTGTTAAAATGCTGATTCTGACTCCAGCATGTCTCAAAGTGTAACAGGCGTCCAGGTCACCAGGGAACCTTGTTAAGAAGCAGATTCTGCTTTCTGTGCTGCTCAGACTTTAATGGGCAGAAGGAGGACCTGGAGATCTTGTTGAATTCGGATCCTGGGCGTAAAGAAACTTTCCTTCGTGAGTCAGGGAACCTGTACAAGAATGCTTATAGCTACGTTGCTCATAATGACCAAGTTGGAAACCGCCCATTGGCAGTGAGGTGTAGATGAAATGTGGTGTATTCATACAACGGGGGTCACGTGAGAGTGAAAATGAACCAGCTACAGCTGCCTGCAGCAACCTGTCCAATCTCTCAAACTTAAAGAAGTGCAGGGAAATTACTCAGATCGTTCAAAAAGTGGCCACACTCAGCAACATATTATTGGGGCGACAAAACTTATTTTTAAATAATAATTATGCAAAATGAGAAATAGTGGAACGAGGTGGCAGAAGGAAGGAAAAGCTCATGGATAAGAACATGTGAAGGGTTTCTTGGGTACAAAGAATGTTCTGGAGCAGGGGTGGGGAACATCCGGCCGGCGAAATCATTTCGCCTGGCCCTGCCAAGGCGACAGCCGGGGGAACTCAAGATTCAATAAATCTAGGAGCCTTTTTCATGGCTAATTTTTAAGTTGATAATTTTGTATAGCCCACGAATAATGTTATAAATATCCAAGTGGCCCTTGGCAGAAAAACAGTTCCCACCCCTGCTCTAGAACTAAAGTTTGTGGTTACATGAGTTCTAGTTTTATTACTTAAATTGCACATTTATGTTTTATACACTCCTGTATGTGTGCCAAATTTTATGATTTTATCACATTTTTAAAACTTGAAAGATTGCAAAAGGGTACATAGCAAGATGTCGGTCACTCAGACAAATGCATCACAAATATCGCTGCCCTGTCCTCATGGGTAACTACCGTGACCTGGTCCCTGGTCTCCTCTGCATTCACAAGTGTGTGCATGTACAGGGTGGGGCAAAAATAGGGTTAGAGTCGTTCATGTGGAAAGTAACACAATAATTAATAAATAATAATACAAGGATAAGCTCTTGTTTCATGTACTTACAACTGTAAACCTACTTTTGCCAAACCCTGTATACATTGAATTTTACAGAGAGAGCTGCTGTTAGATCTTTATGTATTTACAGAAACATATTCATACACACAACAGCATAATTTGTGTACTCTTCTACCCTTTGCGCATTTCACTTACAGATCTTGGCAAATATTCCCTCCCAGGGCACACAGAAATATATTACTCTTTTTTATGG
The DNA here is from genome assembly GCF_054644295.1 of Miniopterus natalensis. Lineage (NCBI taxonomy): Eukaryota > Metazoa > Chordata > Mammalia > Chiroptera > Miniopteridae > Miniopterus > Miniopterus natalensis. The sequence continues at coordinate 76,270,946 of NC_142087.1, read as the reverse complement.
TCATATAGAATTAATTCCATTGTATGATGGAGCCACAGTTTAGTTATTTATCACTTTTTAACTATAAAGTAATGTGTATACATTCACTGGGTGTTGTTTTTTTTAAAGGAAGTATTACTAAGGGTAATATTCTCTTAAATACACGCGGAAAATTTAGGTCCTTCTGCCCCGCAAGCTACTCCTGCACCCCACCCCGCTTAACACAGCCAGTGCGTTGCCTCCAGGACCGCTTTATTCTGGGTTTTCATGCTTCGCCGTGGGAAACATGTGGACTTGAATGTGTTCCTATGTAGGGGGAACGGTGCGGTGTCCCCGGAGCTCTGCCATGCTGCGTGCAGAAATCCAGCGGATTTCTGCCTGGCATTCTGCGGCGGGGCTCACCCTCGGCCCCTCTCCCCACTGCCCTGCAGTTGGGCATTTACTTTGTTTCTCGGGTTTTTTGCTATGGCAACGGTGTAACAAACACCCTCAGACACCCTCCCTTGTGCGCATGCGAAGATGTGTCTCTGGAGAAGAGTAGGTGGAAAAGAGAATTTATTGCTAGATCATTGACGGGGCACATTTAAAAATTATTGCCAAGTCGCCTTCCAAAGCGGCTATAAACACCCGCGCTCCCACTGGCAACGCATTAGAAGACCAGTTTCCCTGCACTCCTGCCAACAGTAGATGTTATCAGCCTTCTTAATTTTCATTGATCTGGTAGGAGAAAAACAAAGAGAGGAATTTATGGCTATTTAATATTCACTCCCTTGTAATTAGTGAGGCCAAACACCTGCACGATTGTTGCCCAGAATCCGCATGAAACAAGATCTCCAGGTCGCTCTTCTGCCCCTTTAAGTGTGAGCAGCACCGAGAGCAGAACCTGCTGCTTAACAAGGTCCCCAGGTGATCTGTGTCCATGTTAAATTCCGAGGCACCCTGGAGTCAGAACCTGCATTTTAACAAGGTCCCCAGGTGAGCCTCGTGCATGGTAAGTGTGGGGGAGGAATAGCTGGATCCTGGCATGTGCTCACCTGTACTAAAATGTGTGTTTAATCTTTTTATTCAGACAAGATATAGAATAGTATTTCAATTTATTTCAACTTGCATGTCTTTAATCATAAGTGAGCTTGGACTTTTTTTTTTTTTCCCAAATTTTGAGAGCCAGATTTTTCTTTTCTGGGAACCAGCTAGTCAGTGAATCTTCTTACTTTGCTTAGAACACAAAGCTGATCTCCTTCGAGCCTTTGCTATTGTTTGCTGTCCCAGGAATGCCATCTCCCTGGTTCTTTTCATGGCTTCCTATCGTATTCAGGTTTTAGCTCAAAGGTCCCTTCTGGCCAAACTCAGGTACCCCCCCCCATCAGTGTCTCTCCATCACACCACCCCCTTTCATCTTGATCGCGGCACCCATTGTTATCTGAAATGACCTTGTGCATTCATTCATTCATTCATTCATTCATTCTTCATTGCTTCCTTCTCTGGCTGCGCTGCTGGGTCTTGTTGGTCTTGCAGATCACTCTGTATCCAACACTTGAACAGACCCAGAATGTCATGTGGGCACAAAACATTGTTATCAGACGAACAAATAAATTAATTCCCCGCTGATGAAGAAATAAGATTAGCTTCTGCCTAGATGTATACCCCACTTGGGAACCATTTGTACCTGGATAAACATCTACTCGCTCAGTCCTGTAGTGGAGAATAGTAGTGGTGATGCAAAGTTAAATGAGGTAGCTTAGGGAACATGAGCCAGGCAAGGTGCTCCCACCCCCAGGAGGCCCAGGACAACCAGAGGGACAATTTATTTTTATCTACTTCTCTTGAAAAATAAAGCAATTACTTAAGCAATGTTAAATGCATAGTATTAAATCACACACATATGTATATTTATATATACATAAACTGGCATAGAAAGCATGAGAAACATGCAATTCAGAGGGACTGAGTAACGTCAACACAGGCTTGTTTTCGTTCAGTTTATTTCCATGTAAAACCGCATCTGTGCAGAGTTCATTGCAAGCACCAATTCTAGATGAGCGTTAGTTATTATTATAGGTAGCTGTAACTCTTACCCTATCGTTGTAAATAATAATTAGCACCTAGAGAGTACTGCCTCTGTCCTGTGCATTGCTCTGGACTTTATACACATGAACCGATCCTCCCAACCACCCTAGGCATTGTGTTGCCATTATATTGATGAGAAAGTGGGGCGCGAAGCAGCTTTCTCCAGGTCCCAGGGCAACAGCCAGGATCCTAAGTCAGCCTGGCTCCATGCCTGCACCTGGTTCTCACATAGTCCTGCCTCTGGGTCTTCCTTGTGCTTTGTAAAGAGGTGTAGAGTGTGGCCAGGACAATCTTTTGTGTAGTTCAGAGGTGCACTGTTTATGTCTTGGCAAAATACTTAAGAGTTATCAAAATTACAAGTATTCTCCATTTTTCTTGTACAAAGTGACAAGCATTGAAAATTTATTGACTTTCTCCATGAAGAAAGGGGACGACCTAACAACCATTTTTTAAAAAAAAATTCGAGATAAAGGTGATATATAAAGAATGAAGAAGTAACTAGTTTGCAAGAGAAACGTCCTGTGGAAAAAGTATTTTGAAATGCATGTTTGGCCGTGATCCCCTTGACCCCTTGATCCTGCTGCTTAAAATTATGACAAACACCCGTATCTGCGAATTTAAACTTAGCAACAGAATTTCTAATCTATCTGAACATCTTCCAAATAAAGAGCCTCCATGAGTTTGAAATCCACTAGTTAAAGATATGATGTACCCTCTTCAGTTGAACTTGCAAAAGCCCCAGACCTATTATCAGGGAAGGTGAAAATTTACAAGCTGGATTTAGGAGAGAAAAAAAAAAAAAAAGACTAGTCAATTTTAATTGGTGAATGGGATGAAACGAGAATCCTAACTTATTAAGTATAGCCAATGATGCCTTGCTTTCGCTTAGATCTCTATGTCCTGTGAGTTACAGGTTTTTCAATTTTTCAATTATGACCCTTGAAATCAAGCCGTTAAAACCAAACACAGCAGTAAACTTAATTTAGCACCACAACTGTGAGTGCATGTAGTGTAAAATAGTAAAGCAGTGCCTTCGAAAAACGAAACCAACTTAATCAGTTGCTGTCACATTTGTGAAAAACATGAATAATTTTACTTGTTTTTTTTACTGAAACATTGCACGCAGGGACAATGCAAGGTCATGGTAAAATATCACCGTATATCAACTTCATTGGCAAAAATTAAGACAGCATGTGGCTCCACAGTATCTCCTACACTGCTGGGCAGAGATAAACGTGTGCCATTATCTCTTAGTCACCTACAATTCAACCAGTGTGGACATTCACTTAAGAAACTCGGACACTTTTTAGAGAGATCATAGATGAGAGTCACACTATACACATGGCAGAGACCAGGAAACAAACCACATGCCCATCAACAGGAGAGCAGATGGATGAACTCTGGTATGTTCGCACCATGGAATATTACACACCAGTCAAAATGGATGAATGCCGGTGATGGCAATTTAGATGATCTTAGTAATCTAATAAATGTGGGAAAGCACCAGGGAAACCACCACCCAAAACTAAGAACAAACAAGCAACCAAATACAGGCCAGTGATGGATCAGTAAGGACAAGGTGCCCTGTAGCAAGGATTGATTGATCCTATCGTACATCCCTGAGCTGAAGAGTACTGAGAGCTCATGCACGCAAACACACAGGTTCAAGCCTCAGGCGGTATAAAGGGTGTCAGATGTCACCCATCCTCCAAGCTGGGTGTCCTCCCCCTTTCAGCTTCCCCAGAGGCAACCACTGTCCCCATTGTATCCAGTAGCCTTCGGAGACATTCCAGAAGGAGACCCAAGATACCCAAGCACATATGGATGTTTTCAAATGGCATTACGTTTATGTGTAGCTACATGTACACACGTCCCAAAGAAAACTTTAAAATTACTTAAATATATATATTTTTAATTTAACCCCCAGGGACTTCACCTCGCATTACACAGATATCTCTAGAATCAATTCACAGCTTGAAAATCAACAGGAAGGTTGAGAAAAACAGCTCAGTTTTTAAGAAACAGAAAAATGCCCTTCTCGCAGGCGGTCCCCTAGGGTTGGCCAACCTCAGTAACCTCCCAGCCGGCGTTTTTCCAGGACGCTGCGGAACCCCACGGGGCAGCACTACCCCCGCAGCAAAGTCAGAAATACAGGTTCCCAGGCCCGCGGCGGATTCAGAGCTGAACCTGGGCCTTTTGAAATAAGGCTCCACGTGATTCTCAGGTTGGGGCTTGCTCGGCGCGCGGCCCCGCCTTCCGCAGCAGCTCCACCGGGAGCGGGCGCACACCTGGGGGTGGAGGTGGCTTTCCAGCTCCCCGTAGGACGTCGTTCACCTGGTGCAAGGAGGGGTTCTCCCCTGCACCCCTCGGGTCTCATCAAAGGCGCAGCCAGTCGGAGCACGAACGCCAATTAGCTCAACCGCCCCCCCCCCCCGGAGGACCACGCCCCAGTCACCTGCGGGGCGGGGCCCGCGCCCCGGGCCCGAAGGCTAATCTCCCGGCTCGCGTGTGGCCTCAGACTCCGGGCCTGGCTGTGTAGACATACAGATTCCCGGGCGCCGCCGCCCGAAGCCAAAACCTTCGGAATCTGTGTTTTTAATCGGCTTCTCCAGGAACAGTGGTTCACCCTGCAGTTGGGGACACTCTGGCGTCATTTAAAACCCGAACATGGAGCCAAGGTCGAGAGAGCCACGAGCGGAGGTCGTGCCTCTCTCAACCTTGGCTACCTCTCCAATAACCTGGGGAGCTTTAAAAACAACCCCCCCCTCCCAAGTGCCCGGGTTTCAGTCCAGGCCAATTAAGTCAGAATCCGAAAGCGCGGCCCATTCAGCCGCCGCCAGGGCATCTCCCCGGAGCTCGTTAGGAATCCAGGAGCTCAGGCCGCACCCCAGACCCACTGAGTCAGAATCTGCATTTTAACGAGATCCCCAGTGATTCCTGCGCACATTAAAGTTGGAGGAAAGCTGTGCTTCTGAAATTTTAATGGGCACACGAATCACCTTGGGATCTTGTTAAAATGCGCACAAGGTTTCTCAAACTTTAATGTGCATGCGAATCACCTGGGGAGCTCGTTAAAATGCAGATTCTGATGCCGCGGGTCTGGGGCGGAGCCCGAGAGTCTGCATTTCTAACGAGCTCCGGCTCGGTGGGGCCCGGGAGGCCGCGGGCCGCTCCCCGCAGGACCCCGCGGCCTTGGCTGCGGGCCAGGCGGCCGGCGGGACTCGGGATAAACCGCGCAGCTCCGAGGAGCAGAGGCGCCCGGACATGCGCGCTCCGGCCGAGGGGGGCGTAATTTCCGAACTTGGAGACTCGGGTGTATGAAGTAGGCCACTGGCGGGGACCGGCGGGCGCGCGGAGCCTCGCCATGTCGCGGCGCAAGCAGCCCAAGCCCCAGCACCTCCCCTGCGCCGAGCCGCGGCCGGAGCCTGCGCGCCCCGAGTTGGCGGCGGCCGGGGAGTCGGGTGAGTAGCGCTGCGGGCGCCCCGCCGGAGGGCTGGAGGCTGTTTCTCGGGTGTTTTCGGACTCGCGCGGGTGCGTGGTTCCGCCACCGGGCGTGGGAGAGTGGGTGAAGCTTCCGACACGCGTCTCGGGGCTCGGCCTCGGCGCCCCGGCCCCTCCCCCCACCTTGTAAATTCTCCCCCCGGGGGTAAGTTACTCCGCTGTCTGCCCGGACTTCAGCCACTCCCCCCAAACGCTAGTACCCGGCGGTGCGTCTCCCAATCCGCTGCCAGGAGGCTCCGAGACCCCTTCCGAGGCTGTCTTCGGGGTGCGTCGGCCGGGACTCGGGTCCCCGAGCTCCCCGGCGCTGGGCTTGGGCTGCGCGCCTGGCACGGAGGCTCTGAGACCCGCGCGCCCGGCGGCTCTCCGGAGGGTGGAGAAATATCGGGGGAATGTCTGAGCCCCGGCGGGTACGCGCGGCTAAGTGCTAGAGAGGGACACGGCAGCGAACAGGGGGACGAAATCCCGGCTCTGCTGGAGCTGATGGCCCGGGGGCGCTGGGTGTTTAGGGGTGCGCCCGGGGGGGGGGCATCTAAAAGTAGTGGAGGCAGTTCTGGGGGCAGCGGCGCCTTTCACACCCGTTGTCCAGGGCAGGCCTCGCGGAGAGGGCAGAGTGGGTCAAACCCTGAAGGTTGTGAGGGGCGCGCCGCGGAGATGGCCCGGGGCAGGGCATTCCAGGCCGAGGGAGCAGCGAGCTCAGAGGTGAGGGCGTCAGCGGGCTGGACCCTGACGCGGGTCCGAAGAGGTCGGAGAGGTGATGGGGGCGCCGGGGCTCCTGGAGGACTTTGCCGTTTACCCTGGAGAAGCGGAGCGGTTTTGGGGAGGGGATGTCGTCTCAGGGCGGTGCCACAGTCAGACTTACCAGGCTCCCCTCGAGCGCCACTTGGCTGCAGGGGTCCCGGCGGAGCGGAACGACCCTCGGCTCCCCTAACACCTCGGGACAATATTTCTCACCTTGAGGCCCCTGGAGCCGGCGCCTTCGGGTAGTAGGGAGCTTTGCCAACTGGTCAGATTCCTGCGGCTACTCTCAGGGGCCCATCCCCCACACCACCCCTTGGAATGTCGGGGGTGGGGTGAGGTCTTGGAATCTGCATTTCTGAAGCGCTTCCCTTTCTGACGCTCTGGCGCGCATTAAGACGAGGTAGGTTGCTGCTTGATTCCCCCCCCCGCCGGCCGGCTGACCCCTTTTTCTTTGGAAGGAAGTAGCCAGAGGAGTTTTCACTGTTTTTTCCCCTTTCCCTGCATTTTCATGGGCAGGGGGCCCTCGGGCCTTTCCTCTGAGAAGGCTCAGATCCCCAGCAGCTTGCTTGGATGACCATGCACTCCCAAGGAGGTGGCCTAGGAGAAAAATCTTAACCAGGCCACTCCTAAATTAATAGTTTGTATTTGAAACTAAAGCTTGGCTGCGTGAACTGCCATAACCAAAACGCCCTAACTGCCTCTGTGCCCAACGCCTAGAATGGGGACAGGTAGTTGGACAAGGAGGGTCTTTCTGGGGTGGGGGCTGATCCCCTGAAAGAGGAATTGAGGAGTTATTGGGGATGTTGAATCCTTAGGGGGAAGCAATTATTGAAGACTCTTTTTTCCTGCAAGCAGCCCTGGTCCTGAAGCCGTGCCCTGTGTTTGAGGGCATTGGGTAGGGTGTTCTGTATTGTGCAGTACTGGGGTGCCCCTGCAGGACAGGGCACAATCAGAATCACTCCCCCAAACACACCTCAACACCAGCCACCGGAGCAGAGGAAATGCAGCCTTCCAACTAATGGGGTGTTTTCACCTGTGTTTTATGTCTGTGGTGCCGACCAAGGGCTTGCTTTTTTTTTTTTTTTTTTAGTTTGGGCTACTCTTGCAAATAAATGGCTTTGTGACCAGAGTCACTTTTGGAGGAAGTATAATGGAGTAGGTCAATTGGTAGGCTTCAATCACTGCCAGTAAAAAAAAAAGAAATAACGGAGGGGCAGGAAAACAACCTTACAAAACAACATCAGTTTCTCAAAGGGTTAAAAAATGTCCACTGTGCTAAACTAGGTTCTAATTAAAATGTGTGCACCCCACCCCCTTTCAAGCTAGAAGGGCCTCTCTCTGCCCCAGCTGTACCTGTCCCAGGAGAATGGGCTTCCCTGGATGTCTATAGGTGAGGGACGTCCCTTTGGGACGTCCCTCACGCCCCTCCCTTACATTCTACTGGGTGGCCCTTGATAGCTATTGGACAGTTTTCTGATAACCTGAACCCATCCACCTCCCTTCTGCCTATTTTGAAGTTTGCATTGCACAGTGCAATTCCCTCTCCAAGAATCTGGTGGCTCACATGTGTAAACTCCAGTGAATAAAGCCAATGTTTATCTAGTGCTGACTTGTGTACAAGGTTCTTTTACAGATGTTAAATTTAATAATCTTCCTGTAAACTTACACTAAATTTAATAATCTTCCTGTAAACCTACAAGTTAGGAGCTAAATCCCACTTCACTGGTGTGGCAACTGAGGAACAGTGAAGTTGAGTAACTTACCTAGGATCACACAGGTAATGATAGAACTGGATTTTGAAACTGACTAGCTGGCTTCCCAGTCTGATCCCTAAGCCACTGTGCTTACAGCCTCTCACTTAGATTTCAGCTTTTCAGTCTTTCTTGGTTTCTGTGGGGTTAAAATACTCAAGAGTTTGATGGGTTTCTTTTTAAAATGGGAATTGCTAAGTAGTACAGGTTTGGAGTTTTTCCTCTGAGTGGCGTGGTGATGCGCTTCAGATACGGCAAGTATGGGTTCTGGTCAGCTGAAAACCTCTAGCCCTGTGACCTTGAGCATCGCCTCTGAGTCATTGTCCATCCTTACGGCGCAGAAGTTCTCAAAGTGTGGTCTCCAGAGCAGCAGCAGCAGCTGAGAACTTGTTAGAAAAATTGCCGCCTCCACTCCAGACCTACTGAATCAGGAACTCGAGAGGTGGAGCCCAAGACACCTTGTCTTAACGAGCCCTCCAGGTGATTCTGATGCACGCGTGTTAGGGAAGCGTGGGCTTGGAGTTGTGCTGCTCCAATTTTAATGTGCAGAGCAGTCGCCTAGGGATCTTGTTAAAGTGCAGGTTGCTTCTGACAGTGGCCTGGAGTCTTGGATGAGGCCTGAGGTTCTGCATTTCTAACTAGCTCACAGTTATGCTAACATTAGTGCTCTGTGGACCACTCTTTGAGTAGCAAAGGTTTAGAGTAGTATGACAGTCACTCGGGGAGTACTTTAAAATGCAGGCTCCTAGAGTCTACCCTAACACCCGCCTCCTGGAAATTACATTTAACTCATAATTCAGGTGATGCTGATCCAGGTATGGGGCCATCTTGTGCCTTGTAGGATGTCTTACCCACTAGACGCCACTCTCATGCACGTGATCCTGGCAATCAAAAATGTCCCCAGGCATCACCAAATGTTCCCTGGGGGCAAAATGACCCCCAGTGGAGAGCCACAGGACTGGGTCACTTGTTCAGACCCTGTTAAGGGACCTCCAGCTGAGAATATACATTGTCCATCTCTTAACAACCCTGAGACAGGCCAGCGATTCCTTTTCACAGATAAGTAAGCTTCGGCTCAGAAAGGTTAAGTTAGTTGTCAGTAGGCACAAAGCTAGTAGTGTCCTAAGCAAACTCTGCCTAGAACTGAAGCCCTCGCCAATGTGCTGCACAGTGTCCCAAAGAGAAGGTTTACCTTGATAAACCCTCAAGGCAAATGGAATCAACCTTCTGTACTTGGGCAAACAAAAATCCCAGACCTTGGCCTATAATTCATAAATTAGTCAAGCTTTTTTTTTTTTTGAAGACTTCAGATATGGCTAATACCTCTTTTGGAGTATTTAATCTTTGTTATAGAAATTTTAAAAACTATATATTTAGATCAAACCATATGAAATTGTTGTCTGAGCATGTAGACCCGTGAAAACCTTGATTTCACATGGTTCAACCTTACTAAAAATAGAATGACATGAGCTCCCTTGTACCCGTAGCTGGGCTTCAACAATGAATGACACGTGGCCAGTCTTATTTCCTCTATACAACTGTTCCCTGCCCTGGATCATTTTGAAGCAAATCAGACATATATGCAACTTACAAATATTCATCCCTAAACTATGAGAATGTTTTAAAAACTAATTCCATCTTCACACCTTAAAAAAAAATCCCTCATGAAATCTTCACTTAGGGTTCATCTTCTCACAGTCTTAAATGGGTTTTTGTTTTGTTTTTTAATATGTTTTTATTGATTTTTAGAGGGAGGAAGGGAGAAGGGATAGAGAGATAGAAACATCGATGAAAGAGAAACATCAATCGGCTGCCCCCTGCATACCTCCTACTGGGAATCGAGGCTGAACTCAGGCACCTGATGGGGATTGAGCTGGTGACTTCTTGGTTCCTGGGTTGATGTTCTGTGGCTGAGCCACACCAGCCAGGCTTAAATACTTTTATAATATGTTTAAATCAGAATCAAAATCCTGACATTACAGACCATCACCTCAAGTCTTTTAGCCCCTGGTTTCCCCCCATCTTCCAAGTTATCTGTTGAAATGCCTGCATTTTGTCCTGGAGATCCTCTGGTGGTGCTTGAATCATGGTCTGTGACCTGTTACTGAACTGAGACAAAGTCAGTCAGGAAATTGAGAGTAAGCATTTAAAAATAGTTTGACATCGCCATGACATCCAGCGTTCTGTTCTAATAACGTCTGGGCTTTTGTTTTTGTCTTATTTCACTTTCTCTTAATTTGTGTTTATTACCTTTTATGAAATAGTGGCCTGTGATGGATCGGAAATTATCTAACAAACTAGGTCTTTGAGAAGCGCTTTTGCCAAGTTTTACTGTCTGGATCTTGCCAGCCGCGTCCCTGTCATGATTCCATGTTCTTTCACCCCCTGTATCTCCTGGAAATTGGTCATTAGAGAAAGGTGACTTTAGTAAGACCCGGATGTACGTCAGTTTTTAACGTTTTGGGGTTTCTGGAGAGGTGATGAGGGGAGGTGGAGTATGGAGTAAGCCTGCACCTGCTCCATGATAAGACTTGCCATGGTGGTTATATCTGAGAAATTAAGTGACGCTTCTTTTTGTCTCCATCTCAGCTTCAGAACTAGATAACAATGCTCCAAAGTCAACTTGTCCCTCCACCGACAGCAGTGATGCTGAGAAGGCCCCTGTCGCGGCTCCTCCCACCGAGTCAAAGGAACAAACGGCCACCCTTGGAGAGAGGACTTTCAACTGCTGCTACCCAGGTTAGGGGGAGTGGGAGGGGGAGAGGGGGAGCAGGATGGGGAGAGGGGGAGAGGAGGAGCAGAAAGGGGCAAGGGGGAGAGGGGGAGCGGGAGAGGGGGAGCAGGAGGGGGGAGAGGGGGAGCAGGAGGGGGGAGAGGGGAGCAGGAGGGGGAGGGGGGAGCAGGAGGAGGAGGGGGGAGCAGGAGGGGGAGGAGGGAGCAGGAGGGGGAGGAGGGAGCAGGATGGGGAGAGGGGGAGAGGAGGAGCAGGAAGGGGAGAGGGGGAGCAGGAGGGGGAGAGGGGGAGGAGGAGGGGGAGAGGGGGAGCAGGAGGGGGAGAGGGGGAGCAGGAGGGGGAGAGGTGGAGCAGGAGGGGGAGCGGGAGCAGGAGCGCACCGAGCGCCATGGCCCCATTGCCGGGACCCAGCGGAACGCGCTCCCCCGGATCCCCGTGCGCTCGCCCCCTCTGGGTCCTGGGGGGCAGCAGTGCTGAGCGCCGGCCTCACCAGGACTTCAGTTCGTAGTACCTTCCTTCCTGGGGTTATATTTTAAGAAGCGCTGGGTTTTTCCTTCTCTTCCAGGTTGCCGCTTCAAAACTGTCCATGGCATGAAAGATTTGGACCGCCATCTGCGAATCCACACGGGTAGGTGTCCATTCATTGGCTCAGAACTTTAGTGTTAAACAAGACAAACCACCACCCCAAGGAAAGGGTTCGAATTAAATGCTGTGCATATGGTGGTGATCAGCACAGATCACGGTCTCTGCCTCATGAAACAGTCCAGGGGGGTGGGCTGTGACCTAAGAAGTAAAAAACAGGCAAAAAAATGATAGCGACAGAGGTGAGGGGAGTGCTGAAGAACCTATGTTAGAGGGATTTGATCTAGCTGCCAAGGCTTGGAAGGAGCAAAATTGGGTATGAGGTTGTGTGAACTTGAACACAGATCCTCCAGCCCTAGTCAAGCCTTCACATCATTGCTGGTCCAGCCAACATCTTAATTATAACCTAGTGAGAAACCTTCAGCCAGACCTAATCAGCTAGTCTGCTCCTCGGAAATTTACTGAGATAATGTTTGTTGTTGTTGTTGTTGTTGTTTAAATGGGCGTGAGATGAGGTTGGCAGAGGGGGAGCCTGTAGCCATAGGAACCTTAGATAAGAGCAATGAGGTTGCTTCTTAAAGGTGCTTTCCAAGGTGTAACCGTGTGCTGAGAACACAGAGAAATAAGATGCTGGAGCAGGGGAATTCCCTGATCTACAGCCAGGGTCGGCACACTGTGGCCCGTGGGCCAGATGCAGCCTGCTGGCATGCCCCTTTGTCTACCTTCTTTCTGTGGCTGCTCTGGCCCTGCAGTGGCATCATTGAGTAATTGCTGGAGAGACGGGATGGTGCACAGAACCTGAGATATTTACTGTCTGGCTCTTTACAAAGTTGTGCCAACCTTTGTGTGTAGTGTAGGCCCTCTACTAGGCTGTATGAGTTAGGATACTGGTCTCTGTGCTCTTACAGAAACCAAACTAAGTGGCTTAAACATTATCAGGTTTATTTCTCTCAGATATAGTTTAAGAAGCAAGAGATCCACAGCTGGTAGACTGGCTCTGTTGTCCTTAACATAGCACTTCATCTCCGGGTCGATTCCTTAACCAGGGGGAGGGGGAGGGGGCTCACAGCCTCCCTCCCCTGGGCAGTGCCCCAGAAGCAGCAAACCTTGTGGCTCGTGGGATATGAGCAGAACCCAGACCTGGCCACATCAAGCATCAGGGGGGCCTGGGAAGTGGCTCCAAGGAGGGCAGCCATATGCCCAGCTAAAACTCTGCAGCTCCATGAGTAGGACAGCTTCCTGGACCTGGGCATTGTGCTATGGAAATAAGAGAATGAAGGGTCAGTTTTTTCCCAGGAAGCGGGGACCACAAGAGGCCCCTCAGTGAAAGGAATGGTTGGTCCTCATCTTGAGAGACAAGGCCGCTGGGATGACGGTGTCAGTAAGGTCATGCGAATTGCAGAAGCCATTCGAGCAAAAATGAGACCCATCAACTTGGCAGGTTTAGGCAACTTCAGGTGACTGCCCTGAGGGTAACTGTGGAGCAGTTGCTCTCAACTGTGGCTGTGCTACTGCCATCTAGTGGGTGGGGGCCAAAAATGCTGCCAGAAGCCTGCAGTGCACAGGACGGGCGCTACAGGGCGCTACAGGAAGCATCGTCAGGCCCCGCATGCTCAGGTGGGCTTAGAGAGAGAGGCAGGGCCTCGATTAATGTTTTATTGGAGTAACACAGAGCGTGATGGGGGTCCAGAAAGTATAGGCAAGACCCTGTCCTTGGCGGGTACACTGAGTCAGGGGTGCAGATGTGGTGCAGGCCGATTGCTCCTTTAATAAATGTATACTTAGGCTACTTCTCTGGGTCCAAGGCAGCAGCTTCAGTTCTGTGAATCTCTTAACCAGTAAAAAGTAGGAGAGGGGCCTGGGGTCTCACAGCTTCTCTCCCTCAGGGCATGACCCAGAAGTAGTATCCCTTGTGGTTAGTGAAATAGTGAGATCCAACTAATGGTGGCTTAAAAACAAAGTATTTCTGTCCAGCAACACAGTCCAAGTTCAGTGTGGTGGCTGGCCCCATGGTTTCAGGGACTGAGGCTCTTAATTTTGTTCCTTTGACATCGCAAGGATATACTCTCACTGGCATGATCTGAGATGGCTCACTACTACCTTAAAGACACATCCTGGAAGTTACACATATCACTTGGGTGAATGAAGTTTTGAATCTGTGTGGCCAAGTGCCAGGCTGCAAAGAGAAAGTTCTCTTAACCAAGAGAAAGGACAAGATGCGTAGGCTAGATGGTGTCTCTGGCCCGGCTGTAAGTGGTAGGCAGGGATGCCCACGTATGTGTGGGTGATGATTTAAGACTTGAGCCTGATCTTTGCCAAGTAGGTAGAACAGTGGTTCTCAAACCACTATTTTGAGATCCTTTTACACTTAAAAACTGAAGGACCGCCCCCAAAGAGTTTTTATTTTACCTATAGTTGTGGCATTAGCAATCTGAAACTTTGAAATATTTATTCATTTAAAAATAACAGTAAGCCCATTCTATATTAACATGACACTTGTATAAAAAGTATTTCCCAAACCAAAAAGCAGCATTGTTTATACCTTCGCAAATCTCTTATGTCTGGATTAATGGTCTGCTGGATCCTCACAGCTGTGTCTGTCTACAGTCCATCGTCATGTGTTGTTTTGGTTGAAGCGTATTCAGAGAATCTGGCCTCAGTGGGGGCAAAAGTAGGTTTACAGTTGTATGTGGAACAGTTTATTCTTACATTATTATGTATTAATTACTGCATTATTTTCCATACAAACAACTGTAAACCTGCTTTTGCCCACCCTGTGGTTGGAAATGGAGGGCGAGGGGTATGTTGATCGCCTCTTCAGATAATTATTTTTCTTGAGCACCAGACCACAGCACAGCAAATGGTAGTTTCTTAAAGATCAGTGGCTAAGTAGAATCTGCAGCCACATAGCCGTAAACTTTTCAAGCTGTTCAGTTAAATCCATTGGTCGGTCTGCTGCTCTGAATGATTTCACCCAAGCTTGACTTTTGACATGTCACGCATTGGTCATTTGGGAAACACTGGTTTACCAACTTACGTAATTCTTCCAAATGTTGATTCATTTCATTATGCTACAGGGGGAAAAAACACTTGTTAAAGTTACCAATCTCCTTTTTAAAATCTAAGAACCAGGAAGCTGCAAGCCCACGGGTAGCGGATGTATGCTCTGAAATCCCAACTTTCATTTTTAGAGCTCAAATGTTATCATTGCAGTATCGGTCACTTTCCTTGAAAAGACAGGCTCACATAGTTCATTCTGCCAAATACAGATCTCAAAAAACAACAACTCACAAAATGACATAGTTTGTCTGTTGTTTCAAATCACAATGGTGCTGCCTGGATCAAGTTTGCACCGCGACCTCCCCACAAGCGCTGGTTGTCAGACAGCTCGTGTGTTGCAGTTTGCAGCAGAAGCAGCTTTAGAATGAAATTTGAGCCCTGGCTGGTATGGGTCAGTGGTTAGAGCATCCACCCTCCCACCAAAGGGCTACAGGTTCAATTCCTGGTCAAGGGCTCGTATCTGGGTTGCATGTTCAATCTCCAGCCCCTGTTGGGGCTTGTGCCTGTTCATGTGTCTCTCTCACATCAGTGTCTCTCTCTCTCTTTCTCTTTCTCTCTCTTTCTCTCTCTCTCTTTCTCTTTTCCCCCTCCTTCCCTTCCACTCTAAAAATCAGTGGGGAAAATATCCTCAGGTGAGAATTAACAACAATAAAAGTGAATTTTGAGTGATCTCTCCAGGCCCCTTGCTCTCCTCTCATTTACTCTAATAATCCAAGTCTGTTTCTTTTGCATTGTCTGGGTAGACTATTGTATACAAATGATGAGTTTTCTCCTTTCTGTCCCTCTACTTGATCTTGAGTGCCTTGGTCGAGGTCAGGGGTGGGGAACCTTTTTTCTGCCAAGGGCCATTTGGATATTTATAACAACATTCTTGGGCCATACGAAATTATCAACTTAAAAATTAGCTATGGCCCAGCTGGCGTGGCTCAGCGGTTGTGCATCGACCTGTGATCCCAGAGATTGAGGTTCGATTCCCAGTCAGGGCACATGCCCGGGTTGCAGGCTCGGTCCCCAGTTGGGGGCCTGCAGGAGGCAGCCCATCAGTGATTCTCTCATCATTGATGTTTCTGTCTCTCTCCCTCTCCCTTCCTCTCTCTGAAATCAATAAAGACTTTTTTTTTTTTAATTAGCTATGGAAAAAGCTCTTAGATTTATTGAATTTCAGGTCCTGCCTGCGGCTGCCGTGGCAGGGCCAGGCCAAATGATTTCTCGGGCCATATGGGGCCCGCGGGCCGGACATGCCCCCGCCCTGGTCTAGGTGCTCTAGGTCGGGGTTGAGGAGGAGCAGGGGAACTGAGCTATCATTATATTCTTTCTCTAAAAGGAAGGCCCTGGTGTCACCATCTTTAATCAAGAGTGGTGGCTGAATTTCAGATACTTTGCTCCTTTTAAGGTGGTTCTGTGGGATTTCTCTCCCCTGATAAAGGAGGTTGATTTGTAATATTTGCATTTGTAATATCACTTTGTATGTCTTCTTCAGATTGACATCCGAGTTAATCTCTCATGAAGCCAGTTGAGGCATTTTTTCTTTCCCTATGCTGTTAAACAGTTACTGAATGTGGAAACGTTTCTAGGTTTGATAGACTGTGCCTACACCCTCTCTTTGCTTGACTTTTTCCAGAGGATGGAGATGGGGTGTAGATTAGGCTGAGATGACACTACCGATCTCAATGGCAACTGGACGCCGCTCTGCTCATCCCATCGTCTCCCCCACCCCCCTCCGTGAGTCACAGCTCTGTGCCTGTGGCTTTTCTCCAGGGCCCAGCTGGCGGGGCAGCCTCTGTCTGGAACATGCCAGATGAAGGCGGTCTTGACCTTTTGTCTGCTGTGGGCTCCTGGCACTTTGTGAAGCTTATGGACCCTTTCCAGAATAATGTTTTTAAATGTAGGTGTGTGGTGGTTGCCAGAGGGTGGGGGTTAGGGGGTGAAAGGGGTCTTAATATATGGTGACAGGAGAAGATATGACTTTGGGTGGTGGGCACACAGAGCAATATACAGATCTTAGAAATCCACACCTGAAATCTGTATGTTCATATTAACTATTGTCACCCCAATAAATTTAACAAAATGTTTAAATTCTAAAATAAATAAATGTAGTAAAATCACATTGAAAACTATATTTCAGTACAATTGCTATCAAAGTTAAATGTATGATATTTTCATATGCTAAATCCTTGAGACCCAAAGTGTGGTAAAGACCAGAGATGTCAGCATGCCCTGGGAGCTTGTTAGAGATGCCGAATCTCAGGCCCTACCCAGGCCTGCTGAGTCAGAAACTGTATTCTACTTTTTGTTTTTATAAGTGCAGCCTGAGAAATGGGGAGATACTGATCAAAGGGTACAAACTTTTAGTTATAAAATGAATGCATTCTAGGGATCTAAGGTACAGGGAGGTGACCGTAGTTAATAAGAGTGTATCATGTTATAGACTTGAAAGTCATTAAGAGTAGACCTCAAATGTTCTCACCCCCCAAAAAAGTAATTATTGGTGGTGATGGAGGTGTTACCACAATAAGGTTAGATAATAATCACTCAATATACACAAATATTAAATCATCGTGTTGTATACCTTAAATTTACGTGTTATATCTCAATTATATCTCAAAGCTGGAAGGAGGGCGAATCTGCATTTTAATGACACCCTGCCACCCCCCCAGATAGTATTCGCAGCAGCACTGAGAAGCTGTTAGGATCTCCTGGCTGGTCTACTAATTCCCTCCATTATGGAGCCGTGATGAACATAAATGACACTTTGAGAACTGCAGGAAGTGCAGTGTCAGAACATGGCTCATGTCTATCCAGGAGGGTCTCAGGTACCATTATTAGCGTGGTCTGCTAACCCCATTCAAAACAGGAAGAAAGGCTACATTTCAGAGGTTTTTAGAAACAAAAAGGCAGTCATTTCCCACACAAGGTCTTTGACCCTCTGCATTTTATCTGCAAGTCCCAAATTCAGAATCCACGATCTGGAATGTCACAGGTCATCTTGGGCAAGAGAAACGAGTGTGACAGATGACACACTGACTCGTAAAAGCATTTGTCTAACAGTGACTCATCGCATTTCAGTGGGCAGAGCGTCACACACCCAAGCTTGCAGTCACAGGGACAGGGAAGCAGAATTCTCCTGGGAGTAAACAACTTGCTTCGGGGTGCATCACTGGCATGGCAACTTTTTACATGGCTATTGATCCCTTTTACTTTGTAATTTTGTATCTTCCTAGACCGGAATCCGTTTTATCGAGTCTTCTAAATTTATTGGGGTGAAGTTCTACTTAATAGTTGGGATTGACTTTGTCAATCAGTAGGCCCCTTTCTCTTTCCAATGTCTGTGTCTTCAGCCAGGTACGACTTTATACCCCTCCTTCCACAGGAGACATTTGGCAATATCTGAAGACGTATTTGACTCAGCTGTGGAAGGAGGTGCTACTGGCATCTAGTGGGGAGAGGCCAAGGATGCTGCTAAATATGCTACAATGTACAGGATTATCTTGTATACAGGATTATCCCTCAGCAAAGGATTATCTTGCCCAAGATGGCAGTAGTGCAGATTGAAAACCCTGGTCTGTTGGAATCTTCTCTTTTTGAGCAAACCTCCCCTTTTAACAACCAGTTTTGGTTTTATTGATCAAGTGCTGGAATCTTTTATTCCTTCTAGCTTCTTGACTTGCATATGGTTTACTTGCTTTGTCTTTTTTTTTCAAATGAACTTAAGTCTATAAACTTTCTTCTTAAAAGTGATAGGCTATGGATTTTTGATACATGGCACTCACTGTCCATCCCTAGGAGGTTTGTAATCTGGTTTGGATTCTTGAACAAAAATTGTTTTAAAATATGTTCTACAATAAGAAGACCCAAATATATGCTGCCTGTAAGAGACACCCCCCCCCCCCCCCCGAACAAAAAACTCAAACAGGCTGAAAAAACACGCACACAAAAAAACAAAAAAAATCACTTTTGGAGGACTTCAAAGGAGAGATCGACAGCAATACAGTCATAATAGGGGACTTGAACACCCCACTGACTTTAAAATCTTCTAGTCAAAAAAATCAACAAGGAACCCGACTGGCATGGCTCAGCGGTTGAACATTGACCTATGATCCAGGAGATCAAGGTTCGATTCCCAGTCAGGGCACATGCCCGGGTTTTGGGCTCCATCCCCTGTAGGGGGCATTCAGGAGGCAGCCGATCAATGATTCTCTTATCATTGATGTTTCTCTCTCTCTCCCTCTCCCTTCCTCTCTCTGAAATCAATAAAGACATTTTTTTTTAAAAATCAACAAGGAAATAGTTACTCTAAATGACATACTAGATCAGATGGATTTAATTGACATTTACAGAACATTTCACCTCAAAGCTGCAGAGTATACATTCTTAAGTGCACACGGGACATTCTCAAAGATAGACCACATGTTAGGACACAAAACAAGTCTCTACAAGTTCAAGAAAATTAAAATCATATCAAGTATTTTCTTGGGTATTTACACCATGGAATACTATGCAGCTATAAAAACAAAGACTCCCTTACTCTTTGAGACAGCATGGTGGGACCTGAAGAGTATTATGCTAAGCGAAATAAGCCAGACAGAGAAAGACAAGTGTCACATGATCTAACTCATATGTAATCTGATGAACAAAATAGATCCGGAGACATGGAAGCATGGAACAGACTGACGAATCTCCGAGGGAAGAGGGTGGAGGGGAGAAACTAACCTAAGAACTTATATACATATATGCATAACCCATGGACACAGACAATAGTGTGGTGAAGGCCTGGGGGGAGGGGTACAGTGGGGAGGAAATCAATGGGGATAAAGGACATTTGTAATACTTTCAACAGTAAAAATAAATTTAAAAATAAATATGTCCTACAACTTTCAGTTGACTTTTTTGAAAACCTTTTGTGAGACCATGTTAGATTCATAAAAGTCTGATTCACATCTGCTTGGTGAGTTTTCTCTCCTCTTTAATATGAAATTTCTAGTAGTGTTCATCACAATTTCTATATTAAAATTGATATTCCTGCTTTTAGCATTTTTCTAGAATGTTTTTCTATCATTTTTTACTCTGTCATTTTTACTTAGGTCTCTTAAGCACATTAAGCTGACTCCTTGAAAATTTTAACGGAAGTTTAACCCATTTATGTTTGTTGTACTTACATTTAGTTTGATTTTCATCTTATTTTGTGTGTTGTCCTTTTTTCCCCCACACTTCCCTTTCTGTTTTTTCTGATGTATACACAATTCAAGTATGATACCCTGAGTCAACTGGCTTTTCTTTTTCCATTGAATGCTAGTTCAAGCATAGGATTCTATTTAAATAATTTCTGTACAACTTGACAAATTTTTTTCCCATCTTGCTGCCATCTAGTGTTGTCTGCTGACCTGAGCTTTTTTTAAAAAAAAAACACATATTTTAAAAATATATCTTTATTGATTTCAGAGACAGGAAGGTAGAGGGAGAGAGAGAGAAACATCAATGATGAGAGAGTCATGGATCGGCTGCCTCCTTCACACCCCCTACTGGGGATCGAGCCCGCAACCCGGGCATGTGCCCTGACCGGGAATCGAACCTCGATCTCCTGGATCCTGGGTTGTTGCTCAGCTGCTGAGCCACACCGGCCGGGCAATCGGAGCATTTTTCTTTCTCAAAGCTTTAAGAGCTTCTCGTTCTGGACTTCTGAACCTGGCCACCCTGCCTCTAGATAAGGTGTCTTAATACCCATGGCTGTTTTTAGTGTTGAGGAGTAATTTGCTTTGCTCTGCTCTGCCCTACACAATCTAGAACTACCTTTCATGCCTTCACTTTTCTTGTAGTTCTCCTGTTGTCTTTTTGGACAGCCTTCTGGGAGATTCTGTAGCTCTATCTTGTCTTTTTTTTTTTTTTATCCTTTCTGGAAGAGAATAGAAATTATTATGGGAATGAAAACTGCTTTTATAACTTCAAGTTCGTGATTTGGGCATGTCCAAAAAAAAGGCGGCTGTGACAGCACAGTATAGCTGTTACTGCACAGCTACTGGAGCTGTAGTGCCTAGGTTCAAATCCCTCCTTCAACCATGCATGTGACCTTGAGCAAATTGACTTGGGCATGTCTTCCCGGTTCTGGCTTTCCCCAGGCATTTGGTTCCTGGGTGGAATCATTTGTGTTTGGATGTGATCAGTCTCAAGTGGTTGTAGGGGAGGAAAGGAACACTCTGTGGTTAGAGATGTTCTGGGCACGGGGTTCTTCCAGAGTGTCTCTAGCTACTTGGGGCTTTTGCATTATTTCTCTGGTCTAAGCACCTTCATTTCCCAATAGCTGGGGGCAGGGGAGGTATGGGAGGGTAGATACCATTCCTGCTTGCAGTTTGGGAGATATCCTCCTGACCGTTTTTTTTTTTTTTTTTTAAATATATCTTTATTGATTTCGGAGACAGAGGAAAGGAGAGGGAGAGAGAGAGATAGAAACATCAATGATGAGAGAGTCATTTATCGAACCCGCAACCCGGGCATGTGCCCTGACCAGGAATCGAACCCCAATCGCCTGGATCCTAGGTCGACGCTCAACCGCTGAGCCACTCCTGGCCGGGCCCTGACCATTCTTTATATGGTTCATCAACTAGTGAGCTAGAAAGCTATTCTAAGACACCTAGACCTGCCACTTTTTATCCCGAATATTTTTGTGGCCATTCACATTTTCCCAAATGGGGTTTGGCTTATGAATTTCTCCTTCAGTCTGGTTTTATCTAATCTGTCCTTTAGGATTCTTCATAATTTCTTTTTTTGTTTTGCTTTGTTAATCCTCACCTGAGGGTATTTTTTCCATTGATTTTTGGGGGGGGGGGGGGGAGAAACATCGATGTGAGAGAGAGACATTGATTGGTTGCCTCCCTAGGCGCCCCAATCAGATCTGGGGATTGAACCTGCAACCCAGGTACATGCCCTTGACCGAGAATCAAACTCATGACCCTTTGGTGCACAGGCCGACATTCTAACCACTGAGCCACACCAGCCATGGCAGGTTCTTCATAATTTCTGGGCCATCAATGGATGGCACACCTTCTCCTCTCCCAATGTGATAATCTAGATTTAAGTATCTTTCTATCTCTGGGCATTTGAGCAGAAGGAAGAGGCAGACACATGTGCCTAGATTACCATTTTGGTCAAATGTCTTTACAGTCATCTTGATAGAAGAGCCCGTACAACCTTGAATCTTTTATATATTTGAAGGAGACAAACCACACAAGTGTGAGTTCTGTGACAAGTGCTTCAGCCGCAAGGACAACCTGACCATGCACATGCGGTGCCACACCAGCGTGAAGCCCCACAAGTGTCACCTGTGTGACTACGCAGCTGTGGACAGCAGCAGCCTCAAAAAGCACCTGCGGATCCACTCCGACGAGCGGCCGTACAAATGCCAGCTCTGCCCCTACGCCAGCCGCAACTCCAGCCAGCTCACCGTCCACCTCCGGTCCCACACAGGTAAGTCCTTGACCCAGAAACCTCTGTGCCTGACTTGCCAGTTTCTTAACCTTTATTTACCTAAAACACAACTTAAACACCTTGCTGGTTAAGTAAAGAAATTTGGAATCTCTGTGGTGATTGTGAAGCTTGTGATTTTTTCATTTGCTAGGACAGTAGTTTTTATCAAAACTTGAAAACCTGACAGCTGGGTTTTCTAACTTGATGGCATAGAATACAGCTGGGGTGAGTACCCAGTACAGCAGTGAAGATGCAAAGATGTACCTTGAATAATCTGAAGTATAAGCTAGATGTTTCAGTTATCTCTCTTAAACTCTGATTGCATAGTTTAATTCAGAAACATGTAGCAAAATCAGTTGAATGGAACTGCAGATCACAGACTTCCAGTTCTAGAAATTAGACTTTGCAAAGAGCTTTTTTTTCCCTTCTTTGTGGGACCCGCATTGAAATAATGATCGATCAGTCGATAGACCCAAATAACCCATTGTGGTACAGAAAAATGGGGGTTGGGAGGCTCATGAGGAGATTCATAAAATGAGAATTTTCAGTGAATTCATGGAAGATGGCAAGCAGAGAGAAATACGTTGACATCTAAAATTGAGTAAAGAAAACTCTCCCAACAGACAAATGGGAGGCACCATGCAGTCAGGAGCCAGTCTTTCCAATCATGTCTAGCTATCCTGAGAGTTCTGGACTTGTAGACCGCCAAGGCCACAGAGCTCAGAGAAGCTGAAGCCTATTGGCAAAATGGCCCAAACTACCCAGCAGGTAAAATCTATGGCACCTATGTCTAATCCTTAAGCCAATCCACTCTTCCTAAACAAAGTATCAACTATGGATTATGAGACATTTGTGGAAAATGATGGTATAAAAAGCACCAAGTCTAACACATAACTAATCCTGAAGCTAACAGAGTACTTGGGTGATAGACAAGAATTTTACAGTTTCAATTGGTATCTACCCACTGTCAGAAATGTTGCATCCAAGAACAGTTTCGTGAAAAGGTAGTAAAAACAAAGGCATGAATTAAAACTAGGATTGCTGGCTATAAAGTTTAAAAAAAAAAAAAAAAATTCCAGAGATCCAAAAAAAAAAAAAAATTGAGTTGGAAAACAGAAAAAATAAGAAGCTGGAAGTCTGCTTGCTGACTAGGTTTAGGGAGAAAAGAAAATAGAAGTGAGAAAATCAAACAAGAAAAAGAATTTCACAATGCTAAGGGGTCCTGGGAGTGAAGGTGTCACAAGATGCCAAGCAGGGCTAAAGGAGTGGCTGGAGCAGTCTATACCTAGAAAGACTTCTCAGTAATAGTGGCTTCTAGAAGACAGCAAAACAGTGCCTTCAAAGTTGGAAAATCATTTTGAATGTAGAATTTTATACCCAACCAAACTGTCTCAAGTATGAAGGCAGGATAGACAAAAGTGTATGCAAGGACTCAGATTTTTCTCTAAGCCATCCTTCTAGTGGAAGGTACTGGAAGATAAACTCTAGCAAAACAAGGGAGAAAAAATTTGACATGAGGTATTTTATGTGCGAATATCTGAATATAGCTAACTGGGATTGTAATAAAGGGAAATATCAGGGTGATGTTTGTATAAGAGGTTAAGAGAAAAAAATGAACAGATCAGAAATTCAGAAAATCCATTAGAAATTCCATGTAAATGCTTACATAATTAAGAGACTGGACAAATTGAGATCATGGTGCGATTTTTTCCCCTCAAGAAATGCAGTGTAGCCAAGAAGCATGTATGATAAAATGTGGCCCAGAATGAGCGTGTAGGAAAAGAGCATCAATTCAACCTTGATGCTGGCAACACTATCCACTGGCCCACATGTGACAGTGACCCTGAAAGGGGGTGGACATAATCCTGGTCGTAATATCAATGATTTCTACTGCAGGGCCTCAAACAACACTTTCATTCAACATCATTTCATTATAACATTGATAGGAACGTAACGCTTGTTTGCATCAACTAGCCTGTGGTAAAATTGATGTCATTATACGTTGTTCTGCTTAAAGTCAAAGAACTCATTGATGACGTTAAGAGATGACTTAGTGGAGCTTGAATCTAAATTGAAAACAACTAAAGCATGAGAATTCACAGTTCAGAATGCAGATGTTATTGAACTTAAATGTGAGAATAAAGCTATTCCTGAAAGAGGAGGGGATCCTCAAAAAAACCTCTTAAGCTTATGGACTAAAAGTCATGAGGTTATCATTCAGTTTGGAAGGTAAAGCTAGAAGAGCCCAAATCACAAGCAACAGTGCATGAGGATGCTGAGGGGGAAAGGGTGCATGTGTAGGATAAGTGAGATTCTCATCTTGGCTTGATGTTTAAAGTAACAACCTCTAAAAGAACTAAAGTGCCTCCAGGGGTACAAAGGAGGCTATAGCTTTTCAACGTCTGTCCCCTGCTGCCATATTCATGTGTTATTTCTATAAATAAAACTCATTCTTGTAGTTGTAAAACTGTGAAACTTTCACTAGTAGTGCAAGCCAATAAAATGATGTAATTGAGCTTAAACACTAGAGGAAGCGTGTTTCTGAGTCCTAGCTGGATGTGGATCAGTTTGTAACTTCCTTCTTTCAAGTTCAGTTTTGGAATGCCAGGTTAAAAGAGAGTTTAGAATCGAAACTGGAGTATCTCTTGAAGAGTATGGACTTGGATGCCACGATGTCTGGGTTCAAATCCCTGCTATTTAAATCAATAACTTGACCTCTCTGAGCCTCAGTTATCCCATCTGTAAAATGGGGGGGGGGGGGGAGGAATAGTACCCACTCACAGAACTGTTGTGAGGATTCACGAGTTAATACACATGGTAAATGGTGTTATTAGGAGATTACAGGCAGCTGGAGTTAAGAAGACCCAACTGCCTTTGCGGCCAAGTGTTCTGACGCATGTTTGGGGGGAGTTCTGTGTTGACTGCCTGCTCTAATGGAAACACACCTTCCGTTGCTAGGGGACACCCCCTTCCAGTGCTGGCTCTGTAGCGCCAAGTTCAAAATCAGCTCGGACTTGAAAAGGCACATGATCGTGCACTCGGGGGAGAAGCCTTTCAAGTGCGAGTTCTGTGACGTCCGCTGCACCATGAAAGCGAACCTCAAGTCCCACATCCGCATCAAGCACACCTTCAAGTGCCTGCACTGCACCTTTCAGGGCCGGGACCGGGCTGACCTCCTGGAGCACAGCCGGCTGCATCAGGCCGACCACCCCGAGAAGTGTCCCGAGTGCAGCTACTCCTGCTCCAGCCCGGCTGCCCTGCGGGTGCACAGCAGGGTCCACTGCAAGGACCGCCCCTTCAAGTGCGACTTCTGCAGCTTCGACACCAAGCGGCCCAGCAGCCTGGCCAAGCACATTGACAAGGTGCACAGGGACGAGGCCAGAACGGAGAACCGGGCCCCGCAGGGCAAAGAAGGGCCCCGCGACAGCAGCTCTGTGCACGTGGCCAAAATAGTGACTCAGAGGGCCTTCCGTTGCGAGACCTGCGGTGCTGCGTTTGTCAGGGACGACTCTCTGAGATGCCACATGAAGCAGCACAGTGACCAGAGTGAGAACAAGAACTCGGACTTGGTCACCTTCCCGCCTGAAAGCGGTGCCCCGGGACAGCTCGGCCCCCTGGTCTCTGTGGGGCAGCTGGAGACCTCCCTGGAGCCCAGCCAGTGCCTCTGATTCATGCAGAGAGGCGGTGAGCCGTCTGGAATTCCAGGCAAATGCCGTTGCCCAGCCTATTGGGTGAGGCCGTCAAGCCAGACTATAGTCACCAGCTCTGGGCATGGCTGCCCCAACTTCACAGGCCTCCGGAGGCCATGGCTGCGGTCACTGTGGTGCGAGGGCAGGCGCCAGAGCAGCTGTGGAGACGCCTCTCCACGTTGCCGTCTGCCTCCCAAGCATCAACTGGGCAGGTTGACCAGTCGCTCCAAGGTGGGGGTCCACTGAGCACTGCTCTGTCCAGTAGGATTAGCTTCTTTATGATGGATTCCGCTTCTAAGACTGGTCCATTTCCGATGCAATTATTAAGCTACTTAGACCTCATGGACCTGAAACTAACCCGATGTGTGGAGTGCGGACGGTTAAGATGAGGATGGGTGCGCGGAGGCGCTGGGAGGCCGGGAGGCTGTAGCTCTTAACCTGGGTGGTGGTTGGTTATGTTTGCCTCATACGTTGTGTGGTTCCTTTTATCGGTAGTTTTATAATAAAAAGGCAAACTCACCTGCAGCGGGATGTAAGAGGAACGCTCGTTTTTCCTCCGTGGACAGGTTATGATGCTGGGGCCCCGCCCCTCCTGGATGCCCACAGATGTCTCGGTCTCAGTGCTGCGTAGGGGGAGGTGCAGCTTGATCTGTAGGTGGCAGCAGAGATCAAGCTAACGCGCTCAGCCTGGCCCGCTGAGAAATTCACGGCTTGTGTACTTGCGTCCTAGGGAAAGGACTAGGGGCGCAGTGGGCCCGGGGCTTGGTTCCGGGGCACAGCCTGAGACTAGCATCTTTCACCACAGTAAACACGGGATGTGTCCTGACCAACAAACAGGTGAAAATCCAAACCTCTGGTAAATGGACGTGTTGCTTGACTTAGGAGGCTGCGGAACACCAGTAGCTGTATAATTGATCCAAAATAGCTTTGTTTGTTTCACTTTGGCATATTTTCTTCAAATACAGTCTCTGTTTAATACAAATTTGTGTGTGCCCCTCATCAAACTAAAAATCTATGCTCTTAAAACGGATTAAATAGATCCATTGGTTTTGGTAAACTAGGAAAGAAGGTGTGAAAACAAATTTTTATAGGTTGTGTACAAGGGAAGATTTCACTTACGAAATAGCAAGAGGTACGTGGCTCCTTTTGTTATGATTTTTGTTATTTGAATAAACCTGATGCCCTTTAGATCTGATATCAGGCAGATGCACACTGTTGAATCCCTTCGTTTTAAGAAGAGGTGAAAATGAGACCCCCCAGGATAGAATTAATCACTGCTTTGCTTTGGAACTATTCTCAATGGCTCAGAAAAGCGTTTGGCGTCTGAATCGGTGTATGGTACAGATTCTGTTGTCGCCTCTCTGTGGTCTGCCATGCGTCTTATCTACGGGTCTGTTCTAATAACGGCAGGGCTATTGACCTTTCAAGTGGGAACCCAGAGATCAGAATCATATAAACGTTCCTCGGACTTCCCGTGTTGTATCTCTTCAGATAAACAGGAAAGACACCAGCCTTTTTAGAAAGCTTTTTTTTTTTTTTTTTTAAAGAGCTGCATGAACCTCAGGGATCTTACTATCCTGGTGTCATCTTGCAAATTTGGATTCCTAGTGGAGCAGAGATCAGTAAACTGTTTTGGACCAGACAGTAAATATGAGGCACTGTGGAGCCATAAGGTCTATTTTGTGACTAAACTCTGGGTTTTGCACAAAAGCAGCCATAACCAATAAGAAAAAGAATGAATGACTTTGTGTTCCAATCAAAATTGTGAAATAATTCAGGAAGAGAGAGAATATACTGGCTAACCCTGCTAGGATGAGACTGAAAATATACAAATTATCACCAAATAAGAGGGGGAAACAGCCATAATGGCTGAGGGGCCGCTGATGTGGTACAGACCAGATAAGCACAGTTTCTGGACCCACTTCTGTTTGCAGGGTTGATGTGGGTCAGAAAGGGGAAATTGATTAATGAGTGTTTGCAGTTTGACTTCACTTGGACCAGGGTGAACTTTTTCAGCAAAGGGCCAGATAGTAAATATTTGGGGCTTTGCTCGCCTTAGTCTCTGTCGAAACTGCTCAACTCTGTTCACCTCTGCTGTTGGAGCACGTCACTCAACTCTGCCCTAGTTACTACAGCAGCCATAAGTAATAAGTAAGCAAGTGGGTATAGCGGTGTGCCAATAAAGCTTTATTTACAAAAAGCAGGCCGTGATTTGGAGGGCCATGGTTTCTTGACCCCTGAGCGGGACTGTGTGAGTGCAAACAGTAGGGAATTGGGTCATGGGTAAATGCAGGGGAGAGTTACTAAGAAGGCTACATTTCCCAGGATCCCTTGCAGGGAGGTGCGGTTTCATGCAGAAGATAGGGGAGTTTCAGGTGAGCACTGGGGAAAACTGGGTCCTTTTGATCTGATTCAGATCAGCTATAAAACCTGCAGTGCAAAGCCCTGGCCGCTGTGGCTTAGTTGGTTGGAGCGTCGGCCCGAGCACCAAAAGGCTTTGCATTCAGTTCCAGATCTGGGCACACACCTAGGTTTCAGGTTCTGTCCCCGGTCAGGGTGTGTATGGGAGGCAACCAGTCGATGTTTCTCTCTGCCTCTCCCTTCCTCCCTATAAACATATCCTCAGATGAGGATTTTTTTAAAAATCTGCAGTGAAGAGTCCAAAAGTCAAAGTGACATCCTCCCTCTTGCTTTCCTCTGCTTAAGGTGTCTTGCTGCCTTCTAAATACCATAGAACATGGGAGTTTTTGCTTGTCCCTGCGTTTAATGTCTTCCTTAAAGAAAACGGATGAGCCTCAGTTCTGTTGCCGGGTGACACTTGTCCTTCCTCTGAGCCAGGCACTATCCTGAGAACTTTGTCTGTGTTTGCGCATCTTCGGAGCCAAGACTAGGAGGTGAGCGAGGCATTCGCCCAGGGCACCCAAACTCAGTAACCAGGGAATAATACTGTAATATAGTATCTTATTTTTACAGTAATTTTTTTAATTGGCCAACTATGACCAATTAAACCAGCCAGTTTGGTTTTGTAAATAAGTTTTATCAGACGTTGGCCTGCGAGTTAGGGCGGGCCGTGCAAGAGTTGGAGCCTATAATTAAAATTCTGACATTTTTGTTCTCTTTGGATTTTTTTTTTTACTTTAAAAAATTGTACTGAAATATCCACCTTGATCAGTGAGATTTTTGACACTGCTTCGTGTTTGCCCTAGTCGGTCACTTCTTCACATTTGGAAACCGAAGCCTGGAGATGAAGAAACTTCTGCAAGAGGGCGGGCTTCAGCCCCCAGGCAGCGTAGCTCCGGAATGCGCATTCCCAACTCAAGGGCTGGCTGGGTCTGCAATAAATAAATATTTGGCCAGTGTGGCTCAGTGGATAGAGCATCGGCCCGCACACCGCACACTGCACACCAAAGGGTCTCAGATTTGATTCTGGTCAAGGGCACATACCTGGTTGCAGAATTGATTCCCGGCCCCAGTTGAGGCACGTGTGGGAGGCAACCAATCAGTGTGTCTCTCTCACATGGATGTTCCCCTCCCTCCCTTCCTCCCTTCCTCCCTTCCTCCCTTCCTCCCTTTCTCCCTTCCTCCCTTCCTTCCTTCCTTCTGCTTTCTCTAAAAAAATAAAATAAAAACAGTGGAAAAAACATCCTGGACCAGGATTAACAACACAAAAGGAAATTTTGTTAGAGTAATGAATTGCTCTGAGTAGGGAGATGGCAGAACAGTCCAAAGAAGGTTAACTTACAGCACCTGTTGTTAAGGGGTTGAGGAGGAAAGAGGTGAGAAAACCCTGCTTCGGGTAATACTATCTGGCCGACAGCTGGCTCAAGATTTTACATCAGATTCTCGGTTTGCTCATCTGTCAAATGGGCCTGTTTCAGACATTTGGCCTAATGATAAAGTCAGCTGGTTTTGGCTTACCTGTGTGTCCTTCCCTCCTTTCTTTTGTTTTGCAAGAGGGTGAGTGGGAAAGAACCAAGAGCTAGTTCTGTGACCTTATGACATCAGGGCCACTGTCTTCCACCCCACCCCCCAGATCTTCAACATGTGGTCCCAGGTGGTGGCAACTAAGCTCCAGACAAGAGAAGGTGGCCATGCCCCCCCAACACTACTAGAAACTTGCCTATAAACTGCTCACCTCTCCCGGCTTCCTGGCTGGTCACAGGGCTTTGCTACGACAAAGGCTGCTGGGAAACGGTGGCTCTGGAGTTAAAACACTGGGTCCTGAGTGTTCTCTGCCCCTGAGCAGTGATGCAGGCTCATGAAGGTTAGGGGTGACTTTTCTATGAAGCCCCTGGTACAGGTCCCGAACAGCCAGGGTGCTCCACACACAAGCATTTCTGTTTTGTAGGGCTTTCCTGGGCCTGCCTCTGTCTTGTCTTCCTGCAAATTGGCCCATGACAATTTTCCAAGGTTTTCTGTCACTCTAGTCCCATGGGTCTCAACTGTGGCTGCAGACTGCAGTCACCTGGGAAGCTCTTAGCTGTTTGCCCCCCCCCCTCTCGGGGGCAGAGGGCCAGGCATTGGTATTTTCTGTAGTTTTTTGGGTGCTTTCTGATGCGCAACCAGATGGGAATAGCTGCTCCAGTTGAAGGAGCAGGGCACTCTTCATGGGCATGTCACCTGTTATGTCACAGATGGCCCTGCACTGGGTGGTATGCTCTGCCGTCGCCATCCTGAAATTCTTAATTTTGGAACAAGGGATCCCCAAATCTATCATTTTGCATTGGGCCCTGTGAATTATGTAGCTGGTCTTGGAAAGGAAAGAAAAGAACATGCCTGAGAAGGAGCCTGTCTGCATCCCTGGGACAGAAAAGGCTCAGCTGTTGAAGTCGGGGCTCCCGGCTAGGGCTGGGCCGCCCGGTCTCGGGCTCGGGATGGGAGGAACCGCACAGCGAAGCATGAAGCCCAAGCATTTCCTGCGTGAGTCCATTCAGACCTCACAGTGGAAGGCATTTGCTTTCATCCTGACGAGGGAAAACTGACAGGCAAGTGGCCCTCGGTGCAGCCGGGCAGGTAGCCTAAGCCGGGCCTGCGCGGTGTCTGCAGCCTGCCCCCCACTAACCTCTAGGGCGCCTTCTAACTCAGTCCAGAGGGCTGGGGGAATCGGGAACAGGGCCTTTCGAGTTCCAAGTGTTGACACAAAAACAGGACAAGATCTTTTGCAAGAATGGTGAGGTCTATAATTGGAGGGGAAAACCGTCAGATATGGGTATTGTTGGATGATTGGGGACATGTCCCTAGCCTGTCCTGCCACATGCTGGGGCAGGTATGCCCAACGTCATGTTCCCCCAGCACAGGTTACAGAATTGCAGAGTAGCTTTTGCTTCCATAGAGGTCTTCCTGAGACCAGCACGTGGCCTCACAGGAGCAGAAATGGCCCGGGGAGCTGTCACGGCCCCTCTCTGGAGACACTTAGGACGTGCACCTTGGATTGCTTCTGTTTTAATAGAGAAGAAAAAGCAAAGAAGCCTAAGTCAAGCAGCTCGTGAGGGTTAGAACCCGCGTCTGAGGCCAAGTGGAACCTCCTCCCAGTGCCAGCACGCCCGCTTGGAGAGCTGCCTGCAGTCCCGAGTCCATTGCTTCCGAGCCATGGAGCCCTTTGTCAGGCTCATGAAGTCTGAGTCCCCTCTCAAGGTGATGTTTAAAAGTAAAACAAAACACATAGGTTTGCGAAAAACACATATTAGATCGAAGTAGTCATCTAAATATTTTTTGGATCGTTATGTGCATTTTATTAGCACTAAAATAACAAGCCCCAGCAGCAGACCTCAGAACCACTCTTACGTTGACGTAGCAGTGAGCATATGTTGTATATTTTTTGATCTGTGTAACAGCCATGATGCTCTACAGAAATATAATCTGCTGACCAAATCACAGGTCCTGCTGATGCTGCTGTGGTTTGGTGCCCACATCCGGAACCGACAGAATTGCTCAATTTCAGCTAGAGGCTCGTGAAATAAAGATTCATTTTCCTTCCCACCCGAGCCCTGGCTGGTCTAAATCCCATCCCTACATTAGAGTGAAGTAGTCATTAAAGTATTTTTTGAATTGTTATGTGCATGTTATGTCCTTTAGCGCCTCTGTTGCTAAAGGAATTTCTGGAGTCTGGTTTTCACTTGAACCTAAAGTTACTTCCATCATAACTAGATCGAGTAGCGCCAGCATGTGGATACTTACCCCCCCCCCCCAAAAAAACCCCAAACAACCACAAACAAATCTTGCGTTAGGAGGGACTCGCCCAGCAGGGCTCTCAGTAACACCTTTGTACAGTCTTCTGATGAACGGCTCTTAGGTGGCTCAGTGCTCACATTAACGCATTTGAGGATCCATTCTGAGGGTCTCGAGTGCTACGTGCATTCGTGTTCTCTCAACACTGTAATAATTTCTTGGAAGGTCACAAAGGCCTGTTTCACATGCCACCTAACCTGCCCCCACCAGAAGTACTGTCTCCTCGCTCCCTAAGAGGCGGCAGCTCTCATTAGATTCTGCTGGGGTGGTTTTGTTTGTCCTGTATCGTTGGTGCGTGTCACACCCCTCAGTGGCAGACCCCGCGATGCTCAGGCTGTGCTGTGCTCCCTGGACCTACAGGCTCCTCCAGATGTGTAGGAGACACCAACATGACAGATGTTACACTCGGGAGTCTTGAAACTGCCGCTGCTGTCTCTGGTGTTGTGGTTTGAGGTCACGAAACCCTCCTAGTGCTGAGCGGCCGTGGGTGGGTAGGTTGTTGGATAAGACATTAGAGACGAGCAGCTTCCTGGTATTGAAAGCGTTCGGCCCTTAAGAACTGTCAATATTCTGAAATAACTTTGCTTATTACAAGAGCAGTACGTGGTCCCTGGAGGAAGGGTAGAAAAGCAACATAAAATCAAAAACCTATAATGCAGCCGTTGCCACAGCTGCAGCCGGGGGCGCCTCCCACCCCCTGCCCTGCCCTGCCCCGCCGTGAACGCTGTGCCGAAAAGCTCTGCCGGGGGCCTGCAGATGCGTCCCTGCCCCCTGCAGATGAGCGTGGATGTAGCACGGCCCTCGAGAGCCCCGAGGCTTCAGTCGGGATGCCTGGTTTGCATTCAAGCTGTCATTTTATTTGCTGCGCGACTTCGGTCATATTTCTTAAGGCCTCTGTGCCTCATCTTTCTAGTCTGTAAAATGGAGATAATCACGGTGCCCACCTCACAGAATTGTTACGCAGATTAAGTCAGAGCTAGAACAGTGTCTGGGACATAATAAGCCCCAGCTAATTAGAATTTGTATTTTTAAAATGAGTAGTTCATAATTACAGTTCTCAATTACTCACGCCCACTGGGATGTGCAGGAGTTTCCTTAATCCCCAAATCATTCACATGTGGCTTTGGAGTTAATTACGTAATTTTCGTGTTGGATTTACTTCGTTAAAAGTAATTTCTGATGCTTAAACTTCAATTAGGACAAAGCTACACACATCTTATCCTCTTTGGTCAAGTAAAAAAAAAAAAAAAAAAAGCCTGTACTTTGCCCCGGCCAGTGTGGCTCAGCTGGCAGAGCATCGTCCTGTGCACTGAAAGGTCGCCGGTTTGATTCCCGGTCGGGGCACAGGCCGGGGCTGTGGGCTTGATTCCCCGGCACGGGGCGGGCAGGAGGCCAGCAGATAGATGTTCTGCTCTCACATCGATGTTTCCCTCCCTCCCTCCCTCTCTCAGAATCTTTAAGAAACAAACAAAAAAAAACCCTGAAGGTATATGCATGGATATTGTTTTGAAGGATATGAAATGACTTGAACGGTAGCTATTTCTGGTAAGTGAAGGACATGTAGGGAGGCGAGGAAGGCTTTCACCACTTTAATACCCTTCTGCTCTGTTTGGCTTTTTACAACAAGCCCGTATTAAGTAGATGATTAAAATAGCTTCTAAATTGACCTGCCAGGTTCTCTGCCCGCTTATTCACTTTGATAACCATGTTTTAAATATGTACGATGCATTAATTTTACTGTAAAAAAAACCTCAGAATTTAATAATTCAATGACCATCTCCTCTCGTGTTGTATGTCTTCGGCTCTCTGCTTCTCCAGCTGTCTCCCACCTTTGCACATTTGAACCGCATTTTCTGCCAGTGTCCAGAAAATCCTCGGGTAGCAAACTGAAGAGAGTTCTTTGTAAGTCAGTTTGTGAACTGCACAGAGCCCCTTCCTTCCCCTCGTTTCTTCGCTGACCTCTGGGATTCTAACTTAGGACGGTGCAGGAGGCATTTCGGCAGCTGACCTTGCGGGTCTCTTCCCTCATCCCACCTACGACTTACTCCCACTCTCCTGTTTCCCTTCAATAAAATATTCCCAGGTAACATGACCGCACCTCCCAAGGACAGGTGATACTGTACAAGGGGACAATACAACATATCATTGATATTTTCGCACCGAAAGAAAATATTGATCTTAATTTTAAAAAGCTATTGCAATATAGTCAGTCATTTTTATTATATGCTAAAATCATGCTTGTAGAAAATTTGGCAAATACAAAATAATGCAGAAAAGTAAAATTACCTATAATCTGGTCCTAAACCCATAGGCAACAGTTGCTAATGTGTTCCTCTGTTAGTCTTTTGCTCAACCTACTATGTTTTTGTATAGTTGTCTCATGTGTGTTAATGTGTGCACTTTGAAACCTAACATGGCATTTCCCTGTGTCGTCATATATGAATTATAAACATAAGCTACTTGCCATTACTTTCTTAGTGGACATTTGGGTTTCTTCTAATTATTTAGAATTAAAAATAATGCTGCATTTGTCATCTTAATGAGTAAATCTCTTTCGGTATATAGGATGATTTTCTTTAGTTAAATTCCCAGAAATTGAATTACTGGGTCAAAGGTTGTGAACATTTTTAAGGCTCTTGATAAGTGTTGCCAAATTGCTTTTCACAGAGGTGGTACAGTTTACACTCCTCAGCAGTGAAGGCCAAGCTTCCCTTCCCTTCTCCAAAATTGGGTGTTGTTATTAAGACCCACACCACTTTAGATCAGCTGCTGTCATTATTGCATTAGTAACTTTTAATGGCATTAGTAGGGGAGCTTTGAAATCATATGTTGGCATAGTTTAAGTGACGTACAGTATATTAAATAAAAGAATGGCAAAAAACGACGGCAGACAAGGATTATGAGTGTCGATGACCAGGTGTCACTATGCAAATATAAAATCCACCAGCCCCTCCGTCCAGCAGCAGAGTTAGCACTGTGTAGACATAAAATCATTTGAAATCCCCCCACTTTGTTTAACACGTAATTATTGTAGTAACCAGCAAAAGGAAATTATTTAAAACCTGGCCTTTTTGCCCCAAGAATGTTGGGCATTTGTCCCATGTGCCTTGATTTGCTTCATCAACATTAAATACCATTTGTATGTAAATCATGGGGCTCGGCAAACGCTATAACTCTCCCCGGACAGCGATGCTCATGGTGACCGCAAGCTGCGAGCACAATTGGTTTTGGGTGATGACTCGGCTTGAAAATTGCCCAGCAGGGAACCATTTTCAATCGATTATATTTCATGGCTAATAGCCTCAAAGACTGTTTCTACTCCTCTAATTAAATGTAATTCTTGATCGTTGAACAAAGCAGTGATTGAGGAAATGGGTGGGGGGGCCACACAAAAAATTAATGTACAGCTTTGCCGGATTTTCTGTCACTCTGAGGGTAACCTAAAAATTGGAACTGTGCAGTGGTGGACAAGGCTCCTTATGTCGGAAAATGAATGGGCGCTTTGGGGAGGGAGGAGGGAGATGGAGGGAGACGATTACTTAAAACTACATATTTGAAAGGAAGGAAGGAAGGAAAAGTGCCCACCTAGTATCTATTAAGGGCTACCCACTGCGCTCTCATTTCTGTATTTCTGTTTAATTATTTGGGAAAGATTCAGGATTGCTGCAAAGTAGCCTAGTTTAAGAACAGCTGAAAATGCGTGATATGAACAGTCCGTCGATGATAAAGGGCATAAAAGAGCTGGAAGGTTATAGACAGCTTGCCGATTTCATTTCTGAAATAGAGAATCCTGGCACCCACACTATTTTCATATCCATCGAATGGGATTCAGTATAATCTCACTGAAAAACTGGCACTAAGAGAACAAAACCCTCAATGTTACATTCTTACCTCCAAAAGCCTGTAGTGATGCCATTGCTAACATGAGATTGTGTCGCCTATAACACTGTTAAGCAGGAAACAGAAAAGGTGATGCCATCAGTTCAGAAGTATTTATTGAGCACATACTGTGTGCCTGGCATTATGTAAGACACTGGGGTGCAAGATAGACATCACTATGTGATTTTATTCCTTTTGACTGATTGTATTTCTTTATTGTTATTATAAAAATACATGATCATTTGTAAAAGATTTAAGTCTCACATATAATTTAAGAAGATGAAGGTGGGGACACTTCAATAGATGTGGCTGGGAAAATTGACTGTCGAGTTAGAAAGAAGTAAAGTTAGATTTCTTACTTTAGTTACAACAATAAATCCTATTGTTCCATAAATAATGAAACCTAAACAACAAAACTGACAGTTGTGAAAGAAAATGTGGAAGACTGCGTTTACGATTTTATTCAAAAGACACGAAACCACCAAAGAAAGATCTGACAGCTCCAGATTTAAAACACCAGAAACAGCAAATGAATCACATTCGGAATGAACAAAGAACTCCTTCCAACCCATAAGCAAGAGACAAACAATCCAATAGGGAGAAGTGAACAGACAGATGACGGACATGTCTGCCTAAGGGGCTAGACTGAGCCTGATTGGGAAAATGAACCTAAAAAGATAGGCACATATTCCTCTATGTTCCTCTTGCTCTCTCTCTCAGTTCTTCAAACCTGCCAACCTTTTTCTGCCTCAGGACCTTTACACATGCTGCCCTGTTCGTTTGGAATGCTCTCTGCCCCCTCTTCCCAGGTCTAACTTTTTATCTTTTAGATCTCAGATTGAAGGGTACTGTCTCGGAGAGGCCTTCCCGGACCCCTTCTCTTTAAAATCAACCCCCCTTTTGTTAGAATCTGTCTTAGCATCTCAAAGCCCAGGGACTATGTTGTTCTCTAGATCTCCGGGATCTAGAACAATGCCTAGCACACAGAGGTGCAACAAAACACCAAACAATTGGCAAACATTTCACCTGCCTGTTTATTGTATTGATTGATCATTGACTGTTGTTCTGCTTTCTGTGTTCGTATAAACTCTTTTAAGGCAGTGGTTAGGACTCTGTCATTCATTGCTTTTACCTAGCCACTAAAAAAGCCACGAGTATTGTAGGTATTCAGTAAATATTTGTTAAGCGAATAAATGAATGAACCTCACACACATTAAAAACAAAAAAACCCTTATTGCCTGGCTGGCGTGGCCCAGTGGTTGAGCATCAACCTAGGATCCAGGAGATCCCAGTTCGATTCCCAGTCAGGGCCCATGCCCGGGTTGCGGGCTCGATCCCCAGTAGGGGGCGTGCAGGAGGCAGCCCATCAATGACACTCTTGATGTTTCTATCTCTCCCTCTCCCTTCTTCTCTCTGAAATCAGTGGACATATTTAAAAATAAAAACAAAACAAAAACCTTATTATGGATAGTAGGTACTAGATAATCATGGGGATCAGGTAAAATTACATGGCAAAATTTTTTTTTTGAAGTATTTTCTGTTGTCCATTCACTATCTAGACATCTCATTTCTATGTGGCAACCCATCCAAGGAGGGGATCTCTGGATTTGGAAGGTCCCTTCGAGTGTAGGACCAGCAAACCCTGACAGTTCTTTGCTTCACCTTAAGATGTCACTAAGTGACTTGTCCACGGCTTCCTCCGGCTGGTGGTGACAGAGCTGGGAGGTCCAGACGGGAAGGGAGGAAATGACCTGATGTTATGAACAAATCTCCCGCTTCCTCCAGCGCCTGGCAGACAAGGTGACAGGGTGCTGATGTGCCCCTGGCTTAACAGGACGTCCATTAGCACACCTGATCCCCTGGAGCCCCGGGACCTTCTGTGCCACCCACAAAACCTTCCTAAGTCAGGCCCAGCCCGATAAATCACATCCTGGGGCCGACTCCATGCTGCGGGCCCAGCTCTGCCCTAAGGGCACTGGGATGGACTTCACATGCCCAGTGATGTTTTTGCTGTCAAGTCGTGGGGAAGCTGGGACATACAGGAAAGAAATAACTAAGTGTAATAGAAAATCCTGCAGGCAGCATGGTATTTGGGATTGGATCCCAGAGCAGAAAAAAGGGACATCAGTGGGAAAACAGGTAGACTACAGATAAAATGTCTAAATTAGTTAGCAGAGTTGGACCATGTTAATGTCTTAGTTTGTTAGCTGGGAGGAGATGGGGGGAGCATATATGGAGTTCTCTGCGAGACCTTTCCATAAGTCTAAAAGTAGTTTGAAAGTGTACAAGACTGTGTTGGCATGGATGGTGTGATATATATTGTAGGATTCCCAAGGCAGTGAATGAATTCAGATAGACCTGGGAATGAATATTCCCACCACTTATCAGCTCTGCAACTTTGGGCAAGAGACCTCCCAGGGCCTCAGTTCTCTTCTTTTTAAATATTGTCCACTCTGTAGGGTGGTTGTGATGGCTCCGTGAGATAACATATGTCATGTTGCACGTCGTAGATTCTCAACAAATGCTAGCTTTCCCCTGTGCAACCCGCTGCACTGAAATATTAGGAGAATAAATAATGAGAGGTGAGATTTGTACGAGGTCATTGAGGTTGGCCAGTTTGAATTAGAAAAGCAGGAAGGAGGACAGGGGTCCCACTTGAAAGTGAGCGGAGAGAATCCCTTTTGACCAGTTTTTAAATCTATGAAAGGCATTCTTAAGCTATTGAAAGAAGGCATTCTTCCATTAAAACTGGTCTTAAAAACGCGTGTGGTTTTTTTCCGAGCTAAACTCAGAGATGAGCAAAACAGTATTTGTGAAGGTTATTTATTGTAGCACCGATTGTAAAGGCAAAAGATTGGAAACAACCTAAGTGCCTTCAAGTAGGGGGGAGTGTAGCTGAATAACTTGTGGTCATTCATTCCGTAGAATTCCCTGAAGACATTTAAAAAATACAGAGCAAGTGTAGGTAGGTATGTATGTATGTGTGTGTACACAGGGTCATATGTGAAGATACATGTGCAAAAAAAGTGGGGCGCAGATGCACAGCAGTAGCTACCACTTGTATGTTAAAAATAATGAGTGGTTTATCTGTTCCTCCACTGTCACTGGACAGATACACAAGAACCTGATAATAGTGGTTGTTTCTTGGTCAGCATCCAAAAAAGGACCACTCAAGTCACATCCATCTTCTTAAAACATTATTGCCAATAAAACTTTACTTTGTGCCCGGGCCGGGCGGCTCAGCTGGCTGGGGCGTTGTCTCATACACCAGAAAGGCTGCGGGTTTCATCCCTGGTCGGGGCGAGTAGGGGGGCGGCCGGTCCATGTTTCTCTCTCACATTGATGTTTTACTCTCTCCTCTCCCTCCCTCCCTCTAAAAAATAGGAACAACAAAAAGAAATGTTATGGGATAAATGTATCATTTATAAATTCTGTTTGTTGCTCATACTAATAATATCACAGGCCCTCAACAGAACACCCAGACGCGCGCAGTAATAAGTAAGTTCTCTCATCTTTGATGGTTTCCTGACTTTGAATCATAATGAATAGGTTGATGTGTGTGTCCTGCTTTGTCATCAAGGATGTAGATGTGTCAGAGCAGGAGTGTTTCGCGCAGCTTTGTTTCGCTTGATTTATGGCTCTTACGCGTCCTGGCCTAAGTCCCCGGCCGTGGCCCACGGGCGGTGTTGGAAGGCCGCCCCTCGAGCGCTGCAGTTCCAGCCTTAACCGTAGCCTAAGAATTTTGAGGGGACTCAAGTGGCAGATCCCCGTGTCTACCGCCCCCTATTGGCATTAGGCAGAGTTGTCACACCTTGGTTTTGTTCACACGGAGAAAAATTCTGAGTTGAACGTCCATTCAGGGGAGTTTCTGTGGTTTGTATTAACACTGTGGTTACATGACAATTTAAAGATAGAGCATCAGGGGTGTTTCACCGGGCACCACTTTTTTTTTTTTTTTTTTTTAGGTAACATTCTTAGCCCCCACTGCCCCCTAAAGAGAGTCCTCCTGGTCAGACCCTATCTTTCTTTTTACTGACCGCCAGCATGTGTTGCAGACGCTTTGGGCCCGTTTCCATTCTGTTCTCTCAGACCTTCGGGCTGATATTTCGACTGGGTGGGGAGATAACACGGAGGCAAAGGGAGAGGCCGGGGATGCCCACCCCCCACACTGGAGGCAAAATAGCCGAGGAGCCGAGGAAGATTAGCCCAGTGGGAAGGAAGAGCTGGAGGAGAGGGAGAGGCAGGGGAGGAGTCGAGAAAGCAGGGGGGAGGGGAGGAGGGAGGGAGGAGGACAAGGATTCTAGGGCTCCAGTCCCCCCTGATGAGTTCATCTCTGCCTCCTGGACCATCCCAGCCTCCCTCCCCTAAGAGCTGCTCCTTGTAAGGGTGAGCCTTGGCGAACTGCTGCTTTGGGCTCTTTCTCCTGAAGCACAGCTGACAGGCTGTCACTGTCACAGCCGGCTCCTGAGAGCCAAGGGACCACCCACCCCAGGGGACTCCCTTGGGAACGTTTGCAAAGGTCTGGTCACTGAGATCGCAGCCCCAGAGGTGCGCTCACTGCCCCGAGGCCTTGGCGTGTGCAGGGCATGTGCAGGCCGAGACGGTGCAGGAGTGT
Source organism: Miniopterus natalensis (assembly GCF_054644295.1). Taxonomy (NCBI): domain Eukaryota; kingdom Metazoa; phylum Chordata; class Mammalia; order Chiroptera; family Miniopteridae; genus Miniopterus; species Miniopterus natalensis. The sequence goes on along the minus strand of NC_142087.1, from coordinate 76,230,665 downwards.
GCAATGCACACCTGGAGCCTGTGCCCTCGTCGGGGCCGGCTTGTTGCCAGGAAGGTGGCCGGCGTTTGCAAACAGGAGTCGGAAAGTCGCTCTCCCCACGTTTCAATCCATGTCCGACCACGTTTCGTCCTGCTCCGTAAACCACTCTAAGTTGGCCAACATTTTTCTCAGTCTTACCTGGGGCTTGTTTCACACCTTTGAGAACATTGACCGTAATCAGAGAAATAATTTATGTGACTCTAGGTCATTATACTTCAGAGTGTTCCTTTAAGGGTTCAATCTGCAAAAACCAGAACAGGGGGAAAAAAAAAATTGGTCTAAGAAACAAAGATTTTCATTTTTGTTGGGTAATAAATTTAATTCTGCAAATCACATTCTAACACACTTGCTACATGTTTAACATTCCTAAAATTACCCACAGTACTTTTTAAATAACTATAGTATTTAATCACTTTTACATAGATGCTCACTTTGTCACTTTGATTTGGGGCAAAAAAGTCTCAAGATCTTTCCTGTTTTTGAAAATATTCCAAAAGGAGGCTCAGGAGCCTGTTCCCATACAAGGATTTATTTCTAAATTCAGACCCACCGTCCTGAAGTGCTAGGACAATGAAGTCCTTTTGAGCCTATAAGTACATTTTTTTTTAATTCCATCATTGACACATTGTGATGTCTATAAACCCGGTAGAAGGCAGGGTCCCACGTAGGCAAACATGAGTGAGGACAGAAAGGAGCCTGGGGAGCCCTGGGGACGGTGACTCCTCTTCAGAGCTGCCTTAAAAGAGACTGGCCATTGACAATTTAAATCTTCAGTGCTTTATCTCTTTGTTTGACTCTTGGAATGCCATTGATATCCTCTTTGTATTTATAATTGTTTTAATTAGCCACCCAGCAGGGGCCCCTCTCCCAGCTGGATCGGGGGCTGCACAGCTGGACCCTACAGCCCAGTTAAATAAAGCGCAGACTTTATGACGCGCTTCATGTCTTTTATTTATCAGATTTTTCCTTTTTTTCTCTCCTCTCCCTCATTTTCACCCTCTTTTTCCCAACCCCCTCTCCCTTGTTTTTGTGGAGGGCTGGGGCAAAAAGCTTTAACTACTCAAATGGTTTTGCTTTTGAAGTATCCAAGAATTATTTGGGGTGGGGGCTCTAACGTGGCTATTTATCAGCTTTTCACATCTCGGTGAGAAAAAATAGCACAGATCTGCCTGCCGCTGCTCTTCGATGAACCTCCCGAGATATCTTGAGCAATTGCGCCCAAGTGGGTCGGTTGCTGACTTTGGTGGGCGGAGGGAGGGGAAAGTTTGCCGAAAGGCTTCTGTTGCCAGGGTGGAGTTTGTTCTTATTGACCACATCCTTCTGTTGTGGATGGAAATCGGGGGGGATCAATTATGATGCAGATCTGACACCATTTCCATTGGTGGGGGCCGCGTGGCCCGCCAGTTGGGCTTCGGGAAACTCTTGCATTGTTAAGAGCGTTTCCCCCGCACTTTGAACTGGATGCCGCCGCTGCCGAGATCACAAACAAACCGCGCTGGCCCGAGGACTAGCCAGGGCCTCTCTCGATTTGTGAATCTATAAAACGACCTGTCTAGAAGTTAAAACAGCGCCGGTCGCTCTGGAAACAGGCATCGTTTCTACAAGTCCTCCTCCCACACTCCGCTGCAAACAGTTTAATTTTTTTCCAGTAATACTCAAAATAACTTCCTTGCATTTAGAAAGAAATGATAGCTCCAGTTATCACATACAGAAAAGGCTTTGAACTGGCATTTAAAGGTTTTAAGTATTGTTGAGTCTGACTTTTACTCTAGACCTTTTCAACAGCAAGCGCTGGGTCTGACCTCCAACGAGGAGCCTGATGCGGGGGCGGATTATTTTCAGTGTGTGTACAAATATTCAGTATTTGGGTGTCTTTAAAACTAAGTACCACCATAATTAAATTTTTCTTCTCACTTGGATTATTTTGGCTTTGTAGCCAATCAAAGATGCAGGCATTCACTTGCTTTGTAAAACAGGCACATAACACAGAGACTGAATAAATACCCAGAGCAGTTTGTTGGGTGCGATTGTAAGGCTTTGAAATTCAAAAACAAGATTGAGAAGAGGCTGGAATCTTTGGGTGAGCTAGAGGCCTAGGGTTCGGAGATTCTTGCAGGAGCTCACTGTCTTCGAGGGGCACTAAATTTCTAACAGATAAAATAACAGTCTCTCGTGCCCAAAGTTGTCACATTCCATGCTTATAAGGACAGGGCACATTGGTGGCTGCACAATCGTGAATACACTAAATGCCTCTTAACTGCACGCTTTAAAATGGTTCATTTTTATGTTGTGTGCATTTCACTTCAATCAAAAATAAAATGAGATGGTCTTTTAAAAATATAATATAGTAAAAGTAAGCTTTAGAAAGCACTTTAAAATTGGCAAACTGTTTTTTAACGTGCACTCTCTGGCTTAACCTTCATAGGACGTATTTTGAATAGTCATTGAATTTTGTAGTGAAGAGAGGGGACCGGACTCGTTTACTGTCCTCTTCTCACCCGCAGTCCCAGTTCCCCTGCCCAGAAACAAGGCAGTACTGGGGACTTAGAAATCCTGATCTTGCCTGCTCTTCTCTGGTGGCACTTGCTATGTCAAGTAAATATTGCAGCTGACAAATACAAGCCTAGTTTTCTGTGTGTTGATTTACAGGTTTTGTGGGTGCTTTTGTTGCTGCGATGGTATTGTGGTGGGAATGCTGTGTTTGGGAGCTAAGTAGATCTGTGCTACATGCTTGCTCTGAGCCTCCTTGCTCATCTCCGCCTGGGGGTGTCCCAGCCCTTCGCCCAGGCTGCTGTGTTGTCCCCAGAGCCAGCCTGAGGGACATCTTTGCAGTGAGTCTGTCATACAGCCAGACCACAGTCATGGAGCATTTTTGTTTCTGTGGTTATTGTTCCTTGTCATTTTTATCCACATAAATATGACAAAATGGACCCAAGATCAAAGACAGAACATTCTTTTATTTAAATTTTTTTTAATTTATTGATCTTTTAGAGACAGAGAGAAAGGGAGAGAGAGACACCAATTTGTTGTTCCACCCATTCATGGTCCCACTGGCTAACTGTTGCAGGTGTTCCTACTGGGGGATGGAACCTGAAACCCTGGCACATCCAGACGATGCTTTAGCCAGCTGTGCCCAGGGCAGGACATTCTTTTAAATGTAGAATACTGTTCAAAGTTTTAGCAATTTTAAGGACAATCCTTTGTAAAAATTAAAGATAAACAGGAATTTTTAAATTTATCTTTATTGTTGAAAGTATTACAGGTGTCCCATTTTTCCCCCCAATTCACCCCCTCCGCTTTGCTCCCACCCCCTCCCCAAGCCTTCATCCCATTATTGACTGTGCCCATGGGTTATGCATCTATGCATATAACTTCTTTGGTTAATCTCTTCCTACCCTCCACCCCCCTTCCCTCTTTCCTCTGAAATATGATCATCTGTTGCATGCTTCAGTGTCTCTGGATCTATTTAGTTCATCAGATTCTTTTGTTCATTAGCTTCTTCTTAAAGAAGACCCTTCAACTTTTCTGTAGTGCTGGTCTCGTGGTGATGAACTCCTTTAGCTTCTTCTTATCTATGAAGCGCTTTATCTGACCTTCAATTCTAAGTGATAGCTTTGCTGGGTAGAGCAGTCTTGGTTGCAGTTCCTTGTTTTTCATCACTTTGAATATTTCTTGCCACTCCCTTCTGGCCTGCAAGGTTTCTGTTAAGAAATCAGCTGACAGTCATATGGTTGCTCCCTTGTAGGTAACTAATTGCTTTTCTCTTGCTGCTTTTAAGATTCTCTCTTTGTCTTTAACCTTTGGCATTTTAATTATGATGTGTCTGGTTGTGGGCCTCTTTGGGTTCCTCTTGTTTCGCACCCTCTGTGCTTCCTGGACTTGTAAGTTGGTTTCTTTCCCCAGGTAGCGGAAGCTTCCTGTATTTATTTTTTCAAATAGGTTTTCAGTTTCTTGGTCTCTTTCCTCATCTTCTGGTATCCCAATAATACGAATGTTGGGCCTCTTGAAGTTGTCCCAGAGGCTCCTTATACTATTTTCATATTTCTGGATTCTTTTTTCTTTTTGCTCTTCTGGTTGGGTGTTTTTTGTTTCCTCATGTTCCTAATTGCTGATTTGATTCTCAGCGTCCTCTACTCTACTATTGATTCCCTGTAAATTACTCTTCATTTCAGTTCCTGTAGCCTTCATTTCAAATTGGTACTTTATTATGTCATCGATTTTCTCAGTTATTTCCCTAATAGTCTGCTTAAACATCCTTATAAACAAAATTCTGAACTCTGTGTCTGTTAGCTTGCTTGGATCTATTTCATTGAGTTCGTCTTCTAGAGATTTCTTCTGTTCTTTCCTTTGTGACATGTTTCTTTGCCTCCACATTTTGGCTGCTCCCAGGTGTTTGTTTCTATGTATTAGGTAGAGCTGCTATGTCTCCTGGAATTTGTAGAGTAGCTTTGTGTAGTAGGTGTCCTGTAGGGTCCAGTGGCTCAGCCTCCCCAGTCACCTGAGCTGGGCCTTCTAGGTGCTCCTGTGTGTGGGCTGTGTGCACTGTCCTGTTGTAGTTGAGCCTTGGTTGCTGTTGGCCTCACTGGGAGGAATTGACCCCCAGGCCAATCAGCTGTGAGGACCAGCTGCAGCTACAGCCAGAGAGCTGCTGTGCTGGAGACACCCCTGTGGAGCAGGATGTACTTCAGTGGAGCTTTGGTGTTCACCAAGTGCGCCCCTTGAGTGTGTCACTTGTGGATGTGGTAGGGTTGTAATCCAGCGTGGTCGAGTCTGACCACCAGCTGCACTGTCTCTGGGCCCTCCGGGGAGGTGCAAAGTCAGCCTGTGCCAGTGCCTTGCCCAGGGCCACCCAGCATGAGCTACACAGCAAACCGTAGTTGGCTGCTACTTGTGCTGGGCTTGGAGGTGCCCAGGAGAGGCCAAGCCATGAACCAATGCAGCTGCCGCTAGTGCCAGGCCTGGGGCCGCTTATCAAGCCGTATGGGGCCCGCTGCTGCTTGTTTGAGAGATTTTAGGAAAGTCCTAAGCATGAGGCTCGAGAGGCCACTTGCACAGAAAAGCCCCTGGAAATGGCCTGGATGAGCTGCAGGTGGGGAGGGCGGGGCCTCCGGGAATCATGGGGCGGGGCCAAAGGAGTCAGGTGCTGGCAATTCAAACATGGCGCCTGCTGCCGGCTGTGTGCGGGGAGGACTCGCCAAAGGAGCCATGGCCTCCGCCAGCCCTTCTGCCCGGGAGGAAGCTGCCCCTCCAGCTCTCGCCCTGATTTCAGGCAGGTTAGTTCCTCCCCGAGTGTCCCGGGTCCTTTCCGGCTGCTCCCGGCGCTGGACTCAGAGGGAGCGCGTCCGAGTGAGTCCGTGCCGGGCCCTTTAGAGGAGCTGCTGGGGCTCCCACAGCCTCCGCAACCCTCGGGGACAGTCTCCGCTGGTTTCACAGCCCGGAGTTGTGGGGACGTCTCTTACTGGCCCTAGAGCCCTGGACTAGGGGGCCTGATTTGGGGCCAGGACCCCTTGCTCCTCCGGGAAACCTCCACCACTGAGATGTCCTCCTGGGTTTACCCTGCGGCACGGGTGTGGGCCCGGGATTCAGCCCCGATCCGCCCGCGTCTCCGCCCCTCCTACCGGCCTTGGTGCTGTTTCAGTTCCCTGGTTGTAGGACTCCTGTTCAGCTACATTTCAGGGGGTTCTGAGTGATGGTGGTGCTGTATTTTAGTTGTAATTTTAATGTGGTTGCGGGAGGCAACAGGTACAGCTCTTACAGCTGTTACCTACTCCGCCACCTTGTTTCTCTCCATGACTCTCTCTCCCAACAGGAATATTTTTAAAATCATTTATTTGGCAGATGTTAATTGAGAATATCTGTATAGCTGTGTAAGTGTGTGCAGATGAACACAAGAAATCGCCACAGTTGTAAAATAGGTGTTAGCCTGTGCATTGAAGGAAGAGTGCCGGAGAAGTTCAGCATCCCCGAGTGGGTGGCTCGTGGTCTCCCCTTTCTGTGGGATGCATGTACTCCGGGACACTCGGTTTTTCTGTGTGTTTGCCTTCACCATCCTGATGGCAGGTCCTGGACCCAGGCCAGGCACAAAGCAGACCCTCCACAAATACCTGTGGAAAGATTGTACATAGTAGGCATGTGGTCAAAAAGCAGTAAAGGGAGCTATAGGTGTTACTAAGTCACTCCCCTTCTCGGCAGAAGGAAAATACCCCGTGACAATAGACTGGTCACATTTCCAACCAAAGACCTATTTCCAATGTTCTCTTTTGCTTTCTTTCCTGAAACAGGCAAGTATTCTTCAGAATTCATTAGACCACTGAGCTGCTGAAGGGACGGGCTGGATGGCCCCGTGTGGGCTGAATCACATCAGCCGAGGGCAGGCCACGTCGTGGTCTATGTGGCTCTGCCTGCTTCCCGTGATTTTCGACTGCAGCTCTTGAGGTCCCTCTTAGTGACATCATTCGCATCTGCGGCGACTTAAGCCTCCCATTTCTTTGAAAACGGAATTTGAGAATATGAAGGATTTATATTCTCTAAACCAATTAGCAGTGACCAGTAACTTGAGGAGGCCAGTGCGCCCTCCAGGACACTCAGTTTACCTGGGCGAGACGCCAAGCCAATCTCGCCGCTTCTAGACACTTGAGCAACCCCAGGGCAGGAGGAAGGGAGGCGTGCACTTTGTAAAAATAGAGAACTAATTAAGTATGGTTCTCTGGAGGGTTTTGTGTGTTGTTTTTTTTAATTTGATGTGACCTGGCAAACAAAAGCAGCATCCAGTGTTAGAGAAATGGATTTTAGAGGAAAAGTGCAATTTGCAGAAGGAGGTTTAATTATGTAAAGTAGTTGGTTAAATCGGTACTTTAAAAGAGAAGACAATGAGTTTTCTTGCATAATTATGATATCGGAAATAAATAATTATAACGTAACAATGTAATATGTTTTACTCTCATATGGAACAATCTCGAAGGTAACAGCGAAGAAAACAAGTCATAGAATGAATGGTGTGTGTGGTGTAGCAGAAAGCGCACATGTAGGGAGAAGATCTGTGCATACTTGTTGCATTTGACTGGAATCTCTCAGGAATAATACACAGGAGACTTAAAACAGCCGTGATTGGGGACAGAGCCCATCCAAGGCAGCTTGGAGCTTGAACTAAAAGGAAAAATCAGTAATACTGACCCTGTTTTTAATTAAAATGTTTACATTTTGTTCATTGTGGATTTTTTTCTATCAATTTTTTTATTTCCATGAACTTCGAGTTTTTTAAATATTGCATTAAAATAGACTCTCTCGATTCCTGAGTTTTCTGGCACCTCCTTTAAATTTTGCACCCAAGATGAGCAAGGGATCTCCTCCCCCCTCCCATCTTGGTCCTGGCTACCCTTTCCTACTGTTTGATCTTATCGTCACCACAAGTAAATATGTGGTGAAACTCATTCAGAAATAGAAAAGAAAGTGCATTTAGCCACATGTGGTATTTGGAACCCTTCACGATCGTTATTCTTAATCTTTGGGGTAAATATAGATCCCACCGAGAACCTGATGAAAGCTCTCCCTGCACCTGCAAACTGTATTCTGCATTTTATTTCAAGGACGTCTGTGAAAAGTTCATCTTTTAAAGAATACTACTCCAATCCGAGAGATTGCCACCAGGCCAGACTTGCTCTTTCAGCCCATGTTCTGGCTTTCCTTACACCCTCCGGACCAAAGAAAGAACTAAATATCTTGTTTCTATTTTTTCATGCCTTTGTATCTGTTTCTTAAGTGATGGAGGATATGTTGTCAATCGAGAGGGACAGATCACATTTCCTTGGTCCCCAGCTGATGGCTATTGACAAGGCCTCCTGGGATCTGAATAAAATATGTCCCGGGCTAGGACCCATCCTAAAAGGAAGTATTGCTCTGAATTTACATGCTATTGGGTGCAAGAGCAGAGCCCCTCCAGTACATCGTTCAACTAAGCTTTACACCAGGGTTTCTCAACCTCAACACCGTTGGCATTTTGAGCTGGATAATTCATTGTTAGAAAGGTAGGTTGTTCATTGTAGGATATTCAGCAGCATCCCTGACCTGTTAGGTGCCGGTAGCACCCACCGTTGTGAAAACCAAAATGTCTCCAGACACATGTCCTCTGGGGGATAAGATCGCCCCTGCCCAGGAACCTCTGGGCTAGACCCTGCAAGTCATCTGAAGATTTGGTGACTTTTTTCCAGTGTTTCTTTCCCACTTTTGGCGAGATGTTTGCATTTCCTGTAGTAACAATTAACGTACCGCGTAAACAACAGCATATGGGTTGCTTACAGACTCATAGAGAGGTTAATCCTTAACTTCTTACAATAAAGCCATTGTTTTTTATGAATTTGCCACCCTGGAAGAAGTGATAAGAACCCCCCCCCAGAACTGGACTCTCCTCCCTCCTCCTCAGACACCCCCTCTGCATCTCCAGCCCGAATTCCAGGAAGTTTTACCTGCTACAAATGACTGGCTAAAGTAATCCCCAGTTTTTATGACCCCCGACTTTACTTCCGGAGAGTGTTTTCACCCAGCCCCAGAAAGTATTACTTTCTGCTCGAGTGTAATTAAAATCCCTGCCGTCCAGTCAAGGACACGGTGCAGCACCACATTAACTGTCTCCTGGGGCTGGGCATGTTCCTTCCCAACAGGGCTTAATGGGGCTTACAGGTCCAGGGACCTTCGTAATCATTGTCCCCTCCGGAACCCTGACACTGGGGAGATGGGTCATTCACTTTCACTGGTTTAGGATTTACTGGAGGGTAAAGTTTTTAATCTACTTGTTGGGAGCTTAATATTCCTAAGAGAGAAAAGACGCCTTACAGTCGCAACAGCCAGAGATCTCTCTTTCCTTCTTTCTTTTTTTTTAGTTGATTTTAAAGACTTTTTTTGTGTGTGTTTCCTTATCAGGACCTTATCTGTTATATTAATTTTACATGACATTAAGTTTTCCCACTCTTAATTACTAAATACATATGCAGCATTAAAAAAATTTTTTTTAACCATAAATAAGCAAAACAAGCCACTGGGAATTGCATCCCGCAGGGAAACCACGGAGCCACCTCTGTGGGGTGTCTGTTTGGCACGCTATTCCGGGGAACACCGGGCTGAGCTCGGCGCCGGGCCTGCACCGGCTGAGCAGCGAAGGCACCAGGTCCCTAGGCGAGCCGCGCGAGGAATCGCCCTCCCTCGCAGGCCGAGAGGGCGCACAGAATCCCAAGCGCTCTTTCTGAATTTTGCCGGGTCTGGATATGCCTTTGATAATCTCGAGTTACTATATTTTGGCGGTTGGGATTTCTGTTGTTGTTTGCGTGTGTGATTTATTTATTTAAAAGAGGTCATCCACTCGCCATTCACGTGGTTCTATATTCTAAAGGTACAAAGGGAGAACATTTTGCCCCAACCCTCAGCCCCCACCCTGGAGGCCACCACCGTTATTGGTTTCTTATACATCTCTCTGGAGATTTTTATACGTTCACAAACCAATATTTTTATTTACTTTTTGTTAATCCTCACACAAGGATACTTTTTTCACTGATTTTTTTGGAGAGAGTGGAAGGGAAGGAGGGGAAGAGAGAGGCAGGAACATCGATGTGAGAGAGAGATGTCCGTGGGTTGCCTCTCCCACAGGCCCTGACCAGGGCGGAACAAACCTGCAACCCAGGTGTGTGCCCTTGACTGGGACTCAAACCTACAGCCCTTCAGTGTGCGGGCTGACAGTCTACCACTGAGCAACCCCAGCCAGGCCACAAGCAATTACATATATATATATGTGATAATCCTCACCTAAGGATATTTTTCCATTGCTTTTCAGAGAGAGTGGAAAAGGCGGGGGGGGAGGGGAGAGAGAGAGAGAGAAACATCGATGTGAAAGAGACACATCGATTGCCTGCCTCCCACATGCGCCCCAACTGAGGATCGAGCCTGCAATCGAGGCACATGCCCTTGGCTGAACTTGAACCTGGGAGCCTTTAGTCTGCGGGTCAGCACTCTAACCACTGAGCAAACCGGACAGCGCCAAGCAGATATTTTTATACTCTCTTTTTCATCTGTTGCTTCAGAGGAAGCGTGTTAGACATGCTGACCTGTGTTTGCTTTTTTTCACTTTCTTGTGCATCTTGGAAATTGACCTTTACCCTCTGTATAGAGAGAGCTACCTACCACAGTTCTAAAAAGAACTGCATGGTATTTCAATATACGGCTGCAGTTAATGCTCCTCACCACGGAACGTATTGCCATTGACACGGCACTACTATTTTTCAATAACAGTAATGTTGCGATGACTGTTTGTGAAGACAAAAGTATAATGTAACAGCCGCCTAAATACCACCCACGCCACCTGCATCAAGCCCAGCGACCTGGGCCCAGCTCGCCTCTCCAACCCATTTCCCAGCACCCTGCCCTAGCCGGCTCCTCGCCAGCCACCCAGCCCCCTTTGAACCCTGGAGGTCTTTGAAAGGGAGATTGGAACAACTTGCGTCCTAAGTGGACACCTGCTGGCTGAGGGACAGGGTCAGGATCCTTTCGCTTTGCGGAGTTTGCTGCCCGTTAGCAGCTCTCCTGGCCGGCAGGAAGGCCAGCTCCCACTCATCCTTCAGCCTAAAAATGATTTCCTCTAGGACAGTGGTTCTCAGATGGCAATTTGCCCCCCAGGGGACATTTGTCTGTGTCTGGAAGCATTTTTTATTGTCACACCTGGGTGGTGCTACTGGCATCTAGTGGGTGGAGGTCAGGGATGCTGCTAAACATCCTGCAGAGCACGGGGTGGGCCCCCTACAGAGAATGATCCAGCCCCAGCTGTCGCCGGTACCAAGGCTGAGAGACCCTGCCCCAGGAAGTGGCGGCCCTTTATGCATGGGGCCCGCCTTCGTTCTTGTATCGATTCCTGACTAGTCTTTCCGACCAGGCGCCCTTCCCCCATCATCGACTGCTTGGGGATCACACCCCAGGGCCCAGGGGGAGTACAGCCCACTCCTCACTGTGAATGTGTTTGCTGTCCCCCACTCAGAACACGCCACACCTTAGCAAGACTCCGCCCCCTTGTTGCATCCACTCGCCTCCTTGGAGACCCTCCCCGCTGTGCCCCACCTCGTGGCCCTGGTCTACAGAAGGAGACGCTAAGGAAGCAAAGAAGTGACACTTGAACTAATCTGAGGACGTCGGGCAGGAAGCAGAGCTGTGCTGGAGATGGGTGAGGTGCTGGTGGCTGTCTCACTAACCAGGGACTGCCCCTGACATTCAGTGGGCGGGTCCAGGGGTGACAGGTGACCTCAGTATGAGGACATCAGAGAGAGAACCTGCACCTTGTCCAGCTTCCTTAGTGTGTTCTGGAGGCTTCATGTGGGACTCTAGCTCATCCGTAGGAATAGCACTCGTCCTGTGCACTGCACGCATCAGTAACTTGCATTTTCTCTTCTCTGGTGTAAGTCTGGCCTGTTAGCGCCAGTGGCAATTACGTCCACATACACACTTTTTCTTTCTCTTTCCTGTTCCATTTAGCTCCTAAATCCAAACTCGTTGGTTGGAAGAATGGTCAGATTTCTCTCCAATGCTCTTCTCGAAGGGTAACTCCCAAGCATTTGCACGTGGGACTAAACATTAATATTCTTACGTGGAAAACAATACGTCACTCCTCCTGGGACGGCTCCACTGCCCACCCACCCGGTCCTTCGTGGCTGCTGCTGTCCCCTCTCCCTGTGTGACAGCCCCTGTTCCCTGGCCCTCGTTGCCAAGACCTGATCTACCTGCACACCTGCCTAGCATCTGACTGCCCCCCCCTGCAGGCTGCGTGAGAGCAGGGACCCCGTCCGCCTCGTTCTTTGCTGCTCTACATGGCCGGGCACACGGTCTAGAACCCGGGAGATGGTCCGTGTGCATTCGCTCGATAAAGAAGGGGCAGAGAGAGCGAGAGAGGGAAAATTATATCCAAAGCTTTGCTTTTTGAAAACGTTTAATAACTTGTGCAGGACTCATCTGGGATTTGGAGGGCACCCTTTGGGTCACTAGAAAGTGTTACCTACCTCTCATGTTTGTGTGTTCACTGTTACCTCGAGGGGAAATTCTGAAAATCGGTGCCTTCTTTAAGAGAACACGCAGAGTGGACAAAAGTGAGCCGCCACTTTCCATAAGAGCCAAAGTTAAAGTCATTCTTCCGACAGGTTGCATATTAGCTGCTCCTCTAAGCCCAGCTAGACCCCGCTCCTGCCTTTGGGGGGCTCCCCCGCTGGAGGGAGATTCAAGCTCAGAGACAGGTACTCACAGAGATGTCAGGGAAGGACTGGACAGAGAGCCCAGGAGCTGGAGAGCACGGTGGGGGCTAGAGTGTTATCCAAACATGTCAGTTTCTGGTGACAAATGGAGCCACCAGGGGGGTGATGGCCTCCTCCAAAGCAGGCGTGACACGTGATGACTAGGGGCTGGACGCAGCGCGTTAAAGCCTTGGCCATAAATCGGATGCTCTTCAAATGTGCCATCGTTGGGTCAGGTCAGCTTCCAGATCTATCAACCCACTTACTCTTGGCCCCAGGTCAGCCTTTGCAGAAAGAATTGTTTTCCTGGCCCTCCCTCATACTTCACTTCCTTATTGTCTGTGTGCAGACCCCTCCAGTTTGGACTATTCTAGATGGTCTTATAAAGCCTTTTTCTTTAAAGTACAAAAGCAGTAAGTGAACATTGCAGAAACTTATAAATATACGTGTAAGAAAAAAATTACCTGTTACCCCGCCACCCAGAGGGAACCACTGTGAAGATTTCAGTGTTATTTCTCTGCATAGACATTTTTAAACAAAAATGGGATCATTCATACATACTGTTTTTATTTATTTTATTCGGAAGTCGTCATAGACTCACTGGACACTGCAAAGAGCACAGAGGCCCCTTTATTCAGCTTCCCCCCTGGTCACAGCTCCCACAACAATAGTATAATATCTGTACATACTGTTGCATAACTTTAAAAAAATTCTTACTCTAATGTGAACATCTATCTGTCTGTGTGTTAAATGTTTCTGGCCTCCCGGTGTTGTGCTCGCCCCCTGCAGTCTACTTTTCACACTGCAGCCAGAGGCATTTGGCTAAAACCTAAGGCTGGTGTCAACCTTCCTTTACTCGAAACCCCCAACGGGCTGTCCATTCAAAGTCAAAGCCAAAGTCTTTGCAGTGAATGGGGAGGCCCTGATGAATGGACCAGCACCCACACCGACCCCTCCCTAAAGCTCTTGTCACATTTACCACTGTCCCCCTCGCTCACTCTGCTTCAGCCACACCGGCCTCCCTGCTATTCTTCCAACATCTTAGATGTGCGCCTACCTCAGCGACTTTGCACTGGCTGTTCCCTCTGTCTGTATGCTCTTCCTGCAGGCATCCATCCGTAGGGCCTCACCTCTTTCAGGTCTTTGCTCAAATGTCATGTTCCCTGTGATGGTTCTGACCCTCTATTTTAAATAACACCTTATATCGCCACTGGACCCTGGATCCTCCTCTTGCTGTTTGTTTTTCTTTTATATCACATATAGCCTTCTGACATTTTATAATATTACCTAATCGTTATATCTGTTACTCGCTGTCTGAACACCTGCCCCTCAATTAGCACGTAAGTTTCATGAGGTATCCCGAGCACCTAGAACACACTGGGACATAATAGAGGCTCAACAAAACATTTATCAGTAAAGAATGAGCAGTGACTAAGAGCTTAGATTCTGCATTCAAATCCCAGCTCTGCCACTTATTAGCTGTGCCACCTGGAGATCAAGTTACTTCTCTGTGCCTCGGTTTCCTCATCTGTAAAATGGGGGAATCAAAATTATCTATCTCATAGGACTGTTGTGAGGATTACCTTAGTTAACACGTACAAAGAACTGGTGCAGTGTCTGACATAAAGTAAGTGATAAGAAAATGCTAACTACAATTATTGTCTTATAGCATCATTAATTATGTGCCACAATTGATTTTAACAGTAGCTGGATATTTAGTTGCTTTCCAGTTTTCACTGGTTTACAGAAAAGTACAGGGAGCTTCTTTATAGCTAGAACTTTGCATGCACCTTTAATTATTCCTTTAAGAAAAAAAGTTTGTGGTTCGCTTTTTATTTCCTTCTTGACCATAAACTTCTCTCCCCAATCAGGCTATTTCTCTTGTTGCATAAAAATCTTTTGCTTTGTTTTTCTATCACCAGGGTGTGTCATTCTCACAGGTGGTACAAACAGCCCTCAAGCAACAATTGTTGAACAAATGAGTATATGAATGAATGGAAGGGGTACTGTATTTTCCTGGTGTAAGCTGAGACAGTGATAAGCTGTGACATTAGGGCAGGCGCCTGTGGCAGAAACTGCTCTTGCCCCCAAGTAGCCATTCTCCTATTCTTCTCTAAAAACAAAACCCTGATTGATGGCAGGACACACTGCGGTCCAGAGTACAGCCACATTTCCCAGCCTCCCTTGCAGCTAGATGTTACACGACTGTGCGTTGGCCAATGAGACATAATTGAAAGTGTTCGTGTGACTTCCCAGTACTGGCCTCAGGGAAGGCAGGTGGTCTCCTTCCTCTTTGCTGTTAGGTAAATATTGATGTGATATCTGGGGCTCCTGTAGTGGGAACCAGAATTTGATAATAGAAAGGCTAGGTGGAATGAGCCTCAGTTCCTAATATCATTGAATTGCCGTGTTGGCACTTTGCTGTGCACTTGAGAGAAAGAAACTCATCCCTCTGTTCGAACCACTCTTAATTTGAGTTTTGTATGCTGCACAGCCAGAACTAACCCTACCTCATTCAGGACTCAATAAATATTTCTGACTGAATGAGTGAACAATCTGCATGCGTTCCTAGGTTTAAATCAGAAACTAGCTTTCCAATCCTGTACCTTCCAAGATCTACTGCCAGTCTCTGATGACTCTATAATGGGATATATCGTGTAGGATGCATTTGTATACAAAGGCCCCTCCATTTGGTTTAAACAAAGACATCTACTTGTCTCAGAAAGCAAAAAAATCTTGCATCTCCAATTTGACTTAACAATTCAGTGACGTCATCCAGAACATAAGCTCTTCATATCCTCTATTTCCCTTTTCAACATCAGTCCCAATGTCTCACCTCATGGTCCCAAGATGGTTGCCATCACACCAACGTCACATTCTCACCCAGCAAAGGGAGATGGAATAAGGAGCACAAGTGCTTTTTTTCTCCCTTGGCTCCTTCCTCCTTTTAAAAAAAAAAAAATCCTCCCTCAAAGAGTGAGGATGTTTTTTCCATTGATTTTTTTAGAGAGAGTTGCGGGGGAAGACTGGGGGGAGAGAGAAATATCATGTGAGAGAGATGCATCGATTGCTGCCTCCCTCACGCGCCCTGGATCGGGGGCAGGGATCAAACCACAACCGGGGTAGTGCCCTCGACCAGGAATGAACTCGCGTTCCCCCTGTGCGCAGGCCTGTGTTCTAACCACCGAGCCATGCTGCCCAGGGCGGCTCCCCCTTTTTGTCAGTGAGGTTTCAGAGCCTTTTCAGAGGCCTCCAGCTCACGCCCATCTCAAACTGGGCCGCGTGACATTCCCAAGAATCTCTGGCAAAGGCGACAGAATTCCTCTGACTGACACAGACCAGCGGGCCCTGAGGGAGTACGGCCCATGGAATCCTGGGGTCTCTGCAACCCTCTGAGTTGGGGGGCTGGGAGGTCAAGACAATTTTTCATCATAATGCTAAAAAGTTATTGGCCTCTTTTCATCGTGTGGACATTTGCACTAACGGTGCCGAAGCAACTGTGGGTAAAATCTCTGGTGCCCCACTCCGGTGACAGCAGATCAGCACATTGCTAGTGGGCGGCGTGTTCTTCGCCGCCCCGCACTCAGTGTGAAAAACAAAATCGGTCCTGATGAAGCAGGAAAATTACTGCTCTAATAAGTCCCCCCCCCGAGTGCACATTTTTTCAACCTTGTATGTGATGAAACAGGAAGCTCCTCCCAAGAAGGCAGCAGCCACCGGGGTGCAGCGACTGACCGTGGGAAGGCGCTTGTTTGGGCTGCGCCCTGAACTGGCTGCGCTCTTCCCGGGACGCCCTTTTCTATCCCAGCGCAACCCACACGCTGGCCTTGCAAGCTCTGGGATTTGACAGACTTTCGCCAGAACACAAATGAAGTAAACATGTCATCTCAAGGACAACGACACAGTATTTGTTGCCAATGATAACATTTGAGGTTTCAAGCAAAAATTAGTATTTTCAAATACCCTATCCACCCCCATGACCTTGACACCTTCACAGTACTCAAGAATTTTTTTAATGAAATCAGTGGTCATATTGACAAATGAGACTTCTTTGAGCTATTTTATGATGAAATGTGCCAATGTCAAGATCTGTGTAACTCAAAAAAACAGTATTTTCCACTTGGCCACTGCATGCTGTTAAAAAAAAAATTAAAAAATCATGCACAGGTGAAAGATCTATTCTGAGCGCAAGACAGAGCGATAGATTTTGATGTAACAGACAGTGTCCATCAATGTGATTTCAGGGTCTATGTACAACTAACCTTTTAAAAAAACTGCCACTTGTCAAGTTGGGGTAAGTATCAAGTTAGACCCTCCACAACTATTTGAACGGCCATTAAAATACTCCCGACTTTTCCCAACACATCCCTGTGGGCGCCCTGATGTTTTCCCTCATGCTTCAGCCGGAGCAACACCTTCCGGAGACCGGACACAGAAGCAGACGTGAGAACCCTGCCGTCTTCACCGGGCCGCGCCAGGATTTGCAAACCCTGTGAAAGACGGCCTGCCGTTCTTCTCACTGTAAAGGGCTTTGTTGTCATTTTGGAACATACTGTTGTTCCACGCATCATTCATAAAGCTGTTGCTTATGTTTTTGTAATTATGGAACGGGATTATTGTTCTTCTAATGAATTAACAAATATTGTACGATGTTCGCAGTTTTCGTGTCTAAGTGGGTGTGTTGGGATCCGTCGATCCGAGCCCTGCTGGTTTATAGGCGTCCAGGAGGTAGGCACCGTTTGGTCTGCACAAAACCCGGGTCCTGTTAGAGGGCATGGGAGGGGTGGCTGTTCAGGAGGCAGGCACGTCCGCCACACTGCCCGAGAGCTCAGATCGTACATAGGGCCTGTTTATAGTCAGGTACCTGTATCTGTTTTGCCGTTAGTTGAGTAGATGGCTTCGTGTTGAACGTCCGCCTCCTTCGTGGCGTTGGGCTTCGTGTGTAAGTGTTCTGGTGCTGATCGGCTGTATAACCTTCCGCACTCTCTTTGCCTGTACAGGAGCCTCACTGTCCTAACCTGTGAAGTGGGGAAATGGGCCGCTGTTCCCATTTGGCAGATTCCGGCTCTCGTGGGTTAGCAATGAGGCATGTGAGCACCTGGTTCTGGGCCTTGTGCTGTTGGTTCCCCCACTTTTACTTTTATTAATGTTCTAAGTCACAGTCATTCTCATAAACTTCCAGTACCTGGAGAAGCTGAGGCTTACCAAGGGGATGTTTTAATATGACAAGTGTTGAAATGACTAAAGGACATCTGGGGCCCTCACTCTCAACAGAACTGAAAACTGCTCGTGACCAGGCGATGGTGAGATGGTTTTTTCCCCTATCTCTCTCTCACACACACACAGACACACACATAAATATAGGCAGCTAAATGTGTGTGAGTGTGTCTGTGTGCATATATTTCACTGCTGACCTGATAGCCTATCATGAAGGAAATAGACCACTGAGCAATTTCCCACTCTCTCTTATAGGCTTGTTGCATTAGCCCCACCAGGATTTAAATTGATATTTTCAAAAAGGCCTGAGAGATGGGGTTTCCTTTTCAGTTAATAAAAATGTTCTGGAACTAAATAGCGAGGCAGGTTGCACAACACTGTGAATGTACTATTATATGCCCCCTGAATTTTACACTTAAAAGTAGTTAAAATGGTACATTTTATGCTGTGCGTATTATACCACGATAAAAAATATAAAGAGGCCCAAGGGACCTTCCAGTCCCTCTCAGGGACACTCGGGGGGTGGAAGGTTCCCAACACTCGGATCCCTCCCCACGGTGAATCCTCCATCTGGTGGAGACGGGCCCCCCTCACGGACTCGCCTCCTCTGGGACTGACCTGTGCATTGCCTGTCCCAGCTCTTCCTTTCCCTCGGACCTTACAAACAAACAGAGCAAGTTTTATGCAGAAAGAGCTGCCTGTGACTGTTCCCCGATTGAAACTGTCCTTCCCTGGAAGCCTAACGACCGTCACCTGAAGCCACGCCAAGGGGTGTGTTCTCAGATGATGTCTGCTTTCGTCCTTCTGTGTTCCAGGGAGGGAAGCGTGCCTGGGACATCCAAGGTGTGCCTGAGATCGGCTCAAAGGCTGCCACTCACTCACTGTACTCGTGTTATCAGAGACCCCATAAAATCAAGCGGTTTCCTCTGCTTCTGTCCAGGCCTCTGGAGAAAATGACACTTTATCACCTCAAATTCCCTTCTGTTTGCGATCCCCTCGGAGAAATAAAGCCATAAATACGTTTAGTTCTGTTGACATTCACACCGGAAAGAGCACAGAGGTCCAAGCAGCTCGGTCTCCTTTCGTATTTTATCACTAGAAAAACAGCAGCGGGGCCCGGGTAGCACAGTGTGTTTCTTCTCTCTCCCCAAGGGGGGGGGAGCATCCTTCACACCATGGCCAAAGCCAAAGGCTTCCGAGGCTGGCCCTGCAGAGCCCTTGCAGCGCCGTGCAATAAACCCCGCGAGCACGGCTGCCCGCGGGGGCGGCCGGGGACAGGGACCCGAGAGGCGTTAATGAACAGGCTGGTCCCCCGCCTCCCTGACTCGGGCTGAAAATATCAACAGCATTCCTGCCCACTGTAATCAAATACTTACGCAAAAGGCTGTGGAATGCGCAATAATTTGTCAGGCGTCCTTTTAGTGGAGCCCGCTGGAGCGAACTCCGGCAGGGCCCCCTTGACCCTGAGAGACGGCGCCCTTTAACCTCGCTCGGCCTCCGCAGGCGGGGCTCCGCTCTGACCAGATGGCCAAACTATCAAAGGGTTTTATGAGTGAAAACTGCTTTCTCAACTCGCAGGTTGTATATTTCTTTCCACGTTAACGTGAACTATCAACCCAGAGGCTCTAAACTGGAAGCACAGAACTGTCGGGGCGCTGGGCCCGGCCTCCCAGCGTTGTGTGTGAGCACCCGGGCTGCGGTGTTTGTAGAGAAAACAGCTGACACCCAGATGAGGACAATTTCAGCCAAATATTTAAAAGAGCCATCAAGAAAGAAATGATGGATTGACTTTTTTTTTTTCTTTTTGGTTCCGGCCATGATCTTTTATCAAGCTGCAGGCAGCCTCGCTTCCTTCGTAAATCCAAATAGTATCTTCCTTCCCCTCCACCCCACCCCGAGGGGCCACCTTTCAGGAAGGCCGGTGACAAATCAAGGATCATCGCATCAAACTGCGCCGGGAACCCCAAGTAGAAGTTTGCGCTGTCTCTCATGTTAGATTTCAAGGTAAATTGGCAGTTGTTTTGTAAATTCTTAGAAAGTTCCTAAGAAACGGTTGGGATGAGTTTGACTCCGCAAATAATTATGAGCATCAACGGCGGGACAGACACTGTTCCGCACCACGCGGACCTCGGGGACCCAGAGTGAGGACTCCTGCTGGGAGGGTGCTGAGAAAGGCAACAGAGAAAGAAACGGCCCCCAAACGGCCCGTGGTGGCGATGATGAGGTCAGGCACCGCGACGCGGTGGGGCTCACCGCCTGTGAACGTGTGACACTCAGGTTCGTGTGGTCAGGAAAGGCCTCGCTGAAAAGCCGACGTTAAAGCGGAGATCAGGGTAAGGGGGAGCCACCCTTAGGCAGAGGCAGGCTGCGCTGTCCATTCAAGATATCACGCAAGCTGTGCCCAGCCGGGCGTGGCTCAGCGGTTGAGCGTCCGCCTGGGATCCCGGCGATCGGGGCTCGATTCCCGGTCAGGGCACATGCCCGGGTTGCGGGCTCGATCAATGACTCTCTCATCATTGATGTTTCTGTGTCTCTCCCTCTCCTTTCCTCTCTCTGAAATCAATACAGATATATTTAAATTATATATATATATATAAAATGCAAGCCACGTAGACTGTGCTGAATTTTCTAGTACAAGGTAAAAAGAAATGGGTGGCCCTGGCCGGTTTGGCTCGGCGGTTAGAGCATCGGCTAGCAGACCGAAGGGCTGTGGGTTCGATTCCCAGTCAAGGGCACATACCTGGGTTGCAGGTTTCAATCCCTGACCCTGGTCAGGGCACGTGGGGGAGGCAGCCAATCGATGTGTCTCTTTCACATTGATGATTTTCTCTCTCTCTCTCTCTCTGTCCCCCCAACCTCCCTTCCACTCTCTAAAAAATCCAATAGAAAAAATATCCTTGGGTGAGCATTAAAGAAAGAAATGGTTGGAAGTAATTTAAAGATACTATATATTTTATTTTAATGGTATATTTTATTTGTATTATATTTTAATTTATTTTATTTAATGTATTTTATTTGTATTATAATTTTAATTTATTTTTCGTTTTTGAAACTTTTAATTTTAAATTTATTTTTATTATTTTATTTTTAAAATTTATTTAGTAATATATTTTGTTATATTTAACCCCATGTGTTAAGTTTTCTAGTAGCCAGATTTAAAAAGATTTTTAAAAAAAAGCAAGGGAGACTAGTTTTAATAATGTGTTTTATTTTTATTTAATGTACTGTATCCAAAACATTTCAAAATGATTTTTGAAAAAGTGACAATGAGATTTTTACTTCTTTTTTTATATTGAGTCTTTGCTACCTAACGTATATTTTATACCAATAGCACATCTCAATTTAGACACTACATTTTCACAAAGACTTTATCTGGATTTAGATTTCATAACGTTCACAGTTGAGAAGGTAGGTTCATATAGTCAGATTGTACCAGATATACTTAAAAGTGTTCCAGTAGCTGAGTGAAATATCGTTTTGCAGTTTTAATTTAAATTACTGTGAAGGGACGTTCTAAATCCAGTTCGTCAGACGCAGCGGCCACATTTCCAGTGCAGGTGCCCCCTGGGGCGTGTGGCCGTCAGATCGGCCGGCTGGGTCTGGGAAGAACATAGTGCCGCTCCAGGACCAGTTAGCACAAGGGCCGGGGGCTGGAAGGGTGGGCCCTTCGAGCAGAGAGCGACCCAGGCAGGGACGCTTGGTCTCAGGGGCTGGGGAAAGGAGCCCCAATATAAGTGTGACTTGTTTGTGTCCAAATGGAAGTGAAGCCCAAGGTAGGAATAAGTTTCTGTGATACTTTGAGAGTGCTGCGCCGACTTCTGGTAAAACCGCACGTGTCCACACCATGCAGCCGAGGAACACACACTCCCAGCTGTCACAAGGCCACGAGGCCCACAGCACAGCTGGAATAGCAAAATGCTGCCAACAGCCTCGCGTGTGCCATCAGAGGAAGGGCACATAGAGCATGGTGTGTTCCTCAGAGGCCGCGGGCTCCTGGATCCTGCCACTGAAAAGAATCTTACGTATCCACAGGTCTCAGAAACAAAAGAGGTGGAAGAAGCAACTATTTGTATAAATGAAAATAACTTAGAACATTTAAAGATACAGATACATAGATACACATATTGTGTCCACATAGAACATTTCAGGTGTTTTAACAGAGGATGGAAGGAAGCATCGGTTTCATGATAACAGTAGCTTTCCGGGAGGTCTTGAGGGCACAACCTTATCAGTAATGTTTTATTGTTTTATTTTAAAAACATCTGAGAGATTGCAACACAATGATTATATTTGGTGATTTGAGGCAGTGGGAATGTAAATGTTTGTTATACTATATTCTGCGCTTTTCAGTTGATTTGAATATTCTTCAATTTTTTTAAAAAGAAAAAACCCCGTCCTAAGGCTTTTAAAAGCCCCAGTCCTCTGTCACCCCCAGTCCTCATATACAGAGGAGGGCCACAGTAGATTTACAGTTGTCAGTACGCAAAACACAGGGTTTATTCTTGTATTATTTATTGTATTTACCATACAAACAACTGTAAACCTACTTTGGCCCCCCTGGATTGGCGGTCCCTGCGTGGCCTATAACCTTCCAGCACTGACCATGGCTTGGAATTAGGGAGCACAGAGCTATTATTACAGACTCTGTTTACTTATAACCTTCTGGGGGGAAAAAAATGTTGCTTGCCTGGTTCAGCCATGACCAAGGTTGACAATGAAGAGGACTTTTAACTCTTTCATCACTGGCATCAAGCCACCTTTTTTTTTTTTTTTTCTTGTGGCTTCAGGAATTTGAAGCCTCGCATGTGCCACTCACCATTTGGAGCACAGAAGGCCAAGCCTGTTCCATGTTGAGCAAAATCGTAAGTAAACACTCCAGAGTTAAAAATACAGTTCTCCTCTGTTGCAAAGAAAATAAATTCCTCTTTTCTGATTTCTGAAGATATAACCACTGCCGTGGGCTCATGTTTGTATGCCCACCCCGCTAAGTCATATGCTGAAACCCTCCTACTCCCCACTGTGGTGGTATTTGGAGGTGGGCCTTTAGGGGGTGATTAGGTCATGAGGGTGGAGCCCCATGATAGAATTAGTGCCCTGATGAGAAGAGATGCCAGGGAGCTTGCCGCCTCTCTCTGTTCTCTGCCATGTGAGGGAACAATGAGGAGGTGGCCGTCTGCAGACCAGGGAGAGAGCCTCACTAGACACCAGATCTGCTGGCACCTTGGTTTTGGATGTCCCGGCCTCCAGAACTGTGAGAAATAAACGTCTGTCACTTAAGCCACCCAGCCTGGTATCTTGTTATAGCAGCCTGAGCTGACTTAGATAACTGCTAATATAGTCTTCCTATAAAGCCATCACTGGCTGTGTGGCCTGCAGTCCCCGATGTCCCCAAGCCTCAGTTTCTTCACCTGTCTAACAGGGATAGTAGTAATCTTCCTCACAAAATGTGCTTTACATGTATTATTGCATTTGTGCCAATGTGTGGCACAAATGCAATAATGTGTAAAGCACATTTTGCATTAAATACATACGTATTAGTTATTTCTGGATCTCCCTCTTTTTGTCATTCACATAATGACTGGATGACTGTATTGGGGGTGGCTAACGACAAGGTTTGTCAAATAATCACCCACTTCCTAAGTGAACGTGGGTAACTTTACTAGCCATAGGGTGGTAGAGAGAACAAAATAAAATAATCCTTGTAGAGCCCTTGGCAGGGGACCTGCCGTGGTTACTGCTGCTGGCATATGCCTCCTGTGGGCTGGGGGTGGCGTGGGGGTGGTTCTTACACCGGAGGAGCGGTCGGTGCAGCAGAGAAAATACTCGCCTTTCAGTGAGGCTCGTCTCGTCTCATAATGCACACAACTGAATTAGTCTTGCAAATTCCTTAGCCGGTTTCTTGTAGAAAAATGTAATTCTGAGCCGCATCAGTATAAACCAACATACATTCTTTTTTTTTAAAATCCTTGCATATTTTAAGGATGCTTTGGTTTCTGATGCGAAGCCTGTCACTTTCTTACGTTGCTCTAGTGATGAATGTTAACGCATCAGCCTTGCTGGCGCAGCCAGGTTTATCAGCGGCAAATGTCGCTGGCTTCACTGAGTTCACAGGGGGTGGCTTCTCCGTAACAGCTGTGATTTATCCAGGGTCCTGTCCAGCCTTTGATTTCGGGGCCGACGCTGGACCTAGTGTCCTCTGATTGCATTAGGAGCAGCCTTAGGGGTCAAACGGAACTCCAAGGTCCTGGAACCAGTTAGAAGGGTAGAGAAGGCACATGTGTGAAGGGCCAGGGGAGAGGCCTTTATAAAAACCATCTCCGCGGCCTGAACGCCGGCGCTCTGTCCAGGTGCCCTTGGGAGAGGACAGGGCCCGCTTGGGGAATGCACACCACGCGGCCCTCAGAGGCCCGCACCTGGCCGGGCCCTGCCACTGCCATCTTGAAACTCTTAGTAAGAGCTGAACAAGAGGCCCCACGCTGTCATCCTGCATCGGGCCCTGCCCATCCCGCAGCTGGCCTGGGAGAGGAAACCAAAACTCTTGCTCACCCAGGCACAATTGTGACGGTTATCATTGATGACAAGTGTGTTGTACGCCTGGGGAATAATGCTGATCACAAGTAATGCGCGAGCCAGGGCCCATTTTAGAGATGATAAAACGTGAAAATAGTAATAAAAGTTTCCGTTTGTTAAGCACTTACATATGCTGGTCATCTCAATGGGCGCTTTATACGCGTAATGTCTGACTTTCCACAACAGTCCTAGGAAATGACTTCTCTCGGGTCAGCCACATCTTAATTCTTCTTACAAGAGCAAACTCTCCAGTGAGGGAAATACAGAGCAATCCAAAGTCAGCAGACGGGAGAGGGCAATCAAGCTAATTTTTAATAGAACAAAATAGAAAACAAAGCTCTCGAGAGAGAAAAAACTAGTCAAGCCAAAAGCTGCTGCTTTGTAAAGACGAATAATCTAAGAAAAAGATCGAAATAGGCTGACCAAAGCAAATTAAAAAATAGCACGTAACTATATTAGGGATAAAAAATAATAGGAAATTAAGGAAACTTGATTCCGTTAAAAATTTCCTGCCAAAAAGCATGAACACTTGGCAGAATTAACTGTGTCCTAGAGAAATGTCACCCAAACTGAACCGAGTAAGCTGACACCTAAATTGACTAATGCTGTCGGGGGAGTTCTGTCGGTAGCCAGCATGTGCACATGTGTGTGCACACATGTACACACACCAGACGTAAGCAGGTTTCCAGACTCGTTCCACCAAACATGGGAGAAACAGGAGAACAGATGCTACTTACTGCTGCCCGGTGCCGATGGCCAGCGTTTATTGAGCACCTACTGTGTACCAAGCACCGTGCTGGAAGCTCTGTTTTACAGGCGAGGAGACTGAGGCCGGGAGTTTTCAGCAGTTCGCTCAGGGTTGTGCTGAGGGCGGGCGGAAGAGCTGGGGCTTGAACCAGGCTCTCGTCAGCTCCCCAACTAGCCCTCGTTGCCCCTGCGCTCAGACCGGCTGAGGGAAGCTGTGCAGTTGGGGTCTGAGGGACAGAGGGACTGAGGCCTCTGTGTCTCTGATTTGACTCAGTGTCTGTTTCAGTCCTTGGGCTGGTCCCGGGCCCCCTAATTGGGCCTTCTGCGCCCACCAAGCTCACATCCCAGTGCTCCCAGCCTAGGCGCCCTTGTGTCACTGTCCTCTTAAGAGGTAGCAGCTGTTGTCGTATGAGGGGCCTTGTGCTTTGGACTCTGAAGGGAACCCGGCCTGGAGCGGCGGCCCCACGGCTCTTAGCCCGTGATTCCGAACAAGACGCTGCACGAGCACCGTGTCACGTGTGTAGTTTTCATGTGGGATCCTAGTCTGACAAGGGCCATTTACGATTTTTAAAAATTAGACAAATGTACATCGAGAGTCTCCTGGGGCTGGTTGTGTGTTATCTTAACTAATTCCCATTTTGAACCCCGGCAGCCCGACACAGAGCCCCTACCGCAGACCACCGCACTGAGGTGTTTCCTGTGTTTTCTCCTGGGAAAAACATTCTCACTCCGTCCTTCTAGACCGACACCCAGAAAACTCAGGCCCAGAGAGCCCCAGTCATTCATTCGACGAATATTTTCCTTCCTCCTCGGCTTCCCTCCCACCCACCCCCAGCACCGCCGTCAGGGGGCCTCCCCGTTCCGTGGACTCCCAGAGCTCGAATCACAGCAGGCTGGGGACCCTGGTGGCCAGGACTGCCAGCCCACACCCAGTGGGCTCGAGCCAGCGGGCTCCACGCTGAAATCTGAAGTTACTGAGTCTTTACATTTTTTTCAAAAAAAAGCCAGAAGCTCACATTTTTATGTGTATTTTACCAACCTTTCAAACTCCTTACAGATCAGACAGAACCCAGCCTCCAGCCGCAAGTGGCCTGTGGACCAGTTTGCATGGGCCTTGTTCATGCCTCAGTTTCCTCATCATTAAAATAGAGACAAGAAAAGTTACTATGAGATCTGAGCTGGTCACTATTTGTAACACACTTCAAACCTGTTTGCAAGGTTGCTGATTTTTAAATAATAAGTGAATTAGTTGGAGACGCCTATGCAAGTGGAGCCATTGAGTTCATTTCCCTCCCTCCACAGCCCCTCGGTGTTGACTGACCGAATCTCTCAACTCTTGACTATTTTTAGTCATGTTGACACAGCCTGGGTACCTGCGTGTGAGCTCAGTGGGGCCTCACCCCACAGCCCTGTGGCTGGAGCCATCAAAGCTTCACATTAAAGATGCAGAGGAAAAACTTTTCTATGCCCAGGGATGTTCCTAAGTGTTCACAGAGGTGCCACACTGTGCATGTAAAGTTCTACCATTTTTCTTATTACAATTTTTCATCTAAAGATACGAAGCCGGAGGACTGACCTTGTGTTGAGTCATATGATCTGCCGACCATTTTCTATTTCTGACACTAGAAATCAGAAATAAAGTTCAGTTCAGAAAGGCCTGGAAGCTTCTATCTCTGAAGCCTGAAAGATGGTCTCATTTTCAGTTCACTGTAAAGCGAGACAAGCTGTCCCCAAGGCATCGTCATTGTTGGATGACACAGAACAACCTTCTCATCACCTTGATACAGTGCCTTGGGTTGAAACATGGGGAGCAAATGATTTGAAAACTCACATCAGGCCCATGGTCCCGGGGCTTGGGGGGGGGGGGGGGGCGGAGAAATACGCCTGAACCTGGCCAATGGGCCATTGCTCAGCTGCAGGCTCATTGCCCGACGGGCACAGGGTGGGCTGGGGGCTTCATTCACTGGCTGAGACACCGCCCAGCCCTGGAATTTGGGGGCTTCTAGCTCAGGGTCCCGGCAGCCATCACACGCGGGTCTGATCAGCTGCACTACCAGATACAAGGAGAAAAATGAAGCGAATGGCCGAGGCTGCCCGCCTCTGCTTTTTGCCTGAAAACCGTATAATGTGACATTCCCAAATGTGTTTTCTTTCCATTTCTGAAACTGGCCACACGGGTGGTTCAGTTGTTTCCCGCACCTTTATCTGAGCCCACTGATTTAATTCAATGGGACCTGGAATTCTTAAAATATACAAATAGCAGTTGTACTACTTATTCAAACGAAAGCATGTTTCCCCCCCGACCCAACGATAGTCCTTTAGAAATATGTCCAACAGACTTTACATGTGGAGTTTTTGTTAAAAAATTGTAAAGGCACAGAGGATAAGTTTGCAGTCTCAATTTAATTAACTCCTTGAACTGTGTACACTTTTAGGCCTTATTATTTAATTTTCTTTCTTTGTGTGTGTTTTCAACTAACTGATAAAAAAGATCAGTCACAGGCATGTCACTGAGACGGGGTAGTGTGGCACCTTAATATTTATCCTCATGGGCTAACACACCCTGAGAAAACAAACAGCGCGGAGCACAGCTTTTCCTGAGTTATCAGCCACCCCAAACACCTGCCCCCCCCCCAAATAAATCACTGCCGGTCAGCGAGGCCTTGTGATGGCTTCATATAATTCTCTCTAAACAACAACAAAAACACCTATTCAGGAACAAAACAGATTAAACTTGGTGTGTAATCAACTAATGATCTAACTTTTGGGTCACTCGCCATTCATCCCGCTTTTGGTTAAGAAAGTTGTTTTACAAAGGAATGTAGCGAAGGGTCTGTATTTGGGCATCCAGTGGCCTTAGAGTAATGAAAAGTGTCTTCAAAGCTAAGGAAAAAAATTGACCAGCTGACGATACGTTTGAGACCAGGCATCAATGAACAGCTCGGCCTATTTAACTGATAAAAATGAGTAGAAAAGTGATATAACTTCCTTTTTTTTTAATGGGGTAATATCGTCTCATCGCAACATTTAAAAGGCACAAAAGGGTACAGGGAGACGACCTCCGGGGTCCTCCGCCCCCTGGGTGCCCTCCTCAGGCCCCCGGGGAGCCCGTTTCCAGGGCAGCCCCTGGTGTGCAAGGTCAGCAATCCAGGAGCATGCAGCCCTGGCCGGTGTGCCCAGTGGGTGGCGCGTCGGCCTGTGCACCAAAGGGTCGCGGGTTCGATTCCAGTCGAGGGCACGTACCTCAGCTGCAGGTTCACTCCCCAGCTCCGGCCGGGGCGCGTGTGGGAGGCAGCCAGTCGAGGCGTCTCTCTCACATCGCTGTTTCTCTCTCTGTCTCCCCCCCCTTCCACTCGCTCTGAAAAGCGATGGAGAGAGTGTCCTTGGACGGGGATTAATAACAACAGAAAGTGTGGTTAACATCAATAATAACAACATCACCACACGGAAATGCTCCCGAAAGGCTCTGATTCCATGCAACTTGGGGCTTCCCTTCTGGTTTCTTCTAATATTTGAATGTCGGTGTTAGCGGGACCTGTAAAGCAGCACATCGCTTGGCCAACAGAAGCTGAGAGCTGAAGTCTGAATGATCTGACACGTTACACGGGCCCCTGGCCCGGCCCCCACGCCTTCAGTCTGCGCCGAGGGCTCGCACCCCCGACAGGCTGCTGTGATGCCCCGTCCGGGAGTCCTTGGGAGGGCGTCTGTAGGAGATGAGGCTCGTTGCTTCTCCGGATACCCCGAGTCCACAGCTCTTGCGCTGGATGCCCCCCTCTCCCCGGGATTCCACCGGACGCCATACAGCCATGTCTTGTCGCACGATTCTTGTCTCTTGGATTTTTTCCCCTCCCGTGGCTTCCCGGAGAACTTGGGATGAGTCCCATAGGACACAGGGTGGTCGCGGTCATGGGCCCTCGCCATCCACTCCGCTCCCGCCTTCCTCCGTCCTTGAACACCTCAGGCAGGTGCCCCCAGCGGGGGCCGTGTCCCTGCTGACCCCATGCCGGAATGCGCCACCCCCCCGTTTTTCATCATCGCATCATTCGAGTTGCAGCTTAGGACTCACCTCGGAGAGCCCCCCGGACCACCCTCGCTGGGCTCCCGCCTTGGTCGTTCACCCGCTCGGTCGTCTTCCACCCAGATGCTGCATTGATTTCATCACAGGCGTTGCTCTTGGCACCACTCTGCCCGCCTGTTTCTTGATGTTCGCATTCTCAGGTTAACCATCCGAGCGCCCCACCGGACGGCGAACTCGACGTGTGTCCGTCCAGCCCGGAGCCCCAGCCCCAGCAACTAACCACACAGCAGTTCTTCAGCAAGCGCTGTTGAGCGGCTGGCCGTGGAAACCCCTTCTCTCTGACACACGCACGAAAAAGACCCTTCCTCGGCGATTCGGAAGCGCTCTGTTTTGGTTTCCTGCGGCAGGAGCTGGGGGAGGGGGGAGCCTTCAGGAGTAATTGTGCCACGTTCCGCACAGAGGCGCCGGGAAGCCACGGGCTCCTCGAGTCGTCGTCTCCCCCCCCCCCCCCCCCCCCCCCCCCGCAGCTCTGCCCCTCGGCCACTCCCGCCCAGGCTCCGTTTCCTCATATGGAGAAAGCAGGGATCAGAATGTAACTTCAGGGTAGGGAGATGAATTAAAGAGTAAAATCAGGCTCTAAAAATGCACCGTCTGATACTAGGCACCGTGACCGCGTGACGTGCGCTTCTAAAGACGAAAGGTGATCCCGCTGTATTCATTTCTCTAACTGTCATTTGAAAGAATTTGATTTATCCGTCTCTTTTCTTATTAATTAGCCTATTTGCCCCTGGGCCCAATGCTTCGATTCCTTTAGCATTTCTATAGTGGTCCCTGTCCGATAGGGTGGTTTTGAGAAAAATGAGAGAATACATGTAATACTCCGAGCGGGGTGTGGAGATGTGAAGCTTTTCGTAAGTTAGTGATCGTTGTTACTCTGACTCCCATTTTGTGAATTTCTATTTGCGCTGCTTTAATTTATATTAGGAGGGAATTACAAGCATGTGTGTTTTGGGTCGCAGGTCGTGTTTTCATGGCAGGGCTGTTCGGCGTCAGGAGTTAACACTGGCGAACGTTGCTTAAAACCAGCAGAGGCTACACATAGTCGTGGGGAAACGTCACAGATCAAAAAGCCAACTGTTCAGTGAGACCCTGTTTATTTTTCCCTGGGAAACTTAGAACCTTTTGATTAAGACTCTTATTCCAGTTCTATCTCCTGTTCAATATGTTGAGTCAACAGGAAGGGGGGGAGTGCAGGAAAAAAATGCAAAATGTTATTAATGGGAGAGGGGGGAAGCGAGACGTGAATGGGGCTCCCTGCTTTAGAAAAATTCCTTTCGCCCCACTTTGGTGGACCGTGTTAGAAATCTGAGATTTGAGGCTGGAGGTGAGAATGATCATTTTCAGCATTGTCTCATTACACAGTTGATCTTCAGCATCAGGTTGGAATTGGGTCTGTCTAGCAAAGGAAACAAGTGATTCTCCTGGACACAGTTGGCTAGAGTTTATATACTAAGTTTCCATAAATCGGTGTGTTAATATGTTGCAGTAGTAGCTCAGGAGATTCATTACCATCCTCTCCAGCAGACAATAGTTGTTAAGCAGCCATATGGTGACTCCAGGAAGGATATAAAAATTAAGTCTCGTACCCTAACCTGTTTTGCTCAGTGGTTAGAGCTTCGGCCTGCGGACTGAAGGGTCCCGGGTTCGATTCTGGCCAAGGGCACCCTCGATTGCAGGTTCGATCCCCAGCCCTGGTCAGGAGGCAACCAATTGATGTGTCTTTCTCACATTGATGTTTCTCTCTCTCCCACTCTGAGAAGCAATGGAAAAAAATATCCTCAGGTGACGATTAAAAAAAATATATTCTAGAGCGTATAGATGGATGTGCACACATAGAAATAAAGGCCGGTGATTGCATATAACAAACCAGCAGCAATGACTACCTCTTAGGAAGATGGGGACTGAGTTAAGGAAGGGTGGTCAAGAACTTTTAACATCTCTAAAGTATGAATGTTCTTCCAGCACAAATTTAATTCGTGCATTCATTATATAATTAAAACTTGATTTTAAAGTTATGAGAAAACCCCACTAAAAGTGTAAAAAGTAATAAAAGCAACAGTAGCCACTGAAAAATAACATGCAACCAAGCCCATTGGTTCAATGTTAATATTACTACATTTATATTTATTGTACAACAACACATGGTGACCTCCATGTCGTGGCCTTTTTCCTTTGGTGAGTAGTTAATGATATTCAGGGTTGGAATTTGGACATATGGTAATTTTTTTAACTCTCACGTGCATTTGAAACCCCGATCATGCATCATTCCTCCTGAAACTCCCTCCCCCCCCCCCAAAGAAAATAAACCAAAGAAGCCCCGGGTTTTGACAAGACCCACAGGCATGATTGGAGTCCAAATGAACAGGCAAAGCTGCTTAGCCCTGTAACTGCTCCCGAATCCCTGACTCAAAGCTCTCCCAGTTTGTCACTGGATTTCCCTAAAAAACGCGTTATCAGATCCACAATGATTTCTGTCAGAAAAAGAGAGAAATCCCCGCCTCCTTTCCCAGGGAGGAGCGTCAGGCCCTCGGAGCGGATTCTAAAGCCCCGGACGGTGACTGGCAGGGGAGTCATGGTGCGTCTGAGGGGATAAGGGGAGATAAAGTATATCAAAGGGCCCTTGACACATGGGATGCTACGCAGGCCTGTCTCCCCCGAGCATCTCTGGGTGACTGGCAGGGGATTAATCCCCGGGAGGGCGATAAACAATGGCCCGAGTGGGCTTGAGGCCCGACACCTGGACGCGAGGTTGGAAGCCGTCGGGGGGCCCGCTCCGGCCAAGAAGGAGCCCAGGCCTCCGCGCCCCTGAACCACCCCTTCCGCTCCGGCTCGCCACCTTTTCTCTTGGATAAACATGTTTAAAAAACAGATGAGGATTTTATTTTTGTTTTTGTTCTGTGCTTGGGGGCCAGGGAAGCAGAAGGTGTTAGCAATCCAACAGTCACCTGCTGTGAGTTCTTGCAGAGAACAGTTTTTCCTAGGACAGCCCAGGGCGGTGGGCGCACCCTGTTGGGATCCTGATCCCGGCAAATCTAGAGCAAAGTAGGCATTTGGGGGTGATGGGGGGCCAGAGGACTGTGGGCTGGGCGATGCAAGAGAATGCTGCGTCTGTTTGGGGACCAGCGAGGAATCGGTGCTTGTTTTGTGAGAAGTGATCACAGCAGTGTGTGTGTGTGTGTGTGTGTGTGTGTGTGTGTGTGTGTGTGTTTTCCTGAACAAACTGTTTGGTATTTTTATCTGTGAACACTAAAGCATGTAGGATGAAATGACATGAATTCTAAGATACCCTTTAAAATACCTAAGGGGGGGAAAGAAGGAGAGGAGCCTCGCTGAAGCCACGCAGCGAAATCTTAATACTTACACTGAATCTGGGTACTGGGTTCTTAGCACCATTCTCTTCATGTTTGGGTGTCTTCGAACATTTTTACCCAAACAATGATGATAATAATAATAACAAGCTTTCAAAGTGTTGCAAAGAGTGGCAGTGGTGGTGTGAACATTTACCAAGCCCAGTGTCAGTTGGCTGTGTCCGCTGAATCAAGGACACCTCTTTGTCTTACCTGCCCTGGGGACGTGCAGAAAGCCTTCTGAGCCAGGACCGCTGGTGACAAGCAGCACTGAGTAAACCGAGACCCTTTTCTTTCTTGAGTTGCACTGTGTTGTGAGTAATACTGAGTGCTTGCCCTGCATGCATGATCTCATTTAATCCTTATGCGGGCTCAGAGAGGTTAAGTAACTTTCCCAAGGTCACCCAGCTCGTAAGTGGTAGATCCAGAGTTCAAACTCAAGGCAACCAAGTTTTAGATTCTCTGCCCTGCCTGGTGCCTACTTCCCAGCAAGAGAGATCAAAGGGAAAGAAAAGATATGCAAGCCTTGCTGCCCTGTCCTTACTTGGAATCATAATTATTGTTCAAGAGCATTATTTAGCTCCAAACGACCCCATGAAGCCTTGTTCACTGATCCGGTCTTTATCTGAAATCTTAAAGTTTTGTTCATTGTGTATTTTTTTTTTTTTAAGCCGCTGAGCTTCATATGTATTACCTCATTTAACCCTCAACAACCCCGTGAGATAGTTTTTCCATTTCGTAAATGAGGAAGCTGCGACCCAAAGCCTCAGCTAGAGAGGGGGAGATCAAAACACTGCGTTAAAATGTTACTGTTTTGGTGACTGAGTTTTTCGGTGCCCGCCTTCAATTTTCTGCCTCACCTAGTCCCGGGCCTGCTTGCTTGGCAGCTAATGACTGATCTTAAAGGTCCTTAAAAGTAAAGAAATTAAATAGCTGGGTTCGGGCTTTGGCCCTCACCGCCACCTGTTTACTTCTCCCGAGCGTCGTCACGCCCTAGCCCTTAGCACACGGAAAGCTGTTAACTGTTGAGCTAAAGCAAAGTCTCCGATAGCCGGGGTGCTTCCTCCCGTTCAGAAATTCTGGCAAGTAATGCGAATAGTCAAAAGATGGCAGTGATGGATGAAAGCCAAAGGATAGGCCATTGGTTATGTAGCTTTGCAACTCATTAGAAAAGAAAGACTGACATTTAAACACCAAGAGCTCTAGAAAACAACGTTCCTAAGCAGGTCTTAGAAATGGGGGGGGGGGGGGCACGTGTAGAGAGTAGCCTGGGAAGTGTCAGCTACTGTTGCTAGACCGAGAAAAATGATGGAGGAAGAATCAGCAGAAACAATGAAAGAAAAGCTCGTCATTAATAATGATTTTAACAACAGTGGTGATCGTTTACTGTCTGAGGAATCAGAGCGATCCCAGCTACAGCGAGAGAGCACCGCATCTGTCTCAGGGCCAGCAGGAGGTTTTGTTCCACTTTGGGTCAAAAGGACTTGTCTACTAACAAGCGTAATCACAATCCATTGGGTAATTAATAATATATAGAAGTCACTGACCTAAACGCTTTCTATGCATTAACTCGTTTAATCCTGTGATTAAATGTCATAAATGCGAACATTTGCCCCAAAGCCCACTAGCTAGAAAGAGGCAGAACAGAGGTTTGAACCAAAACACCCTGACGCCCGTCCCAAGCAGTGTGTGTGGGAAGGAGGTCAGTTTTTAAATTTTTCTAAAGCTGCCCCAGATTTCCGATGTTTGTCTGGTGCTCATGCCCTTCTTCTGGCTTCTCCTGAGCCTTAAACTGTTAGTGGTAGAATCGTCCAGACTGATCCAAAACTTAAACAACCTTCAAGTGCAGGTATTGCTGGGGGACGTACAGCTGACACTTTCAAAAGGACCCGAGCATTTCTCAGCTCATTATGGGTCTTTTAATTATTCCCAGAAGTTAAACATTATCCTCCTGACCCTAAACCGACTGTCAAGTAAAATAATAAAAAGAAGTCAGTTGCCTGTACATGTGGCCCTGACTGAAGGCCCATGGAGCACATTCCAGCAAGTGACACGAGAGAACATTTTGGGGGGACATTTTCAGAGGGGACTTGTATGAAAACTTAAGGGTAAGGGACAACCATCGGACATCTCTTAACAAAACACGGTCACCAAAGGAGAGACGACAGATGGTAAGTTTCCCAGTAAACTGCGGAAACAAATTGCATAACCTGCCCCGTAAAACCATGCGAGGTTATGGACACGCTACCAAATTTCCTCATCCCAGGCGCACGTTCACATTTTTGTGTCTCTGATATTAGGCCTGCACCTCAGGCTCAGAGGCATGCCATAAGTTAATTAGAATAAGTTTTCCTTCCTTGGTGGTACCTAAAATAATCACGCAACTTACGGCCTAGGGTGTCTTGGATTCAGTGAAACCCTGAGTTAGAAAATCAGCCATCTGTGCTGCTCTCGAGAAAACCCCCAGTGTATATCCACGTAACTCAGTTCAGGAGCTTAAACTTTAGCACAGACCTTGGCTCATAATCGTGAAAAACAAAGGTCATCGAGCCAAAATATATAAACAAGTCCAAGTCAAAATAGATGTGTGGATTGCAGCCTCAAATTGCTCATTAAAGAAGTGGAGCTTAATGGTTTGGTGAATTTACCGCCCTCTCCTTCAGCCGGGCCTGATTTTTCATCTGTTGGATATTTGGGTAGGATGCGGGGGTGGCTCCCGTTTTCACAGTGGCCTGCGCAAGTTTTGTTCCCACTCGGGGCCGGGAGCCGCGTGCACAGTGGCACGCACGAATCTGTGTGTGTCAGCGAGGAGCCCCTTGGACCCCGCCTGCAGGGAACAAAGGCCTCCGAGATGCGCCGAGCGGCAGATGTTGAGTTATCTGAGGGGTCAGAATGCCAATTAGATATTGAACATGGCAGGAGGAGGGTGGAGTTTCCAAAACAAATGAAGGATGAATAGCCGCAGCCCCGAGTTTCGGCTCAGGTCCTGCTGTTCTTTTGTACAATGATTTGTGGCAAATTTGTTTTGTCACTGAGGCATAGTTCCCCCTGGGTCTTAAAGTGATTTTGTAATCACAGAAGTTTTTGTGGGGGGTTTTCCCCCCCTTTAAATGTCCTTTTCGTAATCAAAACTGGGTGTATTGCCTTAGAAAATGAACTCGCACAGCCACGTGATACCCACGTGGGAAAAATAAAAGCAGAAGTGCGCAAGAGGGAGAAAGTCATTCTGTGAAAAAACTTATTTTCGGATAGAAATTGGAAGAAACTCAGGAGGTCATTTTTTTTTTTTTTTAAGTTTGGTCCGGCAATTTACAGATGTCGCTGATTTTCGTTTTTGTAGGGTGAGTGTATCGCTTTAACTCTAAGCCTACAAATGAGAAAAAATGTGGGAAACTTGAGATACAGAACGCTTCCATAGTTAATTATGTATTTATATTGGTGTTACCATCATAAATCATTCTTGGAGAAACAAAACCAAGTAGTGTTCTGTTTAAATAATCTCATTTGGTTCCTGAAGCACTTCTGGCTCTCTTTTCCCTTGAAACCACCCACATTTGGTAAAATTATATCGCCGAGTGGGCGCTCCCCGCGCTCTCTGCCCCGGCGGGTACTGGACCGTGGAACCCGCCAGCACAAGAGGAAATTGGGTCCCATTGATTTAAATCCGCCAGTGCTGTGACCAACTTATTTAGTTCTCTTGACCTTTGGGGGTCAGATTTGACTATTTCTGCTATCTGCTAATGCTTTACTATTTTTCATTGCTCTGCCTGTTAACAATTCTGACCTACAGCCTCCCAGCCC
Source organism: Miniopterus natalensis (assembly GCF_054644295.1). Classification (NCBI taxonomy): domain Eukaryota; kingdom Metazoa; phylum Chordata; class Mammalia; order Chiroptera; family Miniopteridae; genus Miniopterus; species Miniopterus natalensis. The sequence continues at coordinate 76,194,612 of NC_142087.1, read as the reverse complement.
GCAGGGTCGTTATATTAAACCATTGCTAATTACTCCGAGAAACATATGCTCCCGTTTTAAAATGTCACGCGAGCAGAAGCCCAGCCGGAGCCCCAGCATTTGTCTCGAGGATGGAAACAAAACGGAAGCGTTCGAATATTTCTGAGAGGTCGTGGTGGGATTTGAGTGGAAAGTGGGAAACAGCCTCCTCTAATTATTAACTGGGAGGCTGCGCAGAAAGGAGCCGGCTCCGTGCTCCGTTCAAGGCGGCAGATCCCTCCGGTCGTGCGATCAGACCGGCTGCTCCAACATTCCTGCGGAGAACGCGCTTTTATTCCCGCTAAAGGCCTTAGATGCAAGACTGTGCTGCGTGCGTTTCTCTCTCCATCCGTCCACCCTGCACACACGGGGACGCGCGTGTGTCGGGCGCCGGGCTAGGTCCTGGGATACGTGCGTGGGAAGGCGGCCGGAGCTCTCCCAACACCGGCCCCTTTGTTATGTGCCTTGGAAATGCCACAGTTGTTAGGGGACAAATAAAAGACCAACAGATGTTCAATCTCCAGCGCTTGCCACGAGGAGAAGCGAGTATGAAGTTGTAGGTCGGGGAACGTGGTTTACTTTCCAACGTTTCTTTCTGATTATCCTTGGGATATAAAAGAAGCTCTTTGGCCACAAAATAAAAGATAGGTAACTTATTTTAGATCAGAATAGCCAGAGACAAAGAGCGAATGAAAATAATATTTCAACTAAAATAATTATTAGGTATCATAACTTAATATTAGTACTTTTTATAAACCATGCAATTGAAATATTTGAAACATATAAAACTTTTTACCGTCTACAGAATTTTTAAAAACTAATTTATTTTAGATCAACATAGCCAGAGACAAAGAGCATATTAAAATAATAATTTGACTAGGATAATAATTATTATTTATAATGTAATGTATGAATCATTGCATTTACATACTTATATTATTGTCAGTATTACAAATGATCATCATTATTACCATTATTATAAACCATGGGATTGAGATTCCGCGAAGGAATTTCAGGGAGCTGCTGGAGGAGGTGGGTGCATCCCACGTGCTCCCCCAGACCTCGGAGGTGTGTTGCGCCGACATTAATCTAACAAAACTCCTCCTGATGACGCTGCTCCGCAGACACAGTGAAATGTGACAGGAAAGTGGGACCCACCAACTTCCTGATCGCCTTTGCTTTACATTCTTACACATAAACCTCTAATTCATTTCAGAATGCAAAGGTCACTGCAAAAAAAAAAAAAAGCTGAAGCCAAACATACATACCCTTTTGTCCGGCAGAAGGATAACAGAGATTTTCTTTTTTTTTTTTCGAAAAAATGTGGCCACAGCCAGGTGTTTCCCATGTTTGCAAAGCCACATGAGGTATGTGTTTACAGACCTAAAAAATAGCTTTAAACTCTCTTTTAAAAACATCTCACTGGAATAATGTTAGATTTATAGAAAAGTTGCAAAATTAATGCAAAGAATGCCTGTCACCCCTCTTCGCCTGCTGGTACCGGCTTCCATGCCCGTGGGCATCCGTCAGAGCTAAGGCGTTAACATTGGCGCAGTCCTCGTAGCCAAGCAGGCTTTTGGGGTTTCCCTCGCTCTCCACGGATACCCCTCCTTGTCCAGGATCCAGTCCAGGATACCACGTTGCATGTAGGTCTCTATAGATTTGTAAGTTCAAATATTTCTGTGGTTTGCCTCTCAAAAATAATTTATTTGGACATTAACAATTTTAAGAGGCACTTTTTAGGAGTTAAAAGAGTCTGGATTTATTTTAATCCAGTCAAATGTAGATAGCTAAAGAAGTCACATTTTACAGACATTTATTTTTAACCAGGATACATGTTTTTCGTTAAGAAATTCTCTTTACCCAAGTAATAGATTATACTGTCAAATTTTAAAAAAAGAAAAGAGATACCCTTTGAAATTAAAACATCAAGATACCATTTCTCACCCATCACATTTGCAACAATTTAAAAAGATTCATAATACTGTTGGCCAAGTTTCTAAGCATCTCCATACGTCAGTTTTCCTCTCTGTAAAATGGGGATGTTTATTCTTACCCCACGAAGAGGCGGGAGAGGAGACTGGTTAAGAGTGTGAGCTCTGTAATTGGACTTTCTGGTTCAATCTGAGCTGTCCCCCTTTTTGGCTGATCCTGGAGAAATTACTGGACTTACCATCTGGTGTCTCGGTTTCTCATCTGGAAAGGGATCAGAACAGTCCCTACCCCAGGGAGTTGTTCCGGGGACTGAGTAGATGATCTGTATAAGACACTTAGATCAGTGTCTAGCATGCAGTAAGTCCTATAGAAATATTTACTGTTGTTATTTTGGGAGTTTTCTAAGGATTAACTCAGTTGACACATGTAAAGGTCTTGGGCCATGGTGTCAAATTAACATGAGCTCTAATTCGCCGCCGTTGGTGAGGGTGCAGGGATAAAGAGCATTCTGCCGTGGAGTTCCAGTGTGTGACGGAAGTTTAGATTTGGTTCCTAGCGTCACTTCTGGGAATCTAGCCTATGGGAATGCCTACAGATGTGTACAAAGACACATGTGTATGATCCATAGAAGTGCCCCACCCACCCAGAGAGAACAAACGGAGATAACTTAAGTTGCCATCACCCTGGGAAGGGTCACATGAATGTTCTGCAGCCACAAAGAGGATGACATAGTTTTTTGTTTGTTTGTTTTTTTAATACGTCTTTATTGTTTTCAGAGAGAGGAAAGGAGACGGAGAGAGAGAGAGAAACATCAATGATGAGAGTCATTGATCGGCTGCCTCCTGCACGTCCCCCACTGGGGATCGAACCCTCAACCCGGGCATGTGCCCCGACCGGGAATTGAACCCCGATCGCCTGGATCCTAGGTCGACGCTCCACCGCTGAGCCACGCCCGGCCGGGCTATGGTGTCTATTTTTGACAAGGGGAAAAAGGAGCTAAACGGAGGAGGAGATAGACTAACAAAAGCTGCAAGTGGTAAAAGATGAGACGAGGCCAAAGGGTCCATAAAGTCAACCCCGGGGCCTGGGACTGAAGAGAGGCTCTTGCGGGTTTTCCTTTAGAAGGCGACTGCCTTGTTTCTGTTCTTCCAATGAGCGTGTATTATTTGCCGTTTTGAAGACAAAATAAATGTGAAGAGTCTGGAAAATGGACAGCCTTACCTTTTCTTGAAAGAGTCGAGAATGGGGTTCGCAACAGCCACATTACTGACATTTGGGGCTGAATAATTCAGGGGGGCCTGTCCTGTGCATTGTAGAAGGGTTAGCGGCACCTCCGGCTTCTACCTTCTAGATTCCAGTAGCGCCCCCCAAGTTGTGACAACTGGAAAGGTCTGCAAACAAGGCCAGATGTCCCCTTGGGGTAGAAATACCCACACACAACCCACCACCTCTAAGACCCCCTGGTCTAGGGGAGAGCCTGGGCCCCTTGGGCTCCGGGGGCAGCTGCCTAGGTTCAAATCCCAGCTGTGTCTTATAAGCTGTGGAACCTGTTCCTTCTCCCTCCGTGCCTCAGTTTCCTTATCTGTAGAATAGAAATAATCCTATTGTCTTGCCGGGTTTCCTATAGGGATGAAAGGGGCCAGCTCATGTAATGCGCTTAGGACAGGGCGTGGCACCTGAAAACACTGGATGAATGTCGTCATTGGTGTCCTTGCGCGTCCCTCTGCCACCTGAGACCCCTGCAACGAGACAGACCAAAGCTTCTTCGCGCCCACCCTCAGTCTCCCTGCCAAGAAGCCCTTTGCGGCCTCTGAGCCGGGCTCTGTCCCTGTGAATGGAAAACTCAGACCAGGAGCAGGGGAGGAAAAGAGGGGCTTAAACCCGTTGTTCAGCTTGGGGAGCCACCCCCTTAAGGCTTCCTGCATCTTCTGTCTACAGGGGCAAGTGAGATTTCCTTTAACTGAGAGTGTCGCTCAATATAGTTTTCTTCCCACAAGTGTTTCTAGAACCTGCCTATGTGACTCTTTACCAAGAGGTTGTTGACCAAGGAGTCGTTTTGGCCACCCCACCCCTGCTGCGTGCACACACACACTCGCACACACACTTGTGCACACACAGAGTAGCTTATTTCCCCAAAGCAAACTGCATTCCTGTATGGAGCCAACGCATCCCCTAGCCCCATCTGGTCCACATTTCACTGCAGTGGAAATTAGAAACCAGACCACATTTGCTTGCATTTTGGACTTCCCTTTGTTTCCTTAGGGTCTTTTTCTTTTTATAAATGTGGCTTTATTGTTTGTTTTTTAACTTTTACTGTCCTCATCAACGCTTTCCTTAATTATAAAAAAAAATTTTTTTATATATGTTTATATATTTTTTCTATTTCATTTGTATTTATAGCATATAATATATAAATACAAATGAATATATGTGTATTAATTATATATTCATATTTCTGTATAATATATTAAGTGTATGGTATACTCAAAATATTTATATTTAATAAATAATATTTTATACATAATATTTAAATACATAAGTATATCATAGATTCTATATGTGTGTGGATATATATTTAAAATTATGTGTATATTTTAAAGCAGTAGTTCTCAACTAGGGGCGATTTTTGTTCCCAGCCTCTCCAGGGACAGTTGTCAATGTCTGTAGACATTTTGCTTGTCATAACTAGGGTCCTGCTACTGTCATCTAGTAAGTAGAGACCAGGAACACCGCTAATATCCTACAGCACTCAGCACAGCCACCAGAGAATTATCTGAACCAACTATCAATGCTACTGAGATTGAGAAATCCTGATTTCAACAAATTAATACCATGCAGTCAGTAAGCTGATACCTAACATTTGCTGAGTGCTGAGAGTTTTACATACATCATCTCTTTCAATCCTTTTAACAACCCTTCTATCATTCCAATTTTGCAGATGAAGAAACTGAGGCAGGCAGTTGTGGACCTTACCCAAGACCACACAGCTAGTAAAAGGCAAAGAGGCAGGATTTGAACCCAGGCCTGTCTGAACCCAGAAGCCAGGGTCTTACCCACTGTGCTACTTGGCCCTGGAAAGCTGTCTTGGGTATATTGTTAGGCAAAAAGAGGCAAGAGTACAAATTAATAAGCGTGTTTCTATTTCTAGACAAGAAAAAATTTAGTGTATGCCTCGTGGGAGAATCAAACAGGAAGACCATGCATCGCAGTCAGCCGCTGGTCCTGTCTGGGTGGGTCCGCCTTAGGGAGACGTTCTCAGACGGACAGGCACACGGACCCCCCCCATGTTCCCCCGTGGTAGCATCTCATTGCAAATTGTCGTTTCCTACATAGCACCTACCGCACCCTGCAATTCCTGCTGCCTCGTACGGTTATTCGATTGCTCCCTTTCCCCCTCGCTGCGCCGTTGTCTTCTTGAGAGCTGCTTGGACACCTGTCCCTGTCCCTGTCCTCTGTGGTGGCGTCAGGTTAGCTCGGAGCCACCCTGGAAAGGCTCTCAGTGGGTATCGCCAGGCGGGTGGGTGGGGTGAGGTTACGGGAAGCCTTCCCTTCCGACTGATAGAAAACAATAATGTCTGATTGAATCAAATGTATTCTTTTTGAAATTAAAAAAAACCAACCCAGTATCTACCTGGCTGGTTTGGCTCAGTGGTTAGAGCACCGGCCCGTGACTGAAGGGACTGGGTTCAATTCCCGCCAGGGGAATGTACCTCGGTTGCAGGCTCCATCCCTGGCCCGGGTCAGGTCTCGTGTGGGAGGCAGCCAGGCCATGAGCCTCTCACGTCGATGCTCCCCTCCCTCTCTCCCTCCCTCTCTCTCTGAAAAGCATGGAAAAAATATCCTCGGGTGAGGGTTAACAAAAATAAATAAATGCTTTAAAAACAAACCAATATCAGTTATGCTTTTAAACACAAATTATGGTCCATCCATACAATGAAATGCGCAGCCCACAAACATCAAGTTTGCGGAGCGCGTATTGCTGCACGGGAGAAGGCTAGGAAGGGGGTGCGGTGTGTAGGGGGCGTTTGTGTGGGTATGTGTGTGTTGTGTGTGGTTGTGTGTAGGTGCAGAGAAAACAAGTTAGGGAATGTGATCTTTTCTGAGGGTGATTTTGGCTCTCCTTTTTTATTATTAACCTTTTATTTTCTACAGCGAGCACATACTTCATTGTGTAATGAGTCAGCCTGTCCAGTGTTGTGCACGTTCCTGAAAATCCCTGTGCTTTCCCAAATTGTACAGTAAAGCCCACGGCACTTATGGGAAAACCTCAGCAGTGACACATTAAAGAAAAGATAGGGCCCTGGCCAGTGTGGCTCAGTGGGTTGGAGCGCCGTCCCATACGCCAGAAGGTGGCAGGTTCAAGTCCTAGTCAGGGCACATATTCAGGTCACAGGTTTGACGCCAGGTTGGGGCCTGTGTGGGAGGCAGCCGATTGATATTTCTCTCTCACATCAATGTTTCTCTCTCTCTCCCTTCCTCTCGCTAAATATCAGTTTTTAAAAAGCGTTTTCAAAAAGGAAAGATAGGAACCTAGTAAAAATAATGGTAGCCCAGTTTTGCACATACTAGATTGTTAAGAAGTATCCAGGGTAGGTTTACAGTTGTTCGTATGGAAAATAATACAATAAATAACAACACGGGAATAAACTGCAGTTCACGCTCTCACAACTGTAAACCGACGTATGCCTCACCCTGCATACGTACTACAGTGCATAGCACTTGGCCTTGAAAAGGACCTCGTGCTTGCTGTGGACGTGGGCACTGGGAGTGGGAGCTGGGAGTTGCTGCGAGGCGGGAGCGGGTTTATTGGACCAGGCGTGGGTGGGTGCGGCTCATCACACCTGTGAACGCGCAGCTGGAAGGAATGTAGGCGTGTGTGTGTGCGTTTTGTGTCTCTCTACATGTCTTGTTTGCCTCGGTGCAGTTTTCAGCATTCACCTGTTTCTTGCAAAGTTAACTGCACATAAGCAAATGCAAAATCCGTGTTATATTTGAATTGCGTCCTAATATATCAACCAAATTGGAACGAGTTTGTGTTTCAGAATGAGCATTAGGGCAGACCTGACTGTGTGAACGGGGTGGGGGAGAAACAGCATCCACGTTGTTGATGTACAAATACTTCTGGATTGTAACTTGAGTCTTGTACTTTTCCAAACAGTCATCATTCAGATTTTACAGGAAAATAGACGTAAGTTTAAATGCAGTAATAGCAAATACCTAGGAGCAGCCACTGGGTGCTTTTCACATGCCTGATCTTATTTAATCTTCCCCAGAACCATTGAAGGAGGAACCTGGGGCACAGAGAGGTTAAGCAGCTTCCTAAAGTCACACAGCTGTCACATGCCGGAGCTGAAATCCAAACCCAGGTCTTCCCTGACCCAAGACTGTCTTACCATTCTTCCGCATCACATTTGAGTCAGACAGGGTGCTAGGAGGCATGTATAAGTAGCAGGCACAGTAGAGAGGCTTGGCTACAGGATGAGGTAGCCTCGGGAGGCCTGGCTTGAATGTGAGTGACTGTGCCAGGTCACGTGCCAGCAGCCCTGCCAGGAATACGGGTGGGTATGTGACCATCATCATGACCCTCATGGACATGTCCAGTTCTACACGAAGATTCTTGGATGATGGACCAGCAAATCATATTAACATCAAGATGTACAGACCAGGCCTGGCCAGTGTGGCTCAGTTGGATGCCATCCTGTGCACCAGAAGGTTCCCAGTTCTTGCCGGTTCTATTCCCTGCCAGGGGACATGCCTGCGTTGCAGGCTCGATCCCTGATAAGGAGCAGGCAGGAGTCAGCCGGTTGATGTTACACTCTCACATCGATGTTTCTCTCTCTCTTAAAATCAATAGAACAGCCCACTTTGCGTTCAGAGTAGTACTTCACCTTCCACTGGCTTAAATACATGCCACCAAAGAGTACATCTCTCAGGTCCCTGGGTTGGCAGGCCACACCAAGGGTCCAACTCGTCTCAGAGGCCGTCTGGCACAGTGTGAAGGGCGTGGGCTCTACACATGCCTGGGGTCCAACCCCACCTTCACCACATGCTAGCTGTGTGACTTGGGCAAGGCACTTTCCCTCTCTGTTTCCTCATCTATGAAATAGAGGACAATAACTGAGTGATTGTGCGGATGCAACAGGTTAACCTGAAAAAGGGCTTAGAACAGTGCTGGCCACAGTGAGTTCCTAACAAATGTTAGCGAATAGAATGATTATTATTGCCACCCACAATGGCCTGATATAGCTCATAAACATTTTCTGATCAGGAATAAAATTTAATCTAGTAAAATGCATTATGCCTCAGCTCTTCTTACATAGCAGCAGAAAATAGGTCCAGCCGGTGATCTCCAATCTTTGAATCATGCATCCCAGCAGTTGTGATATCCCTCGATGTAGGTACATTTATTTATTTATAAGCTCTATGTATGTAAAAGTCGACTGCTCCAAACATTATAGCAGCTCTCATTTCACTAAGAGTAAAGGCCAAAGTGCTTAGAGTAGCCACGAGAGCCCACCCTGAGTGAGCTAGCCTTATTATTTCTCTGATTTCATTTCAAAATTCGGTCTACTCCAGCCAACCATGGCCTCCCTGCTTCCTTGCACATACCAGTCATGCTCCCACCTCAGGGCCTTTGCACTGACTGTTCCCTGCCCAGGAGCCTCTTCCCCAGATTGCTGGAGGCTCTCTCCCTTGTGCCCTTCAAGTCTTCGCACAAATGTCACCTCAATGAGGCCAACCCCGACCACCTAGATAAAATCGCGCCACCCCTACTCACCTTTTTTTTCTTTTTAGCTATAATAATTTATACCTTCTAATATACAAGATAATTTAATTACTCATACTTACTATTTATTGCCTTTCCCTCCCAGGGAGGATAAAGCTCCATGAGGGCAGGGAGTTGTGTTTTACCCACCAGGTAGCTCAGCCCATAGAGCTGTGCCTGGTACCATGGTAGGTGCTCCGTAAATATCTGTCAGGTTAAGCAACTGCATGAAAAACAGAACAAATAAATGAATGCTTTCTTTTACTCGCATAAAGCTTTGGGCTAAATCCAGAAAGACAGCTTTGTTTTGGTAGAAACCTCTCATTGTCCCTCAAGATCCTGTCTCTCTCACACAATGGAATTCTCAGCGAGGCTGACATTTTTACCCAAAGAAGACTGTTTCCAAGCCTCCCTGCAGTTTAGGTAAGGCCATGAGACAAAGTTCTGGCAAACAGGACGGAAATCGAAGTGTCAATTGGCCGGTGCCTAGCTTTGCTCTCTTTTCTGTCCCCTCCTCTCTCTCGCTGCCCAGAACCTGGCTGCTGCCATCTCAGCCCTGGGGTCAGTGAGTCTGCAAAGCAGTGGAGACAGAAAGGACACTTGGGTCCCAGGAGTTTACAGCGCCATAGACCACCTACCTAGCCTTTAATGGAAAGAAAATAAACTTCTGTCTTGTTTAAGACTCTGGTTTTTAGGGGTTTTCTGTATCCCTCTCAGCTGTAAGTACATAATACACTTCTTTTAATCTGGAATAAAAATTAAGTTAGGCTTCTGCTGACCCTCAACAATTGGCAAGGTTTTTCCAACCTGCCCCCATCCGGCATAGCCGTGCCTTTTAGCTGGTTACGTTGCTGAGCCACCAATTTCTAATATTTCTGTACTCCCTATGTTATTACACATAATATGTTACTGTGACTTTAATCAAGGATGTATATTTTCACTTCATGTGTTAGTCACGCTGCTTCTGGATCGTGAGCAACAGCCAGGAATGCTCAGCTAATAATGCATCATTTTATCTGTTCAGTCCTCTGTGGACTGGTTTAAAGTCAGATCAGCTGGATCTAGGCAGAAACTGGGTCTCGCTTTTATGAGTTTCTGCATCTCTTTTCAAAAGGAATTCGTTTTCCAAGGCGGAGGAAGGAAATAAATACTATTTACTGGGTTTTATTCCTGAAGCGATGCGATTTACGTAACAGCAAAATTACAGCCTAGAATCCCTAGTAGCAATTATGATGTAAAAGCACAAGACACAATTATACTCTTAAACCAAGGTAAAAATAATGGGAAATATTGGTAAACTTCACACAAGATTTAAATACTAATTTAATCTCATTTGCCTGAGGGGGTGGGGATGGGTGGAGACAGGCATTCTTTGGCCCTAAATGCGAAATAGAGGAGAACCTCCCAGACAGTAAATTCAGCCCTAAAAGCCCCAAAGCAGAAGAATAGATATGGAAGGAACCCAAAAACACAGGAGTGAGGTAGCAAATGAACTTTCTAGGCCTGGTGACAGATACGATCCCCCCCCACCAACAGCAGCACCCCTAATTAGGAATCCTTATTTGTCCTTAGAGTCAACCCTTTGTCCTCTTGGACAGTCTCTGAGGTTTTAGGACTTTTGACTTTGCTCAACATACACAGACCATCCATTAATTTTAGGGAAGTTCACTGGTAAGCAAACCTTAGCCCTAAAAAAGTGAAGTCGCTCTTCATTCAGCGCGTAAGAATTGGAGAAAGTCTTGGACTTGGGGACCATTTTGATGCCCATCGCCGTGGAATATGCTTTGAGAAACTTGGGCAATGTCAGCTTCCCAAAGTGAGGAATGGGTCCTGGGGGTGGTCTGGGCATGATTTTCGCTCCCGGGCTAGATAACTTAGGTGGCCCGTGGACGTGGCCTTCAGTGGTGGAAGGGCTCACCTTCAGCCTGACCGATTATTAAGGAGAGCTCTGTTTGGTACAATAGACGCTGAACGCCTTTGCACTCCTCCTGATTTCCCGTTTAACAAAGAGGCAGCAGGCCTCCGGGGCTGAGCCATTAGCAGGTTAGAGCGCCTAACGGCAATCTAATTTTAAACACATTTATTTACGCCATTGCCTTCTATTTATGATAACTGGTACGAGGTTCTCCACTGGTGATAGTGATACACACAATTTCCTTTTAAAATACACTTGTGTAAGTAAAAACACAGCAGGAGTTCAATTGTTTTATGCGCATTAAGTAAAATGTGCAACACTCGGCCTTGGCAAAACCAGGCTAGGCCAGCGATGAATGCCGGGAGGCACCCCCACTGGCTTCTCGTATTTCGGGGAGAGCTCCAGAACTGTGGTCAGCAAACGACGTCCTGCCACCTGTTTTGTATGACAAATGAGTTAAGAATGGTATTTCCATTTTTAAATGGTTGGAAAAAATCAAAACAAGAATACTATTTTTTGACACATAAAAATCCTGTGCCACCATGGCCAGGTTGGAGCTTCGCCCTGTACACCAAGAGGTTGCGGGTTCGATCCCCAGTTGGGGCACCTACGGGAGGCAACCCATTGATGTTTCTCTATCACATCACTCTCCCCCCCTTTCTAAACTTTTCCTTGAGTGAGGGTTAAAAGACAGTCCTGTGAAATTTAAACTTCAGGCCCGTAAGGAAATTGCTCGAGGTGCGCAGCCGCAAGCAGCACACGCCGCTGACGCATTCCGGCCGCGGCAGAGCGGGCGCCGGGCCGCGAACAGCCTGCCCGCGGGCACTCACCCAGCCACGGGCAGAGCTTGGTTTGCCCACCCGCTGCGATTCACCCGGGGAGAGGGAAATGCCCTCCTAGGCCTGTAAGACTGTTACTACCTTGTTTTGTTTAAGGTTTTGTACTTTGCACAATGCTTTTCCCGTTTATGAGCTCATTTACCCATTGTTCCCCAAAACGCTCGGGGGGGACCGCGTTGGTTCTACTGCCCGGCTTTCATCCAGCTTCTGAAGGGAGGGCCTCCCCAGCACCATCCGTACTGAGTAGCTGGATGAATTAAGTGATATGTTAATTAAGGATGTCATTTTTATGCTGTTTGTTTAATTGATTATAAATATACTACATGTTCATAGAAGAATATTAGAAATATGTAGAGAAAAGCAAAGTGGATGAATCACCTGAAATGCTACCACTCAGCAATAATAACCTTTTAATGCACATACATACGTGTATTTTTTAATCTTCACCTGAGGATATTTTTTCCATTGCTTTTCAGAGAGAATGGAAGGGGGAGAGAGAGAGAGAGAGAGAGTGAGAAACATTGATGTGAGAGAGACACGTCAGTTGGCTGCCTCCCACACGCACCCCAACCAGGGCTGGGGATCCAGCCTGCAACTGAGGTACATGCCCTTGGCCGGAATTGAACCTGGGACCCTTCAGACCATGGGCCGACACTCTAACCACTGAGCAGCACTGCCTAGGGCCATATGTGTTTGTTTAAGAAATACCAAAATGGTATAAAAGATCAGAATTTTCTGTGAACACCGATGAGCATGACTTTTAACCTTGAGGTGGGAGTAGGGTAAGCTCAGCTCAGGATGCCGCTGATATCACAATCAAATTCTTTCCTGGTTTAGTTCCACTGGATGTTAAGTCCTTAATTATGTTGTCTGATAAACCCACCTGGTTTTAACTTGAATGTCACCTGGTTGGTGAAACACGTGCTCACCAGGAAAGATAACATTATGTTCACCTGAATTAGTTAGTCAGACTTTTCCTCTCCTGACCTAGTTTTTAGGTTGTACTTTTATTTGCATAATTAAAAGATTACTTATAAGCTGGAAAAACTGGTTTGAGTTGGTTCAGACGCGTAACAACTGGTCACCTAGAAAGCATTCATCTGGCTTCCGATATGGGGCAGTGCTTGGCATGAGAGAGTTTTTTAAAACTACGTAATAAGTAAGTGTAAGTGGATTGTAATTGTGTAAGAAAAAAGAACTTATTAAGATAATGTGGAGGCTGTGGAATGTAAGCATAATTTAAAATGTCTGTTTAAAGCCATGTCTTAACTAAACTTTTCTATGAGTAAAATATATAGAATTATCATTTTAAAAAATAAATGGCAAGATTCAGGACTAGCAGCAATATAATTTTCTATTTTAAAAATTATAATAGAAACTAACAGCATGGCCTATTGAATTTTGCTGTAGATGAAACATTCTGGTTTCCTGTATTCATTGATTGTCTTTTCTCTCAGGTGTATGCGATTCCATCAGAATCAGAACCCTACAATTATGTTCTGACTCCTTCTTTTAATGTTTTTCCTTGATGTGAAAACATAGTCATTAGAGAAAAACTGAAAAATGCAGACACTTATAAATTTATAATGAGGAAAATTAAAATTACTACATTATCAGATATAATTCCTATTAACATTTTTAAGGATATCCTTTCTAATATTTGTCATATATAACATTAAAATTAAGTAACATTAATGTAATTAATCTTATTAATGTAGCTCTAAAAATGGTTGCTATGATATATATTAATATATATAACAAACAGAATATATTTATATATAAAATATATTTATTTATATTAGTATTATACAAATAAAATATATTTGTACCTATATACAAATATAGTTTTTCTCTGTTTCTACAAAATCTATCTTGTATTTTGTCAGTTATTATATTATAATTACTTTCCCATGTTGCTGCAAAGTCTTCTTAATTTTCCTTGGAGAAGTGGATGTGATTTTATTGAATATTAAACGCACCCAGGCTCATTTAATTATTGTTCTGTCGTTGGACATTGAAGTTTCCTTTAATTGAGGGTAGCAAGTAAGAAAATACAGACTTTAAGAAATGTAAAGTCTATAGAAATGCTTATAACAAGAGTGAAACTGTATATATTTGCAGGTGATAAGAGCTGGCAGCTGGGGGGAAATCGAGATAACAAACTTTGGGGATTACGCTATTTGTTCCTGTTACATTTCTATTTAATAAGTGTTAATTCCCTATATCTTTGGGCTTTTGAGTCACTCAATAGATTAAAAATACCTTTTTCTTCTCCCTCCAAATAAATGACCGATTCTACCAGAATGTACTAAAATTTTAAGCACTGACTTCAGATCTGTGGGACGTTTCATTGATACATTACTCTATTTGTGTGCTTTATAATAGTTATTGAGCAGCTGGTATGGACTTTCTATTTGTCATCTAATCCAGGGGTCAGCAAACTTTGTCTGTAAAGGGACAGAGGGAAAATAGTTTAGGTTCTGCAAACCATACAGTCTCGTTGGCAGCTACTCAATATCTGCCTTAGGATGAAAGTAACCAGAGGCAGAGTGTGAGTGAGCGTGGCTATGTGTCAATAAGACTTTATTTATGAACATAAAAATTTGACTTTTAAATAATTTTCATGTGTTACAAAATATTATTACTCTTTTGATTTTTTTCCCCAACCATTTAAAAATGTAAAAACCATTCTTCTTAGCTCACAGACGTACCAAAACGGATGGTGGAACATATTTGGCCCATGGGCCATAGTTTGTCCAGCTCTGCTGTAGTTTCATCTTTTCAGCAAACCTATGAAGTAGGAATTACTTTGCATCATTTTGTGGCTGAGGAAACTGAGGCTCAGGACGTTTCAATAACTTGGCTAAGGTCACACAGTCAGGAAGGGAGGAAGGTCTGGGGCTGCAGCAACTCTCTTGGGACTATGAGGCCACTCGCTCAGGGACCAGGCCAATGGGACAGGATGACCGAGAGGGCTGGTTTCTCGACGGTATTGGTGATCTGAACGAGGCCTTGGGCAGGTTCTCGTCGAGTGAAGTAAAAGATGGCCTTATTGCGTGAGGCAAATTTAGCCCACCCGTGGAGCTTGCAGCTGAAACATCCTGCTGAAGGGATGCCCGTCGGGTTTCCCTCTCCTGCCCCCTTGCCAGTGAGGGGTGGAGCTGCCTTCAGCCTTCAGTAAGGGGGAGAGCAGGCCCGAGGCGCCGTGGGCTCCCCTCCCCCGGCTGGTAAGGACATGGGGGTAGGGGGTAGACGGGGCTGGGCCCCAAACCCTGCTCCCCTGTTTGTCATGTGGCTTCACCTGTACACTGGCCACGCACCTGCGGGAGGGGCGCGTCGCCTGCTTTCTGTAGGAAGGGCGTTTTCTTCCTTCGGGTCGTGCATTCGTCGTGTTCCCGCCTTGGTCCGCTCGGGCTTCCATTCGGGATACCACAGACGGGCGGATTAACAGGGGCTGCTCTCTCACGGCTGTGGGGCCCAAAGCTCAAGGTCGAGCCTGGTTTCTGGTGAGCCCTCTCTCCTCGGCTGGCAGGTGGCACCTTCTCGCCGTGTCTCCACGTGGCCTCCTCTGTGCGTGCATGTGGACGCCGAGGTCCCTGGTGGCTCCCCCTCCTCTTAGAACGACCCCAGTGCTGTTGGATTAGGCCCTGCCCTAAGACTTCAAGGCCAGAAAGGCCCAACACAAGTCAGATCAAAATAGTTATGTTTCCTAATTTTCAAAGTTTTCATAATTTTTTCTTTAAGCATATATTCAAGAGGCTGTGTTTTTCAAAACAAGTAGAGAAATTGGACTGGATGTTTTGTGTGATGTTCTAGGGAGACCATATAAGAAAGAGTATATATTTTTTAAAAAAAAAAAGGTCTTTGCTATCATAGAGTCAAGTAGATTTTGGTTCAAGTCCCAGCCTTACCACTTATTAACTGTGTGACCTTGGGAAAGTTGTTGAGCTTCTCTGAGCCTAGGTCTTCCTTCCCATCCGTGAAATAAAGACAATAGTGTACCTGTCGTCCCCACCTCTATTCAGTTATTGGGAGTAATTGGGGAACTACTATTTGTAAAGAATGCATGCAGGAGGCAACTCATCGATGTGTCTCTATCACATCGATGTTTCTCTCTCTCTCTCTCTCTCCCTCTTTCCCTCCCTTACTTCCACTCTCTGGGGGGAAAAAAATCAATGGAAAAAATGTTCTTGGGTGAGGATTACAAAAAAACACACACCATCAGTGCACTCAATTAGATGACAATGAACTCAAGTTGTATTTTAGAAAACAATTACCATTTTATATGGGAAAATAAAGAACTATATAAGTAATTGGCTACTTTTATGATTCTTTCTTGGGAATGCAAAGGGCTTTTATTATCCGCTTCACCATGACTATAGATTTAACCTGGACTCAAGAGTTTCCCAAAAAGCATATCCTTAAAGTTACTCCCAATTTGTTTCTGCTGAGCCTGCAAACAGCTGTATCACCAAGATCCCAGCTATAAATTCTTTCATGGAAAACTTGTATATAATTTATGCTCCCGCCTTGGGGCTGTTATCTCAGAATCTCAGTGTGTTATTGGAAAATCGTCTTGTCTGCATCATCTCTGAGTAAACAAATTGTTGAGACACTAATAACCTCCTGAAACTCAAACAAAGAGTCATTGTGTCCGTGCAGAAAAATATAACGTTTCCTCCAGGCTGGCGAAAGGTAGCCATTCAGGTTGGGTCAGCCTCAAACATTTTAACTGCCATCATCCCTTCCCTAAAGTTGGCCAGAATTCCACAGCTGTTTGTGAAGGGCTGTAGACAGAAGATCTTTTTTCTGTTTTGTCTTTTGGACTTTGATTAACGGGCATTGAAACTAGATACCATCTTCCTTAAATAGAGCATCAGGTGCTGGACCTGTTGGACCTATTCTCAAATCTTCCGCTGTGCAACTTCTGGTTTGTTGCTTAACCTCTCTGTGCCTTTGTGTCCTTCTCTGTAAACTGAGGATTATGAGAGCCACCGTCACATAAGGGTATGGTGAACATTAAATTATTTGATCCATGTAAGCAGTATCTAACACAGTTCCTGGCAGGAGTAAATATTTGCATCACATGAACATTTAGGGGAAAATGCAACCACAGGAGCTGGAAAAGTTAATAAGAATAATGTCCACACAGAAGTGATTCCACAGGCCAGTGACACTGGAGGGGAGCTTCTAACCCTGCTGCCCTTCCCAGCAGCCTTGGTCCAGGAGCCAGCAGCTCACCTCCAGGTATCCAGATATTTAGAGATGCACTTATCACCCAGCCTGCGTGGCTCAGTTAGTTGGGCTGAAAGGTCGTGGGTTCAATTCCCTATCAGGGCACACACCCAGGTTGCAGATTCGATGCCCAGTCAGGCACATGCTGGAGGCAACTGACCGATGTTTCTCACATAGATGTTTCTCTCTCTCTCTCTCTCAAATCAATAAAAATATATTCTCCGGTGAGGATTTAAAACAAAAAAAGATCCACTTATCACAGAGCTGTACTCTCCAGCTGTGCAGCCAGGTAGCTCAGTGGCCATTCAGCCGAAGAGCGAACCTTGGGCTCAGTCGCTGTGGTCAACCCAGAGCCTTCCTAAGGGGGTGTCAGAGCTCATTTTAACCCTATATTTCACTGGATACAATTCATACATTTCTGCCACATTTTAACATCTCTGAAATCAGAATACATCTATAATCAATGGTGTTTATAGTTTAATTGAAAGCATTTTCTCTTCTGTACTGATCCATAAAATAACGATACATGCAGTTGCCTCCTTGAGTGCTGACTTTGATCCTGGGCACAGAATCGAAGTCCACCGCATACATCAGCAGCTCTCATTATTACCATCTCACTCTCCGCCTCCCTCCTCCACTCCCTAAATATTTTGCTTTTTGGAATATATTCCTAACTCAAATTTTACTTGTCACATAGTTCAAGGCGGAACAGTCCACTCTCCGTGGCTGAATTTTTCCGTAGTAGACACTTTCCTTCTCACTGCCCTCCCCAGGCTGCCCCGAGGAAAGGTAGGACGCTCAGGAGAGACGCATGCTCCTTAGATAAAACCCACGTTCATTCAAAGACGGAGCAAAACAGGAGAAAGCCAGCCAGCCAGGCCACCGCGGCCTCTTTGAAGTGCGCCCCGAAGTCAAGCCTGAGGCGGCTTCTCCAAAGCAGTGACCAACGGAGCTCAGCTCGGTGGTCTCAAAATAGAAATCAACAAATCAGTAAATGTCCACCGAATGGCTTTGGTGAAACTCTGGTCCCCAGCATCACCCCCCAGCCCCCAAAAGACAGTCCGTTTGGAATACTGAACTTTAGGTCCCCATGCATTTAATTCCACAGCCCTCCCCTTCCTTCCCCGTGCTCGGGCCCTGGGGTCCAAGCAGGACTGAAGGCAAGTGTAATGGCCCCTGAAGGAGCACTCTGTGGGCTTCCTTCCCTCTACTGGCCGCAGTAATCATCCCTGCCGGGCCTCCCAGAGATTCAGGGAGTCCTGGGGAATGCCCTTTTTAAATGTAAATCGTCACATCGTTTGTGTTATCAATAGGCCTTTGGAGAGGCTCAGACCCTCGCTGTCCAGTAGAAATATAATGCAAACCACATGTGGAATTTTAAACTTGATAGTAGCTTTCTTTTAAAAAGGTAAAAAGAAACAGGTGAAATTAATTTTAGTAATATATTCTATTAACCCAATATAGCTAAAATATCATTCTAACATGTAATCAATACAGCAAATTATGAATTCGATATTTTACATTCTTTTTTCTGTTTCCTCCTACATCTTCGGAATCTGCTGTGTCTCTCACACGCCTGGCACGTCTGGGTCCAGACCAGCTGCGGTTCATGCGCTCAGCAGTCGCGAGTTGCTAGTGGTCGTATTGGAGAGCGCAAGGCAAGAGAGAACCGTCAGAGGGGCCTCCAGCTCCTTCCCCTTTCATTAAAAAAAAAAATTATTTTTAAACATGTCTTTATTGATTTCAGAGAGAGGAAAGGAGGGGGAGAGAGAGAGATAGAAACATCAATGATGAGAGTCATTGATCGGCTGCCTAGCCCGCAAACTGGGCATGTGCCCTGACCGGGAATCGAACCCTGATCTCCTGGATCCTAGGTCGATGCTCAACCGCTGAGCCACGCCCCGCCGGGCCATTTAAAAATTTTTTAGTTCAAGATTTAAAGTTGCTGGATAGATACCGCATACACGTGGTACAGAAATTCAGCAGGTAGGAAGTCTATACAGTGAAAAGTAAATCTCACTCACTCCTTTCTGTTCCAGAAACTGAGTGTCCATCCCAAGAGACAGCCACAGTTAGAGAGTCTCAGATTTTCGTCTCCTTCTAGAGATATTCTAAACAAATAAAAGTACACACACACGCACACGCGTGCACATACATGTACAGTTGACCCTTGAAAATGATGGCATTAGGGGTGCTGACCCCCTGCACAGTTGAAAATTTGAGTATAACTTTTCACTCCCCAAAAACGTAACTACTAATAGCCTACTGTTGACTGGAAGCCTTACTGATAAAGTAGTCGGTTGACACCTATTCTGCATGTGACAGGTGTTATATCCTGCATCCTTACAGTGCTGGCTAGAGAAGAGAAAATGGCATTCAGGGAACCAGAAAGAAGAGAAAGCACATTTACAGGACTGTACATATTTACTGAAAAAATCTGCATTTAAGCGGACCTACTCAGTTCAAACCTGTGTTGCTCAAAGGCCCTCTGCATATATAAGCATACTGAAAAAGACACACATTCACATATGTTTTTCACTCTCTTCTCTCAAATGTGAGCGTGCTGTACTGAGTATTCTATACCTCGGTTTCTTTCACTTAATACTAACTCTGTTACTGATTAGTTGGGTAACATTGGGCAAGTTCCTGCATTTCTCCGTGCCTCAGTTTCCTCACCCGTGCAGCGGACACGGTGGTACCTCAGTAGCTGCTCCAGAGGGCTGTTGAGAGGATTAAGGGGACAAAGAAGCGCGCAAGACTTAGAGTAGCGCCCGGCACAGTCCATAAATGTGAGGCATTCGTATTTCAGTAGCTGCACATTATTCCGTTGCATGGCTCCAACTGATTGAAACGGTCCCTGCAATGGGCATGTAGTTTGCTTTCCTTCCCCCAATCTTTTGTTCTCTCCAAGGATGACTGCCTTGGGCATGTAGCATTTGGTCCACGTGCAAGTACACAGGAGGGTCAATCCCAGAATTGGAATGGCTGGGTCTGGGGGGGGGGGGGGGTGTTTAATTTGGGTGTCCTCGCTGTTATCTCCCCAGAAGATCTTCCCAGGTGACAGTGCCACCTGCAGCGTGGGAGGGGTGCCAGTTTCCCACAGCCTCACTCTCCAAGGACACACCCACGTTTGTTTTCCTTGGCCAACGTGATAGATGCAAAATGCTACAGCATGGAGGTGGCCCTTTGTCTGTCCCGGCTGTGGTGAGGCAGGGCGCCTTGTCATACATATGTCTGTGGGCCACTTGAATTTCCTTTCCTGGGAAACTTTGCTCATGTTCGTATTAGATTATTGGAGTAAGCCTTTTTAATCCCTCTCTGCCTCCCCCATGGGCCTTCCAGACCCCTCCCTACAGACCACGAGGATGCCTTTCCCCCCACCCCTCCCTGGCAGTCATCCAGACTTTCTGCTGTCACCATGAACTGTGATGTCAACCTCATACTTAACTTTGCACACAGGGATAGCATATACCTTTAGCCAAATCGTAAGTGTCTCCAGGCAGGAGTGGGTTTCTTCACGTTCAAGAATGCCTGGTGCTGGGCCCGGTGTAAGGCAGGCATGTGATGAATATTTTTCAAATGTATTTTTTTATTTATTGATTTAAGAGAGAGAGAGAAAGAGAGAGGAACATCAATTTGTTGTTCCACTTATTTATGCACTCATTGGCCCATTCTTGTATGTGCCCTGGCCGAGGAACAAACCTGCAACCTCGGCGTATCAGGACAGTGCTCTAACCAACTAAGCCACCCGGCCAGGGATTCAAACGTATTTTTGAAAAAATCAGTGGCAGGTAGCTACAGAAATAAGAACATCACTCTCCCAACATTTCATTTGTCAAATTCTTAAAAGTATTCAATTTATTCCATCATTTAAATGATCAAATTATTAACCTTTATTATTATTAAATTATTAAAATTAACTATTGGGTTTTTATTATGAAATTATTGAAATTCAAGCACCTTAGGAGTCAAAACAGTTTCTTCCCAAAGAGGACTACTTTCAACAGTTTGTTAAAGTCCTCTAAAGTCCTACAAACATATTACAATGAGTTGGGGGGTGGGGTGGTGTCCACATACGTAAAGTGGAAAGCATATGGTTTGGGGGTCATTGTTAGCAAAAATCAGATCTTACATTTTGTTTTCAACTTGCAATTCTTTTACTTCAATCATTTAGCCAACAAATATTTATTGAGCACCTACTACATGCCAGGCACCACGCTTTCTGGTTTGATTGTGTTTATTTTTTGGTTTTGGTTTTTAGCAAGTGATTTCTGTGATCGGGAATGTTTGGGAAATAAGGAGATGGTCATAGAATCCTGAGTTTGAAATAAACTTCCAGATTTTTTTTACCTTGTCTCCAAACAGAGCCTCCAACACATCCAGGTGGGTCTAAAACCCGGTCTAGGTTAAAGGGCCTCCAGTGAAAGAGACCTCGGTGCCGTCTTGGCACCTCTCCTCGCGTTCGCTCAGCTCGGTGTTCTTGGAGGAAAGGATCTAACGGATAGAAAGTGAAGCAGTCAAGTGCTCACGGCGAGGGCATAAAACTCGGTGATATATTAAACTTAGATGTGTTGGGACCAAGGATTCTGGTTCCAGTAGCAGTCGAATCTGCCTCTCCAGGCGTGTGACTTTGCTCTAGAAGACACTTGGCACCTCCAAGCCTTCATTTTTCAAAGGAGTTAGTTCTGAAAGCCAGAGTGGAGGGGAAAAGTCAAGCATGATCTAAGATTACCCTTCAGCGGTCCTTCCGTTATCAGAAAGACCTGTGTGCTTTTTCTGATGATTAAACATGTAACTCCTGTAAAGCAGCTAGTTCAGGGCCTGGCACACACGCCTCCCACACCTTGGCTCTCATCACTGCCACTGCACCTTCTCTGCTGAAGAAATGTCCTTTCTTCCGAGAGATGCTTAAGCCGGATTTCACGTTTCGTTCCATCTCAGTCACCCAAGCCCAATCCCAGCAAAATTGTGGACATGTCATTTTATCTTTATCCTGTGAGTGGTTTCACTGGCACATAATAAATGATCAGGAGACACTTGTGGAATGAATTAGAAAACCTATTTAAAAAAAAAAAAAAAGATGCTTTCAGACTTCAGTGCCCCGTGAAGGAAATAGAGAAATGGGCTAGAAAGCGACTGATGAGGAAACCACGCATATAGGGATTCGGGAAGGGCCTCTCAGGAGGAGATACCTGAGCCCAGACCTGGGTGATAACTTGTGTGACTATCCAATAAGAGGAAACCCCGTGTTGGAAGGAGTGGTGTGCCCTAAAGGTAACCGTCGTATGCTTACTTAACGGACACCCAGTGTGGGATCCGGGTCTCACACAAGAGGAAACTGAGTCTCAGAGAAATTGTCACGCGCCCAAGGTGAGCCAGCTGGAAAGATGGAGGACATTCTGGCCCAACCCTTGGCCCCTGGTGGCCCCTTGGGTCAGCACCCACCTGCCCACTGGGGCCCTTGTGAGTGTTCATGGGCCGTGCTGGGGGCCCACTGCCGGGCTCACGGAGCCGCACAGCGGGGGGGCGAGAGCAGGGGGGCATCCAAGGAGCGCCATCGGGATGCCAACTGCGTGAAAGGGTGGCAGCGGGGATGGATTTGAGGACCCTCTGCTCAGGGGGGACTAGAACCCATGACGCGGGGCATCATCAGCCAGGGAAACAGGAGGAAAAGGGCTCCCGTCCCGGAGTCAGGACCGCCCTGAGCACTTTTCCTGCCTTCTCTCCTTTCGCCCTCTAAGGATTGGGACCCAGGCCGGCTCCAGAATGCTCCCAACCACTGAGGCAAGGAAATGAGACAAAACTCTGGCAAATGCCGTCTGTCGGGGGACAGGGGAGTGAAGTCAGGCAGAGAAGAGCCCAAACCGGGTTCCCCTTGGCTGGTTTTCTCTCTCCACTGATGAGGAAACCCTAGTTTGAGAGGTAGCAGCCCCTAGGACCCGGGGGGGGGGGGGGGGGGGGGCTGGGTCCCCACCAGCCCCCCGGGGCCACGCCTCCTGCTTCTGCAGTAGAATGACCCTCATGGGGACACTTGACTGATTCGTCTTTTGATCTGTCTTTTTTTCTAACAGGAAAGTTTTCAAAAATCTAGAAAAGTAGAAAAAACTAACGAGCATCCCTGGATCCTTCACCCATAATAAACTGCGTATCAACATTTCATGTTAGCTTTAAGACATTTCTATTTTAATTTCACAGTTATTTCCCTTTCTTTCCATCTTTCTTTGCATGTACCCTGTTTCTCATGTTACTAAATTCTTAAGTTAAACGGAAGTTTATTTATTTTCAATCATTTTCTCCTAAATACAGTTAAGGCTCTGTATTTATTTTCCTTTTATCACTTCAGCTGCATCCCCCTTTTTAAAAAAAGGCAGTTTCCGTTCATATATGTGCATGCGTAATCATATAATTTTCATAAATTCATAAATACATAAACATCAACATACATAATTTTTAATATCAGTCATTTTAATTTCTTTTTCTTGATTTCTGCCAACTTCTCCCTTCCCCCCCATAAGACTCCTGCCGCCCATATAAAGTCTTCACGGTTGAGTCTGTATCACTCCATAGTAATCCGGGGCAAGAAAAGTTTACCACAGTTTGTTTTACCAAAACGGGATGGTAGTTTACACTCTGGCGCCTTTCCCTCTTGTCGCTCAACAATACTCAATGGAAATTCCTTCAGTGCAATCCTTTCCCTTTTCCCGTTTTCTTCATTTTGCTTAATGGCTGTGTAAGGTCAGGTTAGAGAACGACCAGGGACGCTCCCAGCTGATGGAACCTTTCAGAGTCAGATCATTCATTCACTCGCGCGGTCACCCTGAGCGCCTGTGATGTGCAGGTGCTCACCTGGGCCCAGGGAAGGCTCCAGCTCTCAGACGGCTGGTGTCCTGGTGGGGAGCAGCAGACGACAGACAAGGAAATGATAGCAGCTCCACGTGTGGGAGAGGGGACTGGGGGCCACAGGATGCCCGAGAAAGTAAATGGCATCATTTACACTGAGATATGACTTGGTCAGTAATCATATGATCCTCACGATATAAATTGTGTATTTCAACGTGTCCCTAGTTCTTTCTGGTCTTTGAGACTCAAGTGAGGGCACTTTCACAGTCAGTGTAGTTTCTAGACCTTTGCGGCCTGGTCCTGTAAATTGGAAGCAAAGCCAGAGGAGCCCCCGGTTTTGGAAAACCCACCGGGCTTGGCAGTGACTATATTAGAGGATTGTCTGGAAGCAGGGCTGAGCCCGAAAGTGCAGTGAAAGAACTAGGGAGGAAGGTAAGTGGGGGGTTGAATTGAAAAGGTTGGCTCTGAGTCCTTTCTTACCACCGCTCGCTCCAGCAAGTTATGCCTTTCAAAATCCTAAGCTGCAAAGAGAGAAATCCCACAGGAACCCCCTCACCCCATCCCCAGGAAACACCCTAGGACTGTTTCTAGGGCTGGAGTCATTTGATGTGCAGTAAATATGTAAAAACAGCAGGGGCTTGCCCGGAAACCCAGCGGAAAGAAAAATCTAGAATTGCAAATGTAAAACTCCCACCCTGTGACAAAAATTATGCTGATGGCACCGACTGCTGAAAACAGGAGCAGAAATAACTTGATAATGGAGTGTCTGAGAAGTTTGCCACCAGGGGCTAGTAATACTTATCTCAAAGAGGTGTCCCCAAGTCAGACCCTTGTCATGCCAGGCACTGAGCAACCTGCGTGCTCCCTCCCCCACAAGCAAACTCCTCCTCCAGCATTTCCAGTGTGTCCCAGACGTCCCTGTGGTGACTGGGTACATGATCTGGGCACTACGCTAGTGGGCTCACCCAGGTGGCATATTGGACATTTACTCTGACATTTTGGAAAAACCCACAGAGCGTTCGACCTTTTTGATTTCCTTTGCCTCTGCTCTCAAGCCTGCGCATAAGTTGTGGTCTCCCTTAAAATGTGGTGATCCCGGCGCTGGGCCCCGCACGGGTTTGATCACAGGTTCTGTTTGTTTCCCCACCTTCATTTGCCAAATTTGCTCATAACCGCTGAAAATGATATAAACCTTGCTTTCTTTTGAAAGCACGTACCTGATTTTCCCTGATCAATGGGCCTAATCTCATGCTTACTGAGCATTTTCTCTTTAGTCCATTTTAGGATAGCCCCAAACAAAACTTTGACTGCTATGTCGTGCAAATACCCCAAAATGCTGCTCGGTTTGTTCTGTTTACTCAGTTGTGAGGAGGTGGGGAAGTCATTTCATTTAGATGTGCTCATTAAAAATATATACTCAAAATATTTTAATACACATGTATATTATTATGTATTAAAATACATACGTAAATATGTATTAAAGTCTATAAAATATGTATATATTCTTACACATATGAACAAAGGGTTTGCTTCAAGTGGTACATTTGGATGATAGATTTTTGCATGAGTATTGGCCCCGACATCCTTCCCAAGACCAATTTCTGTAGCCCCATTTGAAACATTTATTGCATCTTTTCGCTGGTTACAAGAGGGATACAGGCGCTTTATTTAAAAATTTGGAACAGGGACGTATAAGGACGAAAATAAACTGCCCCTTGTCCAGCCACTCCTGAGGCAGAGCTGCAGCCCCGAGGTGAGCCCCGCAACCCTCCCGATGGCCTGCAGTGGCCGGTCAAAGCTCAGGCCCGCGCCACACGGGCTGCCCTCCGGGGCTGTCTTCGGAAAAACCCAAAATGTTTTTTAGGGAAGG
Source organism: Miniopterus natalensis (assembly GCF_054644295.1). Classification (NCBI taxonomy): domain Eukaryota; kingdom Metazoa; phylum Chordata; class Mammalia; order Chiroptera; family Miniopteridae; genus Miniopterus; species Miniopterus natalensis. The sequence continues at coordinate 76,169,194 of NC_142087.1, read as the reverse complement.
GGGCTGGGGGTGGGGAGAGAGAGGAAAGGAGAATTTACAAAAGCAACTACAAAAGAAAGCGGGTTATTTTTGCTTTATAACTGGTCACCTGCCCCCTCCCCGCCCCCCCAGACCCTTTTCCCTACATGGCCCTTCCCCGGCACTTCACACTTTGTACCTGGGATGAAAAGGGGGGATTCACAGCCCTCAGGGAGAACGTTCGGGGTCGGATTATATACTCTTGCGGCAGAGAGGAGCCGGCAGTGTGGTGGTAACAATTCCCGGGCAGGCTTTGGTCCCGGCTGACTCGCTGGCGTCACGATAATACATTTTGTATGTTAAACAGCAGATGTCAAACAGAAGAAAGAAACGGGGTCTTTGCTTTTCTTCTCCGTGGACCTTGCTCCCCCAAAGCAGCCATTTTTTTCAGTTGCCATGACAGTGGTAATAGGAGTTTATCATTTTCCCATGCCCGCCGCATGCTAATGTGGACTCGGCTCCCAACGCGCTCTGCTCGGGGAGGAAGGGTGCGCGCCGAGCTCTGCGGCCGGGCTGGGGGCCCAGGGGCTGCTTTGCCCGGGCCCTCCCCACCGGGCTGGGGGCAAGGGGCTGCTTTGCCCGGGCCCTCCCCACCGGGCTGGGGGCGAGGGGCTGCTTTGCCCGGGCCCTCCCCACCGGGCTGGGGGCCCAGGGGCTGCTTTGCCCCGGGCCCTCCCCACCGGGCTGGGGGCGAGGGGCTGCTTTGCCCGGGCCCTCCCCACCGGGCTGGGGGCGAGGGGCTGCTTTGCCCGGGCCCTCCCCACCGGGCTGGGGGCGAGGGGCTGCTTTGCCCGGGCCCTCCCCACCGGGCTGGGGGCGAGGGGCTGCTTTGCCCGGGCCCTCCCCACCGGGCTGGGGGCGAGGGGCTGCTTTGCCCGGGCCCTCCCCACCGGGCTGGGGGCGAGGGGCTGCTTTGCCCGGGCCCTCCCCACCGCCCGCAGCCCCCAGTTGATGGGCAAGTTACATGAAGTAGAAGTTTTCATTCGCCTGCCTGGTAACACATCCGTTACAGTGGCCGCAGGGCCACCGGTGCCTTCTGCACAAATGCCGGGCAGGCTGGCCGTGGCTGCTTTTGAAAAGAAGTTGTAAAGGACCAAGATCGTCTCAATAGTAACCACGTAAATATCCACGAATCCTACATGGATATTCAAGATGTAACAATTAATTCTGCACTTTCATCCTGAACACTCGCTTTGAAAACATCCGACCTGTGTCGAGGAAGAAAGCTTTTTTGAGAATTACGAAAACTAAGAAAAATCATCATAATTCTATAAGAAGAGCACTGTCTTTCAATCAACAAAGGGGGTGTAGAAATTTTTTTAAATCATCTTCGGAAGGACTCCTTAGAATGAAGGAAATTCTTACAAAATGATGGGGAAATGACCAAGCAGTTGAGCGCAAATTGGTGTTTATTACGTTATTTTTTGGGTACTTTTCTGTATGTTTGAAATACTTTTTAATTCCTAAAAAATTTATGAATCAAAGTCTTTCAGTTTGGCCTTTAATTAACAGTGTTTAAGTCACAGCCAAATGAGGAAGGGGGTGGGGGGAGGAGCAGCAATGTGGCAGGGCAGATGCAAAACTAACCCCCCAAGTGATTTATAGCATACTTAGGTTTATTTCCCTCTTAATTTCTAACAGAATGTGCTGGTGGCTGTCAGCTGATGTTTGCTTATTTATTTTTCTTCCTAATCCCTTAAAAAATTTCTCGCATCAACTGAGCATCGAAACGATGGCTCCATTGTTGACAGAATGTATTCCCCAGAATGGAAAACCCAGTTGCTTTTATATGCATTGTCCTCCTCGGTTTTTCGGCATCTGGCCCATTTTACTTCTTTTTTTGTTATTATGAGTTGTTCTTTTATCATTATCTGCAGGAAGCAGCATTAGCATGCAGCAGATAAGACCAGGATCCAGATGTGCATATCAAAGGATGAACAGCTACTTATTAAGAAAAACTTTTCTTTTTAAGCCCAGCTTCTGTTCAAAGGAATAATAAAGCCTATGGCGTTAGTGACAAACTGGTAATTCAATGCCTTGTCACATGCATTGCAATGGGAGGAGGGGGAAAGGGCAGGTCAAAGAAATTGGTAAGGTCCACACTTTAGAAAAGCTGAAAAGACAGAACTAGTATAAAAGTTCATCTTCTCCGGACCTATGCGTTTACACCCCGCTGTGTTTGGTCACTGTTTTCTGGGGGGACATGAAAGAGCCACAAATCGGCCAGCTGGCTTTTACAATGAGGGATGAAATCTGAATCAAAATTATTTTTTAGAAGAGTGAAAGAGGTTTACGTGGACAGCACCCGATTTCAGTGCCGTTGATCCGAGCTGCTTCTGCATCGGCAGATCTGCTCAGGGGCCCCAGGCGTGCGTGTGTGTCGGAGCCCTGCGCTCCCACGGCCTGTGATGTAAACCTAAAAGGCCCTTTTCCCGTTGCTCTGCTTCTCCTGTTCGCTCACTCCTTCCTCCCTCCTGTGGGAGTCTCTCTGTATCTCTTCCAGGAATTTCCAAGCATAGATGCACAGAGCTACACACACACATGCAGACACAGATCTGCAAACATATAGTCAGCGGTGGTGGTTTTGAAATGGCCCCTGCCATGCGTGTGCTTCCTTTGCCTCCCCTGGCAATTAGGTTTGCCGGTCTTTCTAACCTGGCAGGATGAGTCGGCTCATTTCTCGTTTACACCCAGCGGTCCATGACTTGGATGTACAGTGAGGTCCATGTCACACTTCCCTTTTGGTGGCCATTCAAGTTTCTTCCCGTTTTCCCCTGTGGCAAACAACGATGCCATAAATAGCATCATGCACGTATATTTTTTGCCCCTTCCTCTGCTCTTTTTGAGCAGTACTTTTTGTTTTTTCACTTTGTCTGTTGTCAAAAAAATCTTTCTTTTTGTACCTTGGCATCTATATGCTTAAGTCTAAAATACATTAGAAGTCAGCCTCTGACTTTCAGAGTTAGATTTCAGAGAACTGTGATGTGTAAAGCCATTCTGAGAGCATTTAAGTTCCCTGTTCTTGGGTTTTTAAGTCCTGTAGCTGACTCGAAAATGGCCTCGACTAGAGTCACTTCTGTACGTGCATCTTGGTGAAAGTCAGCTGAGTCTTACATCTGCCTGTGAGGCTATCAGTTTTAAAAGATATTACTTGCCCTCCTGTTTGGTAAGTAAACATTGAGGTAAGGAAACTTTGCCCAGGGTAGAGATTTGCTAAATTAATTTTATCATAAAAATGGTGATCAAATTCCTATCAACATCTATAGAACGATCTACACTGTGACATTAGTTGTAACAGAAGAATGAATAGAAATGCCTAAATATTCATTAAAGCATGTGACATGCAGAAAATAGGGCACCATCCATACTCCTTGGAGGAGAGGTGTCTGCTGTGAAAGACAAGCTGTCAACCCACACGTGCTTCGTGAGCCACTCGTGGATGGTTGCAGCAGTGGACAGACAGATGGGAGGACTCGTTAATAAGAGTCACCCCCAAGGTATGGAATGGAGGAAAAGGAGAGGTTAGGTATCTACATTTGTTCGTACTAATGATATCATATACCATGCCCATGTTAACTGTTTTCTCATTACAAAAGTCATCATTGTCAGTCCTCTCGAAGACTGGTGTACAGGCCGGTTATAACATTTAGCTGGTTCATTTTTTCAAAGAGGATTCATGAAAGAATATAAAAGGGTTTCACATCCCTTACATTTAACTTTTCATGGGTCTATATTCACATAGTTCGAAAGTCCAAAATTGGAAGATAGTTTAAAAATAAAATTTCCCACCCAGCCAGGCGGGGCTCAGCGGTTGAGCATCGACCGACCTAGGATCCAGGAGATCGTGGTTTGATTCCCGGTCGGGGCACAGGCCCCGGTTGCGGGCTCGATCCCCAGTCGAGGGCGTGCAGGAGGCAGCTGATCAGTGACGACTCATCATTGACGTTTCTCTCTCTCCCCCTCTCCCTCTCTTTCTCTGAAATCAATAAGGCTATATTTAAAAAAAAAAAAAAAAGACATTGTCTTCATAAATAAATAAATAAAATTTCCCCTCTAAACCTTGTCTCCCAGAACCGAGTGTCACTTCCCAGGAGCAGTCACTGTTATCATTTTTATGCGCATCTTCCTAGATATATTTCAAGCATATTCAAGGAAATAGGCATGTGTATATACACACATATAATAAATCTGTATATATAAAGAAATATTTTTTAAAATTTGTTTTCACCCACAAATGGTAGCCTACTATTCAAACTGCTCTGTATTTTTTTCCACTTAACTATGTATAAAATTATTTTTAAACAGTTAAATGATGACTAACCACCAAGCCAAAAGCCTCCTTGGGTTTTACACTATTTCTAAGTCAAGAATTACTGGTCCGTGGCTTATGTGCATGTTCAGAATGAGCTTGGACTCAAAATGGCCATGGCCAGGGTTCCAATAGCCATGATCCCGGGACTAATGCTATGGTAGGGGACCTAATGAGGGGCGACTAATGGCTGTGGTCGGGGGACTTCTCAAATGACAACACTGAGGCACAATGGCAAGAGTCCAGACTTCTCAGCTGGTGGGTCCTGGGTTCATATCTAAGGCCTACCACATCCTTATGTTGCGTGAGTCCGAGCATGTTGACCTCCCTAAGCCTCAGTGTTCCTGTGTGTGAAATGGGCTCATACAGCCCTAACCTCTCAGGGTTGTCAAGGTCAGAATGATGTAAAATGTCTGCCTCCCCCAGGTTAGACGGCTGAGTGACTTCCCTCACCAGCAAACACATTGAAGGAGGGAGGCAGTTTGCTTTCCAGGAAAGCAAACCCCTTTGAGAGGAGCCCCTGAAAGGAGACAGGAAGAAGGGCGGAGGGGCAGTTCATATTCTCCAAAGGCTCTCGCGCTTGCTTCTCATTCTGACCCCTCGCTCCGGGCACCTGCAGAGCTGGGTGCCGGCCTGCGCGCGTTTAGCCTGCTGCCTCCGAGCAGGCTGTTGGCTCTTAAGCTGTAAGACACGCTGCCTTCCACAACCGGTGTCCTTTCGGGAGGACTCAGCAGCGACTCACAAACAAATGTGCATCCCAGTCACACAGAGGGCCTCTGACACCCGATGCTGAGCGCAGCTCCAGTGTCTGAGGTTCCAGATCTGGGTGGGACCCCAGAAACCACATTACTAGCAGGTTCCATGGGATGCTCACCCTGCTCGCTGGAGGACCCCACTTTGAGAACCTTGGTTTGGAGTGTGTGCTCCGGAGGCAGATGACTGGCTTCACAGGTTACATGATCCTTGGGAAAGTTGTTTGACCTCTCCCCAGCCTCAGTTTCCCAGTCTGTGCTATGGGAACAAGGGCAGTTGTCGGTGAGTTCTTTCACAGAGAGAAGACCCAGGCACTGTGTGCGTGGTGGTGGGTGCTCACGCCCAGCGGCCCTGGCAGGTGAATTAACCGGCGTGGGCCCCCATCCGCGAGCCCTCCAGCATGACCGTCCTCCTTCCTGGGGGACCTGGAGACCCAGGGGATCCCCTGTGCGTCTGGGCCTCTGTGACCTGGACGTCGGCCAGTGTCCCTCTGCTGTGGACCCAGGGGATCCCCTGTGCGTCTGGGCCTCTGTGACCTGGACGTCGGCCAGTGTCCCTCTGCTGTGGTCATCTCCTTTCCGGGCTGGACGAGCCGCCTCTCGGCGACAGAGCTGCCCCCCCAGCTCCTTTCTCGGGAGGCGATGGCTCCCCCCCTTTCCCTGCCTTCCTCCATCTCCCCGTGGAGGCTGCGCTTCTGCTGGGTACAGCTGCTGTCACCCTACACCTGGTGGCACCTCCTCTCAGTTCCCCGACTTTCCCAGAAGCTGCTTCGCCTGCTCCCGGTGCGGTTCGCGGCGTCAGAGCTGCAGCCCGAGCAGCTGGGCCGCGCCGTGAGCTGCGGGGTTCAGGCCGTGAGATGCCCGGTCTGTGCGGACGCGGTCCCTCTGTCCCGTGAGCTGTGAGCTGCGGGGTTCAGGCCGTGAGGTGCTCGGTCTGTGCGGACGCGGTCCCTCTGTCCCGTGAGCACGTCGTTCAGTTCATTTCCTTCTGTCCATCTGCGGGATGCTTTTCTTTCTCTCTTTCATGCACTTTTAAGACAGCGGCCAAAACGAGACTCCAGAGCGGCTTCCGCCAGGGGCTGGGTGGTGCCGCTTCCCAGCCCCTCCTGCCCTCTGCTCCCGAGGCGCCCGCCTCCGTGGGACCTTCTGTCAGGAGCTGGGGCACCTGATGGCCTCAGCTCGGCGCCGGCCAGAGGACAGAAGTGGCTCTTTCCCGGGCAGTGGCGGCCGAGTCCCTGGGGAGCGCTCCAGCCCCTGCCCCCTGGGTCTTCGCTTCATTGCTCACGGCCTGGGAGAGCGGGTCCTGACCCTGTGGGGGGGAGGGGAGGAGGCCGGTTCTTTCAATGCCCCCCCCCCACACACACACACCCCGGTTTTCCTCTGCCGGTGCTGAGCATCCTTCTCAGATATTTCAAGGTCTGTTCTGCTGGGGTCACTTGGGATTGGTGGGTTCTGATGTCTCTGCAAGTGACCGTGTCCCTTGTTGAAGGCCAGCCATCATCTGCTCATGGGATGAAGGCCGAGGGGCTCACTTTCCTGTCCTTTCCCCAGGAAGTCTCCCACGTCAGTGACCACGTGTGCAGGTTTTCATTCAGTGCCACTAAGCACAGGGTTGGGGACCGGGGAGCACTGGCCACCACCGCAGGGGACCTGAGGGCTTTCCGCAGGTTTGTATGGTCGGCGAGTCCTCCCCCGGGCTTTCCATGCACCTCGCGCTGGTCGGAGCCTCCTGGTCAGCTCTCCTTCTCTTCTCAAGTGTGCCGGCCCTTTACTGTAAAAGCCACCAGAGCCGCAAAGAGCAGGATCTCCCAGGAAACCCCAAGGGCCCTGGGCCCCGTCTCACAGTTTCAGACACACCAGGGGACATCCCACAGCTGCCCCAGGGCCGGCGGGAGGACACTTAGGTGGCAGGCAGCAAGCCTTCCCTGGCTCTGCCCCGATGGCCAGTGTCCCTGGGCCACAACTGACCACATGGAACCCTGCAGAGTGTTCCATCTCTGTCACAAACTAGTGCCTGGCAACTGGGACAGACAGTCATCAGGGTGGGTGGCGGGGGGAGGCCAGCCAGGTCTAGAAAACAGTGTTTTCTATCTGCTCTGCTCCCACCACATAGGAAGGGAGAGCCCCTGTGCAGTGCCTTCGGGAAGTGGACAGGGCAGCTGGCAGCTGGAGCTTTACAGGCTGAACAGCAAACCTAGAGGGTCAGAGTGGCCATGCCCCCCCCCCCCCCCAGGAGCTGAGTCCTGAGCGCTGGCCCCTGGGCAAGGTCACTCTCCTGATTTCAAGGTTCCTTCTGCAACCGAGAAGGCCAATTCTGCCTGAGAAGATCCCAGGGACCACCCTTCTCTCAGACTCCCTCCTCTGTCCTTGTGTTTGGTCAGTGTTTGGGCCGGAACAGAGGACTGAAGGGTCTCCCCGAATGGACTGAGAGACCTTCAATTGTGAGAACTCAGGAGAAACCAGTCACAACTGGCAGGTCTTAAAGTTCATGGCTTTTTTGTGGAGCCAGTTTGCCCCATTCAAGCCAAGTGTACCGGGAGGGGGTGACTCAGGGATCCAGGCTTCTTCCCAAATGCGGTCCCTCCATCTGCTGTTCATGGCCCCCAGGACAGCCCTGGAAATGGTCTCCTACCCACCGTGTCACCTTAGCATGTGGCTCTGCAGAAGGAGGGTTGGCTTTGCCACCTTGTGCCCCTTCAAGTCCCACCTCCCTCTCCTAGTGCCTCTCTACCGAGCCGGGCTGAGAGCCTCCTGCTCCGTCCCGGGGACTCTGCCCTGAGTGGCAGTTGGAGGGTGAAGCAGAAGAGTGACAGGATCTGACTGATGTTTAGAAAGGGAGGGAAGAGGGGTTGGGGGAGGGGGTGTCGACATGGACGCAGAGGAAGGGGTTTGAGAGCATTGAGCTTTGTGATCCAGATCTGCGTCGATGGAAATGTCAAGCCCAAGGAGGTGGCCACAGCATGTGAATCCGGGGCTGAGTTCGGGGTTACATGGTAAGTCAGTGTGGCACTTGGTGGCACTCAGTAACGATGCCCGTGACTTTTCTGGGTAGTGTTTCCTGCCCATGTGAAGTGTGTTAGGACCAGAACTCTCCACGCGTCTGTGGCGAGGTCTCAGGAAGGATGAGTTTCTTCCCAGCACTCAGCCCGACGCTCTGTGCCCCCGAGTCCCTGAGAGACAGTGGGGGCAGCTCAGAGAACGGGGCTGGAGGCGAGAGTGCCTGGGGGCGGGGCGCCAGCCGGGCGGCAGCTGGCCTCAGGGTTCCCATCCGTGAGCCGGGCTGATGGAAAGATACTTGTATTTTGTTAATGTGGAGGGCAAAGGTTTTACTTGAATTGGTTACATGTGCATATGCTACAGGTTCCGAAAGTGCAGAAAGGTAGACAATAAAAAAATAAGTTTTTCTTTCTCTATTAACCCCCAGCCACCCAGTTCCCCTCCCTGAAGCCAGTTGGTTTATCACTTTCTGTGTAGCCTTCCTGAGCAATTTCTTGCATCCGTAAGAAAATAAACATATATAAAAGTTTAAAAATGATAAATACTGCCCTGGCCGGTATGGCTCAGTTGGTTGGAGCGCCGCCCCATGTACCAAAGGGTGTCGGGTTCAATTCTCAGTCAGGGTATATACCCAGGTTGCGGGGTTCGATCCCCCGTCGGGGTGTGTGCAGGAGGCAACCAGTCCATGTTTCTCTCTCACGTGGATGTTTCTCCCTCTCTTTCCCCCTCTCCCTTCCTCCTTTCTGTCTCTAGGATCAATGAAAAACATATCCTTTAGTTTGTACCTTGCTTTTTTTAATCGCTTGCACATGACAGGGCATCCGTTTTAGCTTATTAAATGCTTCCTAATTCTTTTTGATGGCTGCATAATATTCTCCAGTGTGAGTATTCCACGCTTTTTTGACAGCCTCCTATTAACGGACAGGTAGTTTGGCCGTATTTACCACAATTAACCATGTGTATATCACCTTTGCTCCAGCTAGTCCACATTTTTGAAATTGATAGTCTCGCTGTTGTAATAATTTCGGTATGTTTATAATTTGTAGTAATATTTATTATGTCATTAAGTACGTGGTAAATTTTTAAACATTTCAAAGACAAAGAGTCTATGAGAGATGAGAGACAGAATCGCACACTGTTTAAGGAAAAAGCTTCCAAAGTCATCTTCATTTGAAGACCAGCCTTAAGACTTTCTGGGTAAGCCAGTTTCTGTCTCTGGGTCTCAGTTTGTTCATGTATACAATGGGCCCAATAGTCAAGCCCATCTCACTGGATTATTGCGCAGATTAAATATTCAGCATTCAGTAAATAGTAGCTGCCGTTTTGCTTACTGGTATGATGATTGTTATTATTACTTGGCTCTAATGTTTGTCATGGATAAATTGTATCTGGTGGGTTCTTTTATATGGCAGAGTCGGAAGCCTGAAATCCTTGCCTTTTCCTCTGGAAATATGAGTGTATATAACATGTCCCATGTTAACAGGCTGGGGGCTTGAGCTGCATAATCTACCTCCCTGTTTCCTAAAAGGTCAAATGACCTCCAGATTTCAAGTTTTCTATTCTTGTCTTCTGAAAGGGACAATGGAGCTCTTGTTTGAACAGCTTTGGTAAGCCCAAAGGAAAAATTGGTCATTATAGGGAGCACAAAAGGTCCGCTTTCCATACATTAGTTTGTCAATTGCTTTCTTAATACAGAGTTGGCCTGCAGAGGGTAGACAGTGGGGGAGAAAAAAAGATGATTTTGTGTCCATGGCTGGGTGTAAATATTTGACAGGAATAAATGGAATTTAATATCACATCTTTGCAAAGATAAAGTCTGTGCGAGCAAGAAAGCCCACTAAGCTACCCATCTCCCTTTGCACTGGCTTTGAACCTCCGCCGTGCCGCTTGGTTATGTTCATTAGGTCACAGGAAGACAGATTGGAAAGAGTGTACAAAGAACTGGCTTTGTTGAAATGGTAGCTGTTACTGCGGTCCCTTCAACATAAAACGTTCACAACAAAATAGAAACCCACATGGTTTAAAGCTGGAAAGCCCAATAAGAAGCTCTGCTTATACCAGAGTAGCATTTGTTCACAGGCCCACGTAGATAGTATTTGGCTTTACCAACTTTCATATCAAAAAGAACTAGGCAACAAAAGTTGTGGTCTTCTATTTAGATTTTATATTTCTATTTAAAAAGAAACCATCTTGTACAGATGACCAAAATGTGTTTAGCCAGTCCCTTATTGATGGATATCAATCTTTTGCTATTACAAATAATACTCATTGATGAACACTTTTCACATAAGGGATTAGATATTTATTTACATAGGTATGTGTATGTACGTTAAGTTCCTAGACTTAGAATTATTGGTTTAAATGCCATTCCTGTTTGTAAATTTGATGTGAGAATGACTTTTCACTGCACTCCTGCTCATGCAGTATGTTAGCACACTCTTCAACCATTTGTCATCTAATGGGTTAAAAAAAAAAGGTATGTCACTATAGTTTATTTTGCATGTCTCTTATTATGACAAAGGTTGATAATTCTGTTATGTTTAAAAGCCATTGGTATTTCCTTTTCTGTGAACTATCATCTATACAACCTTTCCCAGTTTTTCTGTAGGAGCCTTGGCCTATTTCTTATTGATTTGTAGGGACTCTTTATATATTAGGGATATTTGTACTTTGTTATATGAGTTGCAGTAATCCCCCCCCCCGTTCTTGTCTTTTTACTTTGTTTATGGTAGTTTTTGCCAAGTTTCTGAATTATAGTCTTAGTAAAAAAGACCTCCCCCACTCTAAGATTATTTTAATATCCTCTAAGTTTCTTCTAGTGCTTTTACAATTTTGATTTCTTACATTTGAATTTCTGATTCACTTTTTATTTACTCTGAAGTATGATTCAAAGTACAGCTCCAATTTCATATTTTTCTAGACAACCACTGTTACCCATTACCATTTATTGTATAATTCATCTTAATGTCTATGTATTTGAAAGGCAATCTTTACCACAGACTAAATTCCCAAATGTACTTGGGTTTATTACAAAGAATTTTTAAGGTTATCACATAAATTAATCATTTAAAGTTGCAAAGGGAAACAGTGACTACTTACTTACAAAACCAAAATGCACTGGAATAAAAGTCTTTTATATTAATTTTAGATGTATGTGTATGCACACAGCGCTTCTGTGGGTGGGAGCCCCCCATGGTAGCCTCATTTCTCTTGCCAAGTCATTGGCAACTTCCACCAACAAGATATGAAGGGAAGTCCGCTGACAGGGCTTCAGGGAGAGTTTTCTTCACCCTAAGAGAGATGCAAGGCAGGGCCTTTCTTTTTCCCTCCGGATATCACCCTCTCCCCGACTCCTGGAACTCTGCAGCCATCTCGGCCCAGAGTGGGGGGCAGCCTGAGGGAAAAGCTGGGAAGCAGAGAGTGGAAAGAAGAAAAAGAAGAAAGAAAAAAAAGAAAAAAAAACCCAAAAACGGCAGCCCCCAAATTAACTAAATCACCACCCCTGGAGACATCCTAATACCAAACTCCTTGATAGATAGTTAATCAGTGACCGTATTGTTCAAGCCCTGCTGAGTTGGGTTTTCTGTTATTTGCAGCTGAACTATCCAAACTAAGTACATTCCAGCTTCCCCAAGATACTAAAAAATCTAGAACTTTCTCTTCTCCCCTGTCTAGTTGAATTGACTCCACCTCTCTCTTCGAAGTTGCTGCGTGTGGAGCCGGGGAGAAGAGAACTTTATTAAACGCAATAGGTCAAATCAAAGTCTACAGCACAGGGGCCCATCGGCATCATGAAACCCACGTACACTTTCGCAGGAGAAACAACTATTTGTTTCCTTAAACAATACTTCCCTGCTCCCAAGGTATCATTTTATTACTTTTTTCTTATTACTTCAAAAGTGATTTTTTTTTTTTTTTTAGAAAATAAATTAGAAATCACTGCAAGTGTCTTAGAACTATTTTGCGGAAACAGAAAATTACAATAATAAAAAGTTAAAGTTAAAAGATCCTTTCATGGTCTTTGTAGAGTCCTAGTTTCAGCTGAGGAATTAAAAAAAAAAAAAATGCTCCTGGCTGGTCCCACCCCGGAGATTCTGATTTCATTGTCCCAGGATTTTGCCTGCATTCAGGATTCTGTAAAGACTCTCAGGTCTGTGCCATTTTATTTTAATTTTGTAATATTTTCCCCCAAGTTTTTATTTTGGGAAATTTTTAATTGCATGAATAGTAAAGTGAGCTTCTCCTAGACTCACCGACGGTTGACATTTGGCCACATTTGCTTGGAATAGTTCACTTTTATGACTCATTGTAGTAACTTTTACCCGTTTTAATACATTTATAACCATAAAAAAAAATGAATCACTGCAAATAAATTAAAATTCTTGCCGTAAGGCCTTTTCTCCTCCCCAAAACATTCTTGTTTTAAACAGGTAATCTGCACCTGTCAACATTTGAAAAGCGTAAAAGGGTGCGCAGGGAAAGCCCTGGCCCTCCGGCTGCGGCCGTGTGTCCTGCGGGAGCCCCAGGCTCCCCCCCCCCCCAGCTGGTGGCCGTCCCAGGCCCACGTGCTTTTCCAAGGCCCGCCGCTCATTCTCATGGCAGCCTCCGAAAGCTCCTCTTTCTTTCAAAAACAATGTCAAATGAAAGAATTCCTTGCTGGTGGTTAAAAATTAATTAACTGCAGAGGGCTAATAAAGAAAAGCAATACTTGCCCCCCTCCCCCGCCAGGCCCAGTCGGCTGAGGAAACTACTTTTATCTCCTTCTGGCTGTACTTTTCCTAGCTCTTCCGTCTGAAATGGAAATGTTAGATTTAACACCGCTGGTGTGGAGTGTGGACTGGGGAGGAATTTAATCTCTTGACTCCCGGCTAACAGGAGGCTTTGCTGCCCGGAGCCTCCCCCCCACCCCCCAGAGATAGAGGTATACCATTGTTTTTCCTTATTTCCCAAAGTTTTTTGGTTTTTTTTAGAAAGATACAGGATAACTATTTGCTGGTGGTTTAGGAGTTTAGGATGATTAGTATGTTGAATGAAAGGCAGTCCTCTTTCAAATGTTTCAATCTGCCACATGCTTCGGGGAAAAATCACCTCTTCTCAGACTTAAGTAATTTCCATAAATGTATTGTCTGGTGGAGCTGTGGTGGTAGGAAACCAAACCCTAGCAGATTCTGTTTTTTCTCTAGGGCCTGAGAGATGGCCCTCTTGAGTTCTCTTTGAGTGTGAGCTTTTGTGATCTTGTAGCCCAACAGGTCAAAGTCCAAGGAGTTGTTCTTATAGTCTTAAAGCGTATCTTTATTTATTCATTCAACAAACACCCAGAAGAGCCAGGAGCTTGGGATCTCAGGATAAGGGAGATCCAGCTGTTTAATGAGTACAGGAGATTTATTTTGGAGTGATGAGAATGTTTGAGAGCTAGAGGTGGTAGTTGAGCAACATGGTCAGTGCACTACATACCACTGAATTGTTCCCTTTAAAATGGGTAATTTTGCTCAGCCGGGCGTGGCTCAGTGGTTGAGCATTGACCTAGGATCTAGGAGATCGAGGTTGGATTCCCAGTCAGGGCACATGCCCGGGTTGTGGGCTCGATCCCCAGTCAGGGGACATGCGGGAGGCAGCCGATCAGTGACTCTCATCATTGATGTTTCTCTCTCTCTCCCTCTCCCTTCCTCTCTCTGAAGTCAATAAAGATGTATTTTTTTTTTAATTTTTTAAATAAAATAAAATGGGTAATTTTATGTTGTGTACCTTTGTCAATAAATCCAAATGGGAAGGGTTCCGTGGTAAGATCGTTTGGAGAAACGTGCTGTTGGGGAGCCCTCCTAGAGCTGAGCTGTACGTTGTGTCTGTCACATCAAGTATCTGAGAAGTCCTCAGCCAAGTTTTTTAACTTCCTCTAACCCGGAGTGTTCACCTGGAGCTTCACCCTTCAGAAACCACCTTGGGAAACACTTTTAAGGAATCTTTTTTAAATTGAGTTGGAGAGAGAGGAAGGTTTTGTTGTTCCTCTTATTTATGCATCATTGGTTGATTCCTGTATGTGCCCTGACCAGGGATTGAGCCCACAACTTTGGCATATTGGGGTGAGTCTCTAACCAACTGAGCCACAGGGCCAGGGAAGGAAATTTATTTATTGACATCAAAAGATGTCCACGACGATTTAGTGCACAAAGCAGTCACAAAGTGGTTTGTGCAGAACGATCACGTTTTGTGAAAATGTGGACATATATTTAGGCGGAGAGAATACTCTCTGTAACTTACACCAACAGCAGTTGTCCGTTTCATGCTCTAACAAGTGGATTTCCTTCTCTGTTGTTTGTTTACCTGTATTTTAAAACCTGTCTACAAGTATATATACTATTTGTGTAAATTACTTTTTTTAAAGGAAAGGAAGAATCCTCCCTTTGTCTTTCTTTCACTTTCGCCCTGTCCTACCTACAAAAATTCCTAAGTTTTGACCTTGCATTGTTACGGACTTGAGAGATTGGCCCGCTTTCATTAACATAACAGAGAGGGTGAAATTTCACTGGTGTGAACACAGCTTCTGACTCTAGGTCTTTACAAAAACATGAATCTGGCCGGCACCCTGGTTTTCCATTCTGTGAGGTGGAGTCAGCCCTTAGGTTGTTACAGGTAACAATTAATAATTGTCTGATTCAAATAAAAACAGGCACCCAGTCAGTGAAAGGAGGCACAGTTAAAGAAGCTCATTAAGCCCAGCCGGGCGTGGCTCAGCGGTTGAGTGTTGACCTGGGATCCAGGCGATCAGGGTTCGATTCCTGGTCAGGGCACATGCCCGGGTTGCGGGCTCGATCAATGACTCTCTCATCATTGATGTTTCTATCTCTCTCTCTCTCCTTTCCTCTCTCTGAAATCAATAAAGATATATTTTAAAAAATAAAAAATAAATAAAAAAAATAAAGGAGCACATTAAGACAACAAAAATTAACTTACAAAGAATTCTGGCCTAGTTGGGTAGCTCACTTGGTTAGAGCATCATCCCAGTACGCCAAGGTTGTGGGTTCAGTCTCCAGTCAGGACACACATGAGAATCAACCAGTGACTGCTGGTATAGATCAACAAGCTGATGTTTCTCTCTCTCTCTCAAAATTAATTTTAAAAAAGAATTTTTTTTTTTCCTACCTAAAAAATAGTAAAGAGGGCTCAACTGAGAATACAGTAGCACTACTTATTAAAAAGTCTCCTTTTTCTTTTCCCCCAAGTTCATTCGTAGTCCCTGTAGCTGCTATAACAAAGTATCATAAAAACACAGGTTTATTCTCTTACAGTTTTGGAGACCAGACATCCAAAACTTAGTCTCTCCTGACTCAGGCCCAGGTGTCCATGGGACTGGCTCCTTCTGGAGTCCCTAGCAGAAACCCCCCCTTTTCCCTTTCTGGCTTTTGCAGGGTGCCCACATCCCTTAGCTTCTGGAAGCTTCCTCACATCGCCCAACCTCTTGCTTTGGTTGTTACATCTTCTACCTCCTCCTCGGACCTGCTGCCTCCCTTACGATTATATTGGGCCCACATGGATCATCCAGATTAATCGTTGATTATCTAGAGATCATTTAAGCACATCTGCACAGCCCCTTTTGCCACATAAGGGAGAATGCTCACAGGTTTCAGGGGTTAGGATGGCGACACCTTTGGGGGGTAGCATTATTCAGCTCACCATGGTCCCTGTAATTTCTTTGGCGTCTTCTGCTCTGCCAGGCCCTGTTAGTTTCTTCTCCCAGATGATGCAGTGAGGCCTGCCCCTGCCCGCCCGTCTGTGCGGGGCTCCGAGCCTGCCCCTGCCCGCCCGTCTGTGCGGGGCTCCGAGCCTGCCCCTGCCCGCCCGTCTGTCCCGGGCTCTGAGGCCTGCCCCTGCCCGCCCGTCTGTGCGGGGCTCCGAGCCTGCCCCTGCCCGCCCGTCTGTCCGGGGCTCCGAGCCTGCCTCTGCCCGCCCGTCTGTCCCGGGCTCTGAGGCCTGCCCCTGCCCGCCCGTCTGTCCGGGGCTCCGAGCCTGCCCCTGCCCGCCCGTCTGTCCGGGGCTCCGAGCCTGCCCCTGCCCGCCCGTCTGTCCGGGGCTCCGAGCCTGCCCCTGCCCGCCCGTCTGTCCGGGGCTCCGAGCCTGCCCCTGCCCGCCCGTCTGTGCGGGGCTCCGAGCCTGCCCCTGCCCGCCCGTCTGTCCGGGGCTCCGAGCCTGCCCCTGCCCGCCCGTCTGTCCGGGGCTCCGAGCCTGCCCCTGCCCGCCCGTCTGTGCGGGGCTCCGAGCCTGCCCCTGCCCGCCCGTCTGTCCCGGGCTCTGAGGCCTGCCCCTGCCCGCCCGTCTGTCCGGGGCTCCGAGCCTGCCCCTGCCCGCCCGTCTGTGCGGGGCTCCGAGCCTGCCCCTGCCCGCCCGTCTGTGCGGGGCTCCGAGCCTGCCCCTGCCCGCCCGTCTGTCCCGGGCTCCGAGCCTGCCTCTGCCCGCCCGTCTGTGCGGGGCTCCGAGCCTGCCCCTGCCCGCCCGTCTGTGCGGGGCTCCGAGCCTGCCCCTGCCCGCCCGTCTGTCCGGGGCTCTGAGGCCTGCCCCTGCCCACCCGTCTGTCCGGGGCTCCGAGCCTGCCCCTGCCCGCCCGTCTGTGCGGGGCTCCGAGCCTGCCCCTGCCCGCCCGTCTGTGCGGGGCTCCGAGCCTGCCCCTGCCCGCCCGTCTGTGCGGGGCTCCGAGCCTGCCCCTGCCCGCCCGTCTGTCCAGGGCTCCGAGCCTGCCCCTGCCCACCCGTCTGTCCGGGGCTCTGAGCCTGCCCCTGTCCACCCGTCTGTCCGGGGCTCTGCTTCCAGCGGAAGACCTGGAAGCGTCGGGTCCACCGTGCATCCTGATAGCCCCGCGCCACACGCACGCACTCGCTGCGGGGCACAGGCGTTCTCTTGACCTGGCTCTTCTCGTGTCAAAAATCCCAGTTCCGATAGCGATTCAGGCTGGCTGGTGCTGAGCTGTTCGATGCATTCATTCTCCATGTGTGACGCCGAGCCCTTTGTTATTGATTTGTGATGTTATTGATTAATAATTTAAAAGCCGAAGTCTATTTGTTATTTATGTCATTTTAATGATGATGATGGCGATGTCTGCAGTTTCCATCCTAAAGCGGTATAAAGCAGAGGTTGAGAGCCAGATACTGAAACTGCACTCTCTGGGTTTGAAGCCCAGCTCCCCACCTTTCCAGCTGTGGGACCTCCGTTAACCTCCAGTGCCTCAGTTTCCTCACCTGCCAAAAGGCAATCAAAAATATCTACTCCATCGGGTTGTTTTGAGGAATAAATAAGATAAAGGGTGAATGTGTCTGGCACATAGTAGGTTCAGAGCATATTTCATTTCCCTTCTCCTTGAAGTCAGACATGGCATATCGCTCCAAACTTTCCACTACAGGGCTTGCAGTCAGTTCCAAATGGTGAGATAACAGTCTTTATTTCCATCTTCACACATAAAAGGACTCATGATGATTTACCCAGAAGAGCAAGCAGGGAGTGAAGAACTTACCTAGGGCAAAAATTAAATATGTATACACACATGTATGTATGCATGTATGTGTATGTAAGTTTGGGGGGGAAAAAAACCTCAGAAAAGTAGAATGAATGAAATGACAAACACTGGTAAAAGTGATGTATAGCGCAATTTTTTTTAAAAAAGTTAAATGTACCCAAAAGTACCCCCAAAGTGCCAAGCTTCCATCTAGTGATAATCAATAGTAACATTTTGGCCGCCCATGGCACACAATTCTCGGAGCACGTGTGCACTGTTTTGCTGGATACCTTCCGTGTGTACATTAGGCTCTGCCATCTGCAGTGTTGACTTTCAACTGTATGTCATGGACATCTATTTCACCAGTCATTTGACTTTGTTTGTCTTTTTTAAAAAAATTTCCAACTAATCGATGCCCTTTTAAACTATTTTTTGAAGTTATTCTAGATCACAAGAGGTATGAAAATAGTGCAGAAAGGTCCATGTACCCACCCCTGAGCTTCCCCCAATGGTGGCACCCCACATAACTATGGAATGTTATCAAAACTGGGCAACTGATAGTATAAGAAAACTCCAGACCTTCCTGAGATTTCACCAGTGTTTACATGCATAAGTTTGGGGGTTCTTTGGTTTTGTTTGCTTTTTGTTACTCCTTACCCAAGGGTATTATTTCCATTGATTTTTAGAGAGAGTAAAAGTGAGAGAGGGAGGGGAAGAGGGGAAGGGAGGAGAGAGAGAGAAGCATGGATGTGAGAGACACATGCCTCCTGCATGCACCCTGACAGGGGCCAGGGATCGGACCTGCAACTCAGGTACGTGCCCTTGACTAGGAATCGAACCCACGACCCTTCGGTGCATGGGCCAACACTAACCACTGAGCCACACCAACCAGGGCTACCTGCATACGTTTTAATATGGTTTTTTAAAAATTTTTATTGATTTTTAGAGAGAGGGGAAGGGAGTGAGAGAGAGAAACATCAATGTGAGAGCAAAACATCGATCAGCTGCCTCCTGCACGCTCCCTATCAGGGATCAAGCCCCAAACCTGGGCATGTGCCCTGACTGGGAATCCAACTGGCAACCCTTTGGTACATGGGACGACGCCTAACCAACTGAGCCACTCAGGCCAGGGCGTTAGTATGTTTTAATGTACACATGTTTTAATGTACACATCTATGACATTTTATTTTTCCATGCCCTTTTTAATAAACACCATCAATCCAGAAATTCAGAGTGCAGCGTATTCAAACCCATGGTGATCTGTGGGACACTTCCTCAGGCTATTTTCTCTGTGTATGTGCTGGGAGTTTGTTTGTTTGTTTATATTTTAATTGATTTCAGAGAGAGGAAGGGAGAGGGAGAGAGAGATAGAAACATCAATGGTGAGAGAGTCATTGATCAGCTGCCTCCCGCATGCCCCACACTGGGGATCAAGCCTGGAACCCCGGGCACACCCCACAACCAGGAATCGAACCGCCACAATCTCGTGGATCATAGGTCAATGCTCAACTGCTGAGCCACGCTGGCCGAGCTATATGCTGTTTTTTTTAAAACAATGACCACAGCCCTAGCCGATTGTTCAGTGGTTAGAGCATTGGACTGCAGATTGAAGGGTCCCGGTTCAATTCCAGCCAAGGGCACGTAACTGGGTTGCAGGCTCGATCCCTGACCCCGGTCAGGGTGTGCACAGGAGGCAACCAATCAATGTGTCTCTCTTACATCGATGTTTCTCTCTCTCTCTCTCTCTCTCTCTCCCACTCTCTCTGAAAAGCAATGGAAAAAATATCCATTGTGAGGATTTAAAAAAAATAATAATAAAATAAAACGACCACAGTCAAAAAGGATCTTCTGAGCTGTATATGATTTTAAGTTTGCCTTATTTTACGGAAACCGTGGACAGCTCTCCATGTCAGAACAAATTTAGGTCTGCCAGTTTGAGTGTGTTTAGGATAAGACGTCTGGACTGTAGCTGTTCACTTTCCATGGAAGCAGTAACCCAATGTGCGCCCGGGCTCTGAGTCTCTCTGGAAGACTCGATGTGCCCCAAACTGTTGGAATTTGCGAACCTGAGCCTTGGTGTTGCCTGAGCCGGGCCCACGCCCTGCCGGGCACAGTGGAGGGGACACTTCCTCTTGGAGCCGACAGGATCATCGTGTTCCTCTTCCAGTCGCCCTGGCAGTTCATGCTGTTCCCACACCTGCTCGGGCCTGAAGACTGTTAACATTTACTAAACATTTTTATGAGACCTCCACCTTAACAACTTCCAGCAAAATCACCCCGGTCCAGCCCCGGCTCCCCTTCCCCCGCGCCGGGGAACTGTGAACCGTTCCATTTCTGCTTTTACGCATTTGGCACAAACATTTCTTGCAGCTCATAAACACCTTGGCCATTTTACCAGTGTCATGAAAGATGTTTATGACCCAAATATGAAAACTTTGTGAGAATTAGCACATAGGCAAACAGGCCGTGTTGTTCTTGGAAAGCAGCGTTGTCTGCAGAGGGCCCGGAGCCGGCGGGCCTGTGCGCGAAGCGCGTTGCATCCCTGCGTCTAAAATTGGCAGGACCCCGGCCTTGCAGCTCCGGCTGCCTTTCAGTAATGGGCCCGCCGTGAGGTTTCTAATGGTGATCAGCTTCCTGTTTGGGTGTTTTTATAGCATTATTATGTTGCAAAGTGAATGAGGCAGAATAAAATAGGAAAAGAGATGTTGGACCAGGAGGTTAATAAAAATCCATTTTGTCACTCGACAGCCTCCCCCGCCGCAGCTTCCTCTTCAGCGCCCTCTGAGTCTCTTTGTATTGACAGATGCCATTGCTCATTTACGATGTGATAATAAAAACCTTCAGCCTTGCTCAGTGTTACTCTTTTCCTCCCCTGACAGGAGGGAACCAAATGGCCTGTAGTCGCCTCAGCAGGCACTTTTTCATTAAAGATGATAACTTTACCATGAACAACAAAATTCGAAAGATTTCAGGAAAGGAGCAGCATTTGGTCAGGGAGGGAAAGATCTATGGAAGACTGGGGCTAATGGGCCCCAGGAAGACTTGTGTTTGTAAAATGTCCCAGGTTTTACGCAAATAAAGAAGATCTACCCAGCAGAGATGAATGGTGAGCTACCCAGGTGAGCTGAACTACAGAATACAAGCACGGATGGCGAATACGAGATGGAGGCACCAAGTCCTCCTGCGGTGGTGTGATTTGTATAATATAAGACATAATTGCCTAACTCCTATCAACTCGTAACCCATCTTACAGTATCTTACACAGGAACTTTTTCTTTGTTTTTCTGTCATTCATTTATCCTTGGTCTTGACTCTGAAGATAATTTAAAATGCAGTTTGTAGATATCATAGTTTTTTATTCCAAAAATTTACATTTTATAAATTTTTATTGATATTAATCATTTTCAGATTTTTTTTTTTTTTGTTAACCTCACCCGAGGATATTTTTTCCATTGATTATTTTAGAGAGAATGGGAGAGGGGAGGAAGGGGGGAGAGAGAGGGGGAAAAAGCCCATCGATGTGAGAGAGACACATGGATTGGTGGCCTCCCTCATTCTCGCTCGCCTCAACTACAAATCGAACCCAGGACCCTTCAGTGGGTGGGCCGACGCTCTAACCACTGAGCCAAACTGGCTAGGGCTGGCTTTTTTCTTAAAACATGTTCTTATTAGTGCTTCTTAATCACTGGTTCGAACCCTACATTAAGTAAACGCACTAATTTCAAACTAGGCCGTATTAGACGGTTATGACTGAAACGGTTTCATCCTACTTCTGTCCTAAGCCATAAGTGAGACTCCTTGGCAGACGATCAGTGTGTTTAAAAGAATGCAGTCAGATTTCTCTGCTGTGTTTAACATTAACGCTCTAGAGTCCAGGTGGAAATATTTTTATAGGCCCCCAATTCTTGTGTATCCTTTTTGAGAAATGTTCTGTCTTCAAATAAACCTGCCCGTCGAGTATGGAGCACATGCTTGGTTAAAAAGCACAAATGTCATTGACCCTAGTCTACCTATCCTGTCATTTGTGGGCTTGTTTGGTTTCTTACTGAACTATAAATGCAGGGTGTGGCAAAAGTATGTTTCCAGTTCGTATGAAAATAATACAACAACTAGTAAGTAATTATACAGGGATAAACGGTGTTTAGCTTACTCACACTGCAAACCTCCTTTTGCCCTACCCTGGATGCACATTCAGTACCTCGTCATCTTCAGTCTTTTTAAAAAATATGTTGATTTCTATTATTTGGTAATAATATTGATGGCAAAAATTATTTAGCACATACTGTGTGCCCAGCCCAGTTCCAAACCCTGCCTGAGCGTTAATTCATTAGCCCCCCCATTGCCCAGTAAGTATTCTGAATATTCTTGTTCTACAGCTGGGGAAACTGAGGGGCTCGGCAGCTAAGTGGCTGAGAAATAAATGACAGCTCCATTAATGGAAAGGTGGCCTCCAGTTTCTTCTGTCACCGTGCAGGCGTGAGTGTCCCTGTGCATCTATTTTTACGCACCTGTCACTTTTTTTGTCCGCTTAAATGCTAGGCAGTGCACTGCTGCTCCTGAGGCCAGGCGCCTTTTCATGTGGAAAGTGTTATTGAGGCTGCGTGTTTATTCTTCCCATTTGGGGCAGGCTGCTTTCCCTACATCGTTTCTTTGATAGTGTGGATGGATGGATGGATGGATGGATGGATGGATGGATGGATGGATGGATGGATGATGGTCAGATAGAGAGAACCCATTTTCTAAGAGTCTTTGAATTAACAGAACTTAATGCTGACCCTCCCCACCCCCACCGAATGTAGGGCTGGCCTAAAGGATTGGGATAGTTTCCCCAAATTATGGGGAAGCTATTTGTAGGGTACAAATATCAGCTCTTTTTTATCTTCATTTTGTTTGCAAGGTCCAGAAACTTCTAAAATTGTTTGGGGTTTGTCTTGTTTTGTTTTTGTCATAAATTCATTCTGAAAGGCAACATACATGCCAAATGGTGAGTCCCAGCAGTGGCCCACAGTGGGGACAGGAGTTATTCCGCAGAAAGGCACTCGATCACCCACAGTCCTGGCTCCCTCCCCCCCTTTTGCGAATAGCATGGAGCAGATGCAAACCCTTTTACTGCAAAAAAGCAGATGGATCTGAAATGAGCCGGGGCCTTCACCATTCACAGTTCAACGCCCATAAAATCGGAGACTAGGGGAGGAGGCTCTGAGAGTCTGCACCTCTCCTTGCTTAGGAGACAGAAGCTCACTTTGCAATTCCTGTGACTTGTGGGCAGCCCTGTCATCTGTGAGCAGGAAGATCAAAGGCTCAACCCCGGACGGGAAATGGGAGAATTAGTGTCCCACTAGGAGCCTCTCACCCCTCGTAAGCCTGGTGATTCCTCTTATGATCATGAGCTATTCGGCTCTCAATCTGGGACTTCGTTAAGGACATACCCACACTTGAATAAGGGAAATGGAAGTTTGCACTTTCTTTTGAAGTCCAGCTGTTAGAATGAATTGTGATTGCGAACCGTCCATATTTGCTAAGCTCACAGCTCAGGGCCTGGCACACAGTAAGCCCTTGGTAACACTGACCATTCTTATCTTTAACATAACTTGATGGCATAATTAGTTGCATGCTTCACATAAAGTGATCTTATCCCGATCTTTATGGAGTGCTTTGAAAATTGCTGGACTGGAGCTGTCACGTGGAAGAGCTGGATGGGTTTTTACTGTATGGACGATGCAAACACCCCCAGGTGGTGAGATGCAGAGCGGGTTCATCACCCTCGAGAAGCTGGCTGAGGCCCAGAGAGCTGACAGTATTTGCATGAGGTGGGATTTGAACCCAGGTCTTTAGAAGCTTGTTCCGCCTTTATTCTTTTTTGGTTTTTAGTTTATCTTTATTGTTGAGAGTATTATAGGTGTCCCCCCACATTGCCCCCCTCCACCTGGCTCCCGCCCTGCCCCAGGCCTTCCCCACACTCTTGTCTGTGTCCACGGGCTATGTATGTATGTATGCATATAAATTCTTTGGTTAGTCTCTCCCCACCCATCCCCGCTTCCCTCTGTCTGTTCCATGCATCTGTGTCTCTGGATCTATTTTGTTCGTCAGTTTATTTTGTTCATTAGATTCCACATATGCATGAGATCATGTGATATTTGTCTTTCTCTGCCTGGCTTATTTCACTTAGCATAATACTCGCCAGGTCCCTCCACGCTGTCCCAAAGGGTAAGAGCTCCTCCTTCTTTATAGCTGCGTAGTATTCCATGGTGTGAATGTCCCACAGCTTTCTCTCCATCTTCTACTGACGGGCACTTGGCTGTCCCCAGATCTTAGCTACTGTGAATTGCACTACTATGAACATAGGGGTGCATATATTTTTTCTGATTACTTGCCTTTATTCTTTTCACTCCAAAATTGACATGGCTGAGCAGTTGAATTAGCTGTGGTTTCTGTACTCTTTCTGGTGCAGCCACTGAGTTGAAGAGATGGTTCTTCATGTGTCACTGACACCACGCTTAGCCTGGTTGGAAACCCAGACTTTGGAGCCCCACAGACTTGGGGTCAGTCCCAACCCTGACACCGTAGCTGTGTGATCCTGGGTAAGTCACTTTATGTGTCTGAGCCTGAGAGTCCTCCTAGGCAAAATGGAGATAATGGTAGGAACATTTTAGGATCCTTTCAGGATTAAATAAAAATAATATTTGCTCTCTCTATAGGCCACCAGGCCCCCCAAAGGTGTGTGCATCCTAAGCCCCAGAACCTGTGCCTTTGTTATGTTACACAGCAAAGGGGAATTAAGACAGCAGGTTGCTAGAATTAAGGTTGCTGCCCACTGACCTTGAGATGAGATTATCCTGGATCTTTCCCGTGGGTCCAATGAAACCATAGAGTGTTTGTTTGTTTAGTATATACCTGGAGTCAGCAGATTTTTTTTCTGTAAAGAGCAAGGTAGTAAATATTTTAGCTTTGTAGGCCAAGAGGCAATGTCCTCAACCCCTCAAGCAACATTCTTGCCAGAAGACTGACTAGTCTTTTTTTACACTTTACATTTTAAAATGTAAAAACTATTCTTAGCTAATAAGCTGCCAAAACCAACAGAGGGCTGATTCGACCAGAGGGCTCCAGTTTGCTGACTCCTGCTATAGGCATGTATGCATGTATGTACTTTATTTCCAAAAACAGGCTGATGCTACACATACAGATTTTAAATCATTTTTTAAAGCCTACCATTTATGATGAACATCGCCTGAGAGTAAGTTACTCAACAATTCCATTTTTACGTTGCATAATATTTTCCCATAAAAAATGTACAACATTCATTTTCTCCTGTTTTGTATAAACTACTACAAATAATGTCCCTCTAAAACCTTTGAACGTAAATATTTGTTCATATCTCTGATTATTTCTGAGGATCAATTCCCAGAGGTAGAATTACTGCTACTTTTTCCTTTTAAGTTAAAGCCTTTGAAAAGGTTAGTAGAATGAGATGGGATTTTGGAAAAGAGAACAGAGCCTTCATATGGAGAGAAATGTGGAGGAAACAGCTAGCTGAGAAGGGTTCTGGCTCACCAAACAGCGCCACATTGAAATCCTGCCACCTACTAGCTGTGTGACCTGGTGCCTGCTACTTAACCTCTCTGGGTCTCAGTTTCCTCACCTGTAAAATGGAGATAAAAATAGAACCACCTTCCTGGCTAAATGAGATCACACACACCTGGCCAACAGTAACTGCTCAATAAATAATGGCTTTGATCTTGATCGCCACCTTGACTGCTACTCATCCTTAACAAGACCCTGAGAAGAATTTGAATCTTCAGTGTGTTTCACTAACTGTTAGCACCCTGATTTATAAAAAGCCAACAACACCCCTGCTACTAATTCCTAGGGATCCTCCAGTGTCAGTACTGGGCCCGATCGTCCTGGATTTGTCCATACACCAAGTTCTAGTCCAGTACCTTTGGGAGTCTGGACAAGTTACCTAATAACTTAGGAATCTGTGCCTTAGTTCCCCCATTTTTAAAACTTTGTTTTCTATGTTTTTTATTGATTTCAGAGAGAGGAAGGGAGAGGGGGAGAGAGAGAAACATCAATGATGAGAGAGCCCGTGATCGGCTGCCTCCTGCACGCCCCCTGCTGGGGATCGAGCCCGCAACCCGGGCATGTGCCCTGACGGGGAATCGAACTGCGATCTCCTGGTTCATATTTCGAAGATAAACCACTGAGCAGCACCAGCTGGGCTCCCCATTTATTAAATGGGAGCTGATCGTCCCTCCCCTACCTGACTCATGAGAATAAAATGAAATGATTAGTTTGAAGTGCAACTAAAGGAAAAAAGTTGTATTTCCAGCATGGGAAGTACAGGTCCGGGAGTGCCAGGCAGGTTTTGGAATTCAAACTGTTTCTACGTAGGAAGGCCTGTGCCATGTATCTGTAGGGCCCAGAGCAGCACCCTGTCCTCGGCACACTGATAGTTCTGCAGCAAGCAAGTGTAAGCGTTCACACAAGCAGTCTTGTGTCAATCTAGGTCAAGTTTTGCCACCAGATGAGTTCATATCAGGTGAGCTTTGGCTATCAAATGAATTGAAGTAGCATTCAGTTTTCTGAGCTTTTTGTCCATAAATAACACTCTTCTAGGTGTATTACATTGGGCTTCTCCTTCAATGCTATTATTATGAGACAGATGCTATTATTATGCCCATTTTAAAGTATGGAAACAAGCCCAGAGGAGGCGAGTAACTTGCCCATAGCCACACAGCTGGTAAATGGCAAAGCCAGTATGCAAAGGCAGGGAGTCTAGACCAGAGCAGTTCTTAACCTGTGCCTCATGGGTAGATTTTATGGTGAGCCTGGATAGAAAAAACAAACCACATTATATTTCTTTTCACTGCTTTCTAACTAAAATGTAGCATTCCTTCTATTACAAATGTAGGCAACACACCACAGCATACCTATGACCGTCACCAATGGGAGATATTCCCCGTCACCATGGTGGCAGACGTCGCCAGCTACCACTTCTGCTCGTCACTACTTTGAAGTTACAGGAGTTCTTCGACCCACCACTAGATGTTGTCATTAAAGGAATTCACAAAGAAACATATGCATTACTGTGTCACAAAATTTTTAAAAATATTTTGGTAATTATATTTCAATATAATTAATTTTCTTTATGCTTAAACTTATGCACATATTCTGAGAAGAGGTCTATGAGTGTCATCGGAATTTCCAAGGGGACAGGGCTGAGAATGCCTGGCCTAGAGCTATGCTTAACCACGGGCACCCTGCAGACTGAACACGCACGTGCATTGACAAAAAGTGGAAGTGAGACCTGAAGGTGTTCCTGGTCATCTCTGGCTAACTTCCTTTCTATTTATGCACATTTGTGTTTCCAAAATCACGTGCAGTGAGCATGACTGACTTTACCATTCGGGAGGGAACTCAGCTGTTTAAAGACACAGAAAGCATTTTCTTTAGGCTCACAAGACACCCCCCTCCCAGATGCCAGATACTGGCAGGCACCGAGAAAGTCAACTCCAAATCGAAGCTGTCGCTGAGATCTGACTTTGAGAGAATGACAGCCAGTTGATCGCGTTTCTCAAACTTTCACTTTGAAAGAACGAAAGATCCCTTCCTGCCTACCAGATGGCCAGTGATTGAGCAGGAAAACCCAAAGCCCAGATGCCACGGGATGTGACCACACCGCGAAAGACAGTCCTATTTTTGCCCTGACTCGACTCTGCCATTTCACAGAAACAACTACTGCTGAAGAAAGGTGGCTAGAGATAACGTCTTCCTCTCGACACTGTCCTGTGAATTGGAGCGGTGGCCCTGGGTCTCGCGGTTGTTCAGGCCCCTGTTGGCAGTTATTGTGGTCTTGGCTGAATCAAACAGGATGCTGAGTGCCGGTGAGCATGGGAAGGAGTCACCTCCCCAGGTGACGGGTACTAAGAGCACAGTGGGGACAGAAGAGAACTTGAATGAAGAGCAGGAAGCTGGGGTTGAGTTACTGTGTCCCTGAGCAGGTGGGTCATCTATCCTACTCGGCTCCAAGGAGGACTTGAACTTGGGACTGTGAATCCCGCCAGCTGGGACTCCCTGAATAAAGTCACAGTGCCATGACATGGTCTACAGGCTCAACTTTACCTTCAAGAAACCATGACTGATACTAACATCCCCCGACCCGCTGCCCACAGAGCCTCTGCTAGGTAACCCCGACCTGCCCACCAGTTTCCAAACCTGTCTTCTCTCCTGTAACACCTGAGAACACTTATAGCGCCCATGCTGCACCATGACCACCTGCCTTAGTGCCTCTCTGTCTGGCTTTGCCAATAAGTTGTCCACTCCTTGAGGGCACAGGCTGTGACTGGGGGAGAGGGCTCAGTACCGCGACTCTGAGCATGGCTTGGGATTCTGGCTCAGCCACTCTGTGGTTGTGTGGTCTTGGGGAAGCCCCCTCTCTCTGAGCCTTTGGAAAATGGGTAGTCAGTGATTGAACGAAAGCATCCAGAGTTAACTCCGTGCCAGGAACGCTTCTAGATGCTGGGGATTTAGAACCTGACCAAAACCACTGTCCAATGGAAGCCTAAATCCTAGTTGGAGTAGAGGAGACAGGTAATAAACAAGCAAAGAAATACAAAAGTGATACTATGCATCTCATTATTGAGAGGATTACTTGAGATGATGCTGTTAAAGGTGCTTAGCTTAGGCCTGGCTCATAACTGCCACCAAGTGACACTGTTGATTAGTTTCTCCAGGAAATCATTCCTGACCCCCCTTAACCAGCACCCTTACCTCACCCACCCCAGGCCTTGTTACAGGTCCTCTCTCTTGACTCCAACAACACATCCAGTGCACAACTTAATCATGGCACTTATCAGACTGTGTGAAAGTATTGTCTTATGTACACATGGACTCCATGGCGACCTCACCTACTTGAAACATGTACAACAGATTGTTTACTCATATTTTTACTCATATTTATATCTTCCGCATCTCACCCAGTGCCTGGTCCATGTTTGGTACTAAATAAATGTTTGTTCGATCAACCAGAGCTCAAACCTAAAGAAAAGCCCAAGGCCTCCAATAACATTTAAAAAACTTGTGTCCGTCTTGTTTTGAAAGAGTTCTGTAGTAGCCGGCCTCCAGATGGCCTCTGGTGAGCCTCACCTTCTCATATCATGCCTTTGTATAACCAGTAGGAGATTGAGGAAATGACAGTGTGTGACTCCCAGACAAGGTCATGGGACACTATAGCTTCAGTGTGATTCTCTTGGGTTTTCTGCTTCGAGGGAAGCCAGCTGCCGTGCCCTGAGGATACATACCAGCTCTATGGAGATGCCCACATGGCGAGGAACTGAGGCCTCCCACCAACACTCAGGACCCTGTCAATCACATGAATGCTCCATCTTGGAAATAGATTCACCAGCCCCAGTCAAGCGTCCAGAAGACTGGAACCCTGGTCAACATCTCATCTGCAACCTCACCTAGCTAAGCCACTCCTGGATTCATAGGAGACCCACAAAATGTTTTAGAGAAATGTATTGGCAGAAACACAGTTGGCTTGGGCTGAAATGAGCGGAGGCAGTACAAAATGAAAAGAGGCCTTTGAACCCTCAGACTTCTACAGGCAGGAGGCAGGCTGCAAAACTACTCAGCTACCAACAGGAGCTACCTTTCCTGGGAGAAGAATGACTCAGAGAACAGACCCTCAAGTCCGAAGGGTGCATCCAAGAGATTTAGTCACTCACTCGAGGCCACAGAGCCAATATGAGGTAGAGCCGGGTTTCAAATGGAAGCAGCCTGGTTCTAGAGTCCATGCACTTACCTTCTATATTATGTGCCATCTCTAATGGATGGGTGGGTGGATGGATGGATGATGGGTGGATGATGGATGGATAGAAAGATAAATAGCATAGTTTGGGTTCTCTGCATTAACATTTTTAAATAGCAAGTGGTGCCCAGCCAGTGTGGCTCAGTGGTTGAGCATCGACCTATGATCCAGGAGATCGCAGTTGAATTCCCAGTCAGGGCACATGCCCAGATTTTGGACTTGATCCCCAATAGGGGGCATGCAGAAGGCAGATGATTGATGATTCTCTCTCATCATTGATATTTCTGTCTCTCTCTTCCTCTCCCTTCCTCTCTCTAAAATCAATAAAAATGTATTTTATAAATAAATAAATAGCAAGGGGTGATCCTTTAAGTAAGTACACAGAGGGTCAGAAATCCAGATACCCCAGCCTAGCATGTACTGGTCTGATATTTGAGGGGAACGGTGCAGCCTCTGATCCTGAGCCTTTTCTTTGAACACAAGGCAGAATGCTAAGGAAGGTGTGAAGGGCAAGGAAGCACAATCGCCTCACTACCCCATCTTACCTGTAACGCCCTGGAGTGGATCTGCCCCAGGGTCCAGCCTTTGTTCTGTGCATCATTCCTATTTTCTGTGTTTTTTTCTTATGCAGATAGTTATCATCTACATGCTCATTGTAGGAAAAGCAGAACTGAGCAAGCAGCAGAAAGAAAACAAAGACTGTTCATAATCCCACTACCAAGAAATAGCCCCCCCCAGCATTGTCTTTCAGTTTTGTTTTGTTTTTAAAATGTGCATTTTATTTGCACGATTTGTGACTAAGGATCCAGTTTGGTTGTACCTGAACATTTTGTTGAAAAGGCTTCAGCTTCATTTTTCCCAAAGAGATTCCTACACCTGTAGGAATGAATGACTTCTTTCTTCCAGTAATCATGGACTGAGATAAATACCCAACAATGTGACTCCACCCCTAGGTGGGTTCCAAAGGGAACTGAATGGAAATATCTCCTTTAAACCTTGTTGTTCGGGCACGCTATCTGTGCAATATAAGCATAACTAATTAAAAAGTGGATTCACATGGTCGGCCATCTGTTTGGACTACATGACAAATGGCTGGCTGGTCATTTTCCTCTGAATTGTCTAGAAGGTTGGTATTGGGGTCCTTTTTCCCCACCGAATTGACGGTTTGTTTTGAAGTGGTGTGGACACTGTCTGACTAACCGCTTCATCTCCTGGGGAAAGCTTAGTTAATGAAGGATCTTTCCAGATAGCCAAGGAGTGTATATATGTTTATGTTGGCTGCTCTGCCGTCTATAGAGAGATATTTGCAACTGATATGAGTGGTTTAAATGTTTGCTCTGAATTCACTGTTAAGTATTACATTTTTAAACTTAAAAAAAAAAAAAATCTTTATTGGGGTTTTCTTCACCTTAAAAAAGAGTTTTGGGCTTGGTGGAAAAGAGGAAAGCACAGAAATAAACAATGGAGAGAGAGGAGATGTTCTCTCAGTCCACCCCCCAGGTAACCACTGTTCCCATCATATTTACATGTTTTACATTGTGACCTATTGAAACCATTTCTTTAACAGCTGGAAAACAAAACCAAAACAAAACAAAAATACCACACCCTATGTTAAAACTAAACTAGAATACCAGCATGTTAAAGGGGGTTATTTCGAGATGGGATTATGGGTGATTTGGTTTTTCTATTTCCTCTTGTTTATCTGCATTTTCTACAACAAATGTGTGACTTGTATCATCTTTTAAGTTATAAAGAAAGTAAATGGGCTCCAAAAGCCGATTTAATGCCTTGTATGGATGTGCTCCTTGAGGCTTGTGCGTGAACCGCAACTGAGCAGCCAGCTTCGGTTGGGAAATGGACACACTGAGCCTCCGTTCTACCTTCGTGACGTTTCTCCTTCCTTCCTCCTTTTAAACAGCATCACTAGTTGCCATATTTTCTGGAAGATCTTCAGGCATCAAAATCCTGTTTGAAAAAATGACAGTCCAGAAACTGAGGAAAGCAAACCCTGCATAACCTGTCACCAGAACACCAAACACATTTTGACGTGGGAGCAGGCCCTCCTGAAGATATCAATGGAACAAACACTCCACAGAGTCAGGATTGGAAAGGTCACCTCAGATACCAACTATTTTGTTCCTTTCTGATGGCTTATGATCAAAATTAATAATAACAACACTTATTGAGGGCTGGTTATAATCCAGGCACCGGGGGAGGAACCCTACCTACCTGCCTGACCTCATCCACACTTGGCTGCACTATGTCCTGGCTGTGAGACCGGGGGAGGTTACTTCACCTCCCTGTGGCTCTGGCTCCTCACCTATAAAGTGGGGACAATCATAGTCTGTACCTCACAGAGTTGTTGTGGGCTTAAATGAATTAATATATTCCAAGCATCTAGAACTTGCTGGACACGTTGTAAATACTCAGTAAACTTAGTTACTGTTGTTCTTATTATCCCATTGAAGAGGTAGAAAGACTGAGACATAAAGTTCTTAAGTAACGTGCTCAAGGTCATACAGCTGGGCAGGACTGGATCCTCAGCCTGGGCCTGCCTTACTCCAGCGTTCATGCCATGACCCAAGGAGTCAGCTCATTTTTTATGTCCAGGGCCAAATAGTAAATATTTCAGGGTTTACAAAACAGACTGTCTTTAACATAACTACTCAACTCTACCTTTGCAACCTGAAAGCAGCCATAGATAATACATTTAAAAATGAGCTTGGCTGTTTGCCAATAAAACTTTATTTACAAATGCAGATGGAGGGCCAGATTTGGCCCATGGGCCTTCGTTCACTGACCTCTGGTATCAACTACTACATAACAGGAGCCTATAATGTTAATTGACTTCCAGGCTTTGCTGCTCTGGAAAGAATCACTCCGATGACATGAATTTCCCTCTGCTTCTGCCACGTTTGAATTTTACCTGAGCAGAATGAAGATGTCATGAATACTTAGGGAATGCAATACC
Source organism: Miniopterus natalensis (assembly GCF_054644295.1). Classification (NCBI taxonomy): domain Eukaryota; kingdom Metazoa; phylum Chordata; class Mammalia; order Chiroptera; family Miniopteridae; genus Miniopterus; species Miniopterus natalensis. The sequence continues at coordinate 76,136,857 of NC_142087.1, read as the reverse complement.
AGCCTGGTAACTAGTAACTTCACTCGCTTCCCTTTAAAAACATGTTTATGGCTGTTTGGTTTTGATCCTACCGGGAAATATGTAGACATGCATTCTATGCATTATCATTAAAACATGGGATAAACAGTACTTGAAACAGTGCCGCTGTAAGTTAAGCAAAGAAAGCTCTCTCGACTGACAGGGCTCACCCGCCAGCCTGCTGGAACGAGATAAACAGAGAGAGGTCAGACGTTCGATTTTTAATCAATGAGGCCTCTTCTTGGTGATGTTTAAGTCCACCCATCTTTGTTAGCTCTTACGGTTCCTTGCGAATTAAAATGGTCAGCACTGAGTTTCTTTGTCAATACCCATCACCATGGGTTCATTTTTTCATGGGTGAGTTTTGGCGAGTGCAAGCACAGAGCCTGTCTTTGAAGCTTTTTGGAATTTCTTGGTGTTTCAGAGGATTCAGTTTCCATCTTGAAATTTGAGTCTGTTCCAGGCAGTGGTGACTCCCAGACTGGAGTGATAAGTGGGAGTGTTTGATTCTGTACTAAGCTATTTCATTGTGTAGACACCTGTTGAGTGTTAATCCACGATCTTTGCTTTTTCAGAAACTCCTCCAGCCCTAGCCAATCGATTTTGCTCAGTGGTTAGAGCTCAGCCTGTGGATTGAGGGTCCTGGGTTGGTTTCCAGCGAAGGGCATGGACCTTGGTTGCAGGCCCAATCCTCTGCCCTGGTCAGGGCAAGTGAGGGAGGCAACCAACCAATGTGTCTCCCTCACACTGATGTCTCTCTCTCTCTCTCCCCCCCTTCCCCTCTCTCTGAAAAGCAATGGAAAAAATATCCTCCATCAGAAAGGAAATCAGTTCGATGTCTGTGTGCCACATGCTTTCACAACCAATAGTCTTCCCAGCTCCAATAGGCAGTTGTAGCTTCAGGTGTTACGTTTCGGAGGACAATTAGAAAACTTGGAAGAAAGGCAAAGAGAGAAAAAAAATCTTCAGTTACACTTGTACTCTTAATTCATCTTCCTTATGGACGGCCCCGCCTGGAAAGTTAACTATTGACATTACAGATAATACAGGGAGATCTGGTCACCTGAACCAACAAAAATCGTCTAATTGGTTTATCAGTCTCATCTCTTATCTCCAAACTCACCTTCCCTCTCCTATTTTGAAAAATAAACAGGATTTATGAGAAGTTGGGTGGGTCCCTGGGGACATTCTCATATCTGTGTTCTGGAAGAATCATTGTCAGGGTGAAATGAAGGGTGAGAAAGACAGTAGCCACCGGGTGCTATCGCTGGGAGATCAAGGCAGCCGGTCAGCTCGTCTCCGCCTTCACAAAGGGGCTACCTCGGGACTTTTCACATTGTTTTCAAATGAAGTCACACTCAGGGAAACTGGCAAGACTGAGGCAGTTGTGTTCCTTATACACTTTTTTCCTTTTAATTTTTATTTTATTGATTCTTCAGAGAGAGAAAGGGAGAATCAGAGACAGACAAAGAGAAAGAGAGATGGATTTGTTGTTCCACATATTTATGCATTTATTGGTGGCATCCTGTGTGTGCCCTGACTGGGGATCGAACCTGCAACCTTGGCGCATCAGGACAACTCTCCAGCCCAGCCAGGGCCTATTCCTATGCCCTTTTCATCATTCTTTAATCTGGTTGTAATGCAAATGAGTCGATTAGTTACCAGTATATTACTCAATGTTCCTCATGAGCTCCTGAGCCACCTTCGTTGTATTTTTTACATTTTTATGAAAATTTTCAAACATGTAGAAAGGTACAGGGAATAATATACATATATCTACACACATGCGCCCGCTGTCTAGGTGTCATCATTGCTGACATTTTGTCATGTTCGCTTCATCATTCATTTCTTTTTCCTCAAGTATGTCAAATTACAGACATTGTGGAATTTTGTCCCTGAATCGCTCAGGCTGTGTCTCTAAAACAATAAAAAGGGGTATGTAGAAAATTATGTACATATAGTCACTGTTTCCCCCCAAAATATCCTTTGCAGCTGGTTTACTGAAACTGGATCCAGTCAAGGACTATGTGTTACATGTCCTGTGTCCCTTTTAAAATCCAGAGCGACCTCCCCTCCTGCCCCACCTTGTTTTCCCCCATGACATTAATTTTTCGAAGAGCCCAGGCCAGTGATTCTGTTCAATACAGGGCGAGGCAAAAGTAGGGTTACCGTTGTGAGTATGCAAAACACAGAGTTTATTCTTGTATTATTATTTATTAATTGTATTATTTTTCCATATTCACAACTGTTAACCTATTCCCCCCCCCCCCCCAATTCCTTCTTTAGGAAGATTTCATGCACCTTGGAGCTTGTGCTCCCTCACTGGCACAGTGTACAGGACACTTGGATTAATGTGTTTTTAAATTATTTCCGACTAGCACAGTCATATTGCGTTGCTTTTTAGATTTCTTTGTTTTCTTTCTTTTTGGTCTGTTAAAAACTATTATTTATTGCTGCATACAGTTAACATATCACACAGGCTTAGTCATATATCACACAGTTGAGTTAAAAACACCACCTTTTTTTCTGAATGTATATGAAATATATATAATTACATATAGTCACAATTATAAATATAGAATATCATAGATTATGTATACTATTCATACAAAATGTATATATATTATTCTGTATATAAATAGAATGTTTATATTCAGAAAATTCCAAAAAAATGAAGTGACGTGATCCTGATTAATAGGCTCAAAAGTAACTGTGGGCTCATTCCTAATTTGGAGTTGCTTGTCCACTCTACTCACCATTAGCTGTCCCCCGCCCCCAAATCAGTATTCACTCCCACTCATGTAATCTAGCGGTTGTGGTGTCCAGAGCTGGCTGCCCTGGGCCATGTCACCTGCAACGGGAACTTGCTTCCTGCCCGGCAGGCGGTGTCGGCCAGGCCTCCCGCGTCTGCACCGGCACCTTCCTGAGGCCTGGACAGTCCTTTCCTGGAGGTTAAGCTGAATGACTTGGCCAGCAGCTCGTGACTCTTTTTTCCCTTGTCGCCTTAATTTCATGCCAACCTTCTCTGGGATGGTGGAGTTCTCAATACAAAGGCCCCGTGCCCGCCAGCGGAGCAGCTCTAATCTGTGTTGCCTGGGAGGATTACGGGGAGATTTGGAGGTCACTTGAGCCACCCTAGGTGGGAAGGCATGAGCTCCGTAAGCAGTGCTGGAACTAAGCCACCAAGGGCTGGGGCGGTTGGTTTGGAAGGAAACAGAGCTGATCTTTGAAAATGTTAAATGAATTGCTAACATTTAAAACTTGGGTGCACTCACAATAAGAATTCAGATCACTTATTCTTTTGAGAAATGGGGAGGTCTGGCCATCCTGGGCCTGCTTTCTCATGTGGCTACAGGAAAGTGGCCTGAGCCAAGGGCAGGCTGCCCTGTTGGCAGGACTGAACTTTCTCGTTGGCCACTCACACTCCTCGTGGTGCAGAAAGGGCAGCAGAAGCCCTTGGAGGGCCACACAGAGTCACCCAGCAAAACGTGCCGGACAGTCGCTGTGTTCCAGGCACGGGAGCAGCAAACGCAGACACGGCCCCTGCCTTTGGGTACTGTAGGAGATAAAGTAGATAGTAGTCAAGTGGACACGTATTAATCATTCAACAAATATTGATTGAGCCCTACCATGTGCTAGACGCTATCCTAGCGAGAGACAGAGCAGTGAAGGAGGTCAAGTCCCCAATCTCCTGGCGCTCACACGAGGACGGGGAGACAGACAACAAACAACATAATCTAAGTAAAACACATTTGTTAGAGAGCGGTAAGGGCTGTGGATGGGAACGGCCTGACAGCGGTCGGGGGGGGGGGGGGCACTGGGCGAAAGAAGGTGAAGGGATGAGCCACAGAGTATGTATGCAGGGCCCGTGGACACGGACACCGGTGTGGTGAGGGCCGGGGCAAGGGGGTGGGGGGCGAGGGGGAGAAATGGGGACATCTGCAATAGCGTCCACAATAAAAATAAAGAAAAAAAAAGACTATGGATAAACATAGTTGAGAGCGGAACCAGGATTGGTGGTAGGGGCTGCCATTTTATGTCCAGAGGTCGGCGAAGGTCACAGAGAGGGTGACGTGCGGGAAGAAGAGAGTCAGGGAGGGAGGGAAGGAGGCATGGAGATATCTGGAGGAAAGTGTTTCAGGCCGAGGGAGCAGCCAGTGCAAAGGCCCAGAGGTGGGGTCGTGCCTGGGCTCTGGTGGAGCGAGGAGGCCAGTATGGCTGGAGGAGCCTCGCAGGGGTCGGGGGGGAGCTGTGCTCAGGGGGTTGTGCGGACGCAGACTTCTCCCGACATGAGCTGACCAGCCTTGTCACCCGACCCGCACTTTCACAGGACCTGGCACCTGCTCCGTGCAGAACAACACGGTGGGGCAGAAGAGCACTGGGAAGCCACCACTATCCCAAGACTTGGAGCAGGATCAGAGCAATGGAGAGGGAGAGAGTGGTCAGACCCAGGACACATTTTGATGGTGGAGATGGACGGGTGGATTGCGTGGGGACAGCAGGAGGAAGGAAGTCCCCTGTCTGTTCTTTGTTTTGTTTTTATTTTGCCAAGTGGTGGGAGGCAGCTGCCGGGAGGCAAGCTGAGAATCCCATCAAACAGCGGGTCGAGGGAGCCCAGGAGTTTGGACTGAACATGGTACATCTGAGAGCCTCTGTGGCCTAAGTGACATCCAGAGGTAGTGGCCAGTTGAACCTGGAGTTGACGGCCAGGAGGGAGCTGGTGCGTAGTTGCCGACGCTGGGTGTTTAAAGCCCGAGGGGCTGAAGGAGACGTGAACGGAGTGAGTGCCAAGGGGAGCGGGGGCGCCGGCCTGCGGCGGGAGCAGCGGGAAGGGGCCCGCCCAGCAGGACAGACCAAGCGGGCCCGCGGCGGCCAGGACAGCGGGCGGGCGTGGGGGCCGCACGCCCATGTGTCTCGGGAAGGAGGAGCTGTGTCGAGCGCTGCTGGCAGGCTAAGAGCATTGACCGCTGGGTTTAACAAGGTGGAGGGGTCAGCCTCTTCTCATCTCTGGTTCACACCGAAATACATCAGAAATACATCAAGCGCTGTGGCACTGTCTCCAAGGTGGTCCCCAGCGATTCTTCCTGCCACACGAACAGGGCTGACCTGTTACCCAATCAGATGTGGCAGGAATGGAGGCGTGTGACGCCCGAGGCTAGGTCCTAAAAGTCAGGTGTCCTGAATTAGATAGTGGTGGTGATTGCACAACTTGGTGAATATACTAAAAAAAACAAAACAAAAAACACACACACTGAATTGTATACTTTTAAAGGGTGAATTTTATGGTATGTGAGTTTATCTTAATAAAAGAAAAAACTATAGCCTGGCCAGCGTGGCTCAGCAGTTGAGCATCAACCTAGGATCCAGGAGATTGTGGTTCTATTCCCGGTCAGGGAACATGCCCGGGTTGTGGGCTCGATCCTCTGGGGGGCATGCAGGAGGCAGCCGATCAATGACTCTCTCATCATTGATGTTTCTTCTCTCTCTCCCTTCCTCTCTCTGAAATCAATAAAGATTTTTAAAAAGAAAGGAAAAAAACTATATATATAGTGGAAAAAAGTTGTTGAGATGATATGGGTCAGATCAGTCATGTAAGTTACCACAATACATGTAATAAAGTGAGTTATTCTTCTTAAAAAAAGACACTGTGGCTGCCATCCCGCCCTCCCTCTCACTTGGTCAGGGGAAAGCCCGTGTCATGTCAGGAGGGCACTCAGGTGGCGCCCCAGAGAGGCCAAGGTCTCCTTGCAGGACTCCTGGGGAAGGCCGTTTTCTCCATGCAATAGCACATAGTGCACCACATGCCTGAGCAAAGCAACAATACTGGTCTCTGGGTTCTGAGGGGGTTCTGAACATGCCACCCCAATATATGTCGGGTTGGCGTATTAGCTATTTTGAATCAAAAGCACTTGAAAAACAGCAGGTGCAAGAAGGGCTCCCTGCCCCGCCGCCTTGTCCTCCCGAAAGCAGGAGATGAAGCTCCCACCTGAACGATGCCCTCCCTGCTCCTGGCGGGAAAGAACATTCCTATCGGCGGAGATGGGGGTCAGGGCCAAGGAGCCTCTGCACAGACTGGGTCAGAAAGAATCCTTACCCATAAATAAGTCAATAACTAAATAACCTTTCCTTCCTTTTGTCTCCCTTAAATTCTAGTTACTTTTCACAATTCCTGCTCTTTGTTCAGCCTAGTATATAAGCACTCGGGCCTGCCTCCTTCTTGGGTCTTCATCTTCCTCCCGTGAAGGCTCTGCAGTGCACGTCAAAACATTATTAAATACAAGTCGTGTGCTTCTTCCCCCGTTAACCTGTCCTGCATCGACTTAATTCTCCAGCTCGGCCCGAGACCCGAAGAGCACAGAGGAAAAGTTTTGCCTTCCCTACAATATTATCCAGCTTACTTAGCAGCCATATTTTCTTTTCTTTACAGTGAAATATTGCTCACATTGCCTTCCATGCTTTGTCCTTAGATATGGTTCCACCCAAGAGAGGACCATAGTCAGGGATCGAGGTCCATGTGAGCTGCTGGCCTGAGTCTGCCCGGGTAGGATCACGCGGAAGGCCTGGCTGTGGTCAGTTGGCCTTAGGAAAGGGGGTCAGGCGTTCAGAGGACCGAGCAGCCCTGGGGTGGGGGGAGAAACTGAGATTCTGGCCCTGGGGCTTGGGGTAGGCAGGCTCCAGGAGGAGGGCCGGGAGCTGAGACTTCCTTTCCTTTTCTCTCCTGCCACACCCCTGTTCTCCTTGGTCTCCCCACCATCGTCCCCACAGCTCCCATTCATTGAGAATTTTCCTCAACTTGCTACATGTACAATATACATACATAAACTGTCACATGTGTATATGTGCATGTATGTATACACACATGTAAACCTTTAAAACAGCCCAGTGGGGTAGGCACTGCTATTAGCCCCATGTTATAAATGAAGCACTAAGGTCTAAGGTACAGAGAGGTTAAGGAACTTGGCCAAGGCCAAGGTGGAGGACACCTGGGTTTGGACCGAGACGGCCGTGTTTCGGGTTTCACCTGCTTAACCACGATGCAGCCCGTTGAACGGATTATCAAGTGAGGGGCGTCATTCGAAAGCTTTTTAAAGACATGCACCTTTGACTGAAACCGCATCTGGGAATATCTCAGGCCACCAATCCTTGCGACTTTTTTAATACTAAAACTGTTGCAGCAACAAAAATAGCACTGTTGCAATTCTTAGAAACAGCACTGTAGGCCAGGACATTAACATCTCCCGAAGTGGCTTTGCGATGAGTAATTGCTAATTACAAGTAAAATTTAAAAGGGGAGGAGGGTAGCTTTTTGAGTAAACAGCGCTAGACACGGGGTGTGTTGGGTGAAGGATCGGGATGCCACGGAAGTCTTTCCAGCCTGGCTGTACAAGAAAAGGGAGCCCTTAGCCTGCTATTTTATGTTTGATCGTGTCCTCCTGTTAATAAACGTGCAGGGCTCCTATTGGGCAAGCTCCTGGCCGTGCTGTAAAAAGGCATTGTCCCCAGAAAATATTTAAATTTCAAACGCATGCTTAATATGCCAAAGCCCAAGCTGGTAGGATTCTCTGCATAACTCGGGTGATTTCATTTCACTCCATCTCTTCAGAGTTCTGCAATTGGGTTTTGACCACCACCCCCTGTCCCCAAGTCCGTCCGCCTTTCTCTCTGCAATCTGCTAGGGGCAATTAGCCTGAAAGATGTACCTCTGTGCTCTGGTTTGGTTTAAAAAGGCATTCATCTTGGTTATGGGGAATAGTCTATGCTAATGTGTGTTTTATTTCCAGCAAGTCTCATTGATCTGCACTTTCCATTCGTCCTTATTAATGTCCAGCAGCCCAACTTTTAAAGGGTCAGATTTCAAAGAGACTGCATCATCTCCTTGGGATGTTGGCCCCCCTCATATTTCTGGAAACATAAGTAGGGGAGCTGGTCCCTGATCCATATGCATGGTATGGTTCCTGAGAGCATCCCGCAGCCCTGGAAGCCAAGGAGAATTTCTCCAGGTGGCTGTAAAGGTTTTACAGACTGCTTGGCTGAGGGGGGGGGGTCAAAACCACTTTTCTGAATTTGAGCATCTGTCTTCTGTTTGGAGACTACTTAAACTTAACATCTCAATAGTTGCCTAACCTCAGTGCTGTTCTGCTACTTAGGGAAATTCTCAATTTCCTCACCTCGATGCTAATGACAGCAACAGAAACTTAAAAGCCAAAAAGATCATTCCAACCTGCGAAGTTATCTTTTAAAAATAAATTTCATATTCCGGAATAATTTTAATGTGACAGGAAAACTACAAAGACAGTATTGAGAGTTCCCACACGCTCTTCACCCAGTTTCCCCTAGTTGTGGCATCTTACGGACCATGGTACCTGTGTCAAAATTGAGAGCAAAGTTCCCACTGGTGTCCTGCTTCTGTTCCAGGATCCAGTCCAGGAACCCACACTGCATTTTTACTAATTCTTTTAAAAAATCTTATTTTGGCCCTAGCTGGTTTTGCTCAATGGTTAGAGTGTTGGCCTGTGGACTGAAGGGTCTGGGGTTCGATTCCGGCCAAGGGCACGTACCTCGGTTGCAGGCTCCCTCCCCGGCCCCGGTCGGGATGCGTGGTTGGGTGTGTGCGGGAGGCACCAATCAGTGTTTCTCTCTCTCTCTCCCTTCCACTCTCTCTGAAAAGCAACGGGAAAAATATCCTTGGGTGAAGATTAAAAAAAAAAATCTTACTTTGTTTTCATCATGTTGGCCTCACTACAGCATCAGGTTTCCTCTTTCTTTCCTTCCTGTTTTTGTTTCATTTTGTCTTGTTTTTGCCATGCCATTAAAAACCACGGAAGAGTAAACCTTCTGAAAGGAACCCTAGAGCCTATTTATTTCTGTATTTTCTAAATGCTGGTACCCATCCCCCTGCTGGCACAAACAAGATAATTTTAGGCAGTGCGCCCACCAATGAACTTTCTTATTTACGTAGTTATGAGTATATTTTAGTGGCTTTTAGAAAAATATATAACAAGCCAATAAGACCATTTTACAGACATTATTTCCAAGAATGAGACTAAATGTAAAAAAGTGAATTATATAAAGACTGTTAAAGGAAAATATTAAGCGAGTGATTGTACAAGTGACTCGCAGGTAAGTTAAATTCTGGGAGAGGAGCGCTTAAAGGACTGAAATTGGGAAACGCTGGTCTTTCAGATCCTTCCTTAAGCACCTGAGGAAACTGAGGCCCAAGAGGGAAGTGGCTTGTGCCCCACAGCTGCCCAGCCCACTCGCTCATCGCTAAGTCCCGGCTGGGTCGCCCCCTCCCTGCCCCCGCCCCCTGGCCTCTGCAGGGCCAGGGCTGGTTCCTAGGTGGTCCCCTGCATCCTGCCAGGTGATGGCCGCAGGTACGGGCTGGTCCATGGAGATCATTCTGGTCCATGAGACTTGGGAGCAAGTCTGCCAGGGGCTTCGGGAAAGTTTTCTTCTTAATAAAGAACACAGTCATCCCTAGTGGACAGGGCCGATCACCCCTGGCCCTGTGCACAGAGTGCCACCCAGCCATGCAAAAGAGCTGCTTCTGTAGCCCACTCCGCAGGGATGGCCAGGGCATGTGGCTGGGTGACAAACCTAGGAAAAGCGTATATAGCAGATGCTACTGTCCACCTAAGAGTGGGGGCGGGGTTACAAATCCATATACATATTCGCCTCTGTGAAAAAATAAATAACAGAAAGATGAACCGAAAACTTAAAAACTAGTTACAGATAAGGGAAGGGAGGAAAGAGAGCAAAGGCAGGCCAGAACTTCTCTAAAAGCTACTTGGTTTGGTACATTTTATTTTCATTCCATCTAAGTATTTCACATAATTAAAACTTACATTCGCCCTGGCCAGCGTTGCCCAGTGGTTAGAGCGTCGGCCTGCACGCCGAAGGGAATGGCAGGTTCGAGTCCCGGTCAAGGGCACGTACCTGGGTTGCAGGGTCCATCCCCGGCGAGGCAGCCAATCCATGTGTCTCTCACATCAGTCTTTCTCTCTCTCTTTCTCTTTTCCTCCCTCCTTTCCACTCTCTCTAAAAATCAATGGGGAAAAAAATATATCCTCAGCTGAGAATTAAAAAAACAAAACAAAACAAAAAAACACATTCAACTTTTTAAAAAGCAATCCGCAAAATTTGGAAAGAAAATGAAGAAAACAAACCTACTATAGTATATTTTCTTGGTAGCATAACTACACAGAGGGGAAAGATTTCAAGGGACTTAAAACGCATACTTTGTATATCCTCGGTGGGGTGTATGTGCCCCAGGGACAAAAAGAAGTGCAAAAAAGTGCATCTTAAAATCAGTTTTTCCCTAATTACATTGTCGGCGCTCAGGTTAGTACTGCTATTCATAGACGGTTATGTGCGAATTGTGGGATAAGCAAATATTTGTATCTTAGGCAAAATTATCACCTTCAAAAAAGCCTTAAAAAGAAAATCTCATTGCAAATGAATACGTATAATTCTATAAAATGTTGGAGAAGGCAAGTCACCTTGATAAAAATCACCTGTAATCTTATTATGCAGAGATAATCAGTATGAATGTCTCGTCTCTATCTACAGCTATGTCCATCTTTTACAAAAATGACCTCTTTCTGAATATATGTTCAGCAACCTTTTTTCCCCCCCAACTTTTTATTACTACATTAAGTTTTTTTTAGATTCCTAAGCGTTTTTCTGCATCTGCTACTTTATAAACTCCATGAGAGTGGGGCCTTTGAACAGTATTTCTCGAACCTTATTAAGGTACCGCAATCTCAGATATTGCCGTATGTGCACAACAGGTTATTGATTTCGTGTTTTCCTTTAAACAGCTCCCACTTTTCTCTCTTAGCCTCACCTTATGCTATTGCCTTCTTGAAATTATAGCTTGCTAAACTAGGTGTATATGCTTCCGACATGAGCTCCTGTAAATACATAACTAATACAGTGTAAATGTTCACCTGTGTGTGGGTGCCTGTCATCGTGTGGACAGCCAGAGGGGTGCCTATCAAAGTTGTACAGCATCATATTTCAAGGCTACACAGGTTTTAGGTTTTTTCATTATTGTGTGTCCATTCTATGAGTTTTTACGCACTTTCAAAGTTGTGCAACCCCCCCCCCAATCAGAATACAGAACAGTTCCGTCAGCCCCAAGTCGTGCCCCCCCCCCCTTTGTGGGCCTCGCCTCTGGACAGCCCACGGTCTCCTACTGTTGGGTCATCAAGTTGTTTCCTAGTTTTCTCTTTGATGATTAACTCGCTTCCTTTCAGTATTGTTGTGTTTGAAGCCCTCTGGGATAGCTTCAGATTGTAATCAATCTGGGGTTTCCAAGCACTTATATAAATAACCAGAGGGACATATCTTATCTGGCTTTTCTTCTACTTTAATTCTGTCTCCCCCAAGACTTTATGCATTTATAAGGAGGTCCTGGTTTCTGAGCACAATTAAATAAAGACAAACAGTATATATACTTCAAAGATGGAATATCTCTGGACTGGGAATTCTCTCTAACATTCTCTCAGCCCCTCTCCATCCTGTCGAGGTTGGCAATCCAGCCCTTCTGCTAACAATACCTCCCAATACAAGGGTCATCTCTCAGTAGCCCGTGCCCATGAGACATCACGCGTCAACCCCTGCACTCTCCAACGGACCCCTGAATGCCTCAAAGCCCTTCGCCACCTACCTTTCCAGGCAGTGGGTCCGAGTTAGCATCCAGCTGAAATGTATTTGCTATTCTAACTCTGTCTTAGGTTGAGGTTGAAATAATGTCTCCATCTTGACCTGCTGGGTCTCTAGACCCACAAGCCTTCAATCCTCACTCCTGAGTTCACTTATCCCTGCGGTAGACTGACTACCTAACTGAGAGACATGCGGTGTTGTGGAATAATATTAACAGCTATTGTTTATTGAGTGTGTGCTGGGTGCCAGGTACCGTGTGAAACATCTGATGTGCGCTGCCTCTTAATCCTCAAAAGGAGTTGCATCCATTTTATGATGAAGACATTGAGACCTAGCTAGAAAAAGAGGAAGGGTCTGGCCCAGGGAGGGGACTTGGTCCAGATCAGTAGAGTGATTGGATTCCTGTTATCTGGTTGTGCCTGCATATTGTGTACAGCCAACCACTATATACTGTGTAGAGGTATATAATTGGAGTCTATATTTGAAGGTAAATAAATTTATTATTTGATCTTTGGCTGACAGCTCCTGATAATCCACATCCAGATTAAAGCAGAGAAAGCCACATCACCCAGAGATACTGAAATGGGGACAGATGGAGTCCCTCGTAAGTTGAGATGCCTCCTATTGGGGTTCGGTAAGTCTGTTTTACTATATATTAACACGGGGTAGCTGAGATGACATTTTTGGAATTTTCTGCAAGGAAGAAGGATATGTGAGTCTAGGTGATTCTATGAGATTGGCAGCCAGTGAAGTTGTGCAATAGACTGTGCTTGTCTTCCCAGCAAGGTTCTCTTCCATGGCCACCCAGCTTCCTGTGTGTGTATATTGTTGTTTTTTTAAATTAAATTTATCGCGGGGACAATGGTTAATATGAACATAGAGGTTTCAATTGTAGGTTTCTATGTTACAAGATCTGTATGTTGCTCTGTGTGCCCACCACCCAAAGTCATATCTTTTCCCATTACCATATATTAAGACCATCTTCACCCCCCCACCCCCTTCCCTCTGGTAACACCACATGCTGTTTGTATCCACAAGTTTCAGTTTTATATTGGTTTTGGGTAATTTTAATATTCACAAACTATAGCAGTACAATTTGTGAAATTGCATCTTAGGTGGAAATTTAGTTTTGGAGCCAATGTAGAAAGTAAAAAAATACATACAGTCAAAAAATTACCCTTAAAAAATCCCTTTACAAATAAAATACAGTCTTTGTGCACATGATACCTGTCAGCCTAAAAGTAGAAGCCCAAAGTGAGAGGCAACAGCTTTTACTTGAGATCAAAATAATAGCTATTTGGGAAACACTGATTCAGGCAGAAACCCAAATAGTGGTTAGATTAGGAGAAAAGGCAAGGAGTATTTATGAGAAAGGGAAGGGAATCAATTACATCAATAGAAGGTAGGCATTTCTATTAGTGCAGATAAGCTAATTCTAAACAACATTTAAAATTTTCAGTCCAGTAGCCATCAGTTGGTAATCATAATATCTGCTTTCTTTAAAAAAAAAAAAAAAAAAAATATATATATATATATATATATATATATATGTTTTTATTGATTTCAGAGAAAGGAAGGGAGATAGAGAGAGAGATAGAAACATAGATCAGAGAGAAACATTGATCGGCTGCCTCCTGCACATCCCCCACTTGGGATGGAGCCCGAAACCCAAGCATGTGCCCAAAACCCAAGCATGTGCCCTGACCAGGAATCGAACTAGCAGCCTCCTAGTGCATGGGACAACACTCAACCAACTGAGCCACACAGGCCAGGCAGTATCTACTTTCTTGTTATCTTTGCAAACAGTTCTTTGGCACACAAGGTTGCTTTAGGCTCAGTCCAAAGATTATTTTGCCCTGTTTTAACATTCCAAAGGTCTGAGTCATAAGATATGCAAGATAGTTCCTCTGGGATGGCAGCTTCAACTCCATTTTAAAGTGGCTTTATTTATATATTATTTTTTTTACAAACCTTCTCTTAATAAATCTGATATAACCCATTAGTCCTGTACAGCAGGAAGCACTGAGTGTTTGATAGGCCAAGAGCCAAATGAAGAAGTGGACACACTTTGGGTATTAGTTTTTCCATCCACAATATTCATAGGTTGAAACTCTCAATACCTTTTTAACCAAAATGACCTATGACTCCAAGAAACATACTGGCTAGACAATAAGCATTTGGTAACTGCCTATAAGAAGCAACACCATAAAAGCCAGGCATATAGAGAAAGTAAACAGTTGTTCATTCATAAAATGTTGTCAATGAATCCAGTATTTTAACACAATGCTTCTCAAGCCCTTCACTACTTTAAAATATTCAAACAGATGGTACATGCACAGATTTCCACTTCTGGTCATGATGGAGTAACAGGGACCGGATCTGTCCTCGTTTCTAAATTAAGAAACTGTGCTAAATTTACGAACCCTACATTGGGCGGTAGAAGGATCAAGGCTGGGTTACCTGAGAAAAAGGAAACCAATTCGATGGCCCCTGTGATTGCTGGGTTTCTGCCTGGAGCACAGTCAAGAATGCAGAGTACAGAGGAGGACCTCCTACACAGGGTGGCTGTCTTTTTAAGTTAAGAAGACAGATATAGGAGTTTAGAAAGTCTGAGGTAACTGTAAGTTGTAGGGCAGAATTCCAGAGTGAAAGGAACCACACAGAGAAAGAGCTCCAGTAAACTATGCAAGAGTCCCTTTCAGTCTTTGCTGAATACTAAGATGTGTGTGCAGACAGTGAAGTTCCACAATCCTGGGGAAAGTGTGACTGAGAAGCTATAAGTTGAACAATTTTCATATCTCAGGGCTAGAAATTGTTCAAGTACCTACCAGCCCAATAGGAAAGTTCTCATTGATCTCTCAAGATAGTTAGTAGAGACCACAAAAGGCCACATTTTAACAGTGAGGCTAAGTTATCCCTAGACTTTTCTAATTCTGTCCTAATAAAGCTTAAAAGGAAGCCCCAAAAGGATCACACTGAATTGCAGGTACCTTAATTTCCCGCTAGAACAAAGCCCAACATTCTTTAAAGGAAGGCTACAAAACGCAGATATTCAGCAATTTAAAATTGCAATGTCCAACGCCTACTAAAAAATTACTAGGCACACCAATACACAGGAAAATATGACTCATAACCAGGAAAAATATTCAGTCAATAGAAGCAGACCCAGATGGAAGAGAAGATGAAATTTGTAGGCAGGGGCATTAAAAACAGCTGTTATAACTCTGTTCAGATATTTAAAGGAAAACATGAACAGTGACGAGAGAAATAGAAGATTAAAAAAGAACTAAATGGAACAGCTAGTGATGAAAATATATAATATCTGAAGTGGAATATTCACTGGATGATATTAACAGTAGATTAGACACTGCAGAAGAAAAGTTCAGTGAACATGAAGACATAGCAATTAAAAAAATATCCAGCTGGCCCGGCCGGGCATGGCTCAGCAGTTGAGCATCGACTTAGGATCCAGGAGATTGAGGTCCGATTCCCGGTCAGAGCACATGCCGAGGTTGCGGGCTCAATCCCCAGTCAGGGGCGTGCAGGAGGCAGCTTATCAATGCCGACTCATCATTGGTGTTTCTATTTCTCTCTCTCCCTCTCCCTTCTTCTCTCTGAAGTCAATAAAGATATATTTAATATATATATATCCAATTGAAGGACAGAAAAGAAAAAAGACTGAAAAACGTGAACAGAGTTACGGTGACCTCTGGGACAATATCAAATGGTCTAACATATGTGTAATTGCAGTCTCAGAATAAGAGGAGAAAAGTGGGGGGGGGGCAGAAAGAATACTTGAAGAAATACTGGCCCAACTTTTCAAAATTTGATGAGAGCTATCAAGTGACAGAAGCAAGAAACTAAATGAACCCAAAGCAGGATAAAAATAAACCATACCCAGATATATTATCATTAAATTTCTGACAACTAATAACTAAAAGAAAATCTTAAGAGCAGCCAGAAAGCCCGGCCAGTATTGCTCAGTGGTTGAGCATCAACCTGTGATCCAAGAGATCATGGTTCTATTCCTAGTCAGGGCACATGCCTGGCTTGCAGGCTTGGTCCCCAGCAGGGGGCGTGCAGGAGGCAGCTGATCAATGACTCTCTCATCATTGATGTTTTTATCTCTCTGTCCCTCTCCCTTCCTCTCTCTGAAATCATTAAAGACATTTTTTTTTAAAAAATGCAGCCAGAAAAAAACACATTTAATATACAAGAGAAGAATTGTATTTCCTGCCAAATATTATGCAAACCAGACACAATGGAACAATATCTTTAAAATTATGAAACTATTGTCCTAGCAGTTTGGTTAGAGCGTCGGCCCTCGGACTGAAGGGTTCTAGGTTTGATTATGGCCAAGGGCACGTACCTTGGTTGCAGGCTCAATCCCCAGCCCTGGTTGGCTCAAGAGTGGGAGTCAACCAATCGATGTATCTCTCTAGCATCAGTGTTCCTCTCTCTCTCTCTTTCTGTCTTTCTTTCTTTCTTTCTCTCTCTCCCTTTCACTCTCTCTGAGAAGCAATGAAAAAATATCCTCGGGTGAGAATTTAAAATAATTAAGTTAAATTAAATGCTGAAACTGTCAGACCTAGACTTCAATACCCATTGAAAATATCTTTTGAAAATGAATGCAAAATAAAGATTTTTTCAAACTAACAAAAGTGAAAGAATTTGTCACTAGCAGAATGTACTGCAAGAAATTATAAGGAAAATTTATCAAATGGAAGGAAAATGATACCAGATAGAAAATTAGATCTACATAAAGGAATAAAGAATCCTGAAAGTGGTAAATGGGCGGGTAAATATAAAATACTCCCCTCCCCCCATTTTTAACGTCTTTAAAAGATCTTTGTAATTCAGCATGGGAAGAGGGGGAGAAAGAAGTTTTACAGTGGAAAATCTCACAAATACAACCTTGGCCAGGTACCCTAATTTAATATCAACAGTGGTAAGTCATGTTGATAGTATGTACCCTTGAGATGATGTGATAAGAATGACTTTACCTCTGTGGTCTTCCTTCCACAAACATATTACATCAGACAAATCCCAATTGAGGGCAGTCTACAAAATACTTGATCAGTACTCCTCAAAACTGTAAATTTCAAAAAGCAAGGACAGTTTGAGAAACCGTGACAGCCAAGAGGAGCCTAAGGAGACATGACAGCTAAATGTCATATGGAATTCAGGATAGGGGCTCTAGCACAGAAGAAGATTAGATAAAAACTAAAGAAATCTAATGAAGTATGCACTTTAATTACTAATAGTGTATCAATACTGGATCATTAATCATAATAAATGTACCATCCTAATGTAAGATGTCAGTAATAAAGGAAACACGATATGGGATATATGGGAATGCTTAGTACCATCTTCACAACTTTTTCTATAAACCTAAAACTGTTCTAAATTAGGGTGTTTTTTTAAAAAAAATAATCAATTGTTTAAAGCGAAAATAAAGTATTTTAGAATTTATAACATAAGTAGCAATAAATAGTCATGACAAATATAGCACAAAAGACATGAAGGATAAATGGAAGTACTTTGCTACAGGGTTTTTAGATTATATGTGAAGTGCTATAATATCATTTGATGATAGACTATGATGTTAAAGATGTGTATTATAGGCCCTAGAACAACCACTAAAAAATAAAAGAGTAATAATTCAAGAGTAGATATAAAATGAAATCCTAAAAATAATTCAATTAATCTAAAAGAAGGCAGGAAAAAGAAATAAAGAACAGGTGAAACAATAGAAAGCAAAGAACAGGATGGTAGATTTAACTTCGACCATATGAAAAATTACTATAAGTGTAAATGACCTAAACATTCCAATTAAAAAGTCAGAGATTATCAGTTTGAATAAAAAGACAAGATTCAAATATTTGCTCTCTCCAAGAAACCCACTTTAAGTGTAAAGACATAGATTAGAAGCAAATAATTTAAAAAGATACACCATGCAAATACTAAGCATAATAAAGTGGAGTGGCTAAAGCACCAGGAATAAAATGGGACATTTGAAAATGAAAATGGGGTCAGTTTACCACATGATACAATCCTAAATGTATATGTCCTTAATTACATGGGGCTGAAAGAATTATACATGGACATCATATGGAACTCAAAACAAACAAAAATATGAATTGTTTGACACATGGACTGGGAGTTAACCCGGGGGATAAATTCCTATAAATTGAATACTGGATCAATGTAAGTATTGATTTAAAATTTGATAAATTCTGCCAAATTTTTCTCAATGAGAGATGGTCAAGTAAAGGAACAATTCCCGTTAATGATAACCTAATAAGAATAAAAAATAGCCTGGCCAGTGTGTCTTAGTGGTTGAGCGTTGACCCATGAACCAAGAAGTCAATGGTTCCATTCCCTGTCAGGGCACACACCCGGGTTGTGGGCTTGATCCGCAGTAGGGGGCGTGCAGGAGGCAGCCAATTGATATTTCTCTCTCACATCAATGTTTCTCACTGACCCTTTCTCTCTCTCTCAAATCAATAAAAACATTAAAAATTTTAAATTTAAATTTAAAAGAAAAAGAATAAAATGTAGCCCTGGCCGGTGTGGCTCAGTTGGTTGGAATGTCGTCCTGTGCACTGGAAGGTCGTGGGTTCGATTCCTGGTCAGGGCACATCCCCAGTTGGGGGCTCAATTCCCGATTGGGATGGATACGAGAGGAAACTGATTGATTTATCTCTCTCACATTAGTGTTTCTCTCTCTCCCTCCCTCCCTCTCTAAAATCAAATTTTAAAAAAAAATTTTTTTTAAGCACCTACTGTGTGCCGAGCTATTCCCATTTATTAACTTTTTACTCTCATCAGAGAGGCACTCTGCTTCTGTTCCATTTTATAGAAGACTGTTGGAGTAGAGGCTTATAAAAGGAACTGTGAGTGCGGGGAGGGCAGACTGCAAGTTTGTTTCTCACAAATCCTAGAAATCTTCACTTACTCACGTTTAAATTTTTCCTGCATGATTGGATAGTTAAAAATGGAGACTAAAGGCCCTGACCGGGTAGCTCAGTTGGTTAGGGCATCATCCCAATATGCCAAGGTTTCGGGGTCCATTTGTGGTCAGGGCACAAGAATCAGCCAATGAATGTATAAATAAATGGAACAACAAATCGATGCTTTTCTCTCTCTCTCTTTCTCTTTCTCTCAAATCAATAAATTTTAAAAATTTAAAATAAATTAAAACGGGGACTAGAGTCGCCAATGTTTCCTTCTCCTGCAGGATTTCTTTGCTTTGCTATTTTAGCTCCAGAGGCTGGAAGCTGCATTCCAATGAAGTTTTCTTAATGAATATTGAAATGTGAATTTCATATCGTTTTTCAGGCATCATGAAATAACCTTCTTTTGATTGTTTCTCAGCCATTTGGTTAAAAAAACCTGCTTCACCTTTTCTGTGTGTTTACACAAATTGAACAGTGTGCCCCTCCCTTTTAAAGATTTTCAACCACCCCCGTACCCCCCCCCACCCAGCTTAACTTGTTTCCTTCCATTGTGAAAAGAAAATTCCATGAATGCAGAAGCTGAGACACATGAATTTTGTTTCTCCTCAAGGTGCTTACCTAAGATGAGCTTTGTGATTGGAATGCAAAGAGCCATCAAAAGGAATCTCAATCGCATTAGAGAAGATAAGCATTTATCAGATGGTTGGACAGATTGGGTGGTTAAGTATTTTCCTAAGGAAGCCACTTTCCAGGGCGTCTTCTGAGGGGCTTAACCAGCAACTGGGTGTGGCCTGCTAAATGTTGCTTTCATTTGTTTTATATTAATTTTTTTCCTATCAGTCACAGGCAGTGCAGGCCTTAGTTTTACAAAATTAATGGGCTGGGAAATCCCCTCATTTTTTTGCCCACCAAGGCAATCCCTAAGTCGCTGTGTGATCCCTGCTGTAAACACAGGGTCACCTGTGTTCTGGAATGAGGGTTTGGGACAAAGTAAAGTTATTTGGGGAGGTTTCTTCCAAGATGCGATCTGCCATTTCTGAACATAAAATTCCAAGGCAGATGGAGAGGCATTTTTAAACAATATTTGTTTTTTCTTTCCAGTGAAAGGCATTCTTAGAATTTGAAAAAGCCTACTCACTGGACAGGTTGTAATATTCATCATAATTATAAAAATGACAGGGTTTTAAAAGCCAGATGCCAACCCAGTGAGAAAGAGTTAATAGGACTTTGGGGCCGAGGAGTTGGGGAGATTTCACATCTGCAGAGGGTAACTTGAAGGCAAATCCTGACTCCAATTATAAAGCAAAGACAAAATCCCTTGAATCCTTTCAATTCATCAGTCTTCTCCGGCCAAATTGTGTTCTTTCTCCCCACCCCCTCCCACATTTCCATAAACAATATGACTATCGGCTGAGCCCCTTGGTCAGCAAATAAAAGCAGAGGGCTAAGTAAATTTACTTCCCGGCAATTATTTTTGTGAGGTCACAGAGTTAAGCATTAAAAGAATACTCCTGCAGCCAGGGGTATTCAGTAACTGTATGATTTGTGCTGCAAAACTGACAAAAGAACCCAGCCCCCCCCTTACTTTCATACCCACAGAAATCATTGACCACTGCGCCTTTGTTCCCTAAATTCATCTAAGAGGAATCTTTCACACGAACGCCCCTGCACCCAGCTAATCCCCGCCTGCTCTCAGCTTCCCAAGGAAAGCCACTTGGTCGTTTGGTCTGAGTCTACACCCGCAAATTACTGGCATAATTATGATCTTGAGAAAAAGAAAGGAAAAAAAGCAAAGAAAGAACAAAGGGGAGAAAAAATAAAGACAAATCCACCAAGATCTTTATATCCAGAGCAGGAATTAGCAAACTTTTTCTGAAAAGGGGCAAAGAGTGAATATTTTCAGCTTTGCGGCCACACGGTGCCTGTGTGAGACTGCTCAGCTCCGCACTATGCAATGAAAGGTGAAACTCTCTTTATGGACAACGAAATTTGAATGTGTATAACTTGCACATGTCATAAAAATAATATTCTTTTGATAGTTTCTTAACCATCTAAAAATGTGAAAACATTCTTAGCTAGTGGGCCCATTTGGCCTGGGGACTGTAGTGTGCAGACCCTTGATCTAGAACAAGCTGCCCTTGGAAACCCCTTTTGGTCTGAAGTCTGTGGATCATATCTGATGGGTCTCGCCACACTCACAGGGGAGTGTGAATACTTGAAAACACAGCTGGACAATGGTTTCTGCATTGTAATATCCTATTCCAAATATAATGAGGGATCCCAGGAATTGAAGCCAGAAACTGGATGGACTTCATGCCACAAACCCTGAAAAATCCTCATCAGGTTTGTAATTGCAAATTAACCATCAGAATTCCAGGAAAGGTAGCATTCTGGCCAAACAGAGAAGACTGTCACCCAGGTGCCTTCCTGTAGACCAAATAAAGTAGACCAAATGGCACTACTGACATTTGGGGCCAGATAATTAATTCTCTGTTGTTGGCTGTCCTGGGCACTGCAGGATTCGTTTAGCAGAATCCCTGGCCTTCACCTGGTAGATGCCAGTTGTATCTCCCAAGCTGTGACGACCCAAAATGTGCCCAGACATTGGATGCCTGGGGGACAAAATCACCTCCGGTTGAGAATCAGTGATCTAAATGAGCTCTGTCCTCAGGTACAATAGAAGATGTAAGATCCAGGATCCAGGCTCGGGCTGATCTTGGGGGGCAAGCAGCTGGAAGACAGACGTCCTTTGACTACAACACTCAGAAGCCCCCTCTTCGCCCTGTGTTGAGACTTCGCGGTAGTGCTAAGGAAAGGAAGAGGCCTTACCACTCCCAGGAAGACGCGTGAGAGGAAGGAGGCTGAGCTGGCTGGCCCGGGACACTGCACGGTGGCAGCCCCGGGCGCCTGGGCCGGGAGTGCCCTTCGCTTCAGCGTGGTGCTGGAGTTTTATGGCCAGCCGCTTGACAGACGTTATTGAGGCGAGTGTTGCCTGACCTACTGCTTCAACAAACCAGAAGACAAGTATTGGATATGGGTTAATAAAAGACATGAACGAACAAAACAAAACAAAAGATGAACTCTGTCAATAGAACTTTCTGTGATAATGGACATGTTTTCTATCTGGACTGTCTACAAACGGTTAGCCACTCGTGGGCACTAAGTACTTGAAATGTGCCAGTGTGCCCGAGGAGCTGAATTTAAATTTTTATTTTTAATTGTTTAAAGTTAAATTTAAGTAGCCACACGTGGCTGGTGGCTACCATATTGGATGGCGCTGCTTTAAATTTTTATTGATTGATTTGAGAGAGAGAGGGGAAGGGAGAGAAAGAGAGGAAGAAACATCTATTTGCTGTTCCACTTCTTTACGCATCCATTGGTTGGTCCTTGTATGGGCCCTGACCAGGGATCAAACTCACAACCTTGGTGTATCCGGACAACGCTGTAACCAACTGAGCTACCCAGCCAGGGCCTTGGGTCTTTTAGCTTTAGATGCCTCATATAAATGGAATTATGTAATATGTGTCTTTCTGTGATTGGCTGATTTCACTTAGCGTAATGCCCTCTAGCTTCATCCATGTTGTGGCGTATGACAAGATTTCTTTCTTTTTAAAAGCTGAATGATATTCCATTGTACGTATTTACACTTTCTTTATCCATTCATCCCTTGATGCACATTTAGGTTGTTCTGCATCTTGGCTACTGTGAATAATGTGGCAGTGACTGTGGGTGTGTGAGCATCTCTTTGAAATGCTGCTTTTAATTCTTTAGGATATCTACCCTGTATATCCTAAGCGAGCTTGCTGGGTCATATGGTAGTTGTAGGTTTAATTCTTTGAGGCACTGCCATTCTGTGTTCCGTAGTGGCTTTGCAGTCTCACCCGTGGTGTATAAGGGTTTCCATTTCTCAGCATTCTCACCAGCGCTTGTTCTGTTCTGTTGCGGGTGGATGGAGGTGATAGTGGCCAATATAATGAATATGAAACAGGTCTCTGTGGTTTTGCCCTGCATTTCTCTCATTAGTGATGTTGAGCATCTTTTCATATGCTTGTTGACCTTTATATGTCTTCTTTGGAGAAATGTCTACTCAAATCCTTTGCCCATTTTTTTAACCAGTTTATGTCATTTTTGTTATTGAGTTATAGCAGTTCTTTATATATCCTGGCTATTAAGCTGTTATCCAGTATATGATTTGCAGATATTTCCTCTCATTCCATTTCATTGTCTTTCTATTCTGTTGATGGTTTCCTTTGCTGTGTAGGAAATTTTAAGTTTGATGTAGTCCTGTTTGTCTGTTTTTGCCTTTGGTGCTTTTGGTGTCATATCTAAGAAATCATTGCCCATTCCTTTTTTTTTTTTTTAATCTTTTTTAAAAAACTGATTTTAGAGAGAGGAAGGGAGAGAGAAACATCGATTTGCTGTTTCACCTATGGATGCATTTGTTGGTTGTTTCCTGAACGTGCCCTGCCCCAGAATCGAACCCGCAGCCCTGGCGTATTGGGACAACACTCGACCCGACTGAGTTACCCGGCCAGGGCCATTGCCCATTCTAATGGCATGAAGCTTTCCCCCTGTTTTCTAGGACTTTTATAGTTTCAGGTCTCATGTTTAGATTTTGAATCCGTGCTGAGTTTATTCCTGCATGTGGTGTAAGCTCAGGGTTTAGCGTTGCTCTTTTGCATGTGCTTTCCCGGTTTTCCCAGCACATCGCAGACGCTGAGGTATCACTAGGAGCAGCATATCTTTCTGGGGGCAGGAGGAAGAACCCCTCAGCCTTAACTGAGGCCTGTTTCAGAAAGAATGGTGACTGATGAGGAAAATGAGATTGCAGCTATTTGTCAGGGAGCTCTTCTCCCCGCTGAGCGCAGTTGTTACTTTTCCCCGCCAGCAGCATCGCTGTTAAATTCCTCACCAGCGGGGAGAAATGCATGCAGGTACCCCCAGAAGCCTGCTGTCCCTGCACCAGGGCGGGTCACAGGGGGACGCCAGCGCCTCGGAGGCAGCGAGCGGCCTGAAGGAGGCCGGGTTCAGTTTGCAACAGACACAGCTCGGGCGTATAAATTGCAGGAAGCGGCCCCAGAACTAAAGATGCTCCCTCCGAAGCTCTGTCAGGAAGGGGTGGTATCCAGGACCATAAACGGCCCTGCGGCTTTTCAGGAGTTTATGAGCTCCCAGGCCTCCCCCACAATAGGCTGCAGGATGACTCTTAACACCTCATTAAGGCTGGTTCTTACCAAATGCTCATGATAAAAAGGAGCCCTAAGAGCCTGGCTCATTTTTATTCTGAATCCTCTCCTGTGGAATATAAAAAATGTCATAAAATGGAAATACAATGGAAAGCCCACATCTTAGGGAGACTCGTTAAAATTTTCAGGTGGACAAGGAGTCCGGGGAAGTCAAGGCCGGGCCCTGGGGGTGGGAAACGGTCTTCCCCTCCTGGCAAGGGAGCCTTCGAGGCCTCAATCCTGATATCACCAGCTACGAAATATTATTTTCAACTTTTTCTTCCTGGTCACGACACAGTTTTGGCACTGGGGCCTTTCCCAGGCTGTCTCTGAAGCCCTTGGTATAGTCTATCGCAGTGATTTTCACCTGATATGCACAAGAATTTATAAAAGATGGAATACCTGACTGTTTAGTCAGGGGCACTGACCTCTTTTCCCTTAGATTGTCAAATAAAAAAATGACAGCAGCCAACACAACGATAGCCTTCTGGTGTGAATTAATCCAAATTATACCTATTTTTTTGTTGAATCAACAAAAAATATATATTTTGGTGTGCCGCAGAATTTTAGTAATTAGTTTATGTGCCATGAGATGGAACAGGTTGAGGATCGCTGGTCTATGGCATCTATTAGGGCCCAAACTTTTTTTTTCCTCTCTAAAAAAGGAGCCAGTGCTAGAAAGAGGACTGTATTCATAAATCCCAGGACAGTGAGAAAGTTGCTGTACACGGGCCCTGGAAGATTCCAGAGATTCTGGTGTGAGACAATGCAGTTAATCTTGGGCCACCCCCTGTTGGAAACCCACTCAGTCACTGTTGGGCTGTGTGACCCTGGCATGGGACGTCCCCTCTCTGTGCCTGGCCTGGCCTCCTAGTCTGTAAACTAAGACTGGGAGTGGCTGTGGCTACCTCTGGGATAGTTCTGAAGACTGACTAAGAGGATGCCAGTATTATTTTTCATCGGGCAAAACAGGCAGAAAGCCCTCAGTGAGTGGCATTTAGTATCTATTCAATTCTTTCTTTCATGCATTCATTCATTCATCCATTCATTCAACACATATTTCCTGGGCGCCTGTTCTGTGCCCAGCACTGTTCCAGCATCAGACAGACACAAAGCGTGTACCCTCCTGGCTGCACCTTTCAGTGACGGTTCTCCAGTGGGCAGAAGGCAGAAGCGCCACTCTGCTTCTTGCAGGGTGCGGGACTGTCGGTGAATCCCTCAAGCTCTGGGGTGAGGGTTCCCTCGGGAACCCTAGTCTTTCCTCGGTTTAGAATGGAACCTCTCAGCCTCAGCACTGTTGACATTTGCGTCCTAATAATTCTGTGTTGGTGGAGGGGGCTGCTCCGTGCACTGGAGGATGTTTAGCCGACACCCCTGGCCTCTACCCACTAGATGCCAGAAGCAGCACCCCCCCCAAGGTGTGACAACGAAAAATGTCCCAGACACTGCCCCCGGTTGACAACCACTGCTCTGGATGAATCTAAGTTCTCCACACCCCAGTTTCCTCTCTGAGCTGGAATAACAACCTTATCTGTTTCACAGATAGTTAGACGTGAGAAGTGAATGAAATAAGGCCTTGCCGGGCACACGGTAAGCCTCAATAAAAGTGATCTACGAGCTGGACCGATGCTTTCCCATGTCCTCCCTCGGGGAGGCCTTCGTTGGGGCCAGGTTTCCCTTTGCCACAGGTGCTCTGGCCTCCGATACACCCTGCACCTGGCGGGGAGATCTCCCCTCGCCCTGCCTCGAGTGCTCCTGGCAGCGGGGCCAGCAGGACGGGCTTTGGGCAGCCACAGCCCATGGGCATCTGGGAGTGATTTATTGGCCGCTCTCCAACTTGGCTGTTGCCAATGAAAAGGTCCAGGCAGCTATAGACAATCAGACTTGACTTTTTAACACACAAATGCAATGCAGCTACAAGTCCACCCCAAAACCTACCCTCCTGGTGAACAGAAAAGCAGGCTTGCTCCCAAGTCTGTTTTTGTGGGAAGCTTCTAGAAACCTCAGAAATTCCCATTTGTGCAGGAGACCGAATAAGAAAGGAGCAGGAGAAATAAAGCAGTTCAGAGCCTGGGCTGCAGAGACGCAGCCACCTCGGAGTGTATGGCCTTGGACAAGTCACTTCAGCGTCCTGAGCCTCCGTTTTGTCACCTGCCGAACAGGAAGAGTCGTGACGCCAACCCCACTTGGCTGTGAGGGTTCAAGGAGAAAAGCAAGTGAGGGGGGATCTTGCCTGAGCCCTGGCAGAGCCCAGTAAGCGGTAGCTCAATATGGAAACAATTCTGCTGCCCTCCTGAGCCACAGACTTTGCTTGTCCCCAAGGAACAGAGAACATAGAGACATAGAGTGACCATTTCATCCAGGTTTGCCTGGGACTTAGCCCTGAACGTGTTGAGTCTCAGGACACCCCGCTGTCCCTGGCGAACAGGGATGCTTGGCCACCCCAAGGAATGACGTTGGATGTGACTTTCTGGTTCAGTCCTGGGCGGAGAGCCCAGGAGGGTGGAACTGGGACTGGCTGGTGGTTTGGGAAGAGCCCGAGCCCCCCCGCCCCCCACACCACATGGGCGCTCCAGGAGAGTATGCTTTGTGCCTGTGTTTACGAGCACTCTCCTTGAAGGTTTAATGGTCCCGTGATTTATCCTATCTGCGCGGTCGCTGCTCTAAGGAGAAACTTGCTTCTCCGAGCTTCTGCTTTCCTTTACCATCAAACCTTTCATCTTCCCTGGGAGTTGTCTCCATCCCCCATAAATAACCTCATTACGGCCACACAAAGGCAGGGCCCCGCCTGTAAGACTGGACTCCCCAAATCGTGGTTTCATAAACCAGTTTGACCAGAACCTGGGATACTTAATAGGATCTACTGGGGAGGTTTGAAATGGCTGGAAGGGTGCGGGGGGTCAGGGCTGGGGGTTGTGGAATGATGAGCTCAGAAGCACAGGAGGCCGGTTCTCAAAAGTGGCAGCTTCTCAAAGACAAGGTGTCCACTCAGTTACCTCCCCCTGCACGTCTCTGAGCACTTAAAATACAAGAATGTCTTCCCACGGGGAAATCCTATCAACGAGGTGGAGAATCATCATGTCCATTAGGACTTTCCTCATTGAGGGAAAGCCTGTAATCTGGTCTGTCCAGCATGGTAGCCACCAGCCCCAGGGACCACTGGGTACCTCAAGGGTGCTGCTGCGACCGAGGAACTTCTTCCCACAGCCTCAGGAGGTGACCTCATTTGGAAATAGGGTCATTGCAGATGTAATTAGTTAGGAGTAGGGCAGGCCCTTAACCCAGTGACCAGTGTCCTTGTAAGAAGAGAAGAGACAGAGACAGAGGAAGAGATGGGAGTGATGCAGCTGGGAGCCAAGGGACAGCAGAATCGTCAGGAGCCCCCAGAATCTGGAAGAGGCAGGGGGGTCCTCCCTAGAGCCTTCGGTGCCTGGCCCTGCTGACGCCACAATTTTGGACGTCTAGCTCCAGAACTGTGAGAGGGCAAACCTCTGCTGTTCTAAACCACCCAGTTGGTGGTCATTTGTCACAGCTGCTCTAGGGAACTATATACCCTTAAAAAGGTTCAACCAATTGGCACTCCCACCAGCCAGCACATGACATCTCCTTGGTGGCCCTTAACTCTATACCCTCACCAACACCGAATGGTATTCCTCTTAAAAAACAAACAAACTTTTTGTTTTGGAATAAAGTATAGAAAAGTTGCAAAGATAGTACCAAGTTCCCATGCACCTGCAGCCAGCTTCCCTAATGTTGACATGACCCTGGTGCTTTTGTCAAAACTAAGAAATTAGCTCTGGTGCTCCGGCTGGTGTGGCTCGGTTGGTTGGGTGTTATCTGTGCACCAACAAAGTCGCTGGTTCGATTCTGGTTCGATTCCCGCTCAGGGCACATGCCCGGGTTGCAGCCTTGATCCCCGGGTACCGGGCGTACAGGAGGCGGCCGACTGGTGTTCCGTTCTCACCGTAGTGTTCCCCTTTCTCCGCTCCCTTCCTCTCGCTCTACAAATCAATAAACTGTTCTTTAAAAAAACAAAGAAGGGAATCAACCAATGAATGCATAAATAGGTGGAACAACAAATCGATGTTACTCTCTCTCTTCCTCTCTGTCTCTAAAAATTAACTAAAAAAAAAACAAAAAACAGGTTGGGAGAAATGTGCCGTGCCACGTATTAAAAATCGTTTCATTAATCTATAGTTATTAAGACAATGTAATATTGGTGTAAGGAGAGAAAACAAGACCAGTAGAACAGAGTAGAGAGCCCAGAAATATAGCCAACATGATATGGAAAGTTATTATTATAACAAAATGGCACAGATCTGTGGAGAATAAGAAATATTCAATAAATAGTACAAGATAATTAGTTATCCAGAGGGAAAAACAAACTTAGATTTCATCCTCATGCAATATATAGACATCGATTCTAAAGGGTGAATTTTATGGTATGTGAATTATATCTCAAAACAAATATGTTCCAGGTGATTAAAGACTTAAAATAAAAGGCAAATGTTTAGGTTAAAATATTTTTATAAACTTGAGTTATGAAATGATATATTAGACACAAAAAACAGATTCCATAAATGAAAAAAATTGATAAACAACTACATTAAAATACAACAAATTGATAAATACAGCTACATTAGGGGACATCACAAAGAAATTGAAAAGATGAGCCCATCGTGTAGCTTGCCTTGCTCAGCCGTTGAGCATCAACCCAGGATCCAGGAGATCACGGCTCAATTCCCGGTCAGGGCCCATACCCGGGTTGTGGGCTCGATCCCTTGTGGGGGGCGTGCAGGAGGCAGCCGATCAAGGACTCTCTGGTCATTGATGTTTCTCTCTCTCTCTCCCTCTCCCCCCCTCTCTCTGAAATCAATAAAGACAAATTTTTTTAAAAAGAAAAGAAAAGATGAGCTAGTATCTGGGAGAATATTACAATATTTATAGTTGTTAAGAAGATTGTTCAGAATAAATAAAGAACTTACACAAATCAATAAGAAAACAAATAATGTCATAGAAAAATGGGCAAAATACATCAACCTGCATTTCACAAAAGAGGAAGCATGAATGCTCAATAAATGTATAAAGTGATGGCCAATCTCATTCATAATCAAGAAATGAAAATTAGCCCTGGCTGGTGTGGCTCAGTTAGTTGGGCATCGTTCTGAACACCAAAAATGTTGCTGGTTAGATTCCTGGTGAGGGCATGAGTCTAGCTTTCAGGATTGGTCCCCGGTGGGGAGGCGTGCAAGAGGCAGCCGATCGATGTTTCTTTCTCTTTCCCTCTCCCTTTCTCTCTCTCTAAAAATCAATAAAAAAATATTTAAAACAATTTTTAAAAACCAAATGCAAATTAAAAGCACCATATTGAAGGTTCAGGCACCTTCAGGGTGGTATGGCCTAACATATTATACTATGAGTTTTTACTTCTTAATCCCTTTACTCTTTTCACCCAGTTCCCCAACCCCGCTCCCATCTATCATCAGTCTGTTCTCTGTATCTGTGAGTGTATTTCTATTTCATTTGTTTATTTTGTTCTTTAGATTCCACATATAAGTGAAATCATATGGTGTTTGTCTTTCTCTGTCTGAATAATTTATCTTACAGTAATACCCTCTAGGTCTGTCCATGCTGTTGCAAGTGGTAAGATTTCGTTCTTTTTTATGGCCAAGTAATATTTCATTGTATTTATGTACCACCACTTTTGTATCCACTCATCTAAAGATGGGCACTTGGCTTGTTTCCATATCTTGGCTATTGTAAATAATGCTGCAGTGAACAGAGGGGTGAATATATTCTTTTGAATTAGTGTTTTGGGGTTTCTTTACCCAGAATTGGAATTGCTGAGTCATAAGGCAGTTCCATTTTTATTTTTAATATGTCTTTATAGATTTCAGAGAGAAGGGAGAGGGAGAGAGAGAAAAACATCAATGATGAGAGTCATTGATCAGCTGCCTCCTGCATGCCCCCTACTGGGGATCAAGCCCACAACCCAGGAAAGTGCCCTGCTGGGAATCGAACTGTGATCTCCTGGATTATAGGTCGATGCTCAACTGCTAAGCCACGCTGGCTGGGCAGCAGTTCCATTTAATTTTTTTAGGAACCTTCACACCGTCTTCCATAGTGGCTGCACCAATCTCCATTCCCACCAACAGTGCACTGGGACTCTCTTTTCTCTGCGCCCTCACCAGCACTTGTTGTTCGTTCATTTATTGATGGGAGCCATTCTGACAGGCGTGAGGTGATATCTCATTGTGGTTTTAATTTGTCTCTCTCCAATGATTAGTGACATTGAGCATCTTTTCATATGTCTGTTGGCAACTTGATGTTGTCCCAGAGGTCTCTTAAAGAATCCTTATTTTTTTGCCAAGCCGGGCGTGGCTCAGAGGTTGAGCATCAACCTAGGATCCAGGAGATTGTGGTTCGATTCCCGGTCAGGGCACATGTCCAGTCGGGGGCATGCAGGAGGCAGCTGATCAATGACTCTCTCATCGATGTTTCTAGCTTTCTCTCTCTCCCTCTCCCTTCCTCTCTCTGAAATCAATAAAGATATACTTAAAAAAAAGATTCATGACACTGGATCACATCCATTCTTATAAAAAAAAAAAGAAAAGAAGAATTCTCATTTTTATTTTTTTATTTTTTGCTACTCTGGGTGTTTTCTGCTAACTTGTCTACCAAATCACTGATTCTATCCTTGGCTTTATCTAATCTGGATTACTTCTAGTGCATTCTTCATTTATCACTGGTTCTTTTTTAGGGTTTCTATGTCCTGTTTTACGCTTATTGTCTCTTTAAGTTCTCACTGAGTTCATCCATTCTTTTACTAGTTCCTTAAGCATTCTTGTATAACCATTGCTTTTAACTCTGTGTCTGGTAGGTTACTTGCCTCCATTTCATTTCGCTCTTTTTCTTGGGATTTCTCCTGCTCATTCATTTAGGGTATGTTTCTTTGTATCCCATTTTGGCGGCCCCTCCATATTTGTTTTTGTGTATTAGGTAGATCCACGATGTCTCCCAGTCCTGGTGGCCTTATATAGTAGGTGTCCTGGGGGGCTCATTGGTCCAGTCTCCCCGATCACCTGAGCTAGGTGCTTTAGGAATGTCCTTGTGTGGGTTACGGGAGCCTCCGGTTGTACAGAGCATGAAGAGCTCTGGTTATACCTGACATCACATGGCCTGAAAACATTATCCAGAACCTGAACAGTCACAACATGTTTATTGAGTGCCGCCAAGTGCCACATTTACCTCCTGTATTCCAGAACTCAGCCCCCTCATTCAAATGCTATGAACTGGTTTGGCTTAGTGGTTGGAGCGTCTGCCCATAGACTGAAGGGTAAAAGGTTCAATTTGGGCGAAGGGCACATACTTCGGTTGCAGGCTCTATCCCTGGTCCTGGTCGGGATGCGTGGGGAAGTGACCAATCAATGTGACTCTCACACACTGCTGTTTCTCTCCCTCTCTCTCTCTCTCTCTCCCTCCCCCTTCCACTCTCTCTGAAAAGCAATGGAAAGAGTATCCTCCATTGAGGAGTAAAAAGAAAAAGCCATGAACTTTAAGACCTGCCAGTTGTGACTGGTTTCTCCTGAGTTCTCACAATTGAAGGTCTCTCAGTCCATTCGGGGAGACCCTTCAGTCCTCTGTTCCGGCCCAAACACTGACCAAACACAAGGACAGAAAAGGGAATCTGAGAGAAGGGTGGTCCCTGGGACCTTTGTAGGCAGAATCAGCCTTCTCGGTTGCAGAAGGAACCTTGAAATCAGGAGAGTGACCTTGCCCAGGGGCCAGCGCTCAGGACTCAGCTCCTGTAGGGGGTGGGAATGGCCACTCTGACCATCTAGGGCCAGAGTTCGGCCCCTACAGCTCCTGGCTGCCAGCTGCCCTGTCCACTTCCCGAAGGCACTGCACAGGGGCTCTCCCTTCCTATGTGGTGGGAGCAGAGCAGATAGAAAACACTGTTTTCTAGGCCTGGCTGGCCTCCCCTCCCCCACCCTGATGACTGTCTGTCCCAGTTGCCAGGCACTGGTTTGTGACAGAGATGGAACACTTTGCAGGGTTCCATGTGGTCAGTTGTGGCCCAGGGACACTGGCCATCGGGGCAGAGCCAGGGAAGGCTTGCTGCCTGCCACCTAAGTGTCCTCCCGCCGGCCCTGGGGCAGCTGTGGGATGTCCCCTGGTGTGTCTGAAACTGTGAGACGGGGCCCAGGGCCCTTGGGGTTTCCTGGGAGATCCTGCTCTTTGCGGCTCTGGTGGCTTTTACAGTAAAGGGCCGGCACACTTGAGACGAGAAGGAGAGCTGACCAGGAGGCTCCGACCAGCGCGAGGTGCATGGAAAGCCCAGGGGAGGACTCGCCGACCATACAAACCTGCGGAAAGCCCTCAGGTCCCCTGCGGTGGTGGCCAGTGCTCCCCGGTCCCCAACCCTGTGCTTAGTGGCACTGAATGAAAACCTGCACACGTGGTCACTGACGTGGGAGACTTCCTGGGGAAAGGACAGGAAAGTGAGCCCTCGGCCTTCATCCCATGAGCAGATGATGGCTGGCCTTCAACAAGGGACACGGTCACTTGCAGAGACATCAGAACCCACCAATCCCAAGTGACCCCAGCAGAACAGACCTTGAAATATCTGAGAAGGATGCTCAGCACCGGCAGAAGAAAATCTGGGGGATGGGGGGAGGGTGTCTGAATGAAACCCCCCCCCCCCCATAGAGTCGGGACCGCTCTCCCAGGCCGTGAGCAATGAAGCGAAGACCGCAGGGGGCAGGGGCTGGAGCGCTCCCCAGGGACTCAGCCGCCACTGCCCGGGAAAGAGCCACTTCTGTCCTCTGGCCGGCGCCGAGCTGAGGCCATCAGGTGCCCCAGCTCCTGACAGAAGGTCCCACGGAGGCGGGCGCCTCGGGAGCAGAGGACAGGAGGGGCTGGGAAGCAGCACCACCCAGCCCCTGGCGGAAGCCGCTCTGGAGTCTCGTTTCGGCCGCTGTCTTAAAAGTGCATGAAAGAGAGAAAGAAAAGCATCCCGCAGATGGACAGAAGGAAACGAACTGAACGGCGTGCTCACGGGACAGAGGGACCGCGTCCGCACAGACCGAGCATCTCACGGCCCAAACCCCCGCAGCTCACAGCTCACGGGACAGAGGGACCGCGTCCGCACAGACCGAGCATCTCACGGCCTGAACCCCGCAGCTCACAGCTCACGGGACAGAGGGACCGCGTCCGCACAGACCGGGCATCTCACGGCCTGAACCCCGCAGCTCACAGCTCACGGGACAGAGGGACCGCGTCCGCACAGACCGGGCATCTCACGGCCTGAACCCCGCAGCTCACAGCTCACGGGACAGAGGGACCGCGTCCGCACAGACCGAGCATCTCACGGCCTGAACCCCGCAGCTCACGGCGCGGCCCAGCTGCTCGGGCTGCAGCTCCGACCCGCACCGCGAACCGCACTGGGAGCAGGCGAAGCAGCTTCTGGGAAAGTCGGGGAACTGAGAGGAGGTGCCACCAGGTGTAGGGTGACAGGAGCTGTACCCAGCAGAAGCGCAGCCTCCACGGGGAGATGGAGGAAGGCAGGGAAAGGGGGGGAGCCATCGCCTCCCGAGAAAGGAGCTGGGGGGGCAGCTCTGTCGCCGAGAGGCGGCTCGTCCAGCCCGGAAAGGAAATGACCACAGCAGAGGGACACTGGCCGACGTCCAGGTCACAGAGGCCCAGACGCACAGGGGATCCCCTGGGTCTCCAGGTCCCCCAGGAAGGAGGACGGTCATGCCGGAGGGCTCGCGGATGGAGGCCCACGCGGGTTAATTCACCTGCCAGAGCCGCTGGGCGTGAGCACCCACCACCACGCACACAGTGCCTGGGTCTTCTCTCTGTAATTTTGATTTATCTCTTTCGGTCTTTACTGTCTAACTGCTGTATTTAATTGATGCTATAATGGCCCAGATTCAAGTTAAATGGTGTTATAATGTTAAGTTAGTAGTTTTTCAAATATAGATTTAATTAGTAGAATTCTTATATTGCATTATTTTCATGTCATTGGGCCAACTAAAGTTAAATAGTATAAGTATTGTATTTTGATTTAGATAAAAGGTCCACTTTTACCAAAACCATCATTTAAGTTTGAAATGGATAGAGACTTTAAAACAATAGAGATCACTTTCTGTATGCCATGAGTTGTGAGATTTTTGTAAAAGTAACTTAATTTTTAACCTCAAAAATTTTAATTGTTTTCTTTCAAAAGCAAACGAACAAAAACCCTTTCCAGTGTCTTCCCTTGCCTCTCTTATACCAAAGAGGCCTTCTCCAGTGTGGTTCTGATCACTCTGGGCTTCTCTGCAGACCTCCAACTCCCCGTTATTTGCTCCCAGGGCCTCAGCGATTGTTGTCACTCGTCTTCCACAAAATGTTCACATGGTCAGTTCATTATTCAATTTTCACTGAAATGCAGCCTCCTCCAGGAAACCTTCCCTGACCACCTCAGTGAAAGTGCTACCCTTCCCCACGTTCTCCAGTGCACTTATTGCTGGCCAACACCATCGCCTTTACTTTGGCTTATGGATTTGCTCTCTGTTCCTGCAAGTTACCTCCAACAGGACAGCAGCCTGCAGCTCCTGGGGGCAGGGACCTGTCAGCAAACCCTGGGGCCCCAGCATGTAGGACAAAGGATTGGCGATAAGTAGGCAGTGGCTGCATGGATGTGTGAATGCGACTTTGGAAGAAGCCTTGTAATGAGACACTTCCATCTTTATCCCAGTTTAGAAATGAGGAAACCAGGACACATTTTACCCAAGATCAGATAGAAACACAAGTGATCCAACTCCAGACACCCTGCTCTTGACCATCTTGACCTCAGGCTGAGATCAGAAAGGAAAGAAGGGCCCTAGCAATTTGTGGTTCCCCGTTACTGTCTGGCTTTCGCATTCCATCCCCTCACCTCCCTCTAGAATCAACCTTTCTCTCAACCTCTGGCCAGAGAATTAAACTAATAATTAGACAACACTGGGATCACTATAGTAAAACACAGAAGGCTCAATGTTACCCCCCCAAAGATGAGATGGGCCTTTACCATTGAGACGGGGTTAGGCCTGAGCCAGATCAGTGACATAAGCCTCACAAGGACAGGGTTGGTGACCAGTCTCCAGGCCTGGTTAAGGGCTAAGGTGACAAATGCAGCTCCTGGAGCAGAGGCCGAAGATTGTACCTGAAATGCTCGTCCGCCATGGAACTGTGGCCAGGAGGGAAATGTAAGAGTCGGTTTCTCTGGACGGTCACCGCAGCCCCCGGTGCTGCTCCACCCCCAGAAGGGAGACCTGGAGTTCCTTTCCGGGCGAGCTTTTCCTTCACAAACCCTGTGACCTGAGGAGTCCTGTTTCCTCTGTAAATAAGGCAACAATCCCCAGTGTGGCCTGAGCCATCTCCTCCCCCTGCATATGGTATTTGGTAAAAAATGGAGGTGAGGGAGTTGAGAGCACGAAGAGAGGAAAAGATGGGGAAGAATCTCAGAGGAGCCTTTTTTTTTTGAAGCATGTGACTGTCACCCTTGAACCCCACTTATGTTCTATGCTTAGTGGGGGCATTTGACAAAAGCTGCAGCCTCACGCTGTTCCTGAGGGTGACCAAGCCATGTCCATTCACTGAGCTCTGAGCCCCGGGAGGTGAGTGGGTGTCATGTATCTTCCTAAACAGCCACCAGGGCTGGGACAGAAACTGAACACTTTCCCAGGTTTTCTGTCTCTTCTCCCCTCAGGATCAAATACTTCCTAGCGCCTGAGGCCTGATTCTCTTTCCAACTAATCTGGGATCTCCATGGAGTCAGAAGTTATGTTTTATTTGTTTTTGTAATCTCAACGATCTGGCATAGAGCACCAAACAAGGGGGGCATGAGTGAGCGAATAGGTAGATGATGAGGTGGAGATGGATGGATGGGTGGATGGGTGGGTGGATGGATGGATGGATGGATGGATGGATGGACGGATGGATGGATGGATGGACGGACGGGTGGACGGATGGACGGATGGACGGATGGACGGACGGATGGACGGACGGGTGGGTGGACGGGTGGGCGGGTGGATGGACGGATGGACGGACGGGTGGACGGACGGGTGGGTGGACGGGTGGGCGGGTGGATGGATGGATGGATGGATGGATGGATGGATGGATGGATGGATGGATGGGTGGGTGGGTGGGTGGGTGGACGGGTGGGTGGGTGGGTGGGTGGACGGGTGGACGGACGGACGGACGGACGGACCGACGGATGGATGGATCGGTGGATCGATGGATCGATGGATCGATGGATTGATGGGTGGAAGGAGGGAGGAATGGATAAGTATATGGAAGTTCAGTAGGAAAAAAGGAAGGAATATCATATGCTCTGCAAAAAGCTAAAACATTAGAGGTAAGGCCAAAGTCCCCTGTGATGACCTGCTTCCCAATTTCTTTCGGTCCCCTTTCCCAGTGGAAACCTCAGTCAGCTGGAATGTAGGCCTCCAGGACTCGGAGTGCACATCCATTTATAAATATGCATCTGCAAAGAATATATAGCATTGCTTTGTGCTTCCTGTGTTTTGTCTTGCAACTTGCTCTAGTCACTCAGGAGTAGACGTAGAGCTTCCCCAGTCAGTTCACGCGGACCTGTCTCTCTTTATCTATGGCAGAAGAGTTCTGGAGTTTGGTATATCCCACAGCTTAATTGTGTGGCTCCCTATTGATTGACACAGAGTTGGTTTCCAGTTTTTCTTTCTTACCATTGATGCCACAGCCCTCATCCCTCTCCATGACCACAAGCGACATTCATTCCTCAGTTATTTGAAAGCCATGTATGTGGTACACAGTAGCCAACTAGATGAAAACCCTGGCATGGGATTTTAAACATAGGAGTCTTTGGAATCTGTTGTATGTCTTCACCCGTTTAGATGTGACCTGGTGGGAAGAGGGAGGGCTGCAGAATCAAATAGGCTTCATCTTAACCCAGCCTTTCCCCACCAGCTCTGGAGCCTTGGGAAGGTGACTTCTCTTGCAGAGTTCAGGCTTCCTCAGCTGACCCCGCATGGGACTGTCGTGGAGACTGACTTAAATAGCGTGTGGGTGGGCACCTGCCCCCCAAGGCAACCCTCCGTAGATACAGACGGTCACTGTCAAATACAGTCTTTTTCTATAGCCCCATAGGATCTGAGGTGTCCAGCTTAGACTGTCCATGCTGCTAACTTTTAAGAAGTTAATTCTGGCAGCCTCTTTAAAAAGCAACACCAAAATCCCAAGTCAGGTTTTAAGAAAAATCCAAACATCTAGATTTCCTGCCAGTTATAAAGCAGCATGACGTGGTGAAGATGGCACTGAAGAGAGGGGGACACTTCTAGGAGGCTAATTCCGACAAGACTTCGGCCTTTCCCAGCACCCCAACCCGATCATTAATAGGAGCCAGGAAGAAGCCCGCATTTGTGATTGCCGATTCCTGCGATTCCCGCGGTACCGGCCTCCAAACATCTGAAGGAAAACAGTTTGTTAATTGCTGTCTAGACAGTTTATTGCGGCAATAAGATCAAAACCCAGAATGCTAAGGTTTGTGGTATGAATCATGCAGACTAAACAATTGTTTTATTGCATTTACAGAGAAGTTGATTTATAACGACCCTGGGTAATAAAATTCCTTCATGGTTTCGCGGAAATAATTTTGCTTCTTTTATGCCCCTCTGTGATGATTCCACCACTCTGGGCCGTAAAAATGTGTTCTCTGTCCCATCTAAACAGTTTCTTATCTGATTTCTTATTGTCATCGAGGGCCAGCGCTCATTCCATCCTGGCAGAGCCCTTGTGAGAGCAGGCAGCTGGCAGGGGCGGCCTTTAAGGCCCAGCTGTCATCCGCATCTGCCCACCCCTAGATTCGTGGACAGTTCCTGAGCCCTACAACCTTTTGTCTTTTTTTTTTTAATCTTTTTATTGATTTCAGAGTGAGGAAGGGGGAGGGAGAGAGAGAGAAACATCAATGATGGGAGAGAGTCATTGATCGGCTGCCTCCTGCACACCCCCGACTGGGGGTCAAGCCCGCAACCCCGGCATGTGCCCTGACCGGGAATCAAACCGTGATCTCCTGGATCCTAGGTCGATGCTCAGCTGCTGAGCCACGCCCGGCCGGGCCAACCTTTTGTCTTTGTTGGCAAAGTCCAATTTGATGGCTTCCCTGTCAGAACCGGGTCCTGGATGAAATGGACAGAGCCAGCCAGTTCTTTGGTGCTTCTGAGACCCTGGGGCTGACTCCCCCCACTTGCAGCCCCGTCTGTACCCTGATAGCCTGTGGAATTTGAGAGACGGAAGGAGCAGGCCAAGGTGCACACCCCCATTACTTCCCCAGGCCCGCAGCTGTCCTCCCGAGCTGCCTCCATGACACACAGGAAGAGTTCGGGGCTCAGAAAGCCTAAGTGGTTTGCTCAAGGTCAAATGTTGGGAAATGCTGGTTCTCCAGCCTCTAAGCCCAGTGCCCTTTGGTTCCAGAAGCCAGGCGACTTGAGAGATTAGCATCAAATAAATGTTAATATCGTTCCTGAAGGGTACCTGCCCTTTTTGCCCTCCCTTTGTCATCGCTACGCTGGCTGCAGTTAAATCTGTGGTGAGGTGCCGCTGATCCCCAAACCCCTGGAATCAAATGCTAATTTTTTAAATTGATGTGAGATTCATGTAACATAAAAGTAACCGTTATAAAGTGAGCAATCTACAACTCACAATATTGTGCAGCCGCCACCTCTATCTAGAACAAAAACATTTTCATCACTCTAAAACCCCATACCCATTGCTCTGAATTCCTGCTCCCGCCAACCCCTCACAGCCACCGATCTGCATCCTATCTCTGTGGATTTAGCTATTTGGGGTGTTTCATAGAAGGAGTCATGTCCCGTGACTTTTTTATGCCTGGCTTCTTTCACTCACTATGATGTTTTCGAGATTCATCCACACCATAGCATGCATCAGTAATTCATCACTGTTCATGGCTGAGTAATAGTCCATTATATTTATGTTCCTCATTTTGTTTACTCATGAGCTGATGAGCTTTTGGTTTATTTTCAGCTTTGGGTTGTGACAAATGGTGCTGCTATGCACGTGGGTGTGCATGCATTTGAATGCCTATTTTCAGTTCTTTTGAGTATATACTGAGAAGTGGAATTTCTGGGTCATATCATAATCTATGTTTAGCTTTTTGAGGAACCACCAAATTGTTTTTTATAGCAACTGAACCATTTTACAGTCCCACCAGTAATGTATGACAGTCCCAATTTTTCCAAAACAGCCTTACCAACATTTATTATTATTTTTTTAATTGAGAGAGACGAAGGGAGAAAGGGAGAGAGGGAAACATGGATTTGCTGTTCCACTTATTTATGCATCACTGCCTGATCCTTGTATGTGCCCTGAGCAGGGATCAAACCCACAACCTTGGGGTATTGGGACGATGCTCTAACCAACTGTGCTACCTGGCAGGGCTCACTTTTGCTTTGTGTTTTGTTTTGTTTTGCTTTGTTGGTGAGAACTCTCTTACCGGGTATAAAGTGGTATCTTTGTGGTTTTGATTTCCATTTCCCTCGTGACTGATGTTGTTGAGCATCTTTTCATATGCTTGCTGGCCATTCATGTATCTTCTTTGGAAAAACGTCTGTTAAAGCCCATATTTCGATTGGGTTAATTGCCTTTTTGTTGTTGAATTGTAAGAGTGCTTTATATATTTTGGATACTAGACCCTCTATCGGATCCGTGATTTGCAGTTATTTTCTTATATTCTGTGCATTGTCGTTTCACATTCTGTGCGATGTCCTTTAATGCCCAAAAGGTTTTATTTCTTTGAAGTCCAATTTACCTATTTTTTCTTTGCTGGCTCATGCTTTATTCTTTCTTCTGTTGCTCATCCTTTTTGTGTCACATGTAAGAATCTGCTGCCAAATCCAAAGTCATGAAGATTTACCCCTATGTCTTCTCCTGAGATTGTTATGGTTTTGGCTCTTACGTTTAGGTCACTGATGCATTTTGTTAA
Source organism: Miniopterus natalensis (assembly GCF_054644295.1). NCBI lineage: Eukaryota > Metazoa > Chordata > Mammalia > Chiroptera > Miniopteridae > Miniopterus > Miniopterus natalensis. Next base: position 76,096,982 of record NC_142087.1, on the reverse strand, counting down.
TTTTTGTATGTGGTGTGAAGGAAAGGTCTATTTGTTTGTATATGGATAGCCAGTTTTCCCAGCACAAGTAATTTTGTGGACACCCTTCAGGTGTCATGTTCTAAGGCATCGCTGAAGCCTGATAAGTTTAAGGAACCTCGTCTAGTGCTCTAGGGTTCAGAATCCCATCCTTCAGTGAGCTCTGCGGATCCCACTGCCAGCATACACCCCTAGGATTCATTAGAGCCCCAGCGAGAATGAGTGTAAAGGGCTCCGTGCGATAATTGGGACGCGTTGGACAAACATCGATAACTATTTATTATTAATAGTTATAATCATTACTCGGTTCCTACCGCTGATATCCAGGGGATGAGTTGAAAGCACTTGGAGGGGAAGTCTGAATTCTTTTCCTGAAGGGAAGTCACTGGCTGTTTGGGACAGTTTACAGCAAGTGCAAAGCACAGGGTCCGAGAGGAAGACTGAGGCTGGGACACATTCGGGCATCATCTGTTCTCAGCCTCCCCTGTGCCTCACCCCCTGTGATACGAATGGACGCGATTTCTGTCTTCAGCAGCGAGTCTGGTCCCCCCCATCTCCTGTTGCCAGCCCTGTCGTCGGATGCTCTGGAGCGCGTGCTGGGAAAGAATGGAAATGGTCAGACTTCCAGGGGTGAATGTAGGAAAGAGTCCTTGGGGTCTAGGTCTAGGCAGAGTCTTAGGCTCGACAGCAGAAGCACAGTCCCCAAAGGGAAAGGTGATAAATGGGCGTCGTTAAGAGTGAAGGCCTGTGCTCCGTGAAAGACCCTACCGAGAGGGTGACAGACAAGCCGCAGCCTGTGGAAAATATTCGCAAATCACATACCCAACAACGGAAGGATCCTTGTGGGGCGGGATATATAAAGAACTCTTAAAACTCAACAGCAAGTAAATATCCCGATTAGAACATGGGCAAGCACAGAGGTTTCACCAAGAGGGTAACAGGGCAAATAAGCTCATGAGAAGCCGTACAGCATCCTTAGCTATCGGGGAAATGCAAAGTAATATCACAAGGCAATGTCACACAGCTCAGGACGGCCAAAAAGAAATAAGATATGACACCACCAAGTGCCAGTGAGGATACGGAAAAGCTAGTATACCCACACAGTGCTGGTAGGAATGTCAAATGTTATAGTCACAGTGGAAAACACGTTTGGCAGTTCCTTAAAAAACCACACCTGCACCTACCATCTAACCCAGCGATTGCATCCCTGGTCATTTATCCCAGAGAAGTGAGATTTACAGTCACACAAAAACCTGTGCATGAGCCCTGGCGGGGAAGCTCGTTAGGTTAGAGCGCCAACCCAATACGGCAAGGTTGCGGGTTCGACCCCCAGTCAGGGCACATACAAGAATTAACCAGCACTGGCTGGTCTGCTCAGTGGTTAGAGCGTCGGCCCGCAGACTGAAGGGTCCTGGGTTCAATTCCAGCCAAGGGCACGTACCTCGGTTGCAGGCTCCATCCCCGGACCTGGTCGGGCGTCGTGCAGGAGACAACCAGTGGATGTGTGTGTGTCACACAGATGCTTCTCTCTCTCTCTCCCTTCCACACACTCTAAAAACCGATGGAAAAAATATCCTCAGGTGAGGGTTTTAAAAAAAGAGTCGGCCAATGAATGCATAAGTAAGTGGAACAACAAATAGATGTTTCTCTCCTTTCCCCTCTCTCTCTAAAAATCAATAAATAAAAATTTTAAAACATGCACACAATTTTACAGCAGCTCTATTCACTACAGGCTCAAACTGGAAACCACACAGATGCTTTTCAACACGTGACTGGTTAAACTGGGGTACACGCACACCAGGGTCAGGGACAGAGTTGGGGTGAGAGAGGGGTTGGGCTCTGAAAGGGCAACAGGAGGGGTCCTGGGGGTGGTGGGAATGCTCTGTGTCTTGGCCGTATCCGCGTCAGCATCCTGGCTGTGACACTGTCCTGAAGTTTTGTCACATGCTACGTTGTGGGAATTAGGTAAAGAGTACGCGGCTCTCTCTGTGTTATTTCTTACAACTGCATGGGAATCTACAGGTGTCTCAAAACTAAAAGTTCCGCGTCTTCGCCTAGTGTCCCCCGGCTTTCTGCTTCAGCAGTGCGGGGATGGAACCCGGCGCTCAACACCCCCAGCCAGCTGCGGGGATCCAGCCCCTGGGACCCCCAAGGCCCCGCCACCCGCCACCCGCCACCCGCCACCGCTCTGGCGCCCGCCCTTGCTCCTGCACCCGCCTCTCCTCCGCCACCCACTATGACAACTGTGTCACCTTGCAGGTGCGAGGGAACTGCCACCAGGACTGGAGGCCACCACCCAAGCGGCGGCGCTGCTCTTCCTACGTCTACTACTGTACCTTGACTGTGATGCCGTAGCTTGAAGAACTTGCCAGATCTTTTCTTCACCAAGCTCAAGAGGAGAGGGAACATGCTGAGAAACTGACGGGGCTGCAGAACCAGCGAGGTGGCCGAACCTTCCTTCTGGATATCAGGAAACCAGACCGGGGCCCTGGTCAGTTGGGCTCAGCGGTTAGAGGGTCAGCCAGCGGACTGAAGGGTCCCGGGTTTGATTCCAGCCAAGGGCTCATACCTCGGTTGCAGGAGGCAACCAATCGATGTGTCTCTCTCACATCAATGTTTCCCTCTCTCCCCCGCCCCTTCCACTCTGAAAAGCAGTGGAAAAAATAACCTTGAGTGAAGATTTTAAAATCAAAAAGAAGGGGAAAAAAAGAAAAGAAACCAGACCGTGATGACAGGGAGAATGGGCTGAATGCAATGGAGTGTGAGTTACACTCGGGAAAAAGTGTGAATCAGTCACTACTGGACTTGCACAAACTGGCCACTGACAAAAATGACCCTCCTTTGTGTGGCTTCACTGAGACTCACTACCTGAGTGAGCAGGTGAAATCCATCAGAGAATTGGGTGACCTTGTAACCAACATGCGCAGGTTGGGGGCCCCTGAAAAAAAACTGGCCTGGCAGAGTGTCTCCATGACAGGCACACCCTGGGAGGGAGAGAGGACGGCTAAGCCTCCCGCTGGCTTCCCATAGCCCAGGGGTGACTTCCCTGGTCAGCAGAGCAGTGAGCTCACCTTGGAGTTACAGTATCTTGTCTAAAACTTGTACCAAATCATCCAGTTATGTTTTTTCATTTGTACCATTCCTTCAAATAAAGTAATTTGATATCTCCCCCCCAAAATAGTTTAAGTAAATGTACGTGTGTGTATGTACACATATATAATGTTGAATTATATCAAATTGTGTTTATGTGTCAAAAATGGTCAAATATAGGTTGGTACTTTCACATGGTTCAACCTAATTTTTTTTCCCACTCAACTGAATGGGTAGCATCCAGAACACAGTTCAGCGGCCTGCTTTTTCCCCCCCATTTCTTTTCACAGAGGGAGGGAGGGAGGGAGGGAGGGAGGGAGGGAGGGAGGGAGGGAGGGAGGGAGGGAGGGGGGACGTCAATGTGAGAGACACATCGATTGGTTGCCTCCACATGCACCCCGACCCCGACCCGGGCCGGGGATCGAGCCTACAACTGAGGTATGTGCCTTTGGCTGGACTCAAACCCAGGACCCTTCAGTCTGCGGGCCGATGCTCTAACCCCTGAGCCAAACCAGCCAGGGCTGGCAGCCGCTTTTTCATCTCTTCCCACCACACACGAGCGTCCCTGTCGGCGCAGACACAGCTGCCTCCGGCTGCAGAAACCGCCGGGCTCGGGGCGGCCATCACTCATTCTGGCAGCTTCCTCTGATGGGCATTTTGGTGGCTTCCATTACCCTTCACACGGGACGCTGCAGTGTGTTTCCTTGCACATACATCATTGTCCTGTGTTGAGTGCGGGTCTGTCTGATGCATGTCCAGCAGAATCATTGTTAGGTCAAAGGATATGTACATCTTTTACTTTAGTAAATGTTGCCAAATACCCCCCAAGGAGGGGGAACCAATTTTCACTCCCACCCAGGAGGCCAGGTATGAGATTCTTCTGCCCCACATCTTGCAAAGACCGTGTCATCGAACTTTGATATCTGCTCATTGATAAATGGAAAAAAGGGTATCTCATAGTAATTTATACTTATATTTTTCTTGTAACAACTAGGGCTCAAGAAGGTTTTCTTATACAGCTTTCGAACCTAATCGACAATATCCATTTGCAATGTCCTAAAGGTATTTTTTTGTATATTTCTTTTTATCACATAGAGTATTTGCATACAGTGTGTTTGTGTGCAGTGAAAGATTAAGAAATATTTGAAGATTAATTGCCAAACCTGGACACAAGCCCCCACCCCTCTGAGCCTCCCCCTCACCTCCTCAGGCCACAATGGACAGAATGACAATGAGCAATCAGAACCGCGCTTTAAGGTGACCGGCAATGGAATGGACAGCAGGGGGGTCAAAGAAAGCTGAGGGTGGCTTTGCCTAAATTCAAGGGCCTACTTTTTTTTAATAGGTCTTTATTGATTCCAGAAAGGGAGAGGGGGGGAGAGATAGAAACATCAGTGATGAGAGTCATTGATCGGCTGCCTCCTGCACGCCCCCTGCTGGGCATCGAGCCAGCAACCCCGGCACGTGCCCTGACCAGGAATCGAATGTCGATCTCCTGGATCTTAGGTCGATGCTCAACCGCTGAGCCACGCCGGCCAGGTTCAGGGATATTTGTACAGCCTGCGGGGGCACTAGACTCAAGGACCTATGATCTTTGCACGATCCAAAGGAAAACGTGTAATTCGTGTATCATGCTGTAACCTGCCACTGAGCCGAACTTAGTTTTGGGGACTCTTTCAATCCCAAGAGCAAAATATCCTCTTCTTAGCAAGTCAGTAATTGCGCATTTAATTTTGATCATTTTAAAAATTACATCTATGTTATATATGAAATATGTTAATATATTAATATATAATATATAACGTTATATAGTAAAGTATATTCTTATGTTTTGGGGTTTTTTTAATTCTCACCTGAGGATATTTTTTCCATTGCTTTTCCAGAGAGAGTCAGAGAGAGAGAGAGGGAGAGAAACATCGATGTGAGAGAGAGACATCCATTGGCTGCCTCCCGCATGCGCCCCGACAGGAGCCAGGGACTGAGCCTGCAACCGAGGTACGTGCCCTTGGCCAGAATCAAACCTGGGACCTTTCAGTCCCTGGGCCAATACTCTAACCACTGAGCCAATCGGCTAGGGCAGTAAAGTATATTTTTATATAGTAACATATAATAGTATATATATATATAGGGTGTCCCCAAAAATGTATGCAAACACTCTGAGTAATTATAAAGGCAGTGTTTATTAAAATACATTTCATTTTCAAAATTGAGCTATCAACTGTTAAAGTATGTGTACATTTTTGGGGGGGACATCCTGTATATATTGTAACATATATATAGCAAAATGTAAAGGGCTGTTTATTATACCTGATCATTTAACATAAACAATGAGACATTCACTCAAACATGAGTTAAAGCATTCATTGAACTCTCGACCAATAACAAATACACAAGAAAATGGCAGAAGCATCTTATTTTGGAAAATGGGTGGACTCAGACCGATGAGAAGCCTTCCATGCATCCAGGAATGCTAACGGGAAGGTAGTTTCCAGCATTCCAGATGTTTATCCTCCCCCCCCCTCGGGTGCTCCTTGGGACCCTCCTTTATTAACTGCCCCATTGTATGCTAAGTTACGGTGGGCTCAGGACTGGGCCCTTCACAAAAGTCCTTTGTTTGGGGATGGCCTCTGTCCACTGGCCTCTGAGTTATGCCCCTTCTGGGAAGCCTGCCTTAGCTGATGGTGTTGACCTAAGAAGCATTTTTCTGGCCTTGTTTTCCTTTCTTCTTTCTCTCAAGCATAATGCAGATGTGAGGAAGGTGAGGAAGGTAAGGAAATTGCTAGGAAACAAGATGTTTCTGGCTCCTGTGCTATGGAGACATGGAGGTTTTTCTAACAAGCCTGTGGCACCTTTAAAAATTCTGTTTCCCAGGTGTTGGGACCGTGGCCTGGAGACACATGACATGTCCTGGTTTTCACCTATGTCCGTGTGCACTTTCACTTTTATTTTGTTTTCTTTGAGGGGGCAGAGGTGGGATGAAAACAACTATTTCCTATTCGTCATTTTGATCTTAGGATAGAATCTTTATTTTTTTTTTAATGTGACAGTTGGTAGGTGGCTTAAAAGCAAAATTACAGAAAAAATGTTAAATGTATTGATTTTAGAGAGAAACATCATTTGTTGTTCCACTTATTGCATTCATTGGTTGTTTCTTATACGTACCCTGCCTGGGGATCGAACCCGCAACCTTGGCATATCGGGATTGACTCTCTAACCCACTGAGCTACCCGGCCAGGGCCAAAATTACAGAAAATTTTATTTTTGGGGGGGTATTCTCTTTACAGAAAACTCGTGGGTCCTTTAAGACAAAAGGCTGAGCCACATAAAATGAGAGCAGCCAAGGGCGAAATGGCAATAAAGGCAGCCTTGGGGGATGTGTGCGTGTCCCGTAGGATGGAGAATGTCCCTGTCCTTCCATGAAAAGCGGCCTTCTTTTCATGGGAAAGCAGGCCAGCCCCTGGGTTATTAGGCTCACAATGAGTTCCCCAGATGTAGTTCCCATGAGTGAGGCTTCTCAGGGGATAAAGAACCCTAGAGGCTTCTGTTTGTTTTGTTTTGTTCTTGTTTCAGCAAAGTTTGAATAGGTAATGCTTCCAAGTGGTTCGAAATCACAAAGTCTAACAGTGAAAAGTCCCTTAACTCCTGCCCTGCAGCCTGTTTCCCTTCTCACAGCGACCACCACCAGTTCATTTTGTATAATATGCAGAGATATATTGTGCATGTATCAGCCAATATAAATAGACACTCCGGTTCCCCCTCTTTCCACAGTGTTAACATACCTTATAGGCTCTTTGGCTCTCCCTCCTCGCAGGACCCCTTGGTTTTCTCCATTGTTCCGTCTCAGTACTATAGAGCTCATCAATCTTTTCTATGGCTACATAGTGTTCCACTGTAAATGTACCTTAATCTATTTAACCGGTCCCAATTGATGGGCCTGTAGGCTCTCTTTGATCTTTTGCTATTACAAACAGCGCTCCCTTGACTAATCTTGGTCGGACATCATTTCACACATGTGTGAGTAATTCTGAAGGGTGCATCTCTCCAAGTGGAATTGGTAGATCAAAGAGTTTATTAGCCCATTTGCGGAGAGGAAGGACCTGAGGTGCCCGTGTTATTTACAAGGCTAGCTTTTCATGCCTTTGGTTTCACAGCCTTCATATTTAAATTTAAGATACCCAAGTAATACATTAACAGGTTCTCCCTGTGGATTAAACCAATAAATAAACAATCCAGAAAGATAGAGGGGCACCGTGTGAAAGTCCCCCGAGTTCCCAACCCCCTAGCAATCAACACCACATTCTGCCTCTCAGAAGTAAGCACTGTGAGCAGTTAGTGCATGTGATTCCAGACCTTTCTGTGTGTTTATGCATCTGTCTCTATCTAGCTGTCCCTTGCTATCCATTCAGGACTGGTTCCCGGACGGACTACAAATACCCAAATCCAAATATGCTCAAGTCCCTTATATAAAATAGCATAGTATTTGCATACAACCTACACACATTCAACCGTATGCTTTAGTCATCCCTAGATCACTTTTAATACATAATACAGCGTAGACAGGTATTTTATTGGGGAATCAGGACAACCAGAGAAGCTCTGTACATGTCCAGTAGAGATGCACCTATCCTAGGCCCAATTGTACATGTCAGCAACAAGGTAACTTTCTTTTCTTTTTTTTTAATTCCTCACCCGAGGATATTTTTTTCCATTGCTTTTCAGAGATAGTAGAAGAGGGAGAGAAAGAGAGAGAGAGACATCAGTGTGAGAGAGACACATCGATTGGTTGCCTCCCACGCAAGCCCCCGCCAGGGCCGGGGATTGAGCCTGCAACCCAGGTTCATGCCTTTGGCCGGAATCGAACCCGAGACCCTTCAGTCAGAGAGCCTATGCTCTAACCACTGAGAAACCAGCTAGTGCTAAGGTAACTTTTTTAGAATATATTTTTTATTTTATTGATTTTTTTTTTTAAAGAGAGGAAGGGAAAGACAGAGAAACATCCATTTGTTGTTACACTTATTTATGCATTCACTGGTTGAGGGTGTTTTTGTTTTTAATGTTTTTATTGATTTCAGAGAGAGGAAGGGAAAGGGATAGGGAATGAGAGAGAGATAGAAACATCAATGATGAGAGTCCTTGCTGGCTGCCTCCTGCACACCCCCTGCTGGGGATCGAGGCCGCAACTCGTGCACATGCCCTGACCCGGAACTGAACCGTGACCTCCTGGGTTATGGGTCCGTGCTCAGCCACTGAGCCACACCAGCTGGGCCATTGGTTGAGTCTTACATGTGCCCTCACCAGGGATCAAACCCACAACCTTGATGTATCGAGAGACAGGAGATTCTAGTTTCTTAACATAATTCACTTCACTGCCAAAAAGTTTTCCGTTGGGTGTTTAATTAGCATAGAGAAAAGCAAATTAGGACTGCAAAGTGCTTCCTTCAATGCACGGGCTTCTATGCCATCACTTCTCCCGTGCAAGGGAGGGGCGGGTGCTTTGAGTTCAGGAAGGTCACTGAAGGTCACAGCAGGACAGCAGTTGCTCGGGTCACTTGCGCTGGACGCCAGGGATCCCTCACTCTTCTGCTTCTCCCTCATGCTCTCCACCCAAATCCCTAGACTACATCAGGAACCCCTCCATTTGCCCCTCCCTTGCTCCCCATCAACCCGCGTGTGGGGGGGACTTAAAGCCTTTCCCTGGTAGGTCTCCGTCTTCCTCTCCAGCTTCATGGCTGGTCCCGCCTCCTTGCTCAGCACCAAGGACTTCAGTTCCTTTTACTCACCCGGCTTCCTCTAGGGCCATGCTGTTCCCTCTGCCTGGAATGCTCTTCCTGCCTGCCTCACCCGTTACCTTATCCTATAGGTTTCAACCCAAAGGTCCCTTTCTCAGAGCAGCCCCCTTGGACTAACCCAGCTCCCCCACCAGCACCCTGAACGTCCTCTTCATGCCAGTTACCCCGGAGTGGGATGGTGGCTGTCTACATGTTTGGGAGTGACTGTGACTGACACCCGCCTCCCTCCACGAGACCACGGGTTCCACGAGGACCCGCAGCATGTCTGCTCCTGTGTATTGTCGCCTCCCAGTGCTAACTATAGGGCTTGGCATATAATAGTAGGCAAGGAGTAATTTGTTCGAAGGAAGGGAAGAGGGAGGACTCAGGGCCTGCTGGCTGTTGATGTTGTTGTTGATGCTTTGGCTGGAATGGTTTGCTGAAGATGCTGAAGGACAAGGGGACAGATTGGGGCAGATTGGGGCAGATTGGGGCAGATTGGGTAGGGATGGTGGAAGGGGCCAGAAAGCTCAGCTGGAGCCTTTCTTAGAAGCTGGGCCAGAAGGTAGGATGGCACCATGGGGGTCACCTGGGGTGACTGTGTCTTGCCAAGGCTAATACTTGACAGGGAGAAAGAACAGCCCTGCCTGCATTTCAAGGCAAAGCGTGAGCCCAGCTCACCCCAAGGAAGTGAGTACGTCGGCCAGATCCAGCCCATAGTCAACCCTAAGGAACAGCGCAGAGTGGGGAAGAGCACCCCTCGAGTCATTCGGATCCACCCCAGGTTTGAATCTAGTGTTAGCCAGTCTTCTCTGCGGGTGACCTCTCCCAAGTCACAGACCAGCTGTGACCAAGGTGTGCAACGATGGCAGTAATTGTGGGGTGTTACGTAGGTTAACGGGTCAACGCAAATGGAGCACCAGCATTAAGCGCTCAGGGAGCGGGATGTTTCACTGTCCAGGCCAGGCCTGAGTCCCAACTGACAGCCTGGGGACGCAGGGTGAGACCTGGAGTGAAGCGGGACTGCAGGTGAGGCCACCTGGCAACTCCAGGGTGAAGGCTGGGCAGAGCCTTCTGGTTCTAACAGAACCAGCTGAGCACCAAATGTGCAGCCCAAGGATGTGGACGTGACCGTTTTCCATCTCTCCTTCCCGCTTGTTTTTGTTCACTGCTGTGCCCTCCGTGCCTGGCGTGGTGCAGGGACCGGGATGGGGCAAAGGCGGCTCCTGCATTTTGTGCCCCAGGCACCCTCCTTACCTCACTCTGGTCCCCACCCTGGCCTGACATATGGCAGGTGCTCAATAAATAGTTTTCTAATGAATGAAGCCAGATAGGTGGAAACAACCAGATCTCGGAGTTAACCTTTCTCCCAGATGTTTCGATTTCTGATTTGAGCAGCCCCAGGCTAACTTGGTGACAGTTTCTCTGACCCCTGCCTCCCAGGAAACAGACGTTATGATCACCAAAGCACTGGAGATACTGTTGCTGTTTAGCCTTTCGGGAGCCCTGCATCTCTGCCCTCTACAGTTCTTCCCAGGACATTTGAAGGAGCCATTTGTTTTTCATGCTCCAAGGCTGTGAAATAGGTTATGCAAGCAAGAGAAGGGAGCGAGAACCCCAGCTGACTGACTTCTGCTATGAAGATAATCTCCATGCAGAAAAGGCAGTACAAGGGCGACTTCCTCAATGTTTTCGTCTTGCTCGGACCTGCTCACCGGCTAATTTAGTTCTGCAATTGCCCTTTACATCAAAGGCAAGGTTATGCTGTTTTAAAACTTTGGGACATGTAGCCTCTGCACTCCTAAAGCTTTTCTCCATGTCTTATTGTTACTTAACTTTTTTTTTTTTTTTTGCATTGCATTTTTTTAAAACTTTTAAATTTACATCTCCACAGATGATTTTTTAAAATAATTCAAATTGGCCACAGGCAGGTAGCTTAGTTGGTTAGAGCGTCATCCCAATATGCCGAGGTTGTGGGTTCGGTCCCTGGTCAGGGGTCAACCAAGGAATGCATAAATAAGTGGAACAACAAATCAATGTTTCTCTCTCTCTCTCTCCTTTCATCTCTCTCTCTAAAAATCAATCAGCCCATTTTTTAAAAAAAATAAAAGTTAACATCACTAATAAGACGACGCGTTAACAATATGAAGCCTTTGGTAAGACACATGGAGACGCACACGTCACTTCTTTAGTATTCTTGCCACAAATGGATAACCTCTCTCCAATCACAAGAAAACATAAGATGATCTCAAACTAAGGGGCATTTTCCAAAATAACTGACATGTATTCTTTAAAAGTGGTGAAGTCATGAAAGACAAGGAAAGAAGGTACAATTGTCATAGGTGCGGTATGGGGTCCTGCACTGCATCCTGAAACAGAAAGAAAAATGTCATCAGTGGGAAAACTGTTGAAATTTGAAGAGCCTGTAGTTCAGTTAAGTTTAGTTAATAGTATGTATCGTACTAATGTTAATAGTAATGTACTTATGTTAATTTTCTGGTTTTAATAATAACAGTATGGGACTTGGGGGGTGAACACACAATACAGTGTACAAAGGATGTGTTGTGGAATTGTGCACCTGAAACCTGTTTAATTTTGTTAACAATGTCACCTAAATAAATTCAATTTAAAAAATTTACAATTTTAGTCAGCTTGACAACACATAAAATTCCTTTTTTAAAAAAATATTTTTTTATTGATTTCAGAGAGAGGAAAGGAGAAGGAGAGATAGAAACATCAATGAGAGTCATTGACCGGCTGCCTCCTGCACGGCCCCTGCTGGGGATCGAGCCTGCAACCCGGGCATGTGCCCTGACCAGGAATCGAACCTTAACCTCCTGGACCTTAGGTCGACACTCAACCGCTGAGCCACATCGGCCAGTCCATAAAATTCCTTTCTTCATCTAATGAACAAAATAATCAGTATGGTGATTACCAGAGGGGAAAAGGGGTGGGGGCAGGTAGAAGAGGGAATGGGGAGGTAAATGGTGACAGGAGACTTGATTGGGTGGCGAACACACAGTACAATATACAGATGATGTGTTATAGAATTGTACACTTGAAACCTATATAATTTTATTAACCAATGTCCCTCCAATGAATTCAATAAAAATTCAAAAAAAGACGGTATGGTTACGTAGGATCGTTAACATAAGGGGAAGTTGATGAAAGGTATAAAGAAATCTCTAATATTTTGAAATATTATTTGTATAAGTTATACGCAAAACAATACTATATATATAAATGTACATACATATCTATGTATATTTAAATATATATAACAAAGTAAATATATAGAAAGTAGATTGGAAGCACTCATTTTAAATATATAATAGTAGCTGTATATGACAGAGAAGAAACTCGGATTGGAGATGGAGATGAAGGGGAAAAGTGTAAAATAATCTTTAAAGGGCCCCAATATTCCATTCCTGTATATTGATCCTATAGATATACATACACACGTCTACAATTACATGCACACATACATAGATACAAAACTATACAATACTCCCCTACCCACCCACCCAGAGCATTGCTTATAATCATAAAATACCAGGAACAGCCTAAATACTTAAGTAGGTTAACAATTCCGGCCACATTAATCTTGGTCCATCCATATGGTGAAATACTATGCAACCGTTAAAAAGAATGGTGACACTCTATAGGTGGGGCTGTGGGATAGACTGCAAAATACGTTGTTAAATAAAAAAGCAAGAAGCAAGACCGCCCATAACCAGAAAGGCACGCATGTGTGTATGCACATACGTGTTCATTGCCTGTGCACAGACCCTCCCTCTCAAAGGAGCCGCATAGCCATTGATCCCAGCAGGACCTGGGGGAGGGAGGGTGGCAGGGCTGGGGCCGAGGGACAGGGAGATGTTCTCTTCCTGTCACACCCTTTTGAACCTTTTAAATTCGCTAACACATTCATGGACTGAGGACATAAATAACTAGTTAATTTCAGAAAAGTCTTCTTGCCCAAACCGAGGAGGAAAGCAGGAGTGGAGGCGCGTGATCGATTTCACTGTGGCCCCGGAGGCTCTTCTAACATCCCGAGGCTCGGGGACAAAAGGCAGACGCTGGTATTAGTGAGCATGGGCCGTCCTTCGGCAGGGAACCCCCTGAAGTGCTCAGACCCTGGCGCCCCGGCTCCTGTTAGTGCCGGGACCCTCAGCAGGGCGGCCGGCTTCTCCCAGCCGGGTTTCCTCACCTGTGAAATGGGGACACTAGGGTACCTTCGCAGCAGCTGGAGGGGGGAGGGGGAAATGAGGCCATCCTGGCACAAAGGACGCCACCTCTTGTTCTTTTTACCACCTCTGTCTGTTTCAACATAGCCGACTCCAGGACCCAGAGCCTGGGGCGCTGGGAGAAAGGAAGGCGTGCGCCTAAGTGCAGCCGCTGTGGGAGGATCGCGCGTGGCCGCGGGCCCCGGGCTGCTTTAGTGAAGCCCCCGCTGTCTGCAGGCCGCACAGGCTGCCTGGGCCCGCAGGGCAAGCCCGGGCCGCTTCCCCGCCCTCGCCGCCTGTTCCTGTGTTTACACTGCCCCGCTCAGTTTAATGCACATCCCAAGATTATCCCTAATACACATCCTCAGAAATGTTTACGGAAATTCTTTATAAGCAAACGGCTTTATTTCCCTTGAGTAGCTGCAGAGACAGAGCCCGGGTCACTTTTTTTATTGACAGGCTTAAACACCTCGCGATGCCCCCGACCCCCACCCGAGTGGATCGGTTACCCAGCCCACCCACGCTTCCTTGGCCCCAAAGATGCTTTCCTTGTGGGAGCCGGTGCTTGCCCACTGTGGGTCGGCCCGGGGTCCCTGCCCCGAGGAAGCTGGACAGCTGGTTCTTTCCTCTGCGGGTGGTTTTGTTCAGGCCGGGGAGGGGGAGGGAGAAGAGAGGCACAGAGGATTCTGTATCTGTTCCCCTCCCCATCGCACGGAGTTACTCAATGCCTGTTAAGTGCAGGCACTGTAATCAGCTATCAGAGAAATTGCATTCTGATGATACAGGCAGACCACAGACAAACAAGTACATAAATATGAAAACTCCTGAGGCTGGCAAGTACTGTGAGGACAATAATATCAAATGATGCAATTAAGAGTCGAGGGAGCAGGAGAACCAACATAATTTAAGATGAGATCGTGTTTGAGCAGAAACCCCAATGAAGTGGGGAGAAAGCCAAAGTTCTGGGAAGGGCATTCCAGACTGAGGGAACAGCAAGTGCAAAGGCCCTGAAGCTGGCTCCGCTTGTTATACTGGCTGGAATGGCGGGATAAAGGCGGCGAGTGGTAGGAAGTAATGGAGAGGCAGGCAGAGGCCAGTCACGGGGGCCTGGGAAGCCAGAGCAAGGACTTGCCGATTTTGTTCTAATTTCAATGGACAACAACCATCAGGAGCTTTAAGCAGCGAAAGACACGGTGGGATCTCTGTTTGGAAAAGATCCCTTGGCACCCTTACACAGTGTTGGTGGGGATGCAAATTGGTCCAGCCACCGTGGAAAACAATACGGAGTTTCCGCAAAATATTTAAACCAGCCATCTCTACGCTCCAGCAATTCCACTGCTGGGTATATACCCAAAGACCTTGAAAACAGGATTCTGATGAGATATGTACACTCCCATGTTTATCAAAGCACCATGGCCACCGATGGAAGCAACACCCAAATGCTCATCAGTGACTGGAGGGATGGAAAGACGTGGCTCATACTCAATGGAATGTCATTCAGCCGGGAGAGAGGAGAGCCTGCCGTACTCGACAGTGTGGAAGGACCATGAGCATGAGCACGTTACGTTTGCCAAGCGAGGTGATCAGACAGAGAAAGACAAGGACTGTGTGATATCACTCATAGGTGGAATTAAAAAAAAAAAACAGAGTAAAGGGTGCTAACCAGGGAATGGGAGAGCAGACAGTATTGATGGTGTTTAAGGGTATAAACTTGTAACAGGTAGTCAACAAGCCACAGAAATCTAATGCATGGCTTAATGAACACAGAAAATAATGTGTGCTAAGTGATGTAATGCGATAAATGTCACGTCACTGGCAACCACGTTACAATAGATACATGGATCAAAGTAACACCTTAAACTTAAAATAAAAATAAGTAAATAAATAAATTGTCCCTTTGGGTCCTGTAGAGAAGATGATTTCTGGAGGAGAGTGTGAAAGCGGGAAGACCAATTAGGAGGTCACTGCTTTGTTTAAGAGGTTACCCAAGAGAGCATGGTGGTGGCTCGTCCTGAGATCTACCTGGTGGAGATGGGAAGAAGCAAAAAGACTGAGAACAGAAAGTGTCCTTGGAGGAATGCCGACCAGGCTCACTGATGGGGTAAAATGGGGGGGAGGAGCCTGGAGGAATCGTGGACGTCTTGAGCAACTGGGTTATTGGGGGTACCATTTTCCATAATGGGTAAGACTGGAAAAGGAGCCCGTTGGGTGGGAGGAATTTGAGATGACTATAGAAACCTGGTGGGATGGCATCAAGGAGTCTATGGCTTCAGCATTAGTCGTAGTGAAAGCCCACACGTATTCAGCATTCCCCCCACATTTTTCACAGCATCCCCATCATCATCGTGCAAGTGATTGTGGCAACGTTATCTCCCTTTGTCTAAGGTGACCCATCCTAGATTTGAACTCATGGATGTTGGACTCACTTATGGGTTCAGTTATGTCCCCCAGAAAAGATGTTATAGTTCTCCCTCTGGTACCACAGAATGGGACCGTTTGGAAACAGTCTTTCCTGGGGTAGTGAAGGTAAAATGAGGTCATTAGGGCAGGCCCTAAGCCGATAGAATCAGTCATTTGGGGGAAATTTAGACACAGACATGATAGAGGGAAGACCATGAGAGGAGACACAGGGAGAAGACGGCCGTCTACAAGCCAAGGAGAGAGTCCTGGGCCAGATTCTTCCCTCACAGCCCTGGAAGGAACCAACTCTGCCGACACTTTGATCTTGGGCTTCTAGTCTCCAGAACTGTAATATTGTTAAAGCCCCTAGTTTGTGAGAGCAGCCCTAAAAAACATTCATGCCAGTGCTTTTAACTGCCAGCTACGTTCCTCCTGTGTGATGATTTCTTACTGAATTGTCTATCTGTGCTAAAATAGATGTTTTGCTGGACAGTCAAAATCACATAGAGGGTGCACCTCTAGTACCTCATGGGTAAAAGGCAGCTTAGATATTAAATATTTGGTTTTTGAGCTACAACTTTGAGCTTGTAAGGATTACCTTCCCCCTGGACCAGAAGCCACCATGATATGGAGACTCAAGCTGCTGTAAGATCTGATTTCTAAGCATAAGATGATTTTACTAAGTGGGTCCATCCATGGCCCCAGCAAGAATGAAGGCTCAATCCAACAGGGTAACTGAGGAGAGTTGAATAAAGGGGTATTTACAAAGGAAACCGGTAGGGGTGGTGAAGCACCCTGGGACTCCCAACCTGAAGGGTTCCTTACCTCCTCTAGCCCTGAAAGGCAACACCGGGGAGTGGTTATCAGAGCCTGGCAAGAGCTGTAGGAGAGGACCCCACAGAAGCTGTGACCTTCAGCAGAGGGACACAGCCATTGCCACAGCCAAGTAGCCAATAGCCCAACCTTACTCTCCCCTGACCTCCATCTCCAGCCTTTGCTCCCTATTGGCTGAAGCCAACAGAAACCCAGATGTCACAGGAGCCAGTGAAGGCAGTCAGTCCCCCCACAGTCCCCACAGGGCAGCCTCCTGGCACAGAGCAGGGAAGAGGAATGGAGAGCGTTTCCTGAAGGACAGACAGAATATTGGGTCCACAGAGCTAACACTGGCAAGTCCACAGACCCCACTTCTTGAAAATCATCCTATCCCTGCCCGTTATTTATGTTGCTACATTTTTGCAAGAACCACGTAAAATCTTTTACATGCTTTTAAAACTCATAAATGTAATGAAGCCAAGATGTTTCAGCAAATGTGCTTGACAGACAAATCCTGCCGAAGATCCACTCTTAGCTGACGTCAGGTCCAAAGGCCCATCTCTCAGCTTGCAGAGCATCCGGCAGGGAAGCCAATAAATTCATCCCCTGACCCGCGTGGCTCCCAAGACCTCTGAGCTGCCATTGCGTCTTGAGAATGTATCTGTTCCTTCATGCACTTCCTGCCATCCAGCTCTTGCAAGTATTTACTGCTCTTTAAAAACTACTAACTTTGGCCCTGACCAGTGTGGCTCAGTAGGTTGAGTGTTGTCCTGTGCACCAAAGGGTGGCCAGTGTGATTTCTGGTCAGGGCACATACCCAGGTTGCAGGTTCAATCCCCAGTCTGGTGCGTATGGAAGGCAACTAACCAATCAATGTTTCTCACATTGATGTTTCTCTCTCTCCCTCTCTCTTCCTCTCCCTCTCCCTTTCTCTCTATAATCAATTTTAAAAAATAGTGATAAAAAATAAAAACTGGCCCAGCTGGTGTGGTCCAGTGGTTGAGCATCGACCTATGATCCAGCAGATCACAGTTTGATTCCCAGTCAGGGCACATGCCCGGGTTGTGGGCTTGATCCCCAGTCAGGGGTGTGCAGCAGGCAGCCAATCAATGACTCTCATCACTGATGTTTCTATCTTTCCCTTCCTCTCTCTGAAATCAATATATATTTAAAAATAAAAGCTAAATTTGTCCAGTTGAAAATGCATTGGTGAGGAGAGATTCCTGTACTTTGTTCTGGCATTCTGCATGCAGCCTCCGATCTGAGCTTTCTGAGACCTTAATAAAAATGCGTGCCCCTATGGATTGATCATCTCTAGGGTCTCAGGGTAAAAATCACTAAGCCAAGAGCTTAACACAAAGCCTGGCATATGAAAAGAGTATCTAATTTGAGGACATGCCATGTGTCAAGCATGCTTCTAGCCTTTTACATGTAATAATCACACTCATCTTCCTAATAGGTATATAATGCATGTGTCATTGTCCCCATTTTACAGGTGGGTAGAGTGAGGCCCAGAGGGAGTTGAACCAACTTGGCTGGGGCCACATAGCTGGCAGAGCCCAGGCAGTCTGATTCCAGAGAGCATTCTTAACCTGTATGCAATGCCACATGAAGAAATGAAGGGTATTTGGGTAAGACAGTCAGGGCAATAGCTTATACGGACGGCCTGAGTTTGGGTGTTCAACAATATGGACTGATGGTGTATTTTGAATCTCAGTCTTCATATCTGGAGCTCAGGGTGAGCCATGGTTCTGATACATGAGTCTGCCCAACAGCCATAGGTTGAGGTACCTGCTAGGTGCCTGTCATACCTGGTACTGGAGATACAAGACCAAGTAAAGTAGGTGCGGCCCCTCCTCAGGTGGCACCTACAGTCTGGAGGAGAAAGGTCTTGGTCAAATAACCTCACAAATAAAGCAAAATTGTAACAGTGGTAAGTGCCAGGGGAGAGGTGGCCAGCTCCACGGGCCTTGGGTGAGGGAGCCTGACCTAGGCAGGGAGGAAGGGGAGACAGGACTGAAGACAAGATGCCCAAGGGAGGGCTCGCACTGGAGTCATTCACAGGATTCGGGAAGGCAGAGCGTTCGGGGCAGGAGGGTGCAAAGCCCCTGCGACCTGGGAGAAGGTCAGAAAAGAAGGTGCTGGAAACTTGGGGCTAAAAGTGGGGAGATTATGCAAGAATATGTAGGTTTCCACGAAATTACTCATACAGTGGCAAAGGGTTCAGGGCCCAGCCCCAGACCTTGGACCTCAGGTTAAAAATCACTGCCTTCAAGAAGAGCTTCATTTACACATGGAAAGGACAAAAACTCTGACCAAGAAACTAGTAGCACAATATTAAGTCACCTGATGAATTGAGCAACAAGCTTCCAGGCCTCCAGCTGAGATTTTTTTTTTTTTTAGCCACACCCAACAGACCTCAAGCAGAAATGCTAAAGGAATAAAATAATAGAGGAAAGGGGAGGAGACAAATAACCCCGAGAACACTGGAATGTATGCATAACAAAAGGATCTCAGAGGCCTGAAATCCTAGAAAGAGATTTTTTTTCCACCTTGGGACACACCTGAAACTCCACCTTGGGATGCTTCCCTTGATTTTCTGGCTCGAAATCCAGAAAATGAGTCACCTAGAATCATTTTAGGTGACTGGCTTAAGATCATTCCTTACCTACCTTCTTCTTCCTTTCTTGCTTACTCTGGGATTTAAAAAAATAAAATAAAATTATGTATTGATTTTAAAGACAGAGGAAAGGGGGGAAGAAAGAGAGAGGGAGGAAGAAACATCAAGTTGTTCCACTTATTTTGCACTTATTGGTTGATTCTTGCATGTGCCCTGACCAGGGATCAAACCTGTGACCTCAGTGTATCAGGAGGATGCTCTAACTGACTGAGCTACCCAGCCAAGGGCTGGAATTTTCTGATATTTCTGCCAAATCAGCCGCTGCAGCTCTCGCCCCTCCTTGTCTGGCCTGCAGGGTCTTTCCTTAGAACAACACTCTTGTCAAGAACCTCAGGAATTTTCATGCCCAAACCTCAGATGCACAACGGAAATCAAACCCACTTCCCTTTCTCCCTGCCTTGTTTCAGGTGTCCCCAGATATCTGACTGGCTGCTCTCCCGCACCCCACCCTGCCACTCCAAGCCTCCATCCCATTCCCACCGCACAGGAAGGGGACTCCAGGAGAAGGGGCCGCTGCCGACATATTTCATGGACAGTGGACCATCCAGACCGAGGTTCTCAGGAGCAATTTTGCCCCCAACTCAGGGAACCTGTGCCAATATCTGGAGACATTTCTGGTTTTCATACTGGGATGGGGGTGCTACTGGCATCTAGTGGGTAGAGGCCAGGGATGCTGCTAAACATCCCATAATGCACAAGGCAGCCCCTCAGGAAAGAGTTATCTGCCCCCAACTGTCAGTGGTGACAAAGTTAAGAAACCCTGAGCTGGGGTTTAGATTTAGGATGGTGGGAGGTAGGCACAAAGCACCTTTGAGAATCCAAGGAAAGCTATGAACCTTCTCCCCAGAAAAATGCACCAAATTCGGCTTACAGCGTCAGATGGCTCAATCGTCCCGGGAACCTACTTATGGGTCACAAAACCAAGATTATGAGCCCTTGAGTTGATGAAGGGCCTCCTGTCCACAGGTAACATGTTCAAAGCCTTGGCCACTATGTTGCAATATAAAAGGGCAGGAATTATGTTTTCCCAACAATTGAGCAATTCATTTCAACATGGATTATTCCCCTGTAATCAGTGAGACCTCGGGGCCAAAAACCAAACAAAACGAAAAAATGAGGAAAGGGGAAAATGGCATTGAAGGCACGATTACAAATGACAAAAGAAACCTATCCCAAAGGGGACCAGTCAGGGCCAGGCCTCAGCCTTTCTCAGAACCTTGGTCGGGATTATTTAAAGACTGAGGAGAAGATAACTCACCTGGGGGCACTTCAGGTGACAGGACGGGAGTCCTCTCCCTCCAGCCTAGTGGCCATCACGGAATGAACCCCTGTCACCTCCCGAGTATGATGCACAATCTCATCTAATCCTCCCAACATCCCCGTTTCTCCCACTTCACGGTTGTACAAACTGAGGCTTGGGGAGTGCCAACCACTGTCTAACCCCAGAGTCTGACTTTCTCCAAGGCTGAGCCAGGGTCTCCCCAAGTGTATAGGAAGCCACCCTCTTCCCGGTTGGACTTTCTAGACCTTCCGCATTTCTGATCCTCAGTCTCCAAGCTCATTCCTGCCTCAGGGCCCTTGCTGTTTTCCAGAACATTCTTCCTTCCGCTCTACCGGTCTCAGCTCCTGGTGGCCACTCCTGCACCTCCTAATTCAGGTAGCCTCCAATGCCAGTCACTCTCTAAATATCATACTGTTTAGTCCCTTCATGGCTCAAGCAATCGCACTTGTTTTATTTGTGTCTTGTTTACTTGTTTATTATGTGTCTTCCCCACTGGGCTGGGAGCTCCAAGAGGCAGCGTGGACTTCATCGCCGAGCCCGTGGGGCCTGGAGTCCTGCCCGCCTGGTGGGTTGTGAAGCAAATGAGTGTCCGGCAAGCTGATACAAAGCCTGCAGTTGCTGCTTCCGAGCTGTGTGCCCTGGGACAAGCCACAGCTTTTCCCATTCGCAGTTTCCCATCTGTGAAATGGGAGTAATAACATCTGTTTCTCAAACTTGCGAGGACAATTATATAAAGGCCCCAAGCATTGTCTCAGATTTAGCTGGAACCCAATCAATACTGGTCTTTCCTGATAAACTCTTCTCGGAGGGACTAGCCCTCCAGAACCTTCGCCCTCACCCCAAGCAAACTCACTTCTTTTACAGTCCCTCTAAAAATGTTCCAGAGGTATACAGGGCTTTCTGCACAGCTATGGGATTTTCTGTCAGGGGCCAGACACAGAGGACAATGCTGGATTTGCTCAGACTCGGCTAGCATTCCCTTGGTTTATGTTGACCCGATCAACTCTCACCTCTGACCATGTTTCTGAAACTAAACTCACTGCTTCTGACTCCCCGCCCCCCTTTTTGATTTCTTTTTAAAAAAATTAAATTTATTGGGGTGACATTGGTTAATAGAATCATACAGGTTTCAGGTGTAGATTTCTGATACAAGATCTGTTTGTTGTACTGTGTGCCCACCACCCAGCTGGCTGCCCCCCTTGATAGGCTCCGTCTCCATGAAAGATGCTATCAATTTCAACTACTCCCACGCCTGACTTCCTTCCCTTCCCACCCACTCTTTCTTTCATTCACTCGTTCATTCAATAGCTAATATTTATCTACTATCTCTTGAGTGACACCAGGGGGCTGGGCTTACAGCCAGGCATTTTAAAGTCCTATGAATGAGGTGCCAGTGATAATAATAACATCAAAATAACAATTGACATTTATTGGGCATTTCCTGTACCCAGAGATATTTGAATATAGTCCAGGAGGTCACCAAACTTTTTCTGCAAAGGACTAGATAGGAATATTTTAGGGTTTGTGGGTTAAGAGGCAAGACCGAGGATATTATGTAGATCCCTCACACAATTGATGAAATACAAAATATTATCATTATAATTGATTATAACTTTTTTTCTAAATCAGGTCTACTAATGAGAAAAATGGATTTCTTTTGGAGGCCAGCATTTTACTTGATTGGGGTTCAAAGTCAACGTTTCTTATGGAGCAGATGGTGGATATGCACCTGTAAAGCCCTTTCTTAGCCTGCAGCTCATACAAAAAGAAATGGCAGGCTGGATTTGGCCTTCAGGCTGTGGCTGGCTGACCCCCGGTATGGTCCTGAGGAAGTTGCTTAGTTCTGAATGTTGGCCTGAACCCCATGAGACCTTAGGCACGTCACTTACCTTTCTGCACCTCAGTCTCATCTGGAAAATGGGTATGATACTAATAGTAATTAACCATAGGGTAAATGATTAAATGCGTGCAATGTGGTTCCAACAGCGCCTGGTCCTAAGTAACCAATTCCATAAACCCAGTTAGTTATCTGACCCAATCTCCACCGTCCCCAAGCCCCCAACATTTCCCCAGTGCCTTCTGGCCCCTCATGGCAAAATCGCCTTTATCTTTACCCTTTTCTCTGAGCGTCCCTGCATCGCTTTGCTCCGGCTGACCCTTGCTCTCCCTGGGGACGCTGCTTCTCCCCAGCCCTCTCGAGGGGTGGCTGATGCCTCTGACGCCCAGTGCACCAGCCGGCAGCAGGGCTCGGTGAGCTCCTTGCTGCTGCTTGGAGCCTTTTGGGGACCCAGGATTCAGGGACTCCGGTCCACACCCCTCCTCACTGCATCCACTGCAGAGCCCTGAGATCTCGCCCCTCAGCTCTCACAGCTTCTGTGACCTGGTTCAACCTCTCGCTCACCTATAATGACTCCTGACAGCTTCCATATCTTTGAAGATAGATGACCCTTTTGATTCCTGGCTGCTCAGTCCCTTGACCTCCTCTCCATGAGGGGCCTTGTCCACACCGTCTTAGCACACACCTCCCGTGCTCAGGCTCCACTCGTTTCCAGTGACGGCGTCACCTCCACCACCTGGGCTGCAAGCTCTCCCTCTGACCATTGCCCAGCGTTCTTCTGCTGGGTCCCTTTGGGACCCCAAGCCCACCGGTTCCTCGGCCTTCCCATAACCTCCACATTTACTGACTATTTCATCGTTTCCCTCTTCCTACCCCTCCATCCTGCCTCCTCCTACCAGCCGTGGGCTCTCTGCCCCAGCTCACTGCCTCGTGTGCACCCTCAGTGCCCTGGCCGAGCCCCATGCCAGGTTAGTTCCAGCCCTCAGCCCATTCGGCACCTGCGGGGGGACAGCTGAAGGCGGCTGGGGCAATCACACAGCCGCGAGCGCCGGCTTCGCTTTCAGTGCACCCCCTCCCTCGCCCTCCAGTGCTCCACACCCTCTCCCCTTCGTCACTCTAAGTCCTGTGCCGTGGATGAGCTGCATGTCACCAGCGCCCCACCCTTCCCACCTGCGCGAGTTCATTGCTCTGTGACTCCTCCTTTCTCTTTTCAGCGACGCCTCTTCCCTTGGACCCTTCCAACACCTGCGATCCCTCCCTGAAACCCATGCTTCCCCTGACCTCTCCTCCCCGCCACTCTACCCCTTTCTCCCCTAGAGACCAAGAAACATCTTTAAAAGACTTGACCCTGGCCCTCGCCGGTTTGGCTCAGTGGTTAGAGCATTGGCCTGCAGACTGAAGGGTCCCGGGTTCAATTCCGGCCAAGGGCATGTTCCTCGATTGTAGGCTCCATCCAGGCCCTGGTCGGGGTGCGTGTGGGAAGCAACCAATCGATGTGAGTTCTCTCCCCCCCTCCCCTCTCTCTGAAAAGCATGGAAAAAATATCCTCCGGTTAGGATTGAAAAAAAAAGGTGGTGGGCCTGATCCTTGGGCAGGGTGCATACGGGAAGCAACTGATCAATGTTTCTCGCTCACATGGATGTTTCTCTCTCCCTTCCTCTCTCTCTCTAAAAATCAATAAAAACAGCCTAGCTGGTGCGGCTCAGTGGTTGAGTGCTGGCCCAGGCACCAAGAGGTCGCTGGTTTGATTCCTGTCAGGGCACAGGCCTGGGGTGTGGGCTCGATTCCCCAGCAGGAGGCGTGCAGGAGGCAGCTAATAGATGTTTCTCTCTCATCTAAATTTCCATCTCTCTCTCCCTTCCTCTCTCTCTAAAATCAATAAAAACATTTTTTTAAAATAAAAATTTTTTAAAAATCAATAAAAAGATATCCTCGGGTAAGGATTAAAAAAAAAGATAAACCTGGCTGGCGTGGCTCAGCGGTTGAGCATCGACCTATCTCATCATTGATGTTTCTCTCCTTTCCTCTCTCTGAAATCAATAAAGATATATATTTTTAAAAATAAATAAATAAATAAAAAGATGAAGCATCAACGATGAGAGAGTCACTGATCGGCTGCCTCCTGCAACATCCCCCACTGGGCATCGAGCCCGCAACCCAGGCATGTGCCCTGACCAGGAATCGAACCTCCATCTCCTGGATCCTAGGTCGATGCTCAACCGCTGAGCCACACAGGCCAGGCAATTCTTAGACTTTTTGGTCTAAGGACAATTAAGACTTTCTTAAGCCCTGGCTGGTGTTCTCAGTGGTTAGATCAACGGCCCATGCACTGAAGGGTCTCGGGTTCGATTCCCGGTCAAGGGCACGTGCCTGGGTTGCGATCCCCAGCCCTGGTTGGGGCTCATGAGGGAGGCAGCCAATTTATGTGTCTCTTTTACATCATGTCCGTTACCCCCCCACACACACTCCCTGCCCTCCCTTCCACTCTCTCTAAAAAGCAATGGGAAAAACATCCTCAGGGGAGAATTAACACACACCAAAAAGAAAAGACTTCCTTAAGCATTCTACTAGTCACCCCTGTTGAATTATTCTTTACATCTTTGGCATGTCCTAGTGGTTATTTGGGTGTCTATTTGGTAAGGTGCCAGTATATGACATCTAACATGGAAGGAAGAAAGGAAGGAAGGGAGGGAGGGAGGGAGGGAGGGGGAAGGGGAGGGGGAGGGGGAGGGAGGGAGGGGGAGGGGGGAGGGAGGGAGGGAGGGAGGGGTAATGACAGCTTTTATTTGGACTGTGAGTACTTGACTGTTTCACCCCGAAATTCTCAGCACCTAGCTCAAGGCCCAGCACATGGTGGACAAAATAGTTGCTCGTGGAATGAATGAATAAAGAAATGAATGACCAAGTAAGCAAAATGACTGACCCCCAAACTATCATGTATGTTGGGGGGCCGACATACTATTATGAGAAACCTCCGATAAACATTCCTGCTCTAGCCTGCCGTCACTTGTATGATGATAACAGATGTTTCCCGAACACCAGTTATCATTAGGTAAATCATTCCTAATTTTCACGGCAAGGCCCCAAAGAGAAACTGATCTCATTTACTGGGGAGGGAACGAGGCAGAGAGGTCGAGGCAGCCTGGACGGGAATTGCAGAGGCAAGAGGCGCACCCGGCTCTGCTTGTCCGCGCCCCCGATGGAAGGAATCGACTCTCAGATCACCTGGAGGGGAAGAATGATTGGAAACTTTCTTGTGATTGCCTGTGCGCAATTCTCATTCTGTTTCCTTCCCTTTGGGTGTCTTTATTTCTGCTGCACTTAGCATGCCCCCTCTTTCTGGTCCTCGGCGTCTGCGGTTTTCCGCCCTTTCCGGGCAGCCCTCGGTGTTCCCCCTTCCCCTCACGTCGGGCCTCATCTCCCTCTCTGCAAGCCCACCAGACTGGGGCCAACTCATTTGTTTACTTGGGAGTCCGAGCTGAGAAAAGAAGTTAAAATCTCTCCACACATTAAAACAAAGAAAAGAACATTTTCTATTCCCTTTCATGGTCAAAAGATGATCCTTTCTTCCCCTTCACAAAATCCATTTAGGTGTTTATAGACCAGTTATCTTAACAATGACCGTCCTTTGCTTTTCTCTCAGTGCCAATTAACATTCTTAATTGCCTCGCTCTAACTGTCTCACGTTTTTGTGTGTTGGGTCGAGGTCTCTGACAAGTTTATTTTCAATTATAATTTATATTGCTAAGACAGATAGATATTTATGACAGTAAACTTTCCTGTGGCTGGGCTTTTAGCTCTTCAGGGTTTGTTATAATAAAGACCGCTGTGGCAAATTTACAGAAGGGCCTTCTCAGGCATATTTTTTTTTAAAGACAAAGTTCAGAGTAGGCACTTTTTTTGAGAGGGGGGAGACAGGATCTGTGTCTGGTAGATAACAAGAAAATGTTTAAAATTTTAAAAGGCAAGAGAGAACTTTTAGGAAAGGTGGTGGGAGCCACTCCAGAAATCTCTGAGCAAAGACTGAATCAGAACTGCTCACAAAAGGGGATGAAATGGAAGCATTTTTAGCAGAAAAAAATTGTTCAATCAATTGAACCTTCGACTTGCTTTTGAAAATCTATACATTTCTCCTGCCCAGTTACGAAATATGTGAGCATCCTGATAAGCATGTTTATGAGGTTACCGACTCAGCTCGATCACTCACATTACTGAGGTTCCTGTCTTGCCCAAGAGCCCACAAAGGGAATAAGTATTTGAAAAAAGCTTTTGAAGGGCTGTGAATTCAGGAGACAGAATTCATTTCAGACTCAGGATGTGAGGCCTTGAGGAAAGAAATCAGGTATGTGAACAGAGCTATAAGAACAGGATATTCATTGAAATATTTTCTACACTGAACCAACTCGAATATATAACGGGATTGGGTAAGTGAATTACATGTTCATTCACAGAGTGAGAAATTTGCGTCATAAGACACATTTACAACATGTATTTTTTTAATGCAGTGGAAAGGGCTTCTGAAATCCTGTTCCGTGAAATAACTCCGAGATGTATTTTCAAATTGATCTCAATAGTGTAAGAGTTATGATATTCATGGAAGAAAGATGAGAAGAAAATTCACTAAAATGTTATCTTTCTCGAATCTTCAGAGGAAGTAGATAAATAAATCAACCCAAGGAGTGGATAGAAGATTGTGCAATCGTTGAAGAAAAGGCCAGAATGCAGGGGTTTGATTCAGCTGGGGGAGGTTAACAGGCTCGGGGAGAAGATAAGAGAATGGATTGTGATTTAGTGCCTAAAGTTTTATTAGGAAGTATTTTACTATTAAAAAAAAATACTAGGAAGATGATCACTATGGCCTGGAAACCATATTACCTGTAGACCTGGTTTCTGAGCTCCAGCACTATTGACATTTTGGGTCAGATCATTCTTGGTTGTGGGGGGCTGTGCCGGGCATTCTAGGATGTCAGCATGATCCCTGGCCTCTACCTACCAGGTAGCATTAACACTCTTGAGATGTGACAACCAAAAAAAAAAAGCTGGCTCCAGACAGTGCCAAATGTCCCCTGATGCGGGAGGGGGCAAAATCGCTCCCCATTGAGAACCACTGCTGTGGACCTAGAGAACCAACCTTCTCTACAGTGTGTGAGGCCCATAGGAGTGGACTAGAGTGAGCTCATCAAGTGACCGGGACAAAAAAAGGCAGTCCCATCAACTTCTTCATTCCTAGTCCGTCTAGTCTTCAACCGAAGAAACTGCACGAAAACTTCTCGTTTTCTGACTGTTCTTTCTTGCTTTAAGGAACTTGCTCAAATATTTCTTCTTTTTTTTCTCGAGTACATGGTTGTCGTCTTCTCTATATTAGCACAACTCAGAAGATGAATTGGAGCTAGAAATTGTTCGATACCAATTTGGGATTGAGGTATCAAAGTGGAGGGGGTGTAGATATCGGCAGTTAAGTGGCGATTGTTGCAATTAGCCAGCCTTTGCAGCCATAAATCACCCTTGACAGAAGGGCTCTGGGCCAGCACACTCAGAAAAGTGGACATTTGGCCCCATAATAAAGCACTCCCAATGAATTATAAGCATGATTCCAAGCAATTTTAGTTTCAACTTCTAAATCTCTAGAATTTGAAGAGTTCCTTCCAGACATAAAGCCTTCCATGGGAGGCAGGCAGATATGCAATCGATGAAAGTCCACAGCCTCCAAGAGTTGGTCCATGAGAAAAAGCCCACGCTCTGTACTTCCCGAACCCAAACCGTACATTTCCCGAATTAAAGCATCAGTGGTCACCACACTGGGCCGCTTGGCCACTTCCTGGCATGAATCCTGAGGCCCCGTGCAGGGGCAGAGCATGACTTATGGATGCCAGCCTGGCCACTTTGTTCTTTGCAAGCTCGAGATGCTGGGAATCCCACATAGGAAAAACCAGCCACCTAATTATGGCCCTTTCAATTATAGGGGTAGCCAAATATCTAATTGCCTTCTTCCCAACAGCTTCATTTAGGTATGCTTTACACATCATTAAATTCTCCCAGTGTAAGTGGACAGTTTGATGATCTTCAATACATTTAAACAGTCGGGCAACCACCAGTTTGTCATTGTCTTTTCCCCCCAATTGTGGCAAAATAAAGGTAACACGTTTTCACCATCTTAATCCTTTTAATTGTACTGTTCAGTGATATTGAGTACATTCAAATTGTGGCTCAATCTCCAGAACGCTTTTCACCTAGCATAACTGAAACTCTATTCCAATTAAACAATGACTCCCCCTGGACCCCTCCCCCTGGCCCTGGTCACCACCCTACTTTCTGTCTGTCTCAATGAGTTTGACTACTCTAGGTCCCTCATGTAAGTGGAATCACACAGTATTTGCCTTCTGGGTCTGGCTTATTCAATTAGCATAATATCCTCAGGTCCCTCCAGGCTGTAGCATGTGTCAGAATTTTTCTTTCTTTCTTCCTACCTTCCCTTCCTTCCCTCCTTTCCCTCCCTTCCCTCCCTTCCCCTCCCTCCCTCCCTCCCTCCCTCCCTCCCTCCCTCCCTCCCTCCCTCCCTCCCTCCCTCCCTTCCTTCCTTCCTTCCTTCCTTCCTTCCTTCCTTCCTTCCTTCCTTCCTTCCTTCCTTCCTTCCTTCCTTCCTTCCTTCTTGTGAAAAACCCCCCCCAGGATATTTTTCAATTGCTTTTTAGAGAGAGTGGAAGGGAGTGAGGGAGGGGGAGGGGGAGGGGGGAGATAGAGAAACGTCGCTGCGGGAGAGACACCTGGATTGGTTGCCTCTCACACACGCTTGGACCGGAGTCGGGGAACAAGCCTGGAACCCAGGTACCTGCCCCTGACCCGCAATCGAACCCGGGACCCTTCGGTGTTCACGCCAATGTTCTAACCACTGAGCTACACCGGCCAGGGTGGAATTGCTCTCCTTTTTAAAGCTGAATAATATTCCACTGTGTGTATAAACCACATTTGTGTATTCACCTGTCGATAGACTCCTGAGTTGCTTCCACCTTTTGGGCACTGCCGATAAAGCTGCCATGAACATGGGTGCACAAGTATCCCTTCATGTCCCTGCTTTAATTCTTCTGGGTGTATATATTCAAAAGTGGAATTGCGGGATCATATGGTAATCTTGTTAAATTTTTTGAGGAACTGCCGTATTGCTTTCCATAGTGGCTCTGCTAGTTTATGTTCCCACCAACGGTAATTGCCTTGTAACACTTTATTTTATACTCAGGCCCCCAAAGTCATTCACCGTTGATTGATTGATTCATTATTATTTATTGTGACTTCTGTGTTCTGTGACTGCGACCAAGTGCTGGGGCCACAGTGGTGAATGGGCCCTCTCAGAGCCCATGGAGTGAAAAAACAAGCGATAAACGGACATACAATTAAATCTATAATGATAAATTTTGAAGTGCTATAAACACTAATAGGCAGGACCTCATTTAGATTAGGAAATGCCCGTTTTATAGGAGAACGTTCCCTGCAGGATAGAGCAGAGGAGGGACTTTGTGGAAAGAGTTGGAAGATCTGAGTTCCACGGAGAACTGTATCCTTTAACTGGAAAGTCACTGAATTCATACATTCAGCGAGGTGCTGGCAGGAGATCTGAGCTTGTTTTCCCATCTGAGAAATGGGAATAAAAATGGGTTTTAATGAGATGAAATAAGATTATAAAACTCAAATAGTCTCAAACAGAAAAACCTTGGAGTTCAGAGGCTGCTTGCTAAAAGAGAGAACAAGTGAATTTCTGCCTGGGGCAAACAGTGAGAATGACTGGATTATATAAACCCAGTCACCAAACAAAAAGCATTAAAGAGTTTAATATAACCCTTTCCTTCGATCCTTTTTTTTTCTAACTCTGGTCCCACCCAGGTCTCTTGGTTTAAGGAATATTAAATATTGAAAAAGTTACCTTTGATTACATGTTGGAGGTGGGTTCAGAATGTGTACTGTATTTTTCTTTTTTAAAAGTGTTTTTAATAAGAGTTTATTTGAGCCAAACTGATGACATGCCGCTAAACACAACGTCAAATACTCCCTTTTCTTGATATGAAATTCATGGAAGGGTTGCCATTGAGGAAAACCTCTTCTTGACTTTATCTGCAGAATCCGTTTCTACGGACCCTGGAATTTCCAGGGCAGGCTGAATTTCCCATGCTTTCTTTTACCACAATTTTTTCTTGTTTAGCCATCTTCTCTATAGTGCGTTACAGCAAGATGACCGGCATTGGGGAGGGACAGGAAGAATTTTGGAGTCAGGCTTAGGGATTGGCCACCTGCTCAGCCACTTCCTAATTAAGTCACTTCACATCTTTGAGGCTCAGTTTCCTCATTTTCAAAATGAACAAAACAATGCCGGTTTCCCCAGGAAGATCCAACGAGAAAGTGGGCATTTAGTGAGTCTTTGGCACATGCCAGGGTTTTTTATTGTCATTATTGGAATTTTTTGCAACACATACTACTATGGAAAATGTGTATAGTTCAAAGTGATTGTATCATCCCACTCTGGGGACATTTCAAATTTCCTAAAAGTGTGTGTGTGTGAGTACAATATATTATATTGGATGCATATACAGCTATACAGTAAATCTCTATATACTTAATTCCACTAACTCCCTTGCACAATGTAAATATTCAACAGATGTTGAATAAATGTGAAATCTTTAGCCTTGTAAGTCTTTGGTGGGTGTTTCCATCTTTATTTGGCATTTACTTCACCGTAAGGGCTGCACTATAAACTCTTCGCCCACATTTGTGCACTGCATTTTCAATTATTATTATTATTATTATCACTTGGGAGACGCCAGTGGCACAATTGTATTACCTTGTTCCAAGTAGAAATGGTGCACATGTTTTAACTATCACCAACTAAAATAAATAAGTATAAACAACTATCTCTTCCATGCAGTTTTCCTCAAACCACTACTAGTTCTTGAGCTGTAAACCTACTGTACACTTGTGTAGATCGGGAAATTACACCTCCTGCCACGCTATCTTACACAGAAAAGGTGTGGGGAATATAAGCAGATTAGTCGGGAAGGCAGGCGTTAATTGGCTTTATTGCTCAGTATGAGACTTCTAAAGGCTTCCATGTATTATTAAACCAAACTCTTGCCTTTCCAACTTCGGCAGTTCGATGTAGTTCTTTTTTGGATTAGGGGACTTACATAAAACAATGCAAAACATTTTGAGAGACTTCAGAGTTGGACGTTAACTTTCCTTCCTTCAGTAAGTTTTTGTTGATGGCCATGAATACCAAAAAGATGGTCAAGCTGATTTATTTTCTGCCTTGGGTTGTCCAAACACCCAGGTGAACATACTTTGGAGCCCAGCATTCCATTTTGCTTGCATTCCTGATGAGCTTACCCGAAACGCTCGCAGGCTGGGAACCTAGGAGTAACTAATCAAGAAAATGCAATGCACAAATGTGGAGGGAGGGTTTATAGCTGCAGCCCCTTAATGAAGTAAATGCCAAATAAAGACAAATGCCCGGAGGCGGCATGGAAACACCCATCAAAGACTCAGAAGGTGGAAGATTTCACATTTATGCAGCATCTATTAAGTATTTACATTGTGCAAGGCAGTTAATGGAATTAAACACAGAGAGATTTATGTATAGCTGTATATCCATCCAGTGTAGTCTCATTATTGTGCTCACACACAGTTTTAGAAAATTCCAAATATCTCTGTATTGGGATGATACAATCACATTGAACTATACACCTTTTCCATAATGGTCTATGTTGCAAAAAATTTCAGTAATGATTAGTTTAGTAACACCCGGCGCACCGTGCTTCCACGGGTGATGCAATAAAGTATGTAAAGCAGGATGTAAGCATGATGTTATCAGGCATTTATGGCTAGTGGGGGAAAATGCATTTGCTCGCTCTTTTGATATTACCTGACTGCCCTGGTTTTTTAATCTGCCCTTTCTATATTTAGTGTCCTGGTCCCTTGAAAGTTAAAAAAAAAATCAAACCAAAATCAAGGTCTTATTGTAACAAACTAATCCTTGCGACTCCGAATCCTGGGGGCTATTTATCATTCAAAGCAGATAAGTTAGGGTGAGGGAATAATCCGACGTTTTGGAAATTCGAAGGCCACTGCATGAGCCGAGACGGAGCGCGGAAGGTTGAGCAAACCACCATTTTTACCGCTCTTCCATCAAAAAGAAGATGGAAGGGGACACGGGTCACATCTCAGGTTTTTGTTTGCTTTGGGGATTTTTGGTGGATGGGACTGTGGAGCCCCTGAGGAGCCCTCCCTCCGCGGCTCGCGCGGATATCGACCTTACGAGGGTCCTTTTTGGAGCGCACCCTCCAAGACGCTCGTTCCAAAACTTGGACGTTCAGTCTCGGATTTTTAATAAGCACAACAATTCTTTTTCATTTTCTCTCCAAGGACTCAGATCGCTGGAGCTGAAGGAAGGGTCGTCCCCCGCCCCCCCCGACCCCCCCAGATTTCGCCCGGGACCCAGCCAATCTGAGCCGGGATGCTAATTAGTTGCGCTCCCCGGGCGCACACGCCTTTGTCGCTCGCGGGGCCGGACTACAAAGCCCAGAATGCCTCGCCCCTCCCTGATCAATGAGGGCTTATTTAAATGATCTCTGAGGTCTTGGACCCAGGCCAATCAGCTGTCAGGGCTCATGATAAATCGCAATGCATTATTGATAATAATAATTACTGGGACATGCGCGTTCCGGCCGAAGGGGGGTAAATTTCCCAACTCCAGGAATTTGTGGCGGAGTGGGCGAATCAGCGCGGCTCGCCCGGCGCCCCGATGCTCGCACCATGTCGAGGCGCAAGCAGGCGAAACCCCAACACATCAACTCGGAGGAGGACCAGGGCGAGCGGCCGCCGCAGCGGCCGGCCCCCGAGCCCGCAGATGCGGCCGCAGCGGCGCCGGCGGGGGAGCCGGGTGAGTGAGGCCGGCGGGCGCCCGGGCGCGCGCTTTCCCGAAGGTTCGCGGGACCCTCGAGGGCGCGGGCTTCGGGGAGCAGGCGGCTTCCTGCGCAGGTTCTGGAGCCCGGAGCGGGGGGGGGCTCAGTTCCAGGGAAGCGAGGCAGGCTCGCCCCCACCCCACCCCACCCCCGTCCCCCGCGGCGCCCTAGTTAATTTTACATTTTTATCGCTTCCCCTCACTTGTGTAAATTTCACCCCTAGGTCTCTCCCTTCTTATTGTAAAGTTGACCCCCACCCGCTCCTCTGTCCCTCGCTTTCCTGAAAGGTTCCCTTCCCCTTGTCCTCTGCCCCCCTCTTAATTGGTTCCACTCCCTTCACCGGCAGCCCCCCCCCCACTTGTAACTTAGGTTCCCCTCCTCCCTCCCTGGCGCCGAGTTTCAAAGAAAGACCCCGGGGGTCCCCACCCTTCCCCTCACCCCTTGGGGGTTTCTCTAGGAGGTTGGAGGAGCGGCGCACCCTCGGAAGACCCCCCCGGGGGAGGGCGATCTGTTGCTCGCGCCCCTCCCGGGCCAAGCGGGGGGAGGGGGCGCGACCTCTCCCCACCCCCGGGAGCTGGGGTGCGGGCCACCCGCGCTGCGAAGGGGATTGGAGGGCCCGGAGAGGTGGAGAAGGGCGCAATATTTCCTTTTTTTTTTTTTTTTTGGTTTTCGCTTTTTCCCCCCCGGGCTACGCCGCTCGCTGATCTTCGCCCTAACCTTTCGGGGCCTGACCTCCAGCCATCTTTGATTTCCGACTTCCTAAAATAACCACGGCCCGCGGGAGGGGCGCGGGCCCCCGGGCCGGGGGCGCGGGCGCAGGGCAGCCCCGCGGGGGTGCACCGGCCCGGCACTTCGCGTGGCTTCCCCGGGGCGCCCGGCTTCCCACCGGCGCTGCCGCCGGGGCCAGAGGCGCGGTCGGGCCGGGGCGGGCGGCGCGCGCAGGGCGAGCTCCGGGGCGGACCGGCCCGCGCTTCCGCGCCGGGGTCTCCCGGGGCGCGAGGAGCTCGGGACCCCAGCCCTGCGCGGCCGCGCCAGCCGCCCTCCTCCTGCTCACTTAAGCGGGGCGTGTTGCGAGCGAGTGGGTCTCCCCCTATCTGCGCTCTGCCCTGGCCCGCCAAATTGTCGCCTGATAAGTTCCTAGCGCGCGCGTGGGGGAGGGTGGGCTTTTAACCTCCTCTGGGGCCTTGTTGGTCGCCGTCCGCTTCCCAATTTCTCAGCGGTTGATGGGGGTGTGCGCGCCACCCCAGACACTCCCAGATCGAGCTCGGATGGGACGGCGGTCGCTGCTTTCTGACCACCGCCCTCTTTTTTTCGGGAAGGGAATTAATACATTTCTCGAGTACGTAATGGGTTAATAGGAACCCCTACTACCTTCAAAATAACATTTTTCCAGGGCTAATTAAAGATTTTCGGCTTGACCGAGGGGGGCGGGCTGTGCGTTTGGGGGCGTCTGATGGTCGGGCCTCGAGCGCCCGCGGCCCCGGGAGGGTGGACTCTCTTTGTGCCTGGGGGGTGGGGTGGAGGGAGCGTGGAGAGGCCGGGAGCCTGGCCCACCTGGAACAAAAGGGTTAACCCACCGCCCGCCCGCTTCCTCCGGAGAGGAGGGGCGAGCTCCTGGCTCTGACCCCTCCCCTGGTCCTTCTCTGACCTCCCCTTCCCCCTTCATTTTGGGTGAGCGCACGCCAGTGGGACTTTTGGTGGTGTTTGGCACCTTTAGGGGGAACTTGTTGCGGGGGGGCGGGGGCTTCTTAAATTAACGCTGGCTGGAGTTTGCCGTCAGTTACCCTGAGCTGGTTAAGGTCTCAGGCCTGGCAGTGCGCGCCCTCCACTATTTGGGGAAGCCGGGGGGTGGGGCAGCGGGGAGGGGGTCGCTCTATTGATCGCTGGGGTTGGAGCTGGCCGCCGGGTTGTGCGCGGGCGCCCCCTGGAGGCTCAGGGTGGAGCCTCGCCCTTTGCCGAGAGGCGGGTCCCCTCGCAGGTACCGGCTCACACCTGATGGGGGGCGGGCTGTGCCTCGGAAGGGAGAGCGCTGGGCTGGGCCGAGGATGGGCGCCCCTGGGGACTCCAGCCGGTTGCTTGCCGGATCCCTGGCTGTGCCGGGTATTTGTCAAGTCTTTGGAATTCTTGGAAAGAATTCCTGGATCCTAGATTGTGTTTGTAGAGTCCCCGGTTACCATGAGACAGAAGATAGTTTTCCCAAGCAGTACATTTTAATTGCCGCATTTTGCATTTGAGCAGGCTGTTTGTATCTGAGTACTACAGGTATAGCTATATTAGGTAGGTAGGTGTATAGATGTGTATTTTATTTTGTAAAGCCAATGTGAGACCCACTTGTAAAGAATACCGTTTTTGTGGGAGGAAAATGAAGTTTGGCGATCAATTAGCAGATCAAAACATCTGCAGGTGGTCAGGGGGACTCCAGCTACACACAGGAAAATTAGCATTTTCTCAAAAGGGTTTCAGACGCCCTTTGTGCTAAACTGGATTACAACCTTCAACGATTAAGATTCCCAAATTTCAAATAACTGCCTCGCCCCAGTTTCTAAACTGAAATGACCTACATTGGCCAGTAAGGATTCTGAGAATAGGGCACTTGGGAGCTCCCATTTTTATTGAGGGAGAGGGAAAAGTGTTGATTTGTAGCATTAATGGTGTGGAAGCCGACTTTCTATGTTTCCATCTGTGTTTCTGAAAGGGAGAGGGGCTAGAACTTGCGCACAGCCCCTTTTGTTCCTTTAAAAAGAGATTATTGCACAGCCAACCATAGCTGGTCATTCAAGCCTTTGCTAGCTTCCACACCCGTGGGGAGTTGGGGACCCATCTCGGAGGCTG
The DNA here is from genome assembly GCF_054644295.1 of Miniopterus natalensis. NCBI lineage: Eukaryota > Metazoa > Chordata > Mammalia > Chiroptera > Miniopteridae > Miniopterus > Miniopterus natalensis. The sequence continues at coordinate 76,061,093 of NC_142087.1, read as the reverse complement.
GAGATAGAGTTGCCACTTGCTTTTTTAAAATGAAGTTGGTTTTTTGGTAAGGTTTTAGAGATGTGCGCTCCAGTGTGGTGGTGAGACTTTCAACGATGTAACCTTAGCTTTTGGGTTCTACTGTACAGTGGCGATAAGTGTCCTGTTTAGATCATTTCAACTGTAGAAGGCTCACTACTGTGTCCTGGGAATGTGACCCGTAATTCATATTGTTCAAAATCACAATGTTTTTGTTTTTACTTATTGCGTCAAGATGGTGCTGAACTGCCCAGTTGAGCTAATTCTGCATGTTTATCTGCAGCCTACTATATGCCAGATACCAGGCTGGGGGGCCTTAAGTACATTATCTTTAGTTCTCAATTTTACTCATCTGAGAGTACGCCGCAGCTCCTGGTGGGAAAGGCTTGCCCGGGGTTGCCTGGTCCTGTGGGATTGTAGCCTTGCTACAGAGGGCTGGTGGCGGTTGAAGAGGAGTTGGCTGTGGATGGAATTTTCTGCCAGTTCCTTTGGTGAGGGAGCCTTGGCAAGTGTTCGGCTGGTTGAGTTTGATCTCTCCCCCCCTTTTAATTTCTGAGACGTGCCTTTGGAGACTTTCCTGGAAGGGAAGAGAGTTCAAGAAGTTCCCCTTTTCATCACCCATTGTACCTTTGATTCTTTAAAAAAAATTTTTTTAAAGCATCTAAACGTTTTAAAGCATCTAAACATTTTTAAAAGCTTCGAGATCCGGATAAGAACTGCCTCTCCAGTCACTGCCACTCCCCCCCCCCCCCCCCCAATAATTTCGTCCGAGTGTCAGGCTTTGTTCTAGGGGGCTCTGGAGAATGAGGCCACAAAAGCTCCCTGCCTAGGTGGAGGTTACAAATTTGCTTCTGAGATGAGCTCCAGTTGAGGCAAAGTGCAATACGTCTCTGTAATGCAGATAGCGGTGCTCACACCTTAGCAGCTCTACAGCCTTACTTAATTCTTGGGCTCCTTTTTTCCCTTTTCAACAGTCCCTGAATTTTGATCCTAGACTGTTTGGAACAATTTTTTCTTTCTTTCTTTTTTTTTTTTAGCTCTCCATTAAGTAGAAGCTTAATTGCGGCTCTAATTTGCCGCCTATGAATGGAGTTAAAGGCTTGTTACTTAAGTGTTTCTCAGATTGTGGAATTCAGATGTAAAATGAAACTGGTAAAGAGGCACTTTCTTTCAACTGGTTCAATCCTTGAGGACTTCTCAGTTTCCTTTGGTTTTTTGGTAATTATCCTGCGGGTGGGGGAGGGTAGTGGAGATTGTATACTTTAATCTACTCATTGTAGTTCCTTTAATATAGGGATGGGGGCGGAGATCAGCTTGAGTACTAATGCGCTTCTCAAGATAAACTTTTTTAAAAAGCATTTTCTCATCTCCAGCATTTGATTGGCCTCTGGTAGATGAGCTTTTCTTCCTCTACAATGGAAAGAGTATTTTCTATCCATTTGGCAGTGATTGAATCTAAGACCCCTGCTGGGTTTACTGCATTCTTCCAACTTATTGGATAACTAGATGCTGGGAGATAACATTCCTAAAATTCGGAGTGGGGGTGGGGTGGAGGGATGCAAGCTCTACTTGCTGTGTAATCCTCTGAACTTTGCTTTTTTTTTTCCTTTTGGGAAGGGCTCACTCCAGCGTACCCAGCAATTGTTCATAACAGTCCCCTTGCTCTTTGGCAAATACGGTTTCGGTATTTGCCAATGGTGGTCTGGATGTAGAAGTACTTTTTACTGCGCAAGCAAACAGAGCTCCTGCTGTTTTAAGATTCAAGTGGGATGTGGCTGGTATGGCTACAGAAGAGGCGAGCCTGTGTATACAGTGAAGGCAAGCTGGTATTCAGGTCGTAAATCACTCCTGGAACTGTTAGATCCTTCTAGAGCAGGGGAGCTTAACCTTTTTTGTGCCATAGAGCCCTTCTCAGCAGAAAGTATTTAAATACATAAAAGGAAATGTATAGAAATTCCGGGGAAATAAATTGCATTGAGGTAGAGTTTTCAAAAACAAAAACATTTGTGATAAAGTGACACGTGCTTCTGTAGGAACACAATAAGATCTAGCAGCTGGTCTGGTAACCACCAGAATTTTCAGTAATGCAACAGCGTTAACACCATATGAAAAAAATCTGTTTTCTGTTGATGAGAAACTCACAGGTTCTGTGATAGTGTGGTGTGTTCCCTACATTCAGGATTAAAAGAAACTTTAAATTTTAGTTCAAGTTAGTGAAAAGAAAGATAATTTTTTTCCTATCTAATTCTATGGACCCCAGTTTAAGAATGACTGCTTTAGAAAACCTGCATTTTCAGTGAGGGAATAGTACCCCCTTAGGGGGTGGAAAGTGTTTTGGGGGCAAAGTAAAAAATCTTTTATGTGGCCTTCCAAAGTACCGCAGTGCACAAACCAGATATACGATATATTTGTGGCATTGAATATGGTGGGGGCTGATAGGAAAAAAATGCTTTAAAAGCCTCCATAGGACCCTTACTGGTTTTGTTCAGTGGTTAGAGTGTCAGCCTGAGCACTGAGAGGTACTGTCCCAGGTTCGATTCCGGCCGAGGGCATAGACCTCCAATTGCAGGCTCCATCCCTGACCCTGGTCAGGGAGAGGGGCAACTAACTGATGCATCTTTCACATCACTGTTTCTCTATTTCTGAAAAGCAATGGAAAAATATCCTGGGGTAAGGATTAAAATAACTAAAATAAAATAACCCAAAAGCTTAAAAAAAAAATAAGCCCCCGTAAAGAGGTAAAATGAAAACAAAGTTTGAGAAACTCTGTTCTAGAAGAAACCATGATAAATTAGGCCACTAATTTTACTGTCCATATAGTTTTTAAGAATACAAGCCCTGCTCTTCTGTTTTCTGACTGTCAGTATGTCCCATTGAGACACTTAATTGTTTCTGAGTCTCAGGTTCCACAGTTTCAGTTTGGGACAAAGACTTGTTTGGTTATGTGGCTGCAAAGATAAATGAGTTCAGGTATAAGAGTCCGAAGTGTGTATTTTGTTGTTCGGAGGAGGTGTTGGTTTTGTTCACCCTTAACAAAGTGGAATAGGCATTTTGGGGTGGGCTTTCCTGGAGGTTTCTCTGGAAATGTTTGAGACAAGAGGTATAAACATGTTAATTAAAAAGAAACCATAGTAGAAAAAGTATACAGTTTAAAGTTTTTCATCCATGTCAAAGTACTGGCCCATGTTCCAACAGCAAGAGACCAGCCACAGTAATTTCTCTTATTTCAGAAGTTTTCAATGTACATGTTCATATCTTTATCTGCAACACATTATATAGATCCTGTTCTACCCTATTTTTTTTCTCTTGAAATATATCTTGGGCAGTTGTCCTATAGAGTAGAATGTATAATGTAGGCCTAATTTTGTAGGCTACAATTTTTTAAAAATATATCTATTGATTTCAAAGAGGAAGGGAGAGAGAGAGAGAGAGAGAAACATCAATGATGAGAGAATCATCACTGACCAGCTGCGTCCTGCACACCTCCGACTGGGGATCGAGCCCGCAACCTGGGCCTGTGCCCTGACCGGGAATCGAACTGCGATCTCCTGGATCCTAGGTCGATGCTCAACTGCTAAGCCACGCTGGCTGGGCTACAAGTTTTTTTCTTTAATTGATTTTAGGGGTGGGGGAGAGAGACAGACAGACATCGGTTCCCTCCCATCAGGGATTGAACCCACAACCTGGGTATGTGCCCTGACCGGGAATCGAACCCGACACCTTTCAGTGTATGGGACCATGCTTTAACCAACTGAGCCACGCTGGCCAGGGTGTAATCGTCTTTTCTGTCCCCTCATTCATTTCACCAGAACCTTAGTGAAGGACCAAAGCACATCCATTTTTGTTTTTGTTGTTAACAAGGGAATTGCTGGGTCAAAGAAGAATTACACGAAAATTATGATGTTGCCAGATCGTCCTCTGACGAAGCTGTATCTATTTATATGCACCTGTCCATAGTGTGTATTTCCCTCCCAACTTTTAAAAAAGTTCCACTTTTTAAAGTTCTTGACACCATTGCCAGAATTACTTTTCCAGAAAGATTTATGTTACTTAACACCCCACAGCACTGCATTTCATCTTGGAGAAGCGTACCATAGATGCTATCTGTCAATGTTCTGAGAATTGACAAATATTTTTAACTTGATTCTTGAAAAATGACTTGTGGAGCAGTACTGGGGTAAAAAGGAAGGTGGCACCCCCTTGTTGAGCTCCACCTGGCAGTTCAGGGCTGCACTGCACCCTAACTTTAAAGTCACTTCTGGATGTCCCAAAGAGGTGGAAGGTAATCTGTTCTAGCCCCCCCATCCCAACCTGACTCCTCAGGCATTCCTGTCTTCCCTGGGGTTTCTGTGAGAGAAAACATAGAAGAAACATGGTAGAAAGTATAAGAACAAAGAGTTCAAATGGAAGATCTGGGTGCTGCCTGCCTGGATTTTAATTATAGTGTGTATGGGGCATCTACAGGTGCCTAGTCAGAATACTGGAGGCTATAGATTCATCTTTTCACCATGGGGGTCCCAGCCCCAACCTTCCACATAGTAGAAGGTGAGAATTATTGTTAAATGAGTTTGTCAATGACTGTGGTCTTGTCAGCAGCCCTAGAAGCCCAGCTATAACCTTTATAAGTAAATGAGGTAGGAGAGGGGAGAGAAATAAAAAAAGAATTAAAAAACAAAACAAAAGAGTCCCCAGCAGGTGGCTTGGCTGGTTGGAGTTTCATCCTATGCACCAAAAAGGTTGCGGGTTCAACTCCCAGTCACGGCACGTATGGGAGGCAGCCGATGGATGTTTCTCTCTACCATCAGTGTTCCTTTCTCCTCTCCTCTCTAAAATCAATAAACATATCCTTGGGTGAGGATTTAAAAAAAGAAATAGAAGAAGTGGGGAAACTAATGTTCACTGAATATTATAGTATGTGCTTTCCCCAGGTCCTAGGGGAAAGTTGGTCCTAGGATGGTTGGTGCTGGGCACATAGTACGTGCTCAAGCATTTCACTTACCCCAGACATCTTCCTTACCAGGTTGTTGTGATTATACATGTTATTAAAAAATTTATTGATTTGAGAGACAGATATTGATTTTTCTTTCCAGTTATTTATGCATTCATTGATTGCTTCTTATATGTGCTCTGACTTGGGATCAAACCTGAAAGCTTGGCTTATTGGGAACAATGCTCTAACCAACAGAGCTACCCGGCCAGGGCTGACTAGGGGTAAGCCCACCAGAGCACGCCTGTTACTGACAGGCAAGTGCTGGATTGGGTCTCTGGCTCTGAGGAGAGCTGGCTTATATGGACCAAAGTTCCTGCCCCTGGTCCCTGATGGGCCTGTCCTGATGCAAACAAGGACTCCAAATCCTCACAGTTTGATTGGTCCAAAAGGCACCATTCTGATTGGCCAGAGCTACTTGGATGGGGAAAGCATCAGTGCTATTGGTTGAAATAGGTAGCCAGGAACTGCTTTATAAGGAAGGGATGCGGTTCAGCGCAGAGGTAGGCAGTCCAGCTCAGGCTTCTTTGTGTAGTTTGTGTGAGAGATGTCCGAAATGTGCAGAAATGTCTGCTAGGCTCTGTGTTTTTAAAATTTGAGCCCAGTTAGCCACCAGGAGCCCTTGTTAGCGTCTTTTTTAATTTCCAACAGCATTTTTATTCACTGCATGAAATCCATTTGCCATTGGAAGCCTGCTTTGAGTGAAGATGCATATCTCTGAGGGGATTATTTATAATAAGTTGTATGAGTTTCCTAGGGCTGCCAGAAACATTTGCCACAAACTGGGAAGCTTAACAACAGAAATTTATTCTGTCACAGTTTTGGAGGCTAGAAGTTCGAAGTCAAGGTGTCGGCAGGTTTGGTTCCTGCTATCTATTGGTTCCTGCCTCCCTACCTTCTGTAACCCAGCAGCCTTTGGTTTATGGCCACATAACTCCCTCGTGTGGCCTAATTCCCTGTCTCAAATCTCCCTTTCCTTTTTAAAGACACTAGGCATTGGGGTTGGGACCCACGCTAATTACATTTGCAAGGTTCCTCTTCCAAAGAAGGTCGCATACACAGGTGCTGGGGTTAGTACTTAGGCATATTTGGGCCATGACCATGTTGCTTAGTTGGTTAGAGTGTCATCTTGATAAGCCAAGGTTGAGGTTTCAGTCCCTGGTCAGGGCACATGCAAGAGGCAACTAACGAGTGCATGGATATGTGGAACAACATGTCTATGCTTCTCTGTCTGTCGCTCTCTTGAAAAAAAAAATAGCCTGCCGGTGTGGCTCTGTGCACCAAGAGGTGGCCGGTTCAATTTCCACCCTCTCAGGGCACATGCCCATGTTGTGGGCTCTATCCCCCCAGTTGGGGGCGTGCAGGAGGCAGCCGATCAATGACTCGCATCATTGATGTTTCTGTCTCTCTCCTCTCCTTTCCTCTCTGTGAAATCAATAAAGATGTATTTTTTAAAAAAGTAATAGACACATTTGGGGGGATATTCTTTGACCCACTATACAAGGGGTTGGTTATTTACACTCTGGATGCCTCGTTCCCTTACATAGATTATTGCACTGTATGTGGTCACGCTTCTTCAAGAAATTGCCCCTTGTCCTTCCTTGGGCAGAGTACTTAGCTTTTCGTCTCTTGTCACAGGTGCTCCAATGAACCACCCGGGGACTGGCGATGACATGAATGGGGACCGAGCAGCAGTAAAGAGGCCTCGTCGGGAGGAGACCCACATCTGCGAGAAATGCTGTGGAGAGTTCTTCAGCATTTCAGAGTTCGTAGAACATAAGAAAAATTGCACTAAACATCCACCTGTCCTCATCATGAACGACAGTGAGGGGCCAGTGCCTTCTGAAGACTTCTCTGGGGCAGCGCTGAGCCACCACCCACGCAGTCCAAGCAGCAAGGACAGTCACAGGGAGGACGGCGGCAGCTCAGGGGACATGAAGGAGAAGCCAGGGGCGGAGTCTGTCCTGTACTTAAAGGCGGAGACCGCCCTGCCACCCACACCCCAGGACTTAAGCTATTTACCCAAAGGCAAAGTAGCCAACACTAACGTCACTCTTCAAGCACTACGGGGCACCAAGGTGGCGGTGAATCAGCGCAGCGCGGACGCACTGCCCGCCCCCCTGCCCGGTGCCAACAGCATCCCGTGGGTCCTGGAGCAGATCCTGTGTCTGCAGCAGCAGCAGCTACAGCAGATCCAGCTCACCGAGCAGATCCGCGTCCAGGTGAACATGTGGGCCGCGCACGCCCTCCACTCTGGCGTGGCCGGAGCTGACACCCTGAAGACCTTGGGCAGCCATGTGTCCCAGCAGGTTTCTGCGGCCGTGGCTCTGCTCAGCCAGAAAGCTGGAAGCCAGGGTCTGTCTCTGGACACCTTGAAACAAGCCAAGCTACCTCATGCCAACATCCCTTCCACCACCAGCTCTGTGTCCCCGGGTCTGCTGTCCTTCGCCCTGAGGCCGGATGGGACAAGGGTGCTGCCGAACCGCATCCCAGGTGCTCTGATACCCCCGGCCCCCAGCTCTGTGCTCTTCCAGAGCCCTTTCTCCACTGTGGCTTTAGACCCGTCCAAGAAAGGGAAAGGGAAGCCACCCAACGTGTCCCCGGTGGATGTCAAACCCAAAGACGAAGCCACCCTCTACAGGCACAAGTGTAAGTACTGTAGCAAGGTTTTTGGGACTGATAGCTCCTTGCAGATCCACCTCCGTTCCCATACTGGAGAGCGACCCTTCGTGTGCTCTGTCTGTGGCCACCGGTTCACCACCAAGGGCAACCTCAAGGTACACTTTCATCGACACCCCCAGGTGAAGGCAAACCCCCAGCTGTTTGCCGAGTTCCACGACAAAATGACAGCAGGCAATGGTGTTCCTTATGCACTCTCTGTCCCTGTCCTCGTAGATGAATCGAGTCTCTCTTTAGACAGCAAACCTGTCCTGGTCACAGGGACCCCCAGTGTAGGGCTACCTCAGAATCTCTCTACGGGGACTAACCCCAAGGACCTAATGGGTGGCCCGCTAGCCCCCGACCTGCAGCCCGGGCCTTCTTCAGAAAGTGAGGATGGATCCCTACTCTCTGGGGTGGGGCCAAACCATAATTCCCCAAGGGTTGGTGGCTTCCAAGGGAGAGGGACACCCGAGCCAGGCTCAGAGACCCTGAAGTTGCAGCAGCTGGTGGAGAACATTGACAAGGCCACCACCGACCCCAACGAATGTCTCATTTGCCACCGTGTCTTAAGCTGTCAAAGCTCCCTCAAAATGCATTACCGCACCCACACCGGGGAGAGGCCGTTCCGGTGTAAGATCTGTGACCGCGCCTTCTCCACCAAAGGCAACCTGAAGACACACTTCGGGGTTCACCGAACCAACACATCCATAAAGACACAGCATTCATGCCCCATCTGCCAGAAGAAGTTCACCAACGCGGTCATGTTGCAGCAGCATATTCGGATGCACATGGGTGGTCAGATCCCCAACACCCCCCTGCCGGAGAGTCCCTGTGACTTCACGGGCCCTGAGCTGATGATGATGGGGGAGAATGGCAGTGCCGGTGCCATCTGTCACGATGACGTCGAAAGCATCGATGTAGAGGAAGTCTGCTCCCAGGACGCCCCCGGCAGCTCCTCGAAGGTGCCCGTGCCTCTTCCCGGCATCCACTCGGCATCGCCCACGCCAGGGTTCGCCACAGGGGCCCCCCTGGAGGCCCCGGGGAAGGTGGGCCCTGTGCCTGTGGTCCTGCAGCGGCAGAGCAGCAGGGAAAATGGTTCGGTGGAGAGCGACGGTGTGACCAACGACTCGGCATCCTCTGTGATGGGAGACCAGGAGTATCTGAGCCGAAGTCCAGACGTCCTGGAGACCACGTCCTTTCAGGCCCTCTCCCCGGCCAACAGCCAAGCAGAAAGCGTCAAGTCCAAGTCTCCTGATGCTGGCGGCAAAGCAGACAGCTCGGACAGCAGCCGCACTGAGATGGAAGGTGATAGAGCTTTGGATTTACTTATGTCCGTTTTGGGCACAAGGTCATCCAAAAGGAACCTGGGTTGAACGTGACAAACGGAGAGTGTGGTATATGTGAAGCAGCTCCTCTGTAGGGCAGGCGGCCGATCTGGGCTGCTGGGTGGAGCGAGAGAGTAACTTCCTTTATCCCAGTGAGGGCTTGCTCTGATTTATGACAGTTAATGCACGTTGGCTGTGGACAGCGCACTTTCTTTGTTGGTTTTTGTGTCAGTGTTTTAGCCCCGTGGGGACACAAGGGTAATCTTAAGAGTAGAGGAATTTTGAGAAAGTTGGCACTGGATTTTGGCCACTGAGATAAACCATAATTTCTCCATTCTGAGGTCCCACCCCCTAATGTGAGGTTCCCAACTGAATAACTCTCAGGGTAGAAAATAATACAACCCATTTGAAACACACATATAAATGGTGGGGTGCCTATTAATGTCATTAATGGTAAAATGGGGGAACAGCTGCATCGTAGAGTCCGAGAAGGATGGTTTCCTGGGCATACTTTGAAGGTAACTCTTTATGTAGGAATTTGAACTTGGAGGCAGGAGTTTATGTGTTGCCCATAACTTTATCCCGAAGTGGCAAATTTTCCTAAATGTTGGAGACATGGATATTCCCCGCACAGGAAAACAAGTCAAAGGAAAGCTGCTTCCGAGGTGTAAATGTCCTGGAAGCCATTTCCAGGCCAGGCGAGCAGTGGGCAGTTGTTTTCAAAGCCTTGTTTTGGTTCGAAGAGTATGAGTGTGGGATGATAAAGTTCGGGGATTTTTTTCTCTTCTCACTAGGTCGGAGCGGTCTCCCGTCAACATTTGTCCGAGCCCAGCCAACCTATGTCAAAGTCGAAGTTCCAGGGGCGTTTGGAGCGGCGACCATGTCCGCAGGCATGGCCCCTTTGCTCGCAGCTCAGCCACGCCGCCAGGCCAAGCAGCACGCCTGCACGCGGTGCGGGAAGAACTTCTCCTCGGCCAGCGCCCTCCAGATCCATGAGCGGACTCACACTGGGGAGAAGCCTTTCGTGTGTAACATATGTGGGCGAGCTTTCACCACGAAAGGCAACTTGAAGGTGAGTTTCTTAGGGTTTCAGCAGGGACGGGAGCTGGGCGTTGAGGGGCAGCTCCTGGTGTTCTCCATCCATAACGAACCTTCTTCTAAGAGCAAGTGGGATATCACACAACTGGCTTTTCAAATAAATACAGGATGTCCCCCAAAAATGTATACAGTTTGAATGATTATAAAGTCAGTGTTTATTAACGTACAGTTCATTTTCAAAATTTAAAAGAATACAGATAAGGGTTTTTTTTTTTTTTTTGCCAATGCCTGTTTTCAAACGGACTGTTCTGGTCCAGGCACTGCTAATAAAACAATGGAATTGCAAACATCAAGAATCATTTCTTTTGTTTTGCGCCCTCAATTCATCAACTGTTGACGGTGTTGTACCATAAACTTTATCTTAAATGTACCCCCATAAAAAAATCCTGGAGGCACTTTAGGATACATTTTCTTCTTTCAAAGAAAGCTTAGTCTGGCTTCACCAATTATTTTAAATCAGTTAAACCTGAAAAGGAGTGAAAATTAAGTGAGTTGTCAGCTGTTAAAGTGTGTATACATTTTTTTGGGACACCCCATAATCTTGAAAAAGAAGTATATTTCCTCCTGTCACTACGTCTGAGTTTGGATGCTTCCTGCTGTCAGTTTCTGTAATTGGTAATTTTTTTTTTTCTAATCTCGGCACATAAAATAATGACGCATTTTACAAGAGTGTCTGGGAGCAGGACACGGTCAGCTTTCTGCTCCTGTCTTAGCATCAAGTTGACATGGGTCATTGTCCCTTGGGTTCTAGAGCTGACCATGATGCCTTTCAACAGTCATTTAGTACATGTATGAAGTCAAGTCTGGAAATGGATGGTATCTGTCATGTGTAGTAACGGAGAATTGATCGATCATTTGTGAAATTCATATGCTTCCCGATTTGATGGCCACTCTACTGTACATTGGTTTTGGTTTCCGAGCCTACTAGGTTGAAGGAAATACTGTCAGTTAAACGTGTCTAATACAGTATCACTGGGTGTACCTGCAGGTCATCAGCAGTGCATTCACAAATAGAGCAGCTGGGTTCTTCCAGAGAATGGCCTATTGTTATTTGATAAGTTGGTTCCACCTAAGATTTCATGGGAGATGGAGAGGAGATCCTCCCGTGTAAGAACTGAAAGCAGCCTACGTAAGAACATAGGGTGGGAATTGGGGACCCACGGGAAACTCGAGTTTTATGCAAGGCCTGTTTCTCTTCGGTTCTCTCTCTCCCTCCCCAGTGAGTAGAACACTAGTGGGATTCTTTGTAGTTGGAATAAAGGTTGGAAGTTCATCTCAACATTGACCTAGAAGACTACTGTATATTTCATTTTACAAATTAAAAATACTTATTGCAAAACATATTCTTTTCAGTCCAGTTGGCAAAACTGCAAGAGCAGGAACATGAAATAACTTCACCTCTAATACCGACTCCCAAAAATACAAAGCTTAATTTTGTTCACAGGCCTTGCCGTCCACCAGGAGAGGGCCTGGAGCTCCTCTGGCTGCACAAGGGGCTTGAGGCAGATGTTCCTTGTACCTCGGTTTCCCAGACGTGGGGATCCTGGTAACGATGGCTTCAGGATTGTCCTGGAAATTAAATGAGTTATAGTAAAGTGTTTCAAATTATGTCTGCAACATCTTAACAGCTTCTCAGAGGGATCAAGAGCAAGTCACTTCTGAGCCCGATGAGGTGATTGCTAACTTCTGAGGGTGTCAGTGACGATGAAATGAGAATGCCTGAGAAAACCCAGTACCTCCAGCTCTTAAAAGAAGCTGAAAAGGGTTTGAAAACTAAAAAGCAGGCCAGGAAGGTAATTGTAGGAAGGAGGTCAAGTTGAAGAAGCAGTAGATAGTATGATCTTCTGAGTTTTTACATAGGAAATTAATTTTTAAATATAAATTATGTTACTGCTGTTTGGGTAGAACCAAACCCACATGCAGGCTGACTGGTTTGCCTACATGCACTCACATATCTGTCGGGATGGAAACCTTTCTGTCCCTCTTCCCATAGGTCCACTATATGACACATGGTGCCAACAACAGCTCTGCACGCCGTGGGAGGAAGCTGGCCATCGAGAACACCATGGCTCTTCTAGGAACAGATGCAAAGAGGGTCCCAGAGGTGTTTCCCAAGGAAATCATGGCCCCTTCAGTGAACGTGGACCCTGTTGTGTGGAACCAGTACACCACCATGCTCAACGGCGGGCTGGCCATGAAGACCAACGAGATCTCGGTGATCCAGAGCGGAGGCATCCCCACGCTCCCGGTGTCCCTGGGGGCCAGCTCCGTCGTCAGCAACACCACGGCCTCCAAGATAGACGGCTCTCAGTCGGTCAGCGCCGACGCGGAAAAGCCGGGCGCTCCCGACGGCGCCCCCAAACACCAGTTCCCCCACTTCCTAGAGGAAAACAAGATCGCGGTCAGCTAAGCGCAGGACAGCCCGTGCGACAGGAGGGCCCGTGCGAAGGAGAAGCGCAGTGACCGCTCTCCGACTGGACCTTTTTTGTTGTTGCTGATTTTGATTTTTAAAGAACCTATCTTCTCCTGTTTGGTTTTTTTACTGACGTGCAAATGTTTACAGTTGTAACCACAACCTCAGGCACATCCTACAATCACGATGTTGCTATGCTGCTTTGCAAAAAAACAACAAAAAAAAAAACACAAAAATTATACTAAAACGAATACAGACTAGTATTTTTTTTGAATTTTGGAAAGAAGCGGGTCTTGCAAAGTAGCTTTGTTACTTGAGACGAACTGTACATGCAGACTTTGTACAGGCTGGAGGAACTGTTCCCAAAGACCGCCCTGTTTCAGGTTGGGACTTCCTGACCCACGATGGACAGACCACTGCTCAGCCCAGTGGGGGGAGGGGTGCTGTGGACTTCTGCGGTGACTGTATGCGGGTAGATGGGCTAGGTCTGTCATCTTTCGGGACCTGCTTGGTATGCCCCCCCCAACCCTGCACCCATCTTTTTGTTTTGTTTTCTCTTTTGAATGTATTTTTTTTTAAAAAACTAAGGTTGTAGAATTACAGAATTCCTTCAACCTTGGAACCTTAAGTAGGGTGCCCTCCAATGGACTGATTCAGTCCGTAGGGAGTCGATGTGTGCTGCTGCTTATTGAAATACAGTTCAGTTGGAGCCCCGAGAGTGCTTTCCAGATGCCGCCATGTCCAGAACACCGGGGCAGGCGGGCCCCTGAGCAGGGACCTCAGGTGACTTGACTGAGTTCACCAGTGCCTACTCGAGCGAAGAAATGGGCTTTTCATTCTTGAAGACACTCAGGAGGGCATGGTTCTTATAAGAGGTTCACATACTAATTTTTATAAAAGTCTCCCTGATAGGACTTATGCCAAGTAATTATGAAAATCCCCCCCCCCCCCCCCCCCCGAGTATTGCATGAAGGCTACGAAGTTGGAACAGGCGAGTCCTGGGTATGAAAGCTTTAATTTATCTACCTCATTTATTTTTTATTTTTGTAGCCTTAGAATCTCTCTTCCTGTTCTGTGACCGCTGAAAGTGTTCCTAGTCCCGGTCTTAAACCTAAGAGTCGATGTATTGTTGGGAGCAGCTGGACGTTCCAGGTGTCTGATTTTTTTTAGTGCCCTTTTTGTGTGTGTAATATCAATCCAACAATGAAACTGCTCTAAGGTTTAACTAGGAAGAAGGAAAGACCCTAATTTCCGGGTGGAGGAGCCTTTCCCCCTCAGTGTGGAAATGTAGGTCAAGACTTCGATCAAAAGTTGGTCTCTGAGTTATTGCACCTGACTTTAGGATCCAAAAAAAAATTATTTTTTTTTTTTTTGCCAAGTTGTGCCTTTCCTTCTGGAATTGTAAGTGAACACAATATAGTACCTGTTTACACTGTGAAGTGGATATTGTTACAGAGGACATGCCGGAGGCTCTCTCACTGTTATGCCTTGTGAATGTATGATCTACGGAGAAAACCCTGTAGTTTTACCTGCTGATGCTGACTGTTGGAGAATAAATTTTGGATATTTTCCCCCCACCAGGTGTGTCTGTAAGTTTTTCTAGTAATCCTTACCTGACTGAATGATTTCCAGGTGCCTCCTGACCCTCTAGGTCCTAGAATGAAGCTGTATGTCGGTTACCTCCATGCCTGACCCACTTCCCAAGCACATAACCAGATACTAGCTGGTTGGAATCGTTCCTTTTTAAGGCATAAAAGTTTTATCAGAGTGACCTCGCTAGAGGACTTTTGCTTGTGTTCACTTATGACTATAGAGGGCTTATCATACCCTAGATGACCCCACATTTCAACCCATCCTAACCTGGCACAAGTCATTGGGCAGGGAGACAATATTTTTAACCATTTCATACTTATGGGCTGCTTAGAAGGGAATGGGCTGAGAGCCAAATAGGAGGTGGCACTTAATTCCAAGGGAAACTTCTTAGGGTAGTGGAAAAAGTGGGCATTGGAGGGAGTCAGGGCAAGAACAGGGTAAGGATCTTGCCCACCTTTTGCTGTGTTTGTCTTTGCGAATCCCCGAGAACCAGCATGAGGTCCTGGGAGAACCTTCATGGGTGTGGACCCCACGATGTCCTGGAGTGTATTGTATTCGCTTGACATCCAGGAAAGGGCTGGCGGTTGTGTGCTGATGACCTTTGACCTGATGAGCTCTGCATGTCAACCCCTTTGCAAGTGGGAGGTCCCCCCTTCCCCCGACTCTCAAGGTCTGTCCTTTTGCCTCAGCTCTAAATTTAGGGTTAAGCAGCCACTCTACTGACTCAGCCAGATTAAGCCAGTCCTTCAGATAACTGAAATGGAAAGTACCTAATTTAAGCTAGTATGCCCTGGTGTCTACAGTTTTTACCTTTTCTCTCTCTTAATATTAACCCATGGTTAGGTTTTATGTCTTTTTAGATTCAAATGTATGGTAATTATTTTGCTTAAAAACAAAAATATATGTCTTTGCCCCTCTCCAACATGTTTTAGACATCTTTCCAAGGTAAAGCCCGTTTCTGGCTAATTCTAAATCTGCAATACTATAAAAATGTCTAATTAGCTATTGATAGACTACTGTTTCCCTCAAACTATTTTGTTAAAGAAGTTTTTTTAAATGTTTCATTGATTTTTAGAGGGAGGGAGGAGAGAGAAACATCAATGAGAGAAACATCATGGGTTGGCTACTTCGTGCATGCTCCCTACTGGGGATCAAGCCTGCAACCTGGGCATGTGCCCTGATGGGGAATTGAACGGGTGACCTCTTGGTTCATGGGTCAGTGCTCGACCACTGAGCCACACTGGCTGGGCTGTGGCATAGTTTTTTTAGGCATTTGAATTAACTCGGTAAATTTGTGCGTGCGGGATTGCTAGCACAAAGATTGTGATTGATTCCATAAGTGTGGTGTGTGTCTATTTACTCAGCGCTAATCTTTAAAACCCTTTTTTCTTTTTTTTTTTTCTTTTTTCTTTTTATAAAAGCTTTCCATTTTATTTTTTATTGAATTTACTGGGATGACACTTGGTAAAATTATAGGGGTTTCAGGTGCACAATTCTACAACACATCATCTGTACACTATTATGTGTTCGGCATCCCAAGTCAAATCTCCGTCCATCACCATTCACCCCTTAAACTCTCCTTCACCCCCCCCCACCTCCAGGCAGTCATCACAGCGTTGTCCCTGTCCATGAGTTTTTTTCTCTTTATTTTCATTTTTTGCTCAATGCACACCCCCACACCCAGTTGCCCCTTCCCCACCACGGCTGTCAGCCTGCTCTCTATGAGTCTGTCCTGTTTGACGTGGGTGAGGTCATGTGGACTTGTCTTTGACTGGCTTACTTTACTTAGCTCTCCAGGTCCATCCATGCTGTGGCAAAGGGTAAGATTTCCTCTTTTTTTTTTTTTTTTTTTTTGCGGCTGAGTAATATTCCATTGTATATGTACCACAGCTTTTTTATCCACTCATCTTATGGACACCGGATTGCTTCCAAATCGTGGCCATTGTAAATAATGCTGCGATGAACATAGGAGTGTGTATGTTCTTTGAATTAGTGTTTCGGGTTTTGAAGCCCATTCTTGAAGGGTGGGTTGTGATGGTAGTGCACCACCATCGTATAGCGAGTCCTCCGAGTTTATGGAGCACAGGAGGCAGGCAATACAGCTGCTGTAGAACTTGCTCTTTGAACTTGAGACCCGCCTGCCCTGCGTCTTTCTGGGTCTCGCGTAGTCAGAACTCTGTTTTGATACTTGATGGATGATTTAAGGGAATGTCAACGTCTTGACTTGAATAAATGGCCAGTTACATCTCAGTAAAACTGGGAGGGGGCCAGACTTCCCCCTTTTCCCCTGGCCTGCTGCTTTAGTTGGTACCCCTAGAACCTGTTTAAACTTAAGTGTTCTGGGAAAGGAATTGTTTGCATAGTGTACATGCATTTGGAGAGAAGGCCTGGAGAAAGCTTGGGGTGCGCCCCTGCCCAGGTGGAGAAGTTGTACTTTTTTGGCAGTAGAACTTACCTAAGAGCCATCAAGAATGGGGAAGGTGGCTCTGGCCCAGTGGCTCAGTTGGTTGGAGCGCCATCCCGTACACCAGAAGGTTGCCGGTTTGACTCCATCAGGGCACATCCCCAGGTTTCAGGTTTGATCCCAGGTCCGAGCATGTACAGGAAGCAACCGGTTGATGTTTCTCTCACATCTATGTTTCTCCCTCCCTCTAAACAAAGAAGTCAATAATAACATATCTTTGGGTGACGATTAGAAAAAGAGAATGGGGAAGGTGGAGGTTCGGTTAAATCTGGCTGTGCCAGGTTGACCCAGGGGACAGTATAGTTAAGCCACAAGGAAGGTGTTGAAATATCTGCTCATTTACCGGAAGCTCTTCAATAGAGTTTCAGAGGCAGCTCTCACGGCAACAAGACCTATTGTTTGCAACTCAGCAGATGGCTTGAGCCCAGACAGGAAAGTTAACACATGTCAGCACAGGTAGGAAGTCCAGCAACAGGTTAGTAAGGAGTTAGATGATACAGGTACGTTTCAAATCTGGAAAGGATGGGTTCATGATGCGATAACTGGCCCTTCATTTGAGAAAGGAGTCTCCGTCAGCACTGTGGCTGGGTGCCCTCGGGCAATATAATTGTGGAACCTCAAACAACTCATCTGCAAAGTGGGGATAATATCTGGATCCCAGCATGGTGATATTACATGAGAGTGTTGAAAGCACTTGATCTAGGGTGCCGGGAACATGCAAATATGGTAGCTCTCAATGCTTCTCCTGTTTGGCTCAGAAAACCTGCACTGTCCTAATTTAGTTAATTTTGTTCCAATTCTGGATCAGGTGGATTCTCTTGGTTCAATCTCTCAAGACTGAAGAAGGTTCACATAGGTCAGGAGGTACCGTCTGATGGGCAGCTCCTTTGTCTCTAAGATAACGTCCGATTTTGCATCTCAGAAACTAGGTGGGCATGCATGCAGTAGCATGTTTCATCATTCCCTGATTGCTTTAGAAGTGTGTTATAAAATGCAAAAAACAAAGTAAGCTATTAGAGGTGATTTTTTCTTTTTTAATGTATGTTTACTGATTTCAGAGAGGAAGGGAGAGGGAGAGAATCATCAGTGATGAGAGAGTCATTGATCGGCTGCCTCCTGCATGCCCCCTGCTGGGGATCGAGCCCGAAACATGGGCGTGTGCCCTGACTGGGAATTGAACCTCGATCTCCTGGATCCTAGGTCGACGCTCAACCACTGAGCCACACCTGGCGGCCTAGAGGTGATTTTTAAGGTGAGTTTTCCATGTGTCTTCGAATAAGGTCACATAAACAACTGAATGTCTATTTCGGCAGGGGAATTTTATTGATTCCCCCCTGTGCATTTCTCACCACTGCCATCGACAAACACCCCAGGGCATTGGAATGCAGGTGATTGGAAGTTTCAAAATGGCAGAACCCCCCTGGTTCTAGGCTCTTCCTTGGTAAGAAGCCCATTTTGTGTCTATCCAAAAGCTCTATTTGGCTAAACCTGTGTTTCTGATCTTGTATTGATTAAGTTCAGATCTAAACACTACAGCTGCTAATTTGTGCCTTTCTTCTCTTTGGTATCATTCATTTATTTTATGGATTCTGCACCTATTATGTATTCACATAAAGGGAGCATATGCTTCCTGTGGAGTAATTCATTATCCTTGGTCCTGTCTGTTCCCCCAGTTCTCTCGTTTTTAAGTAAAATCATTAAACACTTAAGTAAGGAATGCCCGTTTCTTTTTAAAATACTTACTGTTATTTTATTACTTGTACATAACAAATGCATCTCTTTGGATACTTACTTTGTTAAGTTACAGGCAATACATTACTCATGGCAGAGTATGTCTGTTTTCTTTTTCCCCAAAGTATCTAAAAGTGAATGAAGCTTGAATTGAACAAGTGAATTAAAAAGTGAATTCTCTAAGAAAAGCTGGTAAATATTCAAGTATAAAATTAAAGTACATTTTGCCATAAAATGTAACTGTTAAAGCTGCATGAACCCAAATATGAATTATGATTAGATTGAATTTTTAAAAATTGAGGTATATTGGACATAACATTAATTTCAGGTGTGCAGCGTAATGATTTGATTGGCTTTGAAAGCTATCAAAGTCAACTAATATGCCCAGAGAAGCAATTGCTTTTGGTGAAGTATGGCTGTTGTCTAGGGATATATGTGTTCTTGGTACCCATGAAGAGTCAGACTTTTGCCTTAAACAAACAACCCCCTCAGGTCCTTATCACTTTGCTGTAACCAATTCCAACAATTTCTAAATATCAAAAGAAAAATGGAGCATTAGCTAAACTAGGCTAAAATGAGATAGAAAATCACCTCTCAGAAGTGTCCTTCACAATTGAGACAAGGTAATACCTTGCAAATGTGTTCAAAAACAGCTTCAAGCTCTGCATTTTAAAGTCGAAAGGAGATTTGAAAGTGACCTTCCTGGGAGAAGCACGAACTTCCCAGATGACTTGCATTTCTTCCCCCGTCTTATTCCATTTCCACCCTCAAAACTTAGCAAACCACCTATTGTTTTAAAGCAGAAGTAAATCTAAAGGAATACCAGTGTCCTAAAGACTAAGGCATGAAAAGCAAAGGATAAGAAGTTTCATTTTATCCTGATGGGATAACTGGGGGTCTTTAAAAACAGCGAAACAAATGACCTTCCATTTCAGCCGGTGGTAGAGCTGTTAGTACACCTGGTGTTGGGTGTACCTGGTGTTGGAGAAGCTTTTCCCCTTCTGATTCACATAAATCACTTTGTTTGTTTGTCTTTCCTAATGCTTGCTGACTACTCAGATGGCTTTCAGGCCATCCTGAAGGGAGAAATTATTTTCACTGACCTCCTTAAATGTCCTAAGTAATTTGTGTCAGAGATGATTCTATCATCTTCATTTTCTCATATGGCGAAGACCACAGAAGAGGGAGAAGCTAATGGAATTTAAGATTGCTAATCTTTGGGATTGCACAGGCTAGTGAAATTGTTTTTTGGCCTGGCCGGTGTGGCTCAGCGGTGGAACATTGACTGTGGTCCAGGAGATCGCGGTTCGATTCCCGGTCAGGCACATGCCTGGGTTGTGGGCTCAATCCCCAGCAGGGGGCGTGCAGAAGGCAGCCGATCAATGACTCTCTCATCATTGATGTTTCTATCTCTCTCCCCCTCTCCCTTCCTCTCTCTGAAATCAATAAAGACATACTTTTTTTAAAAAAAAAAAAGATAGGGACATGGCCCTGGCTCAGTTGGTTAGAGCATCGCCAAGGTTGCAGTTTCGATCCCTGGT
Source organism: Miniopterus natalensis (assembly GCF_054644295.1). Lineage (NCBI taxonomy): Eukaryota > Metazoa > Chordata > Mammalia > Chiroptera > Miniopteridae > Miniopterus > Miniopterus natalensis. The sequence continues at coordinate 76,041,262 of NC_142087.1, read as the reverse complement.
CAGGCTCCATACAAGAATCAACCAATGAATGAATAAGTAAGTCTAACAACAAAAATGGATGTTTCTCTCTCTCTCTGCCCCTTCCTCTTTCTCTCTAAAATCAATCAATACATTTTTTAAAAAATAGGGGGGGATGAAATAGGGATCTGTTTAGGGTTGTCAATTTTTTATTTCTCGAAAGTTAGGGTGATTAACAAGCATCTCTCTCACATTACCTTGTTTTATTAGCCACATGGCGCTCTGTACTCTAAAATGTTGACATGTTTATTTTCTTTCTACCCTGTTAACATACCATATTTTTAAAAGGGTAAATCATGACTCCTACAAATGTAAAATGAATGTCTGTCAAAGATTTTATTAACAGATTTACAACTGATTCAAAGAATTGCAAGAACTCCCAAAAGATAGGCAATCGGGAATGTTGGAGTGAATTTACACCAATCGAGGTCAATAGCCACAGGGCAGTAATCCTCTGCATTCCACCGGCAGAAATCATTTGCATTTCTATGGACAAGAATCCTTTGTATTACTATCAGTTTTCTTCACCTGAAAAGAGTTGTGAAATTGAGCAAAGATGATGAAAGGCCCCGGTAACCTAGAAGAGAGGGTAGACTCCTGCAGTCAGTCCTTCTTCTTGCCCTTTTCAAAGTCATTTATAACCTTTTCTAGGAACCAGCAGAATCCTAGACACTAGGAAGGTCTTGTTAACTGTCTCCCCGGCGCCTGGAACATTGTAGGTCTTCAGTGAAGATTACAGGAATGAATGACCGTTCCGAGGAATTTTCCCTAAACTCCCTGGTGTCTTTTTGGAGGATATTGTTGCTGTGAAACACTCCTTTTTCTTTCTTTTTTTTAATTGATTGATTTTTAGAGAGAGAAAAGCATTGATTTGTTGTTCCAATTATTTATGCGTTCATTGGCTGCTTCTTGTATGTGCCCTGAGGACTGAACCCGAAACCTTGGCGTACCAGGATGACACTAACCAAATGAGCTCCGAGGTCAGGGCCTTGCCGAGGAGTTCTTTTTCCAGAAAGGAGGGTTGGCCGTCTGAGATTAGGGTCAGAGACAGCCTTACTAAGGGTTTAAAAATTATTTCATATCACACTCTAGTGCAGTGTGTGTCAGCCAGGAACAATTTTGCCCTCCAGGAATCATTTTGCAACGTCTGAAGACATCTGTGTTTGTCTGAAAGGGGTGTGGGACTGCTTCTGGCATCTGGTGGGTGGAGGCCAGGGATGCTGCTAACTCAGGATGGCCCTACAATGAAGAAATATTCAGCCCAAATGTCAGTAGAGCCAAGGTTGAGAAACTGCTCTAGGGACTACCTAGAGCATTCATTCAGAGAGAAGATTCTAGACAACAAAAGGACTTTGTTATTTCACTGCCCAGCCTGAGTTTTCCCAAAATATTTTTATTAATTGAGTTCACATTTTCCCTGCCCCCATTTCGTCCCAGCGGGCGCCCCTGACTTCTTGTCCTCCTGCCCCCCATACACAGGAGCAGCCTGTGAAAATAGGGCTAAGTGGTGGGCCTCGCTGAGCCTCAAGACAGGTAACGGCCTGGGTCTGCCACCTGTTGGTGAGGGTGGGCAACTTCTGTGCGCCTCAGTTTCTCTGATTTCTGGACTATGTTGGTTTACCTCTTTTTTTTTTTTAAATCTTCACAGAAATATTTTTCCATTGCTTTTCAGAGAGTGGGGGGGGGGGGAGAGAGAGAGAGAGAGAGAGAAACATCAATGTGAGAAAGACACATCGATTGGTTCCCTCCCACACACACTCGGACCAGGGCCGGGGATTGAGCCTGCAGCTGAGGTATGTTGCCTTGGCCAGAATTGAATCCCAGGTTTTTTTAAAAAATATATCTTTATCGATTTCAGAGACAGGAAGGGAGAGAGATAGAAACATCAATGATGAGAGAGTTATTGATCGGCTGTAGCCCGCAACCTTGGCATGTGCCCTGACTGGGAATCGAACCCCAATCTCCTGGATCCTAGGCTGATGCTTAACCGCTGAGCCACGCCGGCCGGGCTCTTTATTTTTCAATCCTCATCTAAGGATATGTTTTTCATTGATTTTTTAAAATTTTTTTTATTGATTTCTAGAGCGAGAGAAACATCAATGTGAGAGTGAAACACCGACTGGCTGCCTCCTGCATGACCCCCACCAGGGGAACTGAGCCTGGGCATGTGCCCTGACTGGGAATCGAACCAGCAACCTTTTGGTGCATAGGATGTGACCCAACCAACTGAGCCACACCAGCCAGTGCTCCATTGATTTTTAGAGAGAGTGGAAGGGAAACATCAACATGAGAAAGACACATCAACTGATTGCCTTCCACATGTGCCTTTGACCGGAATCAAACCAGGAACCTGACACTCTAACCACTGAGCCAGACCGGCCAGGGCTATTGGTTTACCTCTTAAAGCCCTTGCCACCCTGGGTATCTAGGAATTGGCAGCTTACTGCACCCAGGACCTGATGGAGAGTGAGCGCTGACAAGGCCACTGAAAGCAGTTGCTCCTCAGAAATCAGAACCCTCAGGTGACCAGTCCTAGCACCATGGGGAGAAGGCAGGGCTGGGCCAGGAGAGGGGTGCTGTGCCCCCCTGAGTATGACCTGGTATTACCTCTCACCTCATCACTGATCCTGCTCTATTCCTCTCCTGAACTGTGGCACTGTTTCTGATGGCCCCATGGGCCTGTCTCCTATTTCACACAAGTATCTGGATCTCTCAAGGTGAGATAAAGCCCTGGTTAGGTAGCTCAGTGGATTAGAGCATCGCCCCAATACTCCAAGGCTGTACCCAGGTCAGGGCACATACAAGAATAACCAGTGAACGCATAAATAAGTGGAACAACACATCGATGTTTCTCCCTCTCCCTCTAATCAATTAAAAAATAATAAAATAAAAGATGAAATAAAAGCCTTTAAGTGCCTCTTGTCCTGAGGGATTGCTTTGCTGAAAGGGAGTCTTAAAAAGTATCTTTTCCAACAATTAATAAAAGTGCACTGAAGAAAATTTGGAAAGTGCAAAGGCAATAAAAAATCACCTCTCTCTATGAAAATGTTATTGCCTTTGGAGATTAAGAGGGGGCTCTTTGGGCTTAAAAACAGTGTATTAATTTAAAGAAAAACACTGTAAAATTGAGCCATGTTCACTAGAAAAAAAAAGTAGAAAGTGTAGACAACAGAAAAAGAAGGAGAATGGAAAGATTCAGCTGCTGGACCACACGAATGCAAAATGTTAGTAATAAGGGAGGCTGCTGTCTGGCTGGTGTGGCTCAGTGGATGAGCACTGACCTCGGATCCAGGAGATCCCTGTTCGATTCCCAGTCAGGGCGCATGCTGGGGTTTTGGTCTTGATCCCCAGTGGGGGTGGGGGTGCAGGAAGCAGCTGATCAATGACTCATCGTTGATGTTTTTATCTCTCCCTCTCCCCTCCTGTCTCTGAAATCAATAAAGGCGTATTTTAAAAAAAATAAGGGAGACTGCTGAGTTTGGGGTGAGGGTGGACACGGGGTGGGTAAACAGAGCTCTCCATACTATCTGCTCAAGTTTTCTATTACTGAAAACTATGAAAAATAATCTATTAATTAAATTATATTTAAAAAAATATTTTTTTTGTCCAGAGACAACCATTTGATAACACTACAGTTTTCATTCTTTAATTCAGGTAAAATGATATTCTTAGGAGGGGGAGGAATTGCTACCTTTTGATGAGTATTCAGTACCCCGCATGCATTGTACTAAGCGCTTCATCTGCTCCAGTGACCGCTCTGAATCCTTCCAGCACCCCTGTGATAATGACCCTTACACACTGCTTCCTCTGAGAAGGCACTCTTCCACCTGCTTTAATGATTAACTCATGTAATCCAACAATCCAACGAGTCCATTTTACAGATGAGGAAATTGGCCTGCTAGTTTCTAAGTGACTAGGATCCCAGATGAGGAAGCCACGATTATTACTCCATATTTTAGGAAACGAGGGCCCAGTCTGATCCGGGTGGCCACAGGTGGGCTCCACAAAGGCTACAGGAAGCTTGAAGGTATTCAGAACCTGGATTAGTAGGTACCTGGAGTGTCAGGATCATTGATTCGATGGGTCACGGGAGGCTGTTTTTCCTGCCTTCTGGAGCCTGAAAAACCAGGTCTGGAGCCCAACCTGTTCTTAACCACGTCGTGGGCTTTGTGCAGGCCACTCTGAGCTGCTAGTTCCTCACCTGTAAAATGGGTGTGATTATTTAGATTTAGCTGGCAAGGCTGTTGGAAGGATTAAGTGTGGAACTCCATGTATGTTTTATGTGCTTGATAAAAAGGAAAAACATAGCTCACGGTTATTGAACCCCAGCTGTGTGGGGGACCCTGGGTTAAAGGGTTACCATCTCCTCGGTCTTGTTACCTTATGTGTAGTGGGTTGGAGAAGAGGGTCTACAACTGATTTGAGGTGGGGGGGTTTGAGAGGGGACAGGTGGTAGGGGGTGGGGCCTACTCTGGTGCCATAATTGGGGATCAGGGTGTTAGCATTTCCTCCACTCCACAGCACACACTGAGGGCGTGCTGTGTGAGATACACCAATCCCGCCCTAGATGTAGAGAGAAAACAAAGCAAAGCAGCCCAGGTCTGTTAGCCAAAGAATGCTCTTGTCCGGTAAAAGGTGCAATGCAGCAACGTCTAAGACCACGGGAATGATACAGGTGTAAACCACTATCCGTTTTCTTTTCCTTTCACTAACTTGTGTCAGGCCCTGGGAAACCTGGTGGGTCCTAGACACTGTGGGAGCGTGTGGGCGAGTGAGCGTGGCCGAGGGCCTGGGTGAAGGAGTGGGGTGTGTGAGATGTGAGTCAGTGTGGTTGACTGAATGACTGAGAATGAGTGTGCAGGTTTGTGTGTGTGCACGTGTGCGATTTGACCCCAGGGATCCAGGAGGGAGAGTGAGGGTGAGCGATGGTGAAGGGTGGTGGGCGAGGGAAGCGAGGCGGGGTGTGCCCCTGTGTGATCGCGATTCCTGGGGGCACACGTGTGTGGTGCCTGAGGCCCAGGGTGGGTAATGAGGGTGACTGATGGGGGGGTGCAGGTGTGCGCGTGTGAGTGTGAATGTCAGTGCTGGGAGGGGGTGGGAAGGTGTGCTCGGGTGACCGATGGTGGGGAGGGGGCGGGGGGAATGAGAGTGAGTGCGGGGCTTGCGGGTGACCGCATCTGGTGCGGGAGTGAGCGCGCGAGAGAGTGCGTGTAATTCGATGGGGTGACCGTGACGGGGGCTGCGTGTGTGCCGGCGGCTGTCGGCCGCTGGCGCGCGCACGGCGGGGCGTGGGCGGGGGGCGCGCGTGGGGGGCGCGCGGCGCGGGCCGGGGGCGGGGACGCTGCGGAGGCGGCGGCGCGGACACGGCGGCCGCCCCCCGTGGCAGGCGCGGCGCGGGGCGAGTGGGCGCAGCGCGGAGCCCGGGCCCATGGTGCGCCCGTGTCCGTCGGTCGGGCCGCGCGGGCGGCTCCGCGCGTGGCCCGGCGCTCGCGAGCTCGCCCCCTCGCAGCGGGCCCGGCCCGCCCGCTGCCGCCGCCTCCTCCCCCGGGGCGGTGCGGCGCCGGCGGGCGGCGGCGCGGAGGCCGGACCGGGCGGCGGCCCAGGCGGCGCGGGGGGCGCGGCCGGCAAGGCGGGCGGCGCGGGCGACATGACGGACAACATCCCGCTGCAGCCGGTGCGCCAGAAGAAGCGGATGGACAGCAGGCCCCGCGCCGGGTGAGCAGCGCGGCCGCCTCTTTGTCGGCGCGGCGGGCCGGCGGGTTGGCCGCCCGGCGCCATGAGCGCGCGGCCGGGCGGCGGGGGGGCGGCCGGGAGCGAGGCTCCTCTCCGCTCGGGCCGGGCCGGTCCCCGCGCGATCGCGTCCTGGGCCCAGGCGCCTGGCCGCCTCGCGCGCGGTGCACCCTCCCTTGGAAACCCGCAGGAGCCGGGCCGGCCCGGCGCTGTTTATCCGCGCGTGGAATTAGCGTCGGCCCTGCCTTCGGCTGTTTTATTGTTTTCTGACCGCTCCTCGTCGTCGTGATGACGGTGGTTGATACCAAGCCGTGCTCCGCGCGTGGAGCGCGCCCGGCCGCCTGGTGTGCGGGGCCTGCGGGGTGGGGCTCGGGCCCTGCGCGCGCCCCGGGGTCCCACGGCGGCCGCCTGGTGTGCGGGGCCTGCGGGGTGGGGCTCGGGCCCGGCGCGCGCCCCGGGGTCCCACGGCGGCCGCCTGGTGTGCGGGGCCTGCGGGGTGGGGCTCGGGCCCTGCGCGCGCCCCGGGGTCCCACGGCGGCCGCCTGGTGTGCGGGGCCTGCGGGGTGGGGCTCGGGCCCTGCGCGCCCCGGGGTCCCACGGCGGCCGCCTGGTGTGCGGGGCCTGCGGGGTGGGGCTCGGGTCCTGCGCGCCCCGGGGTCCCGGCTCCAAAGCGCCCACCTTCAGCTCCCGGCCCTGGGTGGACGCGAACCAGCAGCCCGGGAGGGAGGGAGGGGCGCCGGCTGGCTGCTTTGAGACCCTCCGTCGCCCCCACAGTTGCAGCGCCCCGGCGGCCCCCGCAGCGGCAGGGCCAGGGCTGCCCGGGGTGGGCGCCCCTCGCCTGGGGAGGGGCCGGTTGAAGTCTGCGCCAGGCCTGTTCGGAGGCCTTCACTTGTTGAGGTTTTGCGGGTCTGGCACCAACTGCGGCAGATTTCCCTGGGGGTGAGGGGAGCTGGGTAAAATGCAGATTCCCAGGCCCCCGCCCAGACCCGCCAGAGTTCCTGGGGTTGCTGCGGGGCCTGGAAATGCGCATTCGCCCAGGCGCCCAGGTGAGGCCGAGGCCCCCGAGGGACAGCTGGGCGGGGCTGCGGCCTGGACCAGCCCTTGCCCCGCAGCCCTGTGCTCCCTGGCACCTCCCTCGGCCCAGGCTTCTTGCAGGGTCAGTTGCTCTGTGCAGGGGTGGGCAGGGGGAATGCCCAGGGTGGCTTCATCAGGTGTCCCTGGGGAATAAAAAAAAGGGATGATGCCCGCTGCCATTTTGTGGGGTCTTTGTCCTGCCTTCCTGGAGTCTTCCGGCGAGGAGGCCCCACGCATGTAACTCAGGAGGAAAGAGCTAGGACAAGGGCTGTGCCGCAGAGGGAGGCGGAATTTAGGGGGTCTGACCCAAAGACAGACCGCCCTGCACCCCTTCCTTCACTGCCCTGTGCTTTATTCCTGACCAGCCAAGGCTAAAGAATCGTGACGTGAGCTTATGCCTGGCGTGGTGCCTGCGTGTAATACGCACCCTTAGTAAATATTTTAATGAGTTTATACGATCAGTGGACTCTGAAGTGTAGTTATTAATTCATGGAGCAAACAATTATGAAATTTTGCCTCCTGTGTGCAGAGTCCCTGCCGGGTTACCGGGACGCAAAGAGGAATTAAACAAGACCTGCCCGACAGGTGCAGGTGTCCTGGCCCTGCCTGTGAGTTGGAACCCCCCGGGGAGCTTCAACAGCTACCTCCCCGCCCCATTTTAGACCTTTGAAATAGGAATCGGGGGTGGGACCTAGGTATGTATTTAATTTTTCAAAGTTCCCAGGTGATTTTAATTGTAGCCGTTGCTGAGAACCTCTGATTCAGTGCATGAGAGAAAATGCTAATGATGATTTGAAGGTGATAGTTACTGCCCTGGCCGGGTAGCTCAGTTGGTTAGAGGGTCGTCCTGATAAGCCAGGGTTGCGGGTTCAGTCCCTGGTCAGGGCACATACAAGAATCAACCAATGACGCCTAAATGAGCGAAACACCAAATGGATGTTTCTGTTCCCCTCTCTCTTTCAAATAATTAATGAAAAAATTAAAAATAAAATAAAAGTGGTAGTTACCAAGAAAGAAAATGCACTGCTAATGTGGGGATCTAGAGGGAGTGGTACAGACAGTTTAAAAAAAAAAAAAGATTTCTGTGTGGTATCAGAATGGAGGTTCACACCTTTAGAATTTGTTACTTTGGAACGAATTTATTTCCTAAATAGTGACACAGATTTGGGTTTAAATCATGTATCAGAGAGCCAGGCATGTGCAAATGTGTTCTTGTATTTATTCTGCAGTTTTAGAAGTAGCCATGTCGAAGTGGGAATCTTGGGATGGGGAGGCTTCCTGAAATATAATGGGGGGGGCGGGGAAGTTAAAGGAAGAAACTAGTATGTGATGGGTGGGGCTCTCTGCTGGGCACTTGAGATTAAATGGCCCTGTTTTAATCTTCATAACGACTGTGTGAGTTCCCCCATTTTATAGACAAGAAAACTAAGATTCAGTGATGTTAAATAATGTGCTGCAGATCATAGAGTCATTGTGAGGGGCTGGATTTGAACGCAACCACCTCTTTTCCCCTACTGGCTCTAAGCGTACCGGTGGTTGGGAGTTTTTGTGGTTAAAAAAACAAAACCACAGGTGCCAGGAGTCCAAGGAGTCAGTATTGCTCAGTGTTAATTACGTCATGTTGCAAAGAGGTGAAGATCATTTGCTGAAGGAATCCGTGGCCCCGGTGCTCATTCTCTCTTGAGAAAGTTCCACATCCTGCTGCTGAGAAAACTGTTGCTGTGGTTTTAGTTAGAAAACAAGACATTTGCTCCATATGGCTGGGAACCAGTTTCTGGCTTCATGTGCTTTGCTTCTGGCTAAATGGAATTCCTTTCTTCTTGGTGAAACACCAGAGATTGGTTGTTAAAAGTGTGGGTTTGGGAGTTGAGGAGCTGAGTTCAAGCCCAGCCTCCTCTCCTTACTATCTGTGTGACTTGGGAAAATTACTTTATCTCTCTGGGAATGACAATTACATATACCTATAAGGATTGTTTTGAGACTAGTCCATGTAAAGTTTAGAAGGCTAAGGACTCAATACACCTTAGTATTTACTGGTGTAGTGGGCAGAATAACCCCCCCCAGGATGTCCATGTGTGACCTGTGAATATGTTACTTTACATGGCAAAAGGGCCTTTTCAGATGTGATGAAGTTGATTTTGAGATGGGCGACTATTCTGGATGACTCAGGTGGGCCCAGTACAATCACAAGTGTCCTTGAAAGGAGCAGGAGAACTTGTAGAGACTAGTTTGTGTCCTAGCATGTGGTATGTCTTCATATTAAGCATCTTCTCAGACATTTACACCATGGAACACTATGCAGCTGTGAAAAATGAAGGATTTCCTTACCCTGTGAGATAACATGGAGGGACCTGGAGAGTATTATGCTAAGGGAAATAAGCCAGTCAGAGAAAGACAAGCACCACATGATCTCGCTCATATGTGGAATCTAATGAACAAAATAAACTGATGAATGAAATAGATCCAGAGGCATAGAAGCATGAAGCAGACTGAGGAGTCCCAGAGGGAAGGTGAGGGTGGATGGGTGAGGGGGTGGGGAGAGGTTAACATAAGAATTTATGTGCATATATGCATATCCCATAGACACAGACAGTAATGGGGGGAAGGCCTGGGGAAAGGGGTACGGGGGGAGGGAATCAATGGGGGGAAAAGGGGACATTTATAATGCTCTGAACAGTAAAGATAAATTTCAAAAAGAGGGGGGCAGGAGAGTGAGTCTCAGAGCTGGAGAGAGAACGGAGGATGCCAAGCCTGTGGCCTGGAGATGGATGCGTGGCCCCAAGTAAAGGAGTACAGGGGGCGCCCAGAACAGCCAAGGAAACAGATTCTCCCCTGGAGCCTCCAGAAGGAACCGGCCCTGCCAACGCCTTGATGTTAGCCCCACTTCCTGACCTCTAGAAGTGTAAAAGAATGCATTTGTGGTCATTTGTTGCAGCAGGAAGGGGCCTGGGCTTCCCATCCCGCTGGGGCGACTGGGGCCACCTCCCTGGTGGGTGCAGCAGGGGCATCTCGGGGCTCGAGGGTTCAGAATTTAAGCTGGCACGCTGCAGGACATACCCTGACCACTGAGGAGGAGCACGGATATGTATTTGGGACCTGAGTGTTTTGCTCTGAACCGTGCTGCAGGATGGCCCTTTGATGTTGGGTTCGTTTTATTTTTTATTCTTGTCTCACTGATAAGGAAACTGAGGCCCAGGAAGATGAAGCAGTGATTTGGGGCCAAGAATGCATGGCAGAAACTGATAAGAACTCTGGTGAACCTGACTCCAAAGTAAGAGAAGTGGGGAGGGTTTCCTGGAGCAGCCAGGGCTGGCAGCTGGATGGCGTTTAATCGGCTGTGTCCTCAATGCCGTTTTTCTCGGTGCATTTGTGTCATTTCCTCTCCCGTGGGACTTGCAGTCAAGGTATATCTCATTTCGAAAACTGGTGTGAGAGTAAAGATAAGAATATTGTAGGCTATTGTTTTATTGATTTTATTGAGTTTTAGAGAGAGGAAGGGAGAGGGAGAAACATTGATGCAAGAGAGGAACATCAATTGGTCGCCTTCAGCACCTGCTTTGACTGGGGATCGAACCCGCAACCTGGGTGTGTGCCCTGACCGGGAATTGAACCTGCCACCTTCTGGTGTGTGGGATGATGCTCCAACCAACTGGGCCACCTGGCCAGGGGGTAGGCTCTCCTTTGAAATCCCTGGCACAGGATGCTGGCTTCGTTGCTCTGCGGTGAAGTGTTTGGATCCCAAGGTCACACAGATGCAGGTTCATGTACCAGCTTTGCCATTTTACTGCTTGTATAACTCCAGGCCACTGTCTTTTCCCCTCTGTTGTGCTTCAGTTTCCTCTTCTGTGAGAGTGTCTGTGTGGTTGGCATAATCTATGCAAAGTAGCACATGAGTCCTTGGAAAACATCAGAAATTGTTCCTCCGACTGGAGGGTGGGGCTGGGCCTCAGGTGGACTCTTGCACTGGATGGCATCTCTTCTGGCTCTTTGTAGAAGGTGTTGTGGAATAAGAACTCAGGCTGGCAAATGCCCCCAGGGTGCTTGACTTTGGTAGAAGCTGTTGCATACCTCAGATTACCAGTGTCTAGTGACAGGGCGGTGTCAGGCGTGTGCTCCCCTGTAGCTGCCCTCGGTGCCAGCCCAGGAGCATGGTCCCTGATCTGGATGTCATCGTTGAAAGGAACCGAGGAAACGAAGGCCACTGTAGGGAGTTCTTCGTGCAGATATGCATACTCAGCTCAACAGTCTGAACTTTTCATTGAAGCTCTCACTTCTAATTTGTGGCATTAAAACGCCCTTTCTCTTTAGATGCGGTGGAGGTCGTGTCAGGCGTATAGCACTGGCGACCCTCATCGGTCACAGCAGGTACGTGTGTCAGGTCCCTGCCAACTGTGAATTAGCGAGCAGTGAATTACCACCCCGAGGAAGGATGCAGGGCTGGGTGCCCGTGAGCCTCTGCTCGCTGCGTTTTTGTCAGCTGATCAACACAGAACTTTGTTTTAGGTCTGTTTCTGTTTAAAGACACCGTATTTGATACGTGAGGTCGGTTCATTAACAGTGAACTCACAGCCCACGGCGCTGCACTCACACCCGAAGGAAGCTTATCAGACAAACACGCGTGTTTTCTTCGTGAGGCACGTCACAGGCTCTTATTCTCGGGAGCACTAGACAGCACAGTGTGGGGGCCACTGAGGCAGTGAAATTACTAACGAAAGGACAATAGTGTGAAAAACCGGGCACTAAGTAGACCGCGAAGAGGACACCGCGTGCCGCGTGAGTGCGGAGACGAGGCAGGCGTCACCTTTCCCACCCCACTCGGGACTCGAATGTTTCGCACTCTGCGCGTCTGTAAGTGGCCACGAGGGTGCCGTGGGTGCTGATGTGGAGTTGACGCCTTTGAGGCAGAAGGGGAATTCGCGGTACCGAAACCGCAACTGCTGAGGACTGACTGTAGACAGTGTCTTTCCATTGACACAGTGGAGGTGGGGTTAGGTATGCAGCGGATAGGGGTGTGTTTAGGGGGCGCTTTGGGGGAATCCTGCTCGTGGGTGAAATGCAGAGACCCCAGGCCTTCCCCCGGCCACGGTGGACGTGACGTACGATCGCTTAAGCAGCTCTTTGCTCCCTCGGATGAGAACAGTTAGACCAGCCGTGGCAGTGCCCGTCAGGTAGTGCTCTCTGCGTCCCCTGCCTGCCAGCCCAGCTGCACTTGTGCCATGGTTTCCTGGTACAGCCTCTCTGCCACGGGCCCTGCCCTGTGCTGACTGTCACCGGCAGTGACACCAGGGCTGTGGAATTACAAACCCAGGCAGGGACACTGAAGGGTAGAGCCTGGGTACAGAACCAGGCTTGCAGGGCTTCCCCCAGGAAGGCCAGTGAAGAGTGGCCCTGCACGCCAGTCCCCAAGGAAGGAGGGCAAGAGGGCAGCCATTTGACCTTGACCTCGGCTGCAGGCACAAGTCGGAAGGAGGAAGCAAAGCGGTGAGCAATCCATCTTTGGACTTCCGTCTGTTACTTTCCAGAACCTTCTTTTACTGTGTTTACCCGGATGCAGATGATGAACATCACTCCTTAGGGCTGACCGTATTTTATGGCCACCTTTGGAAATGGGCACAAAGTTTCTCCCGCTTCGCCCATGACAGTGAGTGGACTTTGGTTTAATTTAGGGAAAAAAAGGCTAGTGGTGAGGTTTTTGTCAATGACTTTTACCTAAAGAGTTAGGATGGTGTTGATTTTAAGCCGGGCCTGCTTGCTTTTGTGTCGCTTTGAGAGGCCGAGACAGGCACTCAAGCTTGGCCTGCGGGAAACCTCTCCAGAGATCCTGTACTTGGCTCAGGGCCAAACGTTGAAAGGTTAGCAATTATTTTTATGGTTCCTTCTGTTTGTTCCAAATGATACTTGTTTTCTCCTTGTAGTACTGATAGGAAGTTTCCTCTCGTTTAAGTAAAAAGGAGTATGGACTTGAAGAAAAGTAGGAAGCCGGTAATAGTTCCTACGAAACCACAAATGATGAGGTTTGCAGATGGGCCCCAAGTCAAGCCTGACATTTAGGAAGCCATGGCCTGTGCTAAAATGGTGCTGTCTCTTTAAAAATATAATATTTTTGCTATAGGGGAGAATCTGGTGGTGCTAATAGATTTAAAAAATTTTATTTTGCCAAGTTATCTGAAATACATGATTTTTAAACAGTGGTTAAGCCTGGCCAGGTAGCTCAGTTGATTAGAGCATTGTCCTGATACACCAAGGTTGTGGGTTCGATCCCCGGTCGGGGCACATACAAGAAGCAACCAGTGATGCATAAATAAGTGGAACAACAAATTGATGTCTCTCTCTCTCTCTCTCTCTCTCTCTCTCTCTCTCTCTCTCTCTCTCTCCCCCCTTTCTCCCCCTCTAAAATCAATAAATATTAAAAAAAACACACACAAAAACACAATGGTTTGTTTACCAGATTAATTGGGGATTAATATTGTTTCTGTCCTTGCCTAAACAGTTGGAGGGGCTATGGGAGAGTCCAGTTGGAGGGGTCCCATGGAAAGAAAGGCTTCTTGAGGGAATTGGGAGGAGGGGGCAGGTGATGTTGCTTCCTCCCAGTCAGAGCTCTGTGGCATTTGCCGCATGCCAGGGACCAGCCTCTTGGCTGCGCTCCCTGAGGAGGAAGCCGTGTGAGTGTGGACAGTGCCCTCCTCATGGAGCTGGGCCTGGCAGGGTCTCCCAGCCTCCGCTGGGCCGTCCGCTGCGACGGAGGTGAAGTCAGACTTGGCCTGGTTAGACCTTGGGGAGCCCCAGCCTCGGCACTCTTGGTATTTTGGGTGGGATCATTCTCTGCTGTGGGGCTGATGTGTCCACCCTGCGATGTTAGCAGCATCCCTGGCCCCCACCCACTGGATGCCAGCAGCACCCTCCCTCCAGCTGTGACAACCATAGATGTCTCCAGACATTGCCAAGCGTCCCCTGGCTTGTGGAGGGGGACATGGGGGGTGAGGAGTGGGAAGGGGGAGTGGGTGAAATCGCACCTGTTAGGAACCACTGGATTAATGGAATGAATGTGCACTGAGTGGCCGTGTCCCTTATTGTCTTTTTAAGGTGACTCATTCTGTCTTTAAAAAAAAAAAAGAAAATCCTGTTGAGCAAGAAATTCATGTTTGGAGTCTTGTTAGCTATGAGGTCAGCTTTCTGATTTAATAACAAGGAGGCCTGGAGCTTTTGGAAGAGAGCATTTGGGAAGTGTTATGGGCTGACTTGTCCCCCCCCCCCCCCCCCGCATCCATATGTTGAAGTCCTGACCCCCCAGCACCTCAGAATGTGACTGTATTTGGAGGTAGACCCTTTGAAGAAAAGACAAGTTAAAATGAGGCTGTTCGGGTGAACCCTAATTCAGCCTCACTGGTTGCCTTATGGGAAGAGATTAAGATGCAGAGAGAGACAAGGGCGGGAGGAAAGGCCATCTGAGGACACGGGGAGAAGGCAGCCGTCTATCTGCAGGCCGTGGGGACAGGTGTCCGGAAGAACCAAACCTGCCTGTACCTCGATCTTGGACTTTCCAGAACTTTGAGAAAATAAATTTCTATTGTTTAAGCCACCCAGTCTGTGCCCTTTTTTTATGGCAGCCCCAGGACATTAATGCAGAAAGCATCTCATGTATGGCTATTTCAGCAGGTGTGGTAGCTCTTGGAATTATTAATAAATAATAATAAGAGCTTCTCAGCAGTTTTCTTCAGGCGGCCCAGTCTCGAGAGCTCTCGGTAAGCATGTTGCAAAGTCGAGTGGACTGGAGCTGCCCCGGCCCCCCGCCCCCCTCCACCTAAAACACCACGTGCTCTGCAGGGAGGATGGAGGCACTGGGTGGGCACCGTCCCCAGATGTTTCCTTTTGCTTAATGAGTTTGCAGTGGTCACGTTTCCAGGCCGCACTCTGAGCGGTGGTGGTTAGCTCTTGTCCCTTGGGTTGTGTAGATGAATCTGACGAGCACTGTAAGCGTCACTGACCGTTTCTTAGGTGGCCGGCACTGTTCTGAGAGTTTTAGGTGGACCATCACCCCGTTTAGTCCACCTGACAGCCCTACGTGACAGACAGCAAAGCTGAGGGACCGGAGGTTTTCCCGCCCCCTTTAGAACGGTTTTGCTTTAGAATGACAAAGACTCATTTCAGTTTTTAGAAAGACTCGTTTTCCCTGAATTTGAACGTAGGCAGCAAATTGCATGTTAGGGCCGGTCTCCGTGCCCCTTCCTGTGTGAGTTTTCCTGTACTATTTCGAGCAGGCCGTGTTTGTCGAGGGGAAAGGGGTTGGGGCTTTTTGAGGCCTCTGTGATCTGCAGGTAAGTAGGTACGTATCCCCTTGTTCCTAGTGAAAGCTGATTATTGGCCGAAATGATAGGACAGAGGAAAATTCTAGAAACTTCAGATTATCCCAGTGAGTGCACGTTCTTCAGAAACATGGCGTCTGTTTTCAGAGTTACGTATTGATCTGTGTTTTCTTTCTCACCCCCCCTGTAGGAGACCCGTTCACGCTAATGGGGGAGAGAGTGCAGAACAGCTATTTCTAGAGTGCCTGTCCCTGCCCTGAAAAAGGAGATTATTTGGGTCTGAATACTTGTTAGCTTTTATACAGTCAGTCTCCATAAAAGTTCAAATGAAATTTAGAACTGGAGAACGTCACCCCCCATCTTCTCTCCTCATTTCTCTACTCCCCAAATTAAAGGCAGTTAGAAACCCTCTTACAGGGCATGACAGCTGTGTCGCGGTAAATCAAAGGACCAGGTAGTAAACGGGTAAGACCACTTGTCCCATCTGGCCAGGTTTCCCCCCCGCAAATAAGCTGATTTTAAAAGGTGATGCACGGGTTCCCATATATACACGTATATCCGCACCCACAGAGGGCACAGCTCATGCACGCACAGCTCGGTGGGTTTTCATAAAGAGAACACAGCCCTGCAGCCAGCTGCAGCTAAAGAAACAGGCTGTTCCTCCGAAGCCACCCCCTGCCCCCGGCCCGCCCCCCTGACCTGCACCCTGACTGCTAAAAGCAGATTCCTTTTGCCTGATTTTGAACAGATGCCGGCAAACAGCACAGGCTCCCTGGTGCCTGGCTTTTCTGGCTCAGCCTTCTATTTATAAGATTAGATCGCGTTGCATGTGTACTATACGGGGTGGGGCAAAAGTAGGTTTGCTGTTGTTTGTATGGAAAATGATACAATACTTAATACATAGTAATACAAGAATAAGCTCTGGGTTTCGAGTACTCACAACTGTAAACCCACGTTTGCCCTACCTTGTAGTTTGTTCGTCCCTGTGGCTGGACATGGGGGCTGTTTCCCGTTTCGGTGCTGCTGTGGACATCTCTTTGGGTCTGTGCACTGTGTGGCTGTGCTGGGCCCTGTGGTATATTTGTGTTAGCTTTAGTAGAAATTCATAGTTTCCCACTGTGTTAGTGTCATCGGTGTTGCCCCATATCCTCACTGACACTTGGTATTGTCTGTCTCCTTTCATTTCAGCCATCCTCGTGGGAGCATAGTAGTATCACAAGAAATTCATTTTTTTAAAAAATCTTTAAAAAAAAATCTTTATTGATTTCAGAGAGAGGAAGGGAGAGGGAGAGAGAGATAGAAGCATCAATGATGAGAGAGACGTTGATCGGCAGCCTCCTGTACCCCCTCCCCGGGGATTGAGCCCGCAACCCCCGGCATGTGCCCCAACTAGGAATCGAACCTCGGTCTCCTGGATCCTAGGTCGGTGCTCAACCGCTGAGCCATGTTGGCCAGGCAAGAAATTAATTTTTGAATTATTTATTTGAGAGAGGCTTCCTTTTCTTGATCTGAGGTTAAGTTGTAGACATACAGTCAGCGAAGTCATGGGAACCCTGAACGGAAACCGGGCAAAACAGTCACATCACAGCAGCCAGCACCCTGTTCTTGAGTAGTTTACATTATAGGGGAAACTGTAAAACAGTGTAAAATTCATTTATATGTATTTCTATTTTTCATTTATATAAATTTTGGTGTATCACATGTTCATGAAATATATTTATGTTTACTTGTACTTTATAAGTGTAAAATGTGAAAGTTAAATGTGTGCGTGTGTATTGAAAACTAGAACAGAGAAAAGTGCAGAATGAAATCCTGGCATTAGCTTTCCCTTCAGAGACACCCACAGCTGCCCTGTCCTGCTCAGTGGGTTACCGTGTCGTCCTGATAGACAAAGGTTGTGGGTTTGATTCCTGGTCAGGGCACATGAGTAAGTGGAATAACAAATGGATGTTTCTCTCTCTCTCTCTCCCTCTCTCCCCCCCTTTCTCCCACCCCCGCTTCTCTCTCTCTCTCAAATCAATTAAACAAAGACAACCACAACTAACACAAACATTTTAGCCTATGCTGTGTTTCTGTGTGTACATTGTCTTACAAATTATAACCATGTAGCCCCTGTGGTTTTGTTCCCTACCTTTTCCACTTAGCATTGTAACCAAGGTCTTTTCTGTATCATGAGGTTCTTTGTAAAGGACACTTGAAATGGCAACAGAATATTTCTTTGAGTAGACTTCGCTTATTTACTTAACCCCAGGCCCTATATTTTCACAAGTTGATTTCTGTTTTCACTTTTTAAATAATGTTTTCTTTCTGAACGCTGGCTCTCCAAAGCAGAGTCACCTTAAAGACACCCAAAGGGGGGTACAGACCCCCAGACCAGAGCAGTCACCTGTTTGGGGTGGGATGAGCTCCATCTGCAGCTCGACACTCACCAAACAGCTGTGCTTATCTCACCCTAGAGCAGCAGAGTCGTAGCCTCGGTGTTTGCACATTTCAGAGGCCTGCCACTCACCCCATAAACATTTGCTGAGCACTTACTCTGTCCCTGGCGCAGTTTTTTAAGAAATATTTTAAATTGATTTTTAAAGTGAGAAGAAGGGAGAAGGAGAGAGAGAAACGTTGACGTGAGGGTGGAACATCGATCGGCTGCCTCCTGCATGCCCCTGACCAGGGATTGAGCCTGCAGCCTTTCAGTGCATGGGATGACACCCAGCCAACGGAGCCACACTGGCACAGTTTTAAAGAATTTTTAAAAAATTGATTTTAGAGAAGGAAGGGAGGGAGGGGGAGAGAGAGAAAAACATCAATTTGTTGTTCCACTTATTTATGCATTCATTGTTTGATTCTTGTATGTGCCCTGACTGGGGATTGAACCCACAACCTTGGCGTATCGGGATCACGTTCTAACCCACCGACCTACCCTGCCAGGGGAGGCACAGTGTTAACGTTGGGGATAGAGCAGTAAGCATCAGGCAGTAATCCCCGCTCTCAGGGAGCTTTCATCTCGTGACATCATAGGATTTTAACTCGGTTGGTTTCGTTGATGCCAGCCCCACTGCCCTGGGCAGCGTCCGTGGATTGTCTTGTGGCATCGACACAGAGCCCCACACACACTCCGTTTCCCAGAAAGCTGAGGCTTAGAGGGGTCAACAACCAAGCAGCCCAGGGCCACGCAGCTCTTGAGCTGCTGCTGTCTCCTCTCACAGGTCTCAATAGTCTCTTCTTCAGACAGGCCTCCAGGACCACCCACTCTGAAGGAGCCACCTCCCACCCAGTGATGTGTCCCCGTGTCTTATGATTTTGCTACTTCTCTGTTGCCACCCTGTCCACTTGTAAAATAGTAGGCTTCGTAAAAGCAGCACCTCCCTCTGTCTTGTTTTCATGTGCCAGTCCCCAGCAGAGACTGGCACGTAATAGGTGCTCAATAAATATTTGTTACGTGAATGATGAGAACCAGGGGCCACAGTTCCAGTTAGGTCTGCCTGCTCCCAGTTCCCGTAGTTTTATTCGAAAACATCAAAATCCCCAAGGGACTCTGCGTTCCTAATTCATCGGGGGGGATAGGTGGTGTTGAGGGCACACGGTGGGCTTGCGGTGCAGGTGTGTGCTGAGTGCTGGGAGAAGTAATCGAACAACCTGCACAGAAAGAAAAGGGAGGCCTTTTCCTCCCTCCCCCTCCCCCTCCCCCGTCATTCACTTAGCCTATTGCTTTAAGGAATTAGCCACAGAAGCAGCTTGTCCAAGGTCTGGGTCACAGATCTCAAATTGATCCCAGATTTGCTACTTGGCTGGAGCTGCCCCTGTCAGTCCTCGCAGGCTCCCGGCGACTTCTGCTACCGGCGACTTCTGCTACGTCACCGAGATTTCTAACCCCTCCGAGCAGTTGCATTAACTGGGGCTGAGTCTTTGTCAGATAGTCAGGAACATCCCCCTCAGTAGCAGTCAGTGGGCTGCTTTGTGCTAAACGATGATACTAGCAGCTCTTGCTAGTAAAAGCCTGGCCAAGCCAGAGAGGGCCCGTGTGGCCCAGGTGGGTACCCACCCACTCAGAGCCCTGCCAGAGTGCCCTCCCCAGCTCTGAGGCCCTGCACAGGACTTTCGAGCTCTAGAGCTTTATTTTTTCCATTATGAAAGTAATAATTTGTTGTTTTTTTTTTAAAAGTATATCTTTATTGTTTTTAGAGAGAGGAGAGGGAGAGAGATACGGAAACATCAGTGATGAGAGTCATCGATCGGCTGCCTCCTGCACGCCCCCAACTGGGGATTGAGCCCTGACCAGGAATTGAACCCCAGTTGCCCGGATCCTAGGTTGATGCTGAACTGCTGAGCCACGCTCGGCTGGGCTGAAAGTAATAATTTCTTTAAAAAAAAAAAAAAAGTAGTCGTTCCTGTTGTAGAAAACTTAAAGATGCAGTGGCTAGAGTTATTTAAAGCCTTCCTTCCTCTTGTTAGCATTGAGGTATGTTTCCTTCTGTGTATGTTTTTCTGAATGGCCACGAAGTGACATGATTTAATAAGTTCATTATGAATTAGCACTTAGTCTAGAGAGGATAGTTTGATGCATGAACTTGATTCCACTTGGAGAGTTTTCATAGGCTAGAATCTCAGGTCACTGGGTTAAGTGGACCACGTGAGCGTTCCAGGGTTTTCTGTTATTTTACGCCCTGTGGGACCCAGAATTGCCCTGTGTTCCAGGGTCAGGATATGGGCAGTGCCCCCGCCTGGCATTTTCAGTTTGCTTATGCCCAGTGCGTGCCCATGAGATTGGGAAAGTTTTAAAAAAGAGAGAGAAAGAAGTAAAAACATAGGCTTTCCTTTGTTTTTGCACAGTTGGGCTTTCTGTGTATTGAGTGAGGTGGGTGGGGGTGGAGGAGAGGAGCCTGTGGCTGACTGAGGACACAGTAGGTGCTCTGTAGATGCGCTGGGTGACCTCAGCCCCTCGTGGCGGCCTGTTTGGTAGCTGTGTAAGATGTTTGGGAGTCTGTATGCGTTCTTTGTTGAAAAGAAAGGCTACATGGAGTTCCTCATGATAAAGCTGTGTGTAGATAACAGGGCCAAGAGCATAAGGTCTGGCTTCCCTGCAGAGGGTGGAGGTTGGCAACACCGTGGTGGGAGCCCAGGGTGGCATTCCCTTGCAGCGCTCACATCGGAAAAGGGGCTGCTACCTGGGGAGTGCCCCCCGGTGCCTCAGCTGTCAATGTACTTGACCCTCAGCACCTTCCTTGGAAACATCTCCCATGGCCTTCCTGGGGCTGTCTCAGTACCGAAGCTACACCCGAGGCGGGGCCTGCTGTGGCAGGGGCTGCAGCCCAGGTCTCCGGGGTGGGGAGGGGGTCTGCATGGGAGTCTGGGAAGGAAAGGTCACCAACAGAGTGGTGGCTCCCTTACGGCCAGGGCTGGCTGCTGCGGATCTGGAGGGGTTGAGAGTGCAGATTTAAGCAAGACCGTCTCTGTTCAAGTTTGGGCTGTGCCACATGCTTCTTGCT
The DNA here is from genome assembly GCF_054644295.1 of Miniopterus natalensis. Lineage (NCBI taxonomy): Eukaryota > Metazoa > Chordata > Mammalia > Chiroptera > Miniopteridae > Miniopterus > Miniopterus natalensis. The sequence continues at coordinate 76,020,654 of NC_142087.1, read as the reverse complement.
GTATGACCTTGGGCGAGTGAGTTCACCTCTTTGAAGTGGGCATGATTGGAGAGCTCAGCAGTTTTGAGGACACGATCAGTTAAAGTATGTCGAATGCTTAGGCCCCAAAGCCTGCGGCCCAAGGAAAGCACAATAGCGGTGTTAGCCACCGTTTTTGTTTGTTTGTTTGTTTTGAATCGTATATGAGCGTTTATTCCAATATTGCCTGCAAATTGGGAGAGAAGTAATGGTCATCCACGAAAATCTGTTCTGCCCTCCCCACATATTGGCTAGAAGGACAAAGATTACATGGGAAAGTAGGAATTACAGGCATGGGGTAGTAGGCAAGGTTAATGCTAACAGGTTACAGGCAGTGGAGGCTGGGGGGAGCAAAGGGCGGGGGCCTCGGGGATTCCATTGTTTGGGGAACAGGCTGTTAATCTTCCCATGTTGATAAAAGAAGTACAGACTTCTTATAAAAGAAGAAGTTAACTCCCATGTCCCGGGGTGTACGACTCTCAGCCAGGTCAGAATGTGCTTTCTCTAATCAGAACAGAACAATCATGGTTAGCAGAGCGTGATCAGCATTTCTTACAAGTACAGCTAAAATCATGGTTAACGGAGCATGGTTAATATTTCTGCCCCCAACAGTATCACCCTTCTGTTGTTCGTGTCTCTGAGTTTATTTTATAACAATTTTTTATAATAATGCTAATGTAAGTTAGTGAAGAAAGCATAGTCTTTTCAAAAATAAAACTGTATGAAATTTAAAAATTATTCTCAACGCTTACCTCATATTGTCTACGAAACTTAAAACACATAAGAAAAAAATAGAACAATAAAAGCTAAGAATAGCAGACATAGATTGGTGCTTGGCCTAGACTAAAGGTAGAGAGACTTAACTACCAAGAGTCGCAAGGGGACTTTCTAAATGGGAGGAAATTCGACTGCGTATATGTTTGTATGTTTAGTGTTAGCCATTGTTAAGGCTAAGGGGGGTTGGAGGGAGGAGCCAGGTGTCACTGGGGACTCTTGCTGTGCTCCTGCTGTGTCCCTGTCATTGGATTTTTCTCTAGGTGGCTATCTAGATGATTCAGAGGCAGCTTTCATATTCTGCTGTGGGATGAGGTCTCCAAACCCTGTGGTTAAGAGCGCCGGACCCACAGCTGGCTCTGCCCCTCCCCAGCTGCAGGACCGTCCGAGGTGCTGTGTCCCCATCTTCGAGCTCTGCCTGTAGGACTGTTGTGAGCATTAAAGGAAGTAATTCACACCGAGGGCTTCGCCACAGCGCCCCGCCCACACTGAGCACTTTAAAAATATTCTTATTCTTTTGGTGTCTGAGGAATTGCCTTCTATTGAGTCGTTTGATTCCATTCTCTGGCATTTTATGGGCTGCTCGTGCTGGCAAGGTGCTGTGGCACCAGATCTGTTTTAAAACCCACGAGCCAGTGACCTAGATTCACTGCAAATGCTCGGGGTAAGGCAGAAGGTCCACGAGTGCTTGGTGCCTGGGGCCTGGGACAGCCCGGGAGAGAGTCACCAGCCCTCACAGAGTAAGGGAGCACCTTCTGTATACCAGGCCTGGGTGCGAGGTGAGTAGTGTCTGGTCCCTGACCCACGAGCTCATCGCTGAGATCTGAGGCTGCACACAGCTGTGTGCTGTTTGCGTGGCAGGGTAGGGGTTTCTGTTTTTAAATTTAAAATTTGGTCAGCACAGAGTCACGTAGTTCAATGTTTAAAAGGTACAGAAGTATGTCTATTGCAAACTCAGTCATCATCCCACCCCCTGTTCAGCTACCCCGCGCCCCTCCTGAGGCAACCACTCAGTTTGTGACGGTCATTCTAGAGAATTTTATTTCATTTTATTTATTATTATTATTCTTTATAAAGTATTTTAAAAAATATTTATTTATTTATATAAATATCTTTATGGATTTCAGAGAGAGGAAAGGAGAGGGAGAGAGAGAGATAGAAACATCAATGATGAGAGTGTCACTGATCGAGCCCGCAACCCAGGCATGTGCCCTGACCGGGAATCGAACCCCGATCGTCTGGATCCCAGGTCGACGCTCAAACGCTGAGCCACGCCTGGCCGGGCTACAAAATGTTTATTGATTTCACAGAGAGGAAGGGAGAGAGGGGAGGAGAGAGATAGAAACATCAATGAGTCAGTCATTGATCGGCTGCCTCCTGCACGTCCCCTACTGGGGATCAAGCCTGCAACCTGGGCATGGGCCCTGACTGGGAATGAAACCGGGATCTCCTGGATCCTAGGTCAATGCTCAACCACTGAGCCACACTGGCGGGGCCATTCTAGAGAATTTTAAGAGCATTTATCAAAAAAGCCCATGCATTTATTTATTTATTTCCTACCTATCTGTCTAGCTACACACACATATAGACTTTCCTCTATTTTACTCAAGTGTTAATATACCTTACACAGTACTATATATATGTATGTATATATGTATATATGTTTTTTAACTTTATAATACATCCTGGGCTTGTTCCATTTTAATACATAAAAAGCTTCACTCCCCATCCCCCCTTCTTAATGGCTTTATAGGAGTCTATTGAATAAAAATACCACATTTGAACCAGTCTACCCCTGATGGACGTTCAGGTTACTTCTAGTGGTTTGCTTTTGCTCACAGTGCTACGGTGAATATCGTGAACATAAGTCTTTGTGTCCATGTTAGAACATGTGGGAATATCTCGGAGGGGACTCAATGAGTCATAGTGCATTTGTAATTTTGATGTTATCAGCAGGTGACCCTCCTTCAAGATAATCCTGATTTAGACCCCTCCCAGCTGTGAAAGTATCCGTTTGCCCACTCTGACCAACGCAGGTATTTCTGTGCTTTTTGATCTTGATCATCCTGCTAAATAAAAAACGGTATCTCCATGCAGATTTTGTTTTGCACTAAATTTAAAAATGAAAGCTGGCTGGTGTGGCTCAGTGGTTGAGCGTGAACCTATGAACCAGGAGGTCACGGTTGGATTCCTGGTCAGGGCACATGCCCGGGTTGTGGGCTTGTTCCCCAGTAGGGGGTGTGCAGGAGGCAGCCGATCAGTGACTCTCATCATTGATGTTTCAGTCTCTCTCCCCTTCTCCCTTCCTCTCTCTGAAATCAATAAAAAACATTAAGAAAAATTGAATCAGTTGCCAAACACTGAGTGTTTGCACATTAAAGTCTTGTTTTCGTCTCTGTCTTGAAGAATCGGATGGTCTGTCGTGCTGGGCTTTTCGTAGGAACATATCTTGGCAGGCGCTGGGGGTGGCCACTTGCCTTCCACAGTGCGCCCATCCCACCAGGCCCTGTGCTGATTTTTGTTTATTTTTTCCTTTGTGTTGCTTGCGAGGCTCCTGTAGATGTGAGCTTGCCCGTCCTTGCCTAGAGAGAAACCGACAAGTGCAGTGTAGGGGTGCCCAGAGCTGCTTCCTTTTCTCTTTCAGAAGCACAGAGTTGGGTTTTGAAGGGTCAGTAGATGGGGGGCCTTGCTGCAGGAAGTCTGGTGCGAATGAGTCTTGCAGAGGGTTTGAAGTTGGAGAAAAGTGGACGAGCGAGGGGGGGACTGGGCACCCGCGTTCGGAGCTCACCTGCCTTGGCTGCGGCCCGTGGCTTGAGAATGGAGGACCTGGGGTACAGAGGTCAGAGGCTGGGACTTGAGCTTTAATTACTGAATCCTGGTGGGGGTGGGACGCGATGTGAGTCATGGTGCACTGCTGGGCAGGCAGAGACCAGTAGGGACAGACTAACGCAGCAGAAGTAGGGACAGACGACAGTTCCTACCCTCCACGTCTGACCCCTCCCCCCAGGAGAACCAGAGATAACCGGCTGGGGGGTGTGTGTTTGCTTCCCAGTGATTTTCCCCTGGGTAGGATAGTAGCATGTACTTTGAATTAGAATATAGCGTAATAAATGGCATGTCTTTAGCTTTATGTTTTCTCCTTCCCACCTCGTCACTTGGCTCTGGTCCTGCCAGTGTGACCTCATTCTCTTATGGCCACAGGCTCATGGCACAGGGTGTCCCTCCCTAATGGACGTCTGGGCCCTTCCAGGTTTTGTTCTCTCAGTGCAGTTTTGAGCATCCTTGTGCATTTCCTGTTGCTCACCTGTGCCCGTATTTGCCTGGGATACATCCCTCCAGGTAGACATGCTAGGTCAGAGGACCTGAGCTCTCCATTTAAGAAAGAGAAAGTGCCACATTGACTTTTTTCACTGATACAGTTCCATTTCTCCTCTAGCCAGCAGCACCCTGTGGCCAGAGATATGGTTAGACGTCAGTGAACTAGCTTCCTTCTTTGCATTCTTTCTGACTTGAGGTTTTTGCATTCTCCTAGGGGGGGAAAAAAATCTAGGCACTTAGATGTTTTTATTATTAATTAATTAATGTTAATCCTCACCTGAGGATATTTTTTCCCATTGCTTTTTTTAGAGAGAGAGTGGAAGGGAGAGAAAGAGAGAAACATCGATGTGAGAGAGACATGGATTGGCTGCCTCCTGCACATGCCCCGACTGGGGCCGGGGATTGAGCCTGCCCTTGGCTGGAATCGAACCCAGGACCCTTTAGTCCACAGGCCGATGCTTTAACCACTGAGCCAAACTGGCTAGGGCCACTTAGATGTTTTTAGAACAAAGAGTAAAAGTTTTGCTTTGTACCTCACTTCCACTTTTCACCCCCACCCCCAGGCACCTGTGCTTAACAATTTGGGTTACATCCTTCTAGACCTGCAGTCCAGTATTGTAGGCACTAGATACATGTGGCTATTTAAAGAAATTAAATTGATGGAACAACATTTAAATTTTATATTTTGAGTACTCAATAGTCACATGTGGCTCAGTGGCTGCTCTTTGACAACTCAGATGTAGAACATTTCCATCATCGCAGAAGTGTGTGGGAGGGTGCTGCTCTGGACCAGGTTCCCAAAGATCCTGGGTGATTTACATTTGGGGCCTCATCACCCTGTGTAGGACTGATTGACATTTGGGGCTGGATCATCCTGTGTAGGGCTGTCTTGTACGTTGCAGGATGTTTAGCAGCATCCTGGCCTCACCCACTAGATGCCAGTAGCACTGCCCTTTCCTACACCTGCAGTTGTGGCAACTAAACAGCCCTCTAGATATTGCAAAGTGTCCCTGGCGTGGGGGGCAAATTCCCCCTCCCAGTGCTGTAGACTATTTTTTCCATATTGCTCTCAGTTTTTCTTTACATTCTTCCCGGATCTTCCCAGTGTCAACACTGAGCCGAGCGCTCCCTGGACCTTGGCTTCTGGAAAGGTTGGTGGGTCACACAGGCAGTTCAGCAAATATTTACTGAGGGTGCTAATTGCTGTGGCACCGGGAACAGAGACAATCATTTCTTTGGAGGGCAACTCCTTGTTACAGTAGTCACTTTCCAGAAACATCGTTGCCTTGGCACTGTCCCCTATAATGTTTGCTTTTCCCTTGCTTTTGGCCTGATTGTGCGAAACAACTGCACATTGGCTGTCATAACCGTTGTTTGTTTTAGAGTCAAATCATAAGAAAAATCGACTTTGGTTTTTCTTTGTTTAAATGATCTAAGCTGAAGCAGTGCAAACTAAATTATCTCTGGCCTTATGTTTTAACCTAGTTGGATATGTGTTCATATCAACAGGTGAGAAAATTGTTTCATTTTTTTTAAAAAAAATATGTCTTTGATTTTTAAAAAATATATTTTTATTGATTTCAGAGAATGGAAGGAAGAGGGAGAGACAGAAACATCAATGATGAGAGGGTCATTGAACAGCTGCCTCCTGCACACCCTGCCCTGGGGATTGAGCGTGAAACCCGGGCATGTGCCCTGACCGGGAATTAAATCGCTGTCTCCTGGGTCATAGGTTGATGCTCAACCACTGAACCAAGCTGGCCAGGCTGTTTCACTTTTTTATTCTAGAAAAATAACTCGAGAAATATCTACCATTTAAAAAAAAAAAATTTATTGATTTTAGAGAGAGGACGAGAGAGGGAAACATCGATTTGTTGTTCCACTTATTTATCCATTCCTTGGTTGATTCTTGTGTGTGCCCTGACTGAGGATCGAACCCACAACCTTGCTGTATCAGAACAATGCTCTAACCAACTGAGCTACCTGGCAGGGCTCAATATTAATTGTCTGCTGTGTGCGAGGTCCTGTCCTATACTTTTTCTATATAAAATCTTTAATCCTTGTAGTAATTCAGCAAGGCAGGCCTTACTCCTATCTTTTTACGGGAAGAAGTGGGGTCTCAGGATGAGTAGCCGGAAGGCACGCAGCAGGTGTGGGGCGGGGCTGGGATGTGCGCCCAGGTCCCGCGGGCCTGGGAGCCAGTGTTCCTACCTGTGGCCACGTAGCCCTGCTCTTCTGAAACAGTGGCCCTCGCTCGTTACTTCTTTTTCAGCCTCTCCGTTAATTTCTCCCTCTGGGGATTCTGTCCTTAGCCTGTCTCCCCTGCCTGTCTAGAATGTGGGGTAGGAGTTACTTTGTCCTGGCACGTGACAGATAGCTCAGTCGGTATTAAGAAACAGCACTAGCTACACTGCTGGTGGGAATGCAGACTGGTGCAGCCACTGTGGAAAAGTGTGGAGTTTCCTCAAAAAATTAAATATGGGACTGCCATTTGACCCAGGGATCCCACTTCTAGGAATATATCCTAAGACATCCGAATCACTAATCAGAAAGAACTTATGTACCCCTATGTTTATAGCAGTGCAGTTTATAAGAGCTAAGATCTGGAAACAGCCCAAGTGCCCGTCAGTAGATGATGGAGAGAAAGCTGTGGGACATTCACACCATGGAATACTACGCAGCTGTAAAGAAGGAGGAGCTCTTACCCTTTGGGACAGCGTGGAGGAATCTGGAGAGTATTATGCTAAGGGAAATAAGCCAGGCAGAGAAACACAAGTACCACATGATCTCACTCATATGTGGAATGTAAAGAACAAAATAAACTGACGAATAAATTAGATCCAGAGACACAGAAGCATGAATCAGACTGAGGGATCTCAGAGGGAAGGTGGGGAGGGGCGAGTGGGGAGCGTGCGGGGAGAGATTAATCAAAGAACTTACATGTTTGTAAGCGTAACCCGTGGACACAGACAATAATATCGGGAAGGCCTGGGGGTGGGTTGGAGGTGATCAATGTGGGGAAAAAAGGGGACATCTGTAATACTTTCAACAACAAAGGTAAATTAAAAAAAGAAAAAAAAGTAGCACTAGCAATCCATGACGCCCGGTGACGGCTGTCACAACATGGCTCTGGGCACCTCCCCTCCCAGACCTTGGAGGGGTGGGAGGCCTGAAGTCCACCCACTGGACAGACAGACGGGGTGTGGCAGCAGCCGTGAGGGGAAGGGAGATAGGCAGGTTATAAATCCAGAAGTTGAGAAGGAGCCTAGCTGCCGCCTCTTCTGTTTGGGCGGGTGGGAGGAAACTTGGCCACTTGTAAATTTGCCACCAAGCCCAAGGCTTCTACCGCAGAACATGAGTTCCTGAAATACGGGCGGGCGATGCTTGTAGGTGCTGCAGTGGTAAAATCAAAGCAGTTCAGGGGCAGGAACTAAGTCACATTGAGACGTGTCGCAAGACAGTCACTTCCTTTTTCGCTTTTCCTTCAATATCGCTAACCCTGCCAGGGCCCACTTTTTAACAGCAGACACTTGCTAACACCTTCACAGTGCAGGAAGGAGAAGCAGCCGGCGGGCTCAGAGCCGCTGTGTCCAGTGGGAATTTACTAGGACTTGTTAGCTCTCCATGGCGTTGATTTTGATATTTACCGTCTCTGTATGACAGGTGATGCTGGTTTTCCATTTAGGTAGGGGTGTGAAATTAAATGCATTTACGTACATGGAGTTCTCGGCTGGGGCACTCCTGCCATTTGGGGCCGGGTCATTCTCTGTCGTGGGGGCTGTCCTGTGCGTTGGATGACATTTAGCAGCATCCTGGCCTCCTGTCTACTACATACCAATGGCTAAGCTCCACCCCTGGTTGAGAATCACTGATTTAAGGTATGCAAATTTAGGCAAAAACATGAATTTAGAAAGTAGAGGTAGTTGGATATCATGGAAACCCTGTGTGTGTATGGAAATGGCTGAAGTTTGGGAAACTGCTTAGGAAATTTCCTTCGGGTGTGGGGTCCACTTACCATCAAGGTCTCATGTACTTTCTTTGGCACTGACATTGGTTTGAGAGTCAGGGAGGAGGTGTCTTGACAGGGATGCTGAAAGGGATGTTGTCCAGCAGCACGTCCTCTCACGCTGGAACGTTCTGTATCTGCACAGTCCAGTCCGTAGCCACGTGGGGCTCTGGAGCCCTGGAAATGTGGCCAGTGAGAGTGAGGAACTGAGTTCTCTTATTGTAATTAATTTAGGCTTTACGGTGTAGCTGGCACTCCAGAAGCTTAGAGTGGCAGACACACAAAGCCAGTAGGGATACATCGTTAAGGAGGGTCCAGCCACGTGGCAGGCAGGACTGCCGGCTGGGAGGTTTGGGGGTGGGGGCTAACAGATACCCAGCTAAAATTGGCTTGGGCAAAGTAAAATGAAACAAAACTAATTTATTGATTCCTAGGCCAGAGAGCCCAGGAAACGGACAGATGGTGGAGATTTTCCGCATGTGTAAGGCTGTGTCTGCACGTGTGTGCTCTTGTTTTCATGCAGAGAATAGCATCCTGGACACACCTCTCAGCTCCTTGCTTTCCTTTTTCTTTCTTTTTTTAAAATATGTTTTTATTGATTTGAGAGAGAGAGAGAGAGAGAGAAACATTGATGAGAGAGAATCGCCGTTTGGCTGCGTCCTGCACGCCCTCTACTGGGGACCGAGCCTGTCACACGGCCTGTGCCCTGACCAGGAATCAGCCTCCCAGCGCAGGCGACGACGCTCAACCAGCTGTGCCACACCGCCCAGGGCTCCTTGCTTTTCGATTTAGCATCTCTAGCACTAGGGTCATTTGGTGAGAACAGCTCTCAGCCTTCAGAGATTGCTGGGAATTCCATTCTGTGGACGTTCCCTGTTCATTTAACCAGCCAGGTTGACGCCCGGTCAGGCTTGTTGCCAGCCTGTTGCCACCACAGTGCCGGCCGCACCTGCTTCAGGCACGCACACACCTGCACACGAAGTGCCGAGCAGTTTCACCCGGCAGCTTGCTGTGGGGAGCCTTGTGCTGCAACAGAACCGACAAAACTTCTGTAAACAGTCAGCCTGACTGTGTGCGGTTCCCTTAAATCCATTCTTTTTTTTTTTTTTTTTTTTTTTAAATATATCTTTATTGATTTCAGAGAGAGGAAAGGAGAGAGAGAGATAGAAACATCAGTGATGAGAGAGTCATTGATCGGCTGCAGCCCGCAACCCGGGCATGTGCCCTGACCGGGAATCGAACCCCGATCGCCTGGATCCTAGGTCGACGCTCAACCGCTGAGCCACGCCCGGCCGGGCTATATCCGTTCTTTAGCTTCATTAGAAACAGACAACAGCAGGATCCATCAGGGTTATTATAGGATGGGGAGAGAACTCCTGGTTCACAGAGGAGTCAGTCATGACTCCTCCTGCAAATAGAAGGGTGTGCTTCCTGTTACATGAACCCTCTCCCTCCCTCCTTCAATCCTTAGAGAGCCCACGAGGGCCAGCTTGGGTAATTAACATCACACCCAAGAGCAGGAATGGGGTTGGACTCCTTGAGGCTCCTGTGTGTCTCTGGCCTTTGGACAACTTAGAGGGGTGCCAACACGAATGACTTACTAGAAGAGAAACCTGTCCTTATCAGAGCCGCTCTGCACCCGAGCACCAGTTTACTGGAATGAAGATGCTATTTTTAAGGAGCAGCATCGGGTTTCAGCATGGAAATTTTGAGCGTCTGAGCGGGCGGCTTGCTGGCTTGCTAATCTTTGGAGTCCTGATGCCCAGGGACCGTGTTTGCTCAGCTGTGGACCCCAGCACCCCACCAGGGCCTGCCTGGCCTGTAGGACGAGTGGAGAAGGGAGGTCCTCGGCAGATGAGTCATAATTATGTGAGTCCTGTCTGGTTGGTTTCACTTCGGCTGGCGGTGTCTCGGGCCGACAGGGCTGGGCTCCTCCCGCCAGCCTGTGTGTGCAGGGCAGTGAGGTGAATGTGGGGTGTTTCTACTGCAGCGCCCACAAGGACTTGTAATTCTCCCAACACCTTTATTACGGACTCTCTTGAAGGACAAGCCGCCTTGGCGGGGCTGGGGGGGAGGTTCTCAGAGTGGCTTTGTTTTGCCAGAGCCGGCGACATTCCCAGATGTTCCCTTGCCTTGTACGTTGGTGTCCTGGTAGCTATGAGCTGCCGTCTCAGGACAGCCAGGTCGGGGGTGGCATTCAGGGCCAGTGTGCCCCCAGGTTGCACACTGACCCATCTTCAGGCCATGCTGGGCTTTGAGTCACCGTCTTTCTGTATTGCTGAAGAGGAGAGCTGGGGTGAAGGGAGATTTTTCCCCTCCCCTTTGCATAGTAATCTGGGTGTAACCAGCAACCTTCGCAGCAGGGGTGTTGGAAAGAGACTAGGTTTCTAATAAGATGGGTATGGTTCAAGGCCAGACTCGGCTGTTTCTCACATCTCAGCAAACCTGGGTGCTTTATACAACTGTCCTGAGCTTGCTTTTCACATCTGTAAAATGTAAAAGTAATAACAGTCTTACCAGTAATAACAGCCAAATAAATAAATTGGGCTTGAGGACAAAGCATCTTTGATTGTGACCCCAGCTTCTTAGGAGCCTCAGTGCTGTGTCCCATCTCCCTGAAGGATGGGGCTCCAGATGTGGCTGTGCTCCTGACCCAGTGAAGATGCCTTGGAGAAAAGCGTTTGGAGGAGGGTGGGACGATGTGGGCGTGGCCGTGACCCTGTGGGCGTGGCCGTGACCCTGTGGGCGTGGCCTTGATGCTGGGTGCTTGTCTTTCCCGCAGGTGCTGTGAGTGGCTGCGATGCTGTGGTGGAGGAGAGCCCAGGCCCCGCACGGTCTGGTTGGGGCACCCCGAGAAGAGGGACCAGAGGTACCCTCGAAATGTCATCAACAATCAGAAGTACAACTTCTTCACCTTTCTACCTGGGGTATGTATGGGCAGGGACCACACTCATTTTTTCTTCCCACACCAAATATATGCAATGGTGCCCGTCTTAGAAGACTGAGGTTGTGTGGCAGATTTTGTGAATATACTGCTGGAGGTGGCTGCTTTCTGTCTGTAAGGCAGTGAGGCTACCTGATTAGTTAGAGTAACTTCACGGTTATTTGGTGTGTTGTGTATGAGAGACAAAAATATATTATGGGGACCTGGCATTATAACCAGAACACTATAAATTTCCCCCCCATCATCACAAAACATATACTGAGCTGTAGGAAAGTTGGGGGATGAGAGTATAGAGAAATAAAAAAAATGCATTTTAAATCCTATCATCCAGAAAAAGAATTTCTGTTAACATTTTTGCTAATGAATGTTTCCATTTTGCTTGGTATGTTACTCTGCAGTCGTAGCACTTTCACGTTAACCTATTCGCATCCATGGACAGGTACTGCTCATACCTTCCAGGAGCGTGTGGCTGAGCAATGACTTAGCTGCCACAGCCTACGAGTGACAGGCCATGTTCACTCACCGCCCAGTGGCTGAGCCCTGCCTGGGTGCATGGGAGCGGCCAAAGCTGCCAGAATCCACCTGTCACATGGGCTCGGAGTCTTCTGTATGTTTTATGGCATTGAGATCATATTGTGGGAATGACAATTTATCTTACTTTAACTTTTTCTTTTTAAATCCTCACCTGAGGATATTTTTACTGTTGCTTTTCAGAGAGAGTAGAAGGGGTGGGGGAAGAGAGAGAAGCATCGATGTGAGAAACACATCGATTGGTTGCCTCCCACAGGTGCCCTGACCAGGGCTGGGGATCGAGCCTGTGACCGAGGTACATGCCCTTGGTTGGAGTTGAACCTGGGACCCTTCATCCCATGGGCTGACGCTCTAACCACCGAGCCAAACTGGCTAGGGCTTACTTTAAATTTAAAAAAAAATCTTTTTTAATACCTGCTTTTTTGATCAATTTACATCGTAAGCATTTCCCACTAAAACCTATCCCTAAAAACAACATTTTGAGTGGCCTACCTGTGCTTACAAAATAGATGGTTTAAGAAATAAAACATAGACGATACGGCTGAAGCTGCCAGCAAGCCCTCCCCACCCCAGAGGTATCCACTGTCTTGGATTCGGTGTTTTCAATGTCCACGTGTATCGTCATTTACATTTTTACGTTTAAAATTGTATTTTTGTTACGTGTAGAACTGTTGAAACGTTACATGAAAGGTATCATGTAAGCTGAGCTCTTCGGCAGGAACGTTTTTTAACAGTCTTCACCCCCCACTCGACCTGCCCGGCCTCATCAGCAAGCCTTGACTGTGCCCTTTCTCTCCTCTCTGCGTTCCAGGTGCTGTTTAACCAGTTCAAGTACTTTTTCAACCTCTATTTCTTACTCCTTGCCTGCTCCCAGTTTGTACCTGAAATGAGACTCGGTGCACTCTATACCTACTGGGTTCCCCTGGTGAGTAGCTCGGCGTTGTTTGCTCAGGGACCTCAGGGCTTTGGGGACAGACAGCCCTTTGTCTCTCTCCCTCCCGCGTGTGGATGGGAGAGCAACCTTTGAAGGGAGGGGACACCCTCAGGCTAACACATTGGGACTCCCCAAAATTTTAAGGTTGAAGCTGCATTTCCTGCATCAGCAGGGTCAGACGGCAGTGAGGCCTGGGCCGTCCATCCCTCTGTGACGCAGCTCCTCAGTCGTCTCAGCAAATACAGTGGCAGGTGAGGAGGACAAGGCCTCCGTCTTCGTGGATTGTGCTATTTGCATTGTTTTCTAAGATCCCGTTTTCTGTTTATTCTCTGTAGAGTATTTAATGTGAGGGCTTTACAAAGTAACAGATTCGGTGCTTTCACGTGTACCAGTGTCACAGAACCGACCAGAATGCCCCTCTGTCCCTTCCCTTGCCTTTTCTTTCTTCCTTACCTTTGGCAAGTGGTGACGGAGCACCTACTGTGTGCCCCGCGCTGTGCTGGATGCTGGGGGTGCAGCAATGAGCAAAACATACAAATGCCTGCCCTCGTGGAGTTGATTTTCAGAGGGGATAGACAATAAGCAGATTAATGAAATTGTTTCAAATTGTGGGAAGTGCTGTGAAGGTAACAAAATAAGGTTATAGCACAGGCGGAGTGTCCCAGGCACACTGAGCGTTTGCGGAGTGGATGAAGGTGCGGTGGGAGGTGTGGAGGGGCAGCCGAGCCAGGTGGCCATGGAAGGCCTCTTCAGGAGGTGATGGCACGGCGAGTAGGAGGGTGGGAGTATCCCCGGCACAGGGAGCAGCCATGCAAAGGCCCTGTGGTGGCCATGAGCTCAGAGCATTGGGAGAACAGAAAGCAGCTCAGCATGACTGGGATGTGGAGAGGGCAGAACTGACGTCTCTTCTTCTCCAGAGACATTATGAAATGTAACTTCTCCTTATTTCTCTCTAAGCCGGACTCGGGAATACTTAGATTCTCTTTTCACAAATATGGTTAAGTTTTTAATTGGAAGAAGATGGGTGTTTTTTTAAAAATTGATTTTAGAGAGAGGGAGCAAGGGGGAGAGAGAGAAACTTCGATTTGCTGTTCCACTTATTCATGTGTATGTTGGTTGCTTTTTGTATGTGCCCTGACCGGGGATCGAACCTGCAACCTGGGCCTATTGGGACGATGCTCTGACCAACTGAGCTACCCGGCCAGGGCAGAAGAAGATTGTTAAAGTAGAAAAGATTTAAGTCCCCCTTAAAGAAACAGAAACATTTTCTTTAAAATATTTTTTTTATTGAGTTGAGAGAGAGAGGAAGGGAGAGGGAGAGAGAGAGAGGAACATCATTGATCGGCTGCCTCCTGCGCACCTCCTGCTGGGAATCAAGCCCACAACCTGGGCATGTGCCTACTGAGAGTCAAACCAGTAACCTCTTGGGGCTGGGATGACGCTTAATCCACTGGGCCACACTGGCCGGGTCAGAAAGAAACTTTTTTTTGTTAAATATATCTTTATTGATTTCAGAGAGGAAAGGAGAGGGAGAGAGAGAGAGAGAAACATCAATGATGAGAGAGTCATTGATCGGCTGCCTAGCCCACAACCCGGGCATGTGCCCTGACCAGGAATCGAACCCCAATCGCCTGGATCCTAGGTCGACGCTCAACCGCTGAGCCACGCCCGGCCGGGCAGAAAGAAGCATTTTTATTGGTGGTGTGTGGGAAACGATGAGGAGTTGCTGCACAGGGGTTTATGGGGTAGAGGGAGCCAGTTGCTAAGGGAGCCGTGAGTGGGTGTCCACACCCTGTGAGGACCACAGTATCAAACAAGTCAGGCCAGCAGCTCTGGCCCTGAGAAGAGATGGGGTTTTATTTCTTCCACACGAGCAATGAAGGTGCTTTTGGAATATGAGGATAGTTCTTTCCGGCCTGAGTCATTTGTGGCTGAGATGTGCTGGGAGCTGAGCAAACGGCTGTCCAGCACCGTCCCTCAGATAGGACATTCCGCCTGCTTCCTGCCCTCTTACACCCCAGCGTTGCGAACTCGGAGGCTGCGCTGATGGAATCGAGCACTGGGAGAAGTGGGGAGCTCCTGTCCCGTCCAGAAGTGGGAGGTGCCACTCTGTTCCATCCGGTGCAAACGTGGACCTGGAGTTGCCTGACCCGAGAGTTAGAAACTTTAGAGGTTTACATGAAATACCCTAATTTTATTTAGTTTTTTAGTTCTACGACTATTTATTACATACTTACTTAAACGTCAACACTGTAAGCTACTTATTTTAAAAAAGTTAATCCGTACTGTATATAAAATATCATTTATCATCACCTTTTAAAAGTATAGTTATTATTTTTAAGCATGTTAAAAAATTATCACCTGAGGATATTTTTTCCATTGCTTTTCAGAGAGAGTGAGAGTGGAAGGGAGGGAGAGAGAGAGAGAAACATTGATGTGAGAGAGACACATTGAATGGTTGCCTCCAGCACGTGCCCTGACCGGGGTCGGGGATCAGGTGTGTGCCCTTGACTAGAATCGAACGCCCCGGGACCCTTTACCCCCCCTTTAGCCCATGGGCTGACAGTGTGCTCCAGTTTTTATGACCGCCTCCCTACCCCCCAACAAAGACAGTATTTCTACATACTTAGTCCGGAAGTTTCTTCACTAAAGCCAGTGGTTATCTCTGGAGCTGGGAGTAGCCTTTTATTTTTGCTTTTGGTTTTACAATACAGAGACATCTGTCTTAAGTCACCTCCAGACCTTTCTAGAAGCCGGAGAGTTACAGGAATCCAAATGGGTCAGAGGTTTGAAACCCTCTAGAACAAAGTTGCTCCCTACTGCAGGGGGAGACCAGATGGGTACTTGGGGTTGAACGTGACTCGATTGCAGGTGCCACCCCTTTTCTTCCACTGGAGCCTGTGATGGCAAACTCCAGGGTCTGCCGAAGCCTTCAGGGATCACAGTGGGGCGAGGCAAGAGGGCAGGCGTTGGGGTGGGGAGGGTCTGGGACGACCTGGCGGGCTCCCACCCAGTTCCAGCCCTGTCTCCTTGCTGAAACAGTTGCTTGGATTTTCTAGGAGAAGGCAGAAGGCCTGACTTTCAATGGAAGCTGCTAACTCACCTGGTTTTCCTGGGACTGTGGCCATAAATAGAAGCCTGGCAGGGTAACAGCAGCTTCTGCCGTCCCGAGGTTTCTAATTGCATCATGGCCCCTTTAGCCAGCCTTTACCAGTGATAGTTTAAGACCTGGAGGGGATGTTTGTCTTGTAGTAGTTCTGGCTTTCTTTCCAGGGACTGCAGAGGAGGGAGTTTGGGGTCAAAGATGAATTAGATGCCATCTCTTTCTAGGTGACTATAGCTGACTGCCCCTAAATGCCCTGGATTTCTGTGCAGGGAATCAGTTTACAGTTCTTGGCTAGAATACATCTTGAAGTGCCTCTGGCCACCCTGAAAGTCCTTTCATCTCAAAGCCAGCTGAATGCAGTGGCTCAGAGAGAGGGCTGCGGAGCCCAGTGGTTGAGGTGCAGGTCTTGGCTGCACTTTGACGAGAAGTTGTGTAATTTGAACAAGTTTTTCTGAGCCTCAGTTTCCACACCTGTAAAACAGGGGCGATCATGTATGTCTGTTTTCTTGGCTTTTGGGAAGATTGAATGAAATGATGCAGGTGAAGTGCTTCCTGGAGCTCCTGGCATATAGTGGTCTCACTTTAATTTTTAAATTCTGCACCAGTGACACTGATGTTCGTTGTCTGGAGTAAGTTTTAGCTTTTAATAACTTTTTTCTTGGTACTAATATATTAGAGGGAGAATTTCTTCCGGAGATAGCTGAAATAATCCGTAACATTGTATGACGTCCCAGTAATAAATCTATTTTCTTTTTTTTAAAAAATTTATTTATCTTTATTGTTGAGAGTATTACAGGTATCCCATTTTCCCCCCTAATTGATCCCCTCCACTTCGCTCCAACCCCTTCCCCAGGCCATCACCCCATTTTTGACTGTGTCCATGGGTTATGCATATAACTTCTTTGGTTAATCTCTTCCCACCCTCCACCCCCCTTCGCTCATCCCTCTGAAATATGATCGTCTGTTGCCTGCGTCAGTGTCTTTGGATCTATTTAGTTCATCAGAGTCTTTTGTTCATTAGCTTCTTCTTAGAGAAGACCCTTCAACTTTCCTGTAGTGCTGGTCTGGTGGTGATGAACTCCTTTAGCTTTTTCTTATCTGTGAAGCTCTTTATCTGACCTTCAATTCTAAATGATAGCTTTGCTGGGTAGAGCAATCTTGGTTGTAGGTTCTTGCTTTTCATCACTTTGAATATTTCTTGCCACTCCCTTCTGGCCTGCAAAGTTTCTGTTGAGAAATCAGCTGACAGTCATATGGGTGCTCCCTTGTAGGTAACTAACTGCTTTTTTCCTGCTGCTTTTAAGGTTTTCTCTTTGTCTTTAACCTTTGGCATTTTAATTATGATGTGTCTGGGTGTGGGCCTCTTTGGGTTCCTCTTGTTTGGGACTCTCTGTGCTTCCTGGACTTGTAAGTCTATTTCTTTCCCCAGGTAGGGGAAGTTTTCTGTAATTATATTTTCAAATAGGTTTTCAATTCCTTGGTCTCTTTCTTCCCCTTCTGGCACCCCAATAATATGAATGTTGGGCCTCTTGAAGTTGTCCCAGAGGCTCCTTATACTATTTTCATATTTCTGGATTCTCTTTCCTTTTTGCTCTTCTGGTTGGGTGTTTTTTGTTTCCTCATGTTCCAAATAGCTGATTTGATTCTTGGCGTCCTCTACTCTACTGTTGATTCCTTGTAAATTATTCTTCATTTCAGTTCATGTCGCCTTCATTTCAAATTGGTCCTTTATTATGTCATTGATTTTCTCAATTATTTTCGTCATACTCTTACTAATATCCTTGAGCATCCTTATAAACAAAATTCTGAACTCTGTTTGCTTGCTTGGATCTATTTCATTTAGTTCCTCTTCTAGAGATTTCTTCTTGTCTTTCCTTTGCGACATGTTTCTTTGCCTCCACATTTTGGCTGCTTCCAGGTGTTTGTTTCTATGTATTAGGTAGAGCTGCTGTGTCTCCTGGAATTTGTAGAGTGGCTTTGTGTAGTAGGTGTCCTGTAGGGTTCAGTGGCTCAGCCCCCCAGTCACCTGAGCTGGGCCTTCTGGGTGCTCCCCTGTGTGGGCTGTGTGCACTGTCCTGTTGTAGTTGAGCCTTGGTTGCTGTTGGCGTCACTGGGAGGAACTGACCCCCAGGCCAATCGGCTGTGAGGACCAGCTGCAACTACGGCCAGAGAGCTGCTGTGCTGGAGACACCCCTATTGAGCAGGATTTACTTCAGTGGAGCTTTGATGTTCACCAGGTGCGCCCCTTGAGTGTGTCACTTGTGGATGTGGTAGGGTTGTAATCCAGTGAGGTCAAGTCTGACCATTGGGTGCACTGTCTCTGGGGCCTCCCGGGAGGTGCACAGTCAGCCTGTGCCAGTGCCCTGCCCAGGGCCGCCCAGCATGAGCCACACAGCAAACCATAGCTGGCTGCTACTTGTGCTGGGCTTGGAGGTGCCCAGGAGAGGCGAAGCTATGAGCCAGTGCAGCTGCCGCTAGTGCCAGGCCTGGGGCCACTTATCGAACTGTATGGGGCAGCTGCTGCTTGTTTGAGAGATTTTAAGAAAGTCCTAAGCATGAGGCTCGAGAGGCCACTTGCACAGAAAAGCCCCTGGAAAGGGCCTGGATGAGCTGCAGGTGGGGAGGGGCGGGGCCTCCGGGAACCACGGGGCGGGGCCAAAGGTGTGAGTCGGGAGCTGGCGATTCAAATATGGCTCCTGCCTGCCGGCTGTGCCGGGAGGACTCGCCAAAGGGGCAACGGCCTCCGCCAGCCCTTCTGCCCGGGAGGAAGCCGCCCTCCAGCTCTCCCCCGGCTCCAGGCAGGTTAGTTCCTCCCCGAGTGTCCCGGGTCCTTTCAGGCTGCTGCCCGGCGCTGGGCTCAGAGGGAGCGTCCGAGTGAGTCCGTGCCGGGCCCTTTAGGAGGAGCTGCTGGGCTCCCGCAGCCTCCGCGACCCTCAGGGACAGTCCCCCTGGTTTCACAGCCCGGAGTTGTGGGAATTTATCTTCCTAGCCCTGGAGCCCTGGGCTGGGGCCTGCTGTGGGTCTGGGACCCCTCAGTCCTCCGGAAAACCTCCGCCGCTGAGATGCCCTCCTGGGCTTAACCCGCAGCACCGGGTGTGGCTTGAGGCCACATCTCTGTGATTCAGCCCCGATCCACCTGCATCTCCCCCATCCGCCCGCTCTCGGTGCTCCTTTAGTGCCCTGGTTGTGGGCCTTCTGTGCAGCCAGATCTCAGGAGGCTCTGAGCGACGGTGGGTCTGTATTTTAGTTGTGATTTTGATGTGGCTGCGAGAGGCGGCGGGTGCGGCTGTCACCTACGTCGCTGTCTTGTTTTTCCATAAATCTATTTTCTTTAAAAAAATATATATATCCTTATTGATTTCAGGGAGAGAAAGGGAGAGGGAGAGACAGAAGCATCAAGTAATAAATCTAGGTCTTTGTTACTATGGTATAATCTATACACCATAAAACGCACAGGCACGAAATTTTCGATTCAGTGAGCGCTGACCTTCGTCAGCACCTGTCCGAATACCACCTCAGGAGTCAAAACAGAGAACATTTCCATCACCCCAGAAAGTTCCTTGTGCCCCTTTCCTGCTAACTCTTCCCCAACCAGAGACACCTGCTTTTCTGATTCCTATCTTAGGGTTAGTTTTCTTTTTCGTAAATCTATCTTTGATGTACAACGTTCCCAAAAGGCTTATTAGCACCTTCACAATTGCTTGTGTGTGCGTTCTGATCGCCAGTGGTTTCCTTTACAAGCTCAGCTAGTAAACCCAACCCCCCCCCCCAAGCCTCTTTCTAAATATCTGTGCGTGTGGAGGAGCTCCGAAGTTGGATGGTTGGAATTCATTTCTGGACTGCATTTGCATCTCTTTGTAAATCAGCTTCTAGCCCAGGGGATGGCGAGTCCTCTAGAATTAATGAGAACTGCGTGTTTGGGGGCGGGGGGGTAGGTGGGTAGGATAAACTTAGGAGGCCGGATTCATTTGCAGCAGGGAGGTTAGCAGCTTCTGTCTTCGTATGAGCACACCCCTCCCACTGACATCGGTGGGACTCAGCCAGGCCCAGGCAGGGAGAAAAGAGAAACCGGAACGTTTGAAAACACAAACAGCAACAAAAACCTGGGTTCTGGCCCAGAACAAGACAGCAGGGTGGAGGGTGGGGCTCTGCAGGCCGGGCCTGTGCTCTGCTGGGCCCGGCTCTCTCTCTCCTCCATACGTGATCTGGTTATGCTTTCGTTCTGAAATGGGCCCTGCAAGAGTGTCCTTCATATCAGATTGGAAGCGGGAGGCAGGAGGAGTCTGATTGTAAAGATGTCTGGGGCTTTGGAGGCGGTTCACAGAGCAGCACCTCTCTGGCTAGATTTACATAGTAGGGAATCTGTAAAGAGACTTAAAGTCCTTTGAATCTAAGTTAACGTATTTCACGGGGTCAACAGGATGAAAATGAAATGAACAAGGAATCCCTACTCCTAACCTCTGTGGTGGTTTTGCTCTCTGTGGTTTTGTTTTTTTTTAATTATTTTTAAAAGTTTTTTTGATTTTAGAGAGAGAAACAGTGATGAGAGAGAGTCATTGATTGCCGGCCTCCTGCAAGCCCCCCACTGGGAACTGAGCCGGCAACCCAGGCGTGTGCCTTGACCAGGAATCGAACCACGATCTCCTGGATCCTAGGTCGATGCTCAATCACTGAGCCACGCTGGCCGGGCTGCTCTCTGTGATTTTAAGAAAATGACTTTAAAAGGAGGGATGACAAGGGCATTTTGTAAGAAAAATGAATGAGGCCCTGGCCGAGTGGCTCAGTTGGTTAGAACGTGGTCCTGATACGCCAAGGTGTTGAGTGCGATCCCGGGTCAGGGCACATACAAGAAGCAACCAGTGAATACATAAATAAGAACAGCAAAACAGTGTTTCTCGCTCTCTCTCCTTCTCTTTCCCTTCCCCCTTTCTCTAAAATACAATAAATTAAAAAAATTATCTTAAAAAAAGAAAAACAGAAGAACGAATGAATGCTCTTCCCTTTGTGGATACGGGAAGAAAAGTCCGGGTGGAAATACGTCCTTGCTGTGGGTGACACACACACCAGCCCCCACTAGAGTTTATGACTTGGGGTGCCTGACTCAGGAAGACCAGGCACTCTTAAATTTTCTTTTTATTAGTTGGCACTCACACAGTGAATAGTTTGTAATGTTTTCTTTATAAAAATTTAGGACAGATAGAAGTCTCCTTCAGTCCCTGCCCACCCTTCCTTGCCCCTGCCTGGCAGAGGACTCTAACCAGCGTGGAATCTGTTGTTTCTGTGAGCGGTGTTGCATTGTGTGCTCTGGGGGCTGATCCCCCCTCTGGCCCCCCCGCCCAAACACGCATCCTGGTGTCCATCTCACAGTCCCTGCCCACCTGGGTTTCTCTAGATGCAGAACAATATGGCTGTTAAGAGCGAGGACTCTCGAGCCAGATTTCCTGTCTTTAAAATTCCTGCTTATCTCCTGGGAACTTTGTTACTGAGCCTCTCTGTGCCTCAGTTTCCTCATCTGTGTAGCACAGTGATCTCAGTAACAGGTAACCTCGTATGGCGAACCTCGCAGTGTTTGAGGGCGGAATGCACTAGTGGATGGAAAGCACTTCAGAGGGCGCCCAGCACGTGGCGAGTGAGATACAAATGTTAGTGGTCACCATCCCTCAGCCATTGCCTGTGGGTGGACAGTGTGGGTGTTTCTCTTAGAAACCCCGTGGAGGTGGCGAGGGGGGTGTCCTTGTACACGTGCGTTGGAGAGTGTTCCTCCAGGGTGTGTGTTTGGAGACGCTCCGAGAAGGGGGCTTGCTGGGTGGGGCGTGTGCATTTGGGATAATTAACGGGCCCTGCCCTGCTGCCCTCTGGCCTTTCCTGTCCCCTGGCCCCAGGAGAGGAAGGTGGGTTTCATCGGGGCTCACCCCCTGTGCCCTCTTTCCGCAGGGCTTCGTGCTGGCCGTCACTGTCATCCGGGAGGCGGTGGAGGAAATCCGATGCTACCTGCGAGACAAGGAAGTGAACTCCCAGGTCTACAGCCGGCTCACAGTGAGAGGTCAGCGTGGGCTCCGCGGGGCTGCCGGCTGCTGCCGGGCCTGGGCTGCAGGCTTGCAACTCAATCATAGGTCCTGACAGTCAGGGAGCAGAGTTCAAGGCCTCGGGCCGGCGGGGGGTGTGGGTGCCTCGTGGCGGGACAGTCACTCAGTTGCCCAAACCAGGGAGGTCAGCATGCTCCCCCGGGGCATGGGGAGATGGGGGGGCTGCATCCCCAGGTTGCCAGGCACTCTCAGAGATGCTCCTGTCCACTGACTTGCCCATCATCAGCCCGGAATTGAATTCTGTGCTTTTGGCATCCTCTGCTTGCTAATTCCTTACCCTTATGGGGCCTGGCTTTGGAAGGAAGGAGTGCGCCCCGGCCCCCTTCATGTGGGAGGCTGCGAACTTTGTCCTACATCTCTTTCCAAGGGAGCACAGCTTTCAGAGATACTCTTTCAACATTAAAAGACTAATGTTACAACTTTGCAACATTAGTTTCATTTATTTATTTATATACTTTTAGATTGAATTTTTATTGACATACAAGATTAGCTACATTCGTTTTTAAAAAGGCACCAGAGTTACACAGATACTGCATCTGTGAAGATTTCTAAATCCTCAGAACTGAAGAGTGGAGAATCTGACCCAAAGAGAAGTGACCAGGTAGCCTTTAGTCGTTGAGCCCCTCACAGGACACCTGCATGTTAAATGGTGGAATTTAAAACCCACCCCAAACCCGGCGAAACAACCCAGCCAAGGTTGACTCGTTTCCAGCTTCCAAGTCTACAGTAGATTTCCTGTGAGGTTGTCGTCAGAAAGGAGAGTTACTGGGTGCAGTTCCCTAAGGTCACTGATGCCCCAGGGATTGAGAATGTTTTAGGAGAGGCTGCGGGGATAAGAGCTGTGCCTCGCCTGCGGGGAAATGGAGAATTTGGAAAGTGACTGGATGGATGCGGGTGAGAGCTGACCCTGAGCCGGGGCGGGAACTGTGTGTGTTCAGCGCTTTAGTCTTCTGAAGAGGCTGGCCACCCGTGGTTTCAGGGTTTTGAGTAGAATTTTCCTTTTGGGAAAAAGGTCAGAGGAATATGTTTTGACCCCCTCCCCCGCCCCCCAAATTTTCTTTTTGAAAATTTGACAGAATTCCTTGAGGGCATGAAAGTGTTTTTTTTTTTCTGTGCACTGTAGATTTTCATAGTTGGCGGTCTTAACACTTCTCAAGTCTCTTGGAGAAGGGGGACTTTAGAGTTGGTATAGAAACAAATGTCTTTTTATTGCTAAACCACTGTGTTTAGGACATTTTGTGAACTAAAGAATGAAAACCCAGTGTAATCTTTGCAAAGGCAGGTGGCTTGGGCTTTCCATGTGGGTACTCAGAAGATCCCTCTGGAAGGCGTTGTGGTTCCTGTATATTAAATCTTCCCTTAAACATGCTCCGACTATAACATTTAAAATGCTTGGCAACCGACGAAAGCCTCATGTGAGAGGGTCGGTGGCTCTATTTAGAGCTGGCGAGGAGGGGCCTTGGGATGCCCTCCATTCACCCGCCCAGACGCCTACCCTCCTTTGATTTTTTTCGCACTGCGATTGCTTTTCCCGGGAATGATTTTTCTGTCTCCCCTGAAGATCCCCTTCTCAGCCGCTGCTTGAACTCCACTCAGTACTTGAAAAGGTCCTGAGGAGAATTGGCAGATGGCTCTAGCAGTAAAAAACGTGTCTTCCTTTGTCCGTCTCCTTCTGTGGCCCGCGGTTTCCATTGTCATGCCAATGCGGCCGTGGGGGCCCCGGGAGCAGAGCTCTGAATATTAACCCAGGCCCCAGCCCCGCACTTTGTTTTGAGAGCCCCCCTCCCCCAAAGGGCACCGAAGAAACTGTCAGCTGGAAAGTGATGGAGGTCAGTTTAGTTATTTGATATACTTTGGGGGGGGGGAGGGGAAGGGCCAGAGAAAGAATCCCAAACTGGAAGATTTCAGAGGGAGAGAGAAAGAAAGAAGCCTTTTTTGACCTTACCTTACTGTTTAATTACTTAGTGATATTTCTTGAGTGAGGCATTTCACCACCAAGAATTGCAGTGAGCTCATTTCAAAAGCGAAATGAAACAGACACGGACCTGTGTGTCCACGCAGGACTGCTTTCTCTTTTTGGTCACATGACATCTTCAAATGGACTTTTCAACACTGTCTCTCGAGTTCAGAAACGTTTAGAAACCAGAATATCAAGCCCTCGACCACTAGATGGTAGGCCGTTGGATTTCCCTACATTCTGCATCATTTCCTGGTTAATAAAACAGGGCTTGTACCAAGTACGATAGTGTAAATTTTTTTGGTAATAATTTCTAACTAATAAAAAAGCTGCAGATCTCACGCAGAGAACTCATGCAGCCCGTCGCCCAGGCTCCTCAGCTGCTGGCGCTTTGCCGCCTTGGCTTCGCGAGCCTCTCTCTCTCAGCCCGTGGAGAATTAAGGTGTGGACATCACCCGTCTTGCCCCAGAACACTTCAGAGTTTAGTCCCTAAGAGGACACAGCTCTTCCGTAACACACTACAATGAGCCAGTCAGGAAGCTTAACCTTGAGGCATTACTATTAATCTAACCTACAGTCCTTACTCAAACCCTGCCATTTGTCCCGAAAATATCCTTGAGTCGCATTTTAAAAAAATTGATTTTAGAGAGAGAGGAAGGGAGAGAGGGACGAGAGCGAGGAAGGAAGAGAGATCGATTCGTTGCCCCACTTATTCATGCCTTCGTCGGTTGCTTCTTGTATGTGCCCTGACCGGGGACCGAACCCTCGACCTTGGCGTGTGGGGATGGTGCTCCGACCAGCTGAGCTACCCGCCAGGCCTGTAGCACTGTCTTTTTCCTGGCCCAGGCACCAATCCAGGTTTGCCAGTTACGTTTGCCGGCCTCTCTCCTGCGCCCCCTCTGGCCTGGCATAGCTCCTGAGTGAGCTTTGTCATGACACTGACGTTTTTTAAAAGGACGGGCCAGTGTTAGGCCAGTTACTTTGTAGCTTATGCCTCAACTTGTGTTCCTTGGATGTCTGAAAATGAGATTCACCGTGTGCGTTTTTGGCAGGAATTAGTATGGTTTTGAGAATGTCAGGGGCACGGACTTTAGTCAGGATGTTGCCAAAGTTTTAGAGGCATTATGTTAATCAAATTGAAAAAATTTCAATCTTTGAGATAAAAGAATTTAAATTTGAACAATTGACCGAAAACCCTGATAATAAGGAGCCTCACCATCGGGAGGAAACACGGACGACAGTCACTTTGATGCTTTTTTTAACAGCTGCTTCCAACATTTTATTTTTTTCGGTGACTCAAACCCGGGCTTTAATTTCTATAAAACAATAAAAAAGATAGCAAAAATACCTGAAGTATATGAAAATTCACAGAAAACAAACAAACAAATGGTGAATATACCTATGCAAAGATCTCAGCTGCTTCCGACATTTTAGATTATGGGTGTGAGCGTGGGGCCCTTATGAGGAATGTCCCCTCTCTTGACCACCCCACTCCTGGTTCTGAGCTTGTGCTGGGCCTGGATTCAAAACTCCTGTGCCTGCCTCTTCCCTGCTGTGTGGGCAGATGCCTTAACCTGTCAGTAATTGGGGATTATAGTAGTACCTACCCAAGAGAGCTGCTTAAATGTAACTCTTGCGTGAGGAGACCGTAGGACTGTGCCTGCGATTTGATGTGTGCTCAAGAGAGGCAGTGCTGGTGGTATTGCAGCAGGGGTTCATTAAGTGCTGGTGGATGAATCCAGGGAGGTATTAGCCAGGGGTGATGGGAGGTTATGGGGGCACATCAGAGAGGAGCTGAGGATGTCTTCCCAGAAGAGATGACCTTCATCTTGAGTCTTACAGGATGGCAGAGAACAGGCCTGGCTACATGCTTTGTGGTGCCCAGTGCAAAGTGAACACATGGGGCCCTTGTTCAAAACTGAAGATTTTCAAGATGGTGAGAGTAGAGCATTACACCAAGTAAGGGACCCTTCTGATCAGTACCAGTATCACGTGCCTGTGAAGTTGCCCCGATAAAGTTCCCCAGAGGCCCTGTCGTCATGGCGAGGAGTGTGGCGGACAGAACGCCAGGTCCTGGCTCCATCTCCCGATGAGGCCGCCTTTCCTGAGCCTCGCCCTCCTGGGAAAACAGAAGATAAGACCATGTAGGCCAGGGAGGACCTGAGACCCTGGGACATTTGAAAGCTGACGCTGTGGTCCAGGAAATCTGTATTCAAGGCATGCTCTGGGGAGAAGGTGACTCGGGAGCTGTTTGGAGAATGCTGTCCACATTGGACAGCAGAAGGAAAAGAGAAATGAGGGAAGATGACCAACCATGAGCCGGCCCAGGTGCCAGCGTAGGTCAGATCTGTCTGTTTTAAACAGACCTGCGGAGGGAGCTTTTACTGGGAACTGAGGCTCAGAGAGGGAAAGTCTGAGATGATGTAGCTAGTCATTGTCTTGAACCCCAGCTTGTCTGAATGTAAATCTTAAGCTTGTAAGTCCAGGCACCTACTGTGTGCCAGGAGCTGAGCTCAGCACTTTGCCATAGACTGTCTCAGCGATTGCCATAGTGTTCCACTTTAATACAGATGCTGCAGAAAGACTTTTTTATTTTTACTTATTTATTTATTTTTTTATATCTTTATTGCTTTCAGAGAGAGGAAAGGAGAGGGAGAGAGATAGAAACATCAATGATGAGAGAGTCATTGATCGAGCCCGCAACCCAGGCATGTGCCCTGACCGGGAATCGAACCCCGATCACCTGGATCCCAGGTCAACGCTCAACCGCTGAGCCACGCCCGGCCGGGCAAGACTTTTAAGATTTAAGTCATTTTAAAACACATTAATTTTTTTAAAAATTTATTTTAGAAGGAGAGCAAGGGGGAGAGAGATAGAGAGAAACACTGGTTTGCTGTTCCACTTATTTATGCATTCGTTGGTTGATTCTTGTATGTGCCCTGACCGGGGATTGAATCCACAACCTTGATGTGCTGGGACAATGCTCTGACCACCTTAATACCCAGCCAACACCTGTTTCTGAGTCCAGAGAAACCTGTCAATCCAGCTTTCTCATTCTAAGGTGGACAAACTGTTGAAAGCCACATCAGGACGATGCTTTCAGATAAATGAGCGCCTTTCCTTTCCCTTTCCTCCCACTTGAAATCCACATTTCAGCATGATCAGAGCTTAAGAGAGGTTCCTGGACCCTTATGAATTTTATGGTTCTAATTATAGAGCTGTCTGCCCAAATTACCACCATTCAGTGTCACTGGAAATCCCAAAGGCAGCGAGGCGAGGATCTTGAAGTTGGAGCAGACCCAGCAACACTTAGTTACAGGAAAGATTTGGGTTGGGTCAGGAACGGCGCTTAAAGGAATGATTTCTCATTATATTTGTCTTTCCCAAACCAAAAGTTCAGTTCCGGGAGAGGGGTCTGCCTTGATTATCACAGGTGGTGAGGGCAATTGGATTTGCATTTTCACGGGATGAATTCCAGGGTCTTCCAGCAGCATTGTTTTCCCAGCCTGACTTGTGATCAAGGGCTACATGAAGCCAGCGGATAATTAGCCTGGAAAGA
Source organism: Miniopterus natalensis (assembly GCF_054644295.1). Taxonomy (NCBI): domain Eukaryota; kingdom Metazoa; phylum Chordata; class Mammalia; order Chiroptera; family Miniopteridae; genus Miniopterus; species Miniopterus natalensis. The sequence continues at coordinate 75,993,421 of NC_142087.1, read as the reverse complement.
AACTGCAAACAGAAGCATAATTAACACAATTGCTGATGTGTCTTTCCTGCTGGGGACATCTGGGCACACCGTGAACCATAAGTCACAAACCAGAGGCCTATGCAGACAAAAGCCAGAGAATCTCCCCCGTCTCGAGCTTTTCAGTATGTGTGTGTGGGGTGTAAAAAAACAGAGGAGTCTTTCATGCTCCCCAGTTCTTTCCAGACAGATCCAGAGTTCCAGAGTCACCGCAAGGATTTCCCCTCGATTTGAGAGGGGTATCTTCTTTTCAGTTCAGTTGGAAATCCACTTGGGACCATTGTTTGGGATCGCCATGGATGCGACTAAATTTTGAGGTCAAAGGACACAGACGTGCTTCTTTCTGGGAATTATATTTTGTTGGCGTTCATCGGCATAGGATGGCTGGCGTAGGGAAGACGCGCTCGTTAACGAGGAGTAGTGCTGCTAGTTAATTAACTAAATGGGAACTCTCTGTTCCTAAACGGAAGTACCATTTATGTTTTCAAAGTATAAACTCTGTTCAGACCTGGGAGAACACTAAGATGCGCTTTATACGTTTTTTAGAGAGCAGAGCGACGGTGTGGTCTTCTTTGTGTTATTGCAACAAAGGTCCTTTACTGAGGATTACAAATGCAGTTCCGTAAGCAAAGAGCTCTTCCCGAGCTCCTCTCGCTCAGATTCAGAGCATCTGCTTTTACGAGTCTTTTTAGAATGGATCTCGCCAAACTTTCTAATTCTCTGACGTTTGCAGAGTTCTTATTTTAGACCCCTAAGGTTCTTTTTTTTTTTTTTCCTTCCATAGTACTCAGTTTCACTTTATTACAAATATTGGTGAATTGATCTATTGTTTAATTAAAACAAAACAAAACAGCACCCTGAAAAAAAACCTCACATGCAAATTGTGCTCTTATCTTTCCCAGAAGGTACCCCCTCCCCTGGGGGAGGGGGGGTTTGCTTATTTCATCGTTACTGGGCACCAGAAGCAAGGAGGGCCGTTTATATATTTATTTTAAAAGCCTCTGTTGGGTATAAACTTGTCACGTCGAAACTTCAGCCTTTCATTTTTAAGTTCCCACTATTTTAAACAAAAGCCCTAGGAAGCGGCCGTGGAATTTCCAATAATACTTTTTAACCCTTTGCCTGTTTTCAAGTAACAGTCTTTTCTTGGGCTGTGGGGAGCCCAGACAACTCTATTGGAACATGAAAATTTCAGCTTTAAACCCTGTGCCCTCTGCTGGGTCTGCGGAGGCGTTTTAGTGTCAACCTCAGGAAGTGTACACACGCTGCAGAATTTACAACTCATCACTGTCACCGTCAGATTAGCGCGGAGCTCAAGAGTCAAACATTAACCAGGGTTAGCGCAGGGAGACCGCTGCTTTAGATCTACAAAAGCAAGCTATGCCCTGCACGCGGGGTGAAAAACAGAGTATAACTGGTGGGGTTCGGGGTCAAAAAATAGGCCCACACATACCAGCGCCCAGAATTTAGTCGAAAACAATTTTTTTTTTTTTGGCAGGCTGTTCTGCATTTTGACTGAATTGTCATTTGCTTGTTTCCACTCAAGGGAAACATCTGGTTTCTGTCCCCATTGTAGACAAACTGCTCTTATTCTGAAGCTGTCATCCATGAAAAGCATGGTTTGGGCTCAATAGGTTTGCTTATGAAAGGCTTGGGGTCCATCTCTACAGAAATAAACAGCTCGAGTAATTGGAAGTTTGTGCCCTGTTATAAACCCCGGCTCAGAGGTGGCTTGGGCAAAGTGGAGAAAGCCGAAAGGAATACATTTATTTTATAGAAAGCATTTAATGATGGCGGGCGTGGCCGGCCGGTGGAGAATTTTCCACTTACCCTTTGTGACAATCTCGTAGCCAACTTCTATAGAGTTTCTGCAGAAGCATTTAAAATGCCCAGCACCTAGAGGTCGGAGATGGCTGTTGCAGCGTTCAGATGAGAGGAGAGATGGGGGCTCTGTGGCTTTAGCTCTTAGATCCGGGCCAAGTTTTCCTGTGCACTTTGCAAAGATGATGTTACTGGGTGTTGCCCGCAGCTATTCAGGACCAGCTATGTAGTCCTTGGGGCCCAGTGCAGATGAAAACGTGGGGGCCCTTGTTCAGAGGCTTCTAAGAACTGTAGGATGACAGCCAGCACCCAAGGGCGGGCGGGGCTGTGTGAGTCCACAGGCCACACTTCTGTTTCAGGAGCCCCTGGGGTAGGCGAGGGGAAGAAATGAAACCTGGGAAGTATGTCTAACTTCTCAGGGGGGTGTTGGGAGAATCTGGGGGGAGACAGGGGAGAATCACTGTAAATGCGCTGTTTTTATTTCTTATATTTCTTTGTTAGGAAGACGGGGGGGAGGAGCTCTGCCCGAGAGCATCTGTACCTTGTCCTTCCTTGTTTCTGCAAGAGTGATGGTAGAAAACTCACAACAGTGGTTAGATTAAGGTTAGAAACTGCGTTCTGGGTCCTTTCCACGACTGAAGAGTTTTTTCATCCTGCGAGTTGATTGCAGCCATTGAATGCTCGGCTCTCCACCTCCTCTGGTCCCCTCCCTGCCTCTCCTTCCTCCCTGCCACCCTCTGTGCCCTGGGCAGGGACGTTTTATTCAGCCTCGCTGGAAAAACCGGCAAATGTTGGCACGTGAGTATCAGTATTTGCTCTCCCTTCTCTCCTCTTCCTGCCGTTTTTTCTCCGTTTCATTCTTTTGTTTTTGTTATTTCTCAACCAGGACATGCACATACACAGACACACGCGGAACGTGGGCCCCTGGACTCCCTATGTTTTGATCGCCAAAAAGTGACAGTGAGGGACAGGGAAGTCCGCAGTTATGGTCAGGACTGCACGTAAGCTCAGTAGAGTGGGAGGGTCTGCCGGTCTCCCTTTGTTGAAGCTGCAAAGCCGGGACTCACCCCCTTTCTACCCCCAAATACTAACATGCTAGGAGGGGAGCCTTGATGAAGGGACACAAGCGACCTGTTGGCGGAGCGGCCCTGTGGCCCTCCTGAGATGGAGCCGGGCCTGCTGGCTGCGGGTCCCATAGTAGGAGTGCCCGTGTGCGGGGTGGCCTGCCGGGTGAGCACAGACTGCTCTGCAAACACGGCGGATTAAAGGGGTTTCTGTTGAGGTAGAGCAGATGGACAGAGACAGGCAGAGTTCAAATTAACCCACCATAAATCAGGACGCCCTGGTAAGAAGGGAAAAATCAGAGCCCGGGCACTTCAACATTTGCCCTCATTTCATTTATTATTTTTTTCCTTATTAGAAAAGCACCTCATGCTTATTGAAAATAATAAATAAAGGAGAAGAATTTAGCAAATACACGTACTAGACAAGAAGATAAACTCCACATCCCCATAAAGAATCGCTGTCACCCCTTTCGCTCCAATCCTTCTGATTCTGCCCTCTGTCCTGCTAACAAGTGCACACATACGCACGCAATTATTATTTAATGAGAATAAAACACATGCTCTTTCACCTAGATATTAAAAGAAGGTTGTAACTAGGTCTCGAAGATCGGAACTCCAGCGTGATAGTTTGGGTCAGGCCACTGGCATAAATTTGAGTCATAAAACCAAAGACAACGTGTAAATTTATGTTTGGGAAAGTTAGGGCAAGCTCCAGGGAAGGAAAAGTTCATTGGCGCAGAGGGCCGGGTTGAATTTACGACCTTCCTTCCAGGAATGCCTTGATAAGCTCCCCAGAAAGCCGCCTGCCTGCTCGCGGTTGTCCTGTCGCCCCCTCGTGGCTCAAGGAGAATTGTTCGGGCAGGAAAAGAATTCTGCACGTTGGACCCTCTCTTGGCCCATTTCTAATGATCTGACTGTTTGGATCAATGGATGTTCTTTACTCCCTCTGTAAATATATTGACCAAGGCCCAAGACATAATGAATCCAGGGTGTCTAGCACGTCAGGGCTCAGGTCATTGGACTGAAGTTTAGCACCGTGTCTTATGAGACTGGGACACTATTAAATGCTCCCTTTGTAGGGCGAGATACTCATTCTTGGAGAGGAACTAAGGGTTTGTCCAGCCCGTCACCATCTGCTGCGTGCTTTCTAGAAGTCATTAGTGTTCATGGACAGTTCTTTTAGTGCCAGTTCTACTTATTATGACAAAATTAAATACAAAACCTAGTGAAAATCAAATCCAATGGCATCTATTACAGTTGTTTCAATAGGAATAATTGGAACGCTTTGAAACGCCTCAATGGTGCCAAGTTGCTAAAAAGACACATGGTATTATGTGAAATATTGTGAAAAGTTGTAAAAATCTAGAGTTGTACAGATTACTTTGTAGTGTCTTTAAGTTCCTTTTAATGCTGAAGAAACAAAAGCTAGACATCGTCATTGGTAATGTTGGGTCTTTGTTGAATGAATGAGTCATTAGTACTATTTTCTCTCTCTTGGCTGAATGCTGTGAGTTAAATGGGCTATTACAAGATACCAGTAACCTAAAGATTTTAAGGTGTTGCTCCCTTGTGTGAGAATTTGACCCGTGACCAGGGTGTGGTGCTGGACACCGGCGCAGACCAGCCAACTCCGCCTCCGTCTCTCTCTGTTCGCTGCCTTGATGCCGTGCATTTGGGCTGGCTGAAGGAGCACATATGTGTACTACTGATGTGCTTTCTCACGCCTGTGCCTGCCTTTCTTCTATTACTGGTAACCAGTATCCTTCATCTGGTTAATTCTGGCCTCGCCTCTCCTGTGAAGCATTTGTTGACTCCTCTGCGCCCCACCCCATTCACTCATTCTTTGATTCTCGCCTCCACGCGAAGGTGGGTCCCATGGATTCCCGCCCTTAGACTGTGCCTGGCATGCAGCTGACTCAGTGTATGGTGCTTGAATGTTGAATAGTCAGGGCCTTGGATGCGCCGGGCACTGTTTTAGATCCTTCTTCAGAGGGGGAGCTTTCCCTCCTTTCTGCTCCCTTCACTCACTGGACTTACTCCCACCACTTTGCCCTCTATTTTGCATGGACAGCACCTGTCTGTCTGTCTTTCTCACCAGCTCATGGGTTAGCAAACTAGAGCTGGTGGGCCAAAGTCAGCCCACTACCTTTTATTTTAATTTAATTTTTTGGTATGGCTTGGGAGCTGAGGATGGTTTTTGCATTTTAAAATATAAAATATAGACCAAAGACTATTAGCCTTTGGCAGGGAGACAGTGGTTGGGAGAGTTGCAAACATTGCCTCTTGGCCCGGACAGCCTAAACTGTTTATTTTTGGGCCCTTATGAAAAACATGTTTGTTTACTCCTGCCTGAGACTGAGTGTTTCTAGGATACGGGGACCCACTTTCATCTTTGAATTCCTAGGATACAGCACTCAATAAATGGTTTTTGAGTTGAACTGAACTTTTCTGTTTTTTATTTCTTCCTCTGGAGTCGGATGTGGCTTTGAATCCTGGTGCTGACCTCTTGTAACCGTGAGACTAATATAGGGCATCTTTGACCCTGTTCTTATCTAAAGACGAGGTAGTCATGCCTTCTCCAATGGCAGTCGTGAGGAGTACATGAAGCCATCCATAGTCAATATCTATCCAGTGCTTAGCACAGAATTAGCATTTAAAAAATTTATTTATTTTTATTTTTTTAAATCTTGAAGGATTTTTTTAAAAATTGATTTTTAGAGAATGAGGAAGGGAGTGAGAGAGAAACATTGATGTGAGACAGAAACACTGATTGGTTGTCTCTTGTACACAGCCCAACTGGGGATTTAACCTGCAACCTAGGTATGTGTCCTGACCAGGAACTGAACCCGAAACCTTTTGGTGTATGGGACTGCTCCACCTAAGTGAGCCACCCGGCCAGGACAGCACAGACTTGGCATTTAATGTTAGCTGTTGTTTTTTTTCCAGATAAACATTCAGCAAAAGCAATCTGATCATAATCATATAAAGCAAACTATATAGCAGTTGCAAGTTAAAAAAAAAAAATCAGTCATTTTGGATTAGCTTCTTTCTTTTGGTGGTATTGAAAAATAAGAGTTGCCTTTCTGTCCATGGTCCTAACTCTTAATTTTCTTCCCCATTTCTGGTGTGTTGTGTGTTTTTGTTTTTTTTCTGTTGTTTTTTTGAGGCTGAAGGAACCTCTTAAGGTGCAGACTTAGAAAAGCTTCTGAGGCACCATTAAGATAGAAGATCTCACTTGAGGGATGTGAGAACTTCCCAGAGCTGTCAGGAGGGTTAGCTTCTGGAACCGGCTCTGCTGCAGGTGCACCTTTTTTTCAGAGGGGCGGGAGGTGATGATGCTGGGGGTAGGGTACAGCATCGACTTTGAAGGCTGGTGGACACTCTATGAAGACATGTGGAGCCCTGGCCAGTGTGGCTCAGTGTTAGAGCGTCAGCCGCCCACTGAAGGGTCACCGGTTTGATTCCCAGCCAAGGGCATGTACCTGGGTTGCAGGTTCTATCCCCAGCCCCTGTTGGGGCATGTGTGGGAGGCGGAGGCAGCCGATTGATGTGTGTCTCTCACATCAATGTTTCTCTCACCCTCTCACTGTCCCTTCTACTCTCTCTAAAAATCAATGGAAAAAATATCCCCAGGTGAGAACGGAAAAAAAAAAAAAAAAGATGTGGAATCAAAATGAGTTCAGTCGTGATGTGCATTGGACCTGTTTCTTTGCAGGGACCGTGAAGGTGAAGAGCGCCAACATCCAGGTTGGAGATCTCATCATTGTTGAAAAGGTGAGTGGGGCCCCACCGCTGTGCGCATGTAGATGGGACGTCCCTGCCACCCCTTCATGATCCTAACGCGTACTTTTGTGGATGTGATACACTAATTGAATGTTTGCCGCTTGCAGTTCTAGTCAACAGCTCTGCCTGGGGAGAAAACTCTTCTTCCCACGAGACACACACACAAAGCATTTTTCCAGGTTTACGTGTGATGTTAGCCAGAAATCCTGCTGGCAAACACAAGTTTTGATTTCCTGTTGGAAGCGTCTGTTGTTCTTTTGGAGTCTTTCTTAAAAATTTTCACTTACCGTAGTCTTTCTTAGAAATCTGTTAACTATATAAGCATGTAAAAATGTTTGTCATTTATTTTTTGAGCAATTTTAGCTTGTATTTTTTTATTAAATATGTGTTTTCTTGATTTTTGGAGGGAGAGGAAGGGGGGGAGAGAGAGAAAGAGAAACATTGATGTGAGAGCGAAATGTTGATTGGCTGGCTGCGTCCTGCGTGCCCCTTACTGGAGATCAAGCCCACAACCCAGGCATGTACCTGGACCCAGAATAGAACTGGTCACCTCTGTGCATGGGAGGATACCCAACTAACTGAGCCAGAAGGGGCTTGCTTTGCATTTTTTGACTTAAACATTGTGTTTTTGACCTAAACATTGCATTTTTTGACTTAAACTTTATGGGGAGTAGAGATTAATATGAGAACAGTAAAAAGACCGAAAATGCATTTAAAAAAAATCACACTGTTGCCTGACTGGTGTGGCTCAGTGGATGAGCATCGACCTAGGATCCAGGAGATCGGGTTTGATCCCCGGTCAGGACACATGCCTGGGTTGCTGGCTCGATCCCCAGTAGGGGGCGTGCAGGAGGCAGCCAATCAATGACTCTCTCATCATTGATGCTTCTATCTCGCTCCCTCTCTTTTCCTCTCTCTCAAATCAATAAAGATATTAAGAAAAATTTCACTGCTAATTTGTTTATTACTTTAGCAGACACATCTCTTTTTACTGTTTCTATTTGGAAAGTATTGGATTTTGGGGGTGGTCCTGGAAAGTCTTCGAATAATATTTGATTAGGAAAGGATTGTGTCTTTACTGGGTTCTGTTGGAAGTGAACTATGCTCCTTTAAAAGGATTGAATCCAAGAACTCAAAGTTGGTTTGCGGTAAAGTGAAGCTCTTCTGGGCGGCATTGCAGAACCACACACCCCTTATGTTTTTACACAGTTCTTTCTGTTCATAATTAAATGAGGGCTGCTGTTGGCCTTTCTCTCTCTTTTTGAGAATGGCTTTTGTTCCTTCCTGTGACTTGACTTCCTTATTAAAATCCCACTGGAAGCCAAACATCCAGCCGGGAAATTGGTAGAAGCAGAAAGCGTGAGCAGTGTGCGTGTCTCTCGTTTCGGCAGACAGCCTGGACCAGCGCCAGCTAGGGTCGCGGGTCTTAGGCCCTGGGTCCCCTGGCTGGAATTTCGGGAGGTAATGGTTGGATTCGCCAGAAAACTAGAAACTCTCTTTCCGAGATAAGATTTCAACAGGGGATTAGAAACATAGCAGCAGCATGCAAGGTTTTTCAGATTCAAAACAAAATAAATCCCCCAATCTGTCTTTGACAGAGGCAAACACTGAAAAGAGGCTGTGGGTTTCGGTGGCTCCCTCCCTGCGGAAGGGGGCTGGGGGCTGGGGGGCGGAAGCCCCACACATGGGTAGCCACAGTAACAGTCTTTCTTTTCATAACAGAACCAGCGGGTGCCTGCTGACATGATCTTCCTGAGGACATCAGAAAAAAACGGTAAACATCTGGGATCAATTTTGGAAATAACCATTAACCTTTCAGTGGTAATTTGGCAAAATAATCATTCGAAAATGTAACAGAAGTAGATGATCATTTTGGAGCCACGGAGGCGAATCCAAACAGCCCTTTTAATAGAGCAGTCTTCAAAAAAAATATGTTTTCAGTGCTCGAAGGTCAGTAGATGTTGATCATTACAAAGATACAGTTAGTTGGACCCCTGCTGAGTCCCAGCTGGTGAAGTCACACAGGGGGAAGATGCTTTTCCTCCCGGGGCTGCCTGAAGCACAGCTTCAGGAGCTGGTGGGAGGGGGAAGGGTGTCTGACAAACAGGAGCACACAGAAATCCTTTCTCTCCCGAGAAAATACCAGGAGATGGTGATGAGGCGGGGCAGGAGAGAAAGGGGAGAGAGAGGTAGGTGGCCCTTTGGGCCCTTGAGTCATGAGTGGCGGGGCCACGCCCACCCTCGCCCATCCATTGCTTTGTTGTTACAGCCCCTTGGGGCCTGAGTACTGCTCCTGTCTTTGTAAGACCCTTTTCACTGCAGGTCCCCCCCAGTGGCTGCCATTGCCGCCTACCCACCCCATCAGCTGGCTCACATCTCCTCTCTTTATTTTTTGATATTTAAGCTGCTCTGAGGAAACAAGGCTGTTTTTCTCTCTCCTATCAGGCACAATCAGAGATCTTTGAACCCCTGAAAAATTCGCATTTATATTCCTTTGAGGTTGCTGCAGCCTATTTTATTACAAATTGAATAAAAGTACGGATGAAACTTTATACTAATAATATATGAAGTAATGCGGAGGGGTGGGGGGTGGAAGGCACTAGATGAAAGCAGCCTTCTTTGAAAAACTGCAGCTTTGTGCTCACATCGGTTCTTGTGTCCTGGTCCATGAAAACGGAGTGTTGGGGATTAGGTTCCCTGAAGTGCTCTCCTTTCCTTAAAAAAAATACCCCCAAGCCCCCCAAAAAGATTAGAAGCAGCCTTCCCGAAGCGTTCCCAGAAGCCTGAGCTGCAGCACTGGTGAGATCACTACACTCTCTGTGATGAAATACACAACTGACCAGTGGCTTCGACTTGTACGCCAGGCCCAAATATGGGTCCATTCAAAGGGCAAGCCGGTAATAACAGCAGGCTTACAGAGCACTCTCTGGTTTGCGTGGATCAGCTCTATAGTTTTCACAGTACGAGGTCAGTCCTGTTGTTATCTCCATTTTCACGTTCGAGGAAACTGAGGTTCAGGGTGTGTAGCTAGTAAGTGGTGGAGCCTGGACTTGAACCCCGGAGGTCTGGTTCCTGAGAAGGTGCTTTGGACCCCTGCCCAGAATGGACTCAAACGCTGGTTATCCCATGCCAGCCACCTTCTGGGGGCTCTGTCACCCACTGAATCCTGACAGCAAGCTTGTGAGGTCTACGTTTCTTCCCATTTTACAGCAAGGACACACTGAGGGTTAGCAAGGTCAAGATGCTAGCCCAGGCTCCCACTGTCAGGGAGTGGGGGAGCGAGGGTTTGAACCAGATCTTTCTGACCCTAGAGCTTCAGGAGGAAGTGGGAAATCGGGTATTTACTTTCCCTTCCCGTGGTTGGCTATTTGTTGGCCGTTTTTACAAGGAGCAGAGCTGGGGCTGCCCAGAGCTGCCAAGGGAAGGCTTCTTGAACTGCCTGTGAATAGATGCACCCAACTTTCTTCCGCAGGGTCTTGCTTCCTGCGGACGGATCAGCTGGATGGGGAGACGGACTGGAAGCTGCGGCTCCCTGTGGCCTGCACCCAGAGGCTCCCCACGGCCGCTGTGAGTAGCTTTCCCTGAAGTGGCACAAACTGGCGACTGTCATGGCACGGCTCTCCAACTCAGATGCCCTCGGGGGCCAGACATGGATGTCAGAGGTGAAGTGGGGCTAGTGAGGTGTTTTGGGGTCCTGGGGAGCCTTGAGTGCTGGTTGGTTCCTAGTACTCTGGCCCTGTGAAGTGCAGATTCGGTGTGTGGGACAGAGCTCCTCCAATGGAAGCTCGAAATCTTAAGAAACCTTGGCCAGGTACCTAGCGTAAGAGTGAAAGGTGAGCCAGAGCATGTCCTTCCTCTGCTCCAAGCCTCCGAAGGCCTCTCAGCTTGCTGAGAATCGGTCCCACAGTCCTTGCTGTCAGCCTTAAACCCCGCACAATCTGTCTCTGCTGAGGCCCTGACCTCCGCTTCGGCCCCCCCCCCCCCCCCCGCTGCAGCCTCACCGGCCTCGCCCTCAGGCATGCTTCTGCCTCCCAGTATTTGTCCTTGCCGTGTCCTCTACTGGGAACAGTCATACCCTCTTGTCTGCTGGCTGGGCATCTCCACCACGTCCTTAGGTGTCCTTGTCTGAGAGGCATCTTCTGACCACCCCCTCCCTGCATGCCCTCCCCATTCACTTCAAGGCAGTGCCTCTGAGAGCAGGGTTCTGCCCAGTGTGTTCACTGCTGAATACCCAGTGTGTGGAACAGCATCTAGAACTGTGTGGAACAGCCCATGGGCCTTCTCTTAAGAGGTGATCTAAGTAGTTGGAACCAACAGGTGCCCAAAGCTCCCTGGGGTCCTAAAGTTCCCCACGTCACACCACAATTTGTAGAGTCAGGGAGGAAGAAGGTAGCCAAAGAGTAAGTTTAAACACAAGCCATGTGGGTTGGATGTGGTCTGTGGACTCGGTTAAAAGATCACAGAAGCAATTCAAATCTCCAGAGGTCAGCATATGCCCCATGAGTGGTCTGAGATGATGAAGCAGAACATCTACGCTTCTCCTGGGCTTGCGGTCACATTAGTTGATGCCATTACTTTCCTCACCCTGTAAGGAAGGAGTGGGCAGGAGAGAGTTCTGTGTCTTAGTGGAGATAGCGTAACAATAAGTGTGCCCATGGTACGTATGGTTTTTCATTGCCAATAACAAGTGAAATGGTACCATCATGACTATTTTTTAAAGCAGGAGTTCTAGAGCAGTGAGTTTCTAACTGGTTAGGCACTCCTGGGGATCTGTAGAAGGCACCATTGTGCCCCTGAGATAAGGGGGTTCTGACTTTATCTGGACGACATGTTCTACTTTCTGGTAAGGTTTCTGCAAAAACATTCCTGATCCTCAAAATCATTGGAAGGACTCTCTTTAAGAGCTAGTCTAGAGCCTGGAGTCATGAGGATGCCTGCCTGCTCTGCAGCAGAGAGTTGCATCTCCCCACGCGTGTTTTGGATGCATCACCCAGTTTAATAAACATTCTTTGCCCTTCGTCTGGTTTGGGCCTGGGTGGGGCCCAGCGAACTCTCTGTTAGGGAGCTCTCAGCCTTTGTGGCCAAAGGGCTCTGAGTGGGGAGCAGCATTTTAACAAGTTGTAGATTAAATGATTGTATGAAAAGAGGAATATGGGAATATATTCTTGTTTTTTTGTTTTGTTTTGGTTTTAAAAAAATCAAACTGTGCGAAAGCTCTGGAGGAATCCTGCTCACAGCCTCTGCCCGGACCTCCCCTCCCCTTGGGAATCAGGGAAAGTCAGTGGTGATCTTCTCAGGCCTTTCTCAGCAAACTTTCTAACAAATAGCTGCGAACTTGGTTGAGTGTGGTTGTACATAAATGTATTTATTATTCTGCAGCTTTTCCCCCTTCACTGTGGATGGGTCTCTGGGCCTTTTCTTATAAGAACACAGAGGCCACAGGATGAACACGTCTGCATACAGGGCTCCTCGGCAGTGAGCAGAAAGCCCCACCTTGCCTGAGGGGTGGCCAGTAGCTTCCAGTTCAGACCCTGGTTGCCAAGGGGTATTGGGGCCCGAACTTGCCTGACAACCTGATTAGGGTTTTTTCCAATTAAAAAAAAATTGTGGTAAAATATAACATAAAATTGGCCATTTTATTTTTAAGCGGACAGTTCAGTGGTGTTAAACACCTTCACGTTGCTGTGTAGCCATCTCCACAACCCTTCATCACGCAAAACTGAAACTCTGTCCACACCGGGCCCCTCCCCCGGCCCCTCGCCACCACCGTTCTACTTTCTGTCTCCTGTCTACTAGGTCCCTCGTGTAAGTGGAATCATACGGTATTTGTTTCTGTGAGACTGGCCTACTGCGCTGAGCAGAATGTCGTCAGGGTTCATCCATGCCGTAGCCTGTGTCAGATGCCTTTCCTTTTTAAGGCTGAGTGACGCCCCACCTTCTGTGCACCCGGTCATTCGTCAGTGGGCGCGTGGGTTGCCTTCACCTTTCGGCTGTTGCAAATAATGCTCTGAACACAGGCGTACATGTACTTCTTTGAGACCTTGCTTTCAGTTTCCAGCAAGTGGAATTGCCACTCAAATAGGAATTCTGTGTTTAATTTTGGGGGAACTGCCATACTGATTTCCACAGTAGTTCCATTTTACCTTCCCATCAACAGTGCCCGAGGGATCCAGTTTCTCCGTGTCCTCCCCGACGCTTACTGCTTTTTGCGTAGCCATCCTGATGGGTGTGAGGTGTTCTCATTCACTGGCACCTCTGCGCTTCCCAGGGCTTTGCGCAGGGTCGAGCCATTTGTTGAATGAGTGAGTATTTTCATTGCTATGAACGGTTCCCTAGACCAGAGTGCAGCAGACGGGCTCTGCGCCATCTGACAGTTTGGGAGCCAGTATCTCCCCTGGAGCGTCTCCCAGCGTCTTGGGTTATCACATGTGGCACTTACTAATCTTAATGGAAGGCTTCCCCTCTCTTTTCCACCTGCTCCATAATTTTAAGAGCCTGTTTGCCCTGTTCGGGAAGTACAGTTGCTTTTGAAAAAGAGCGGCTGCCTCCTGAAGTCTCTCTAATCCTAAATGGACCTTGTTCTAACTCCCAGATGTTACCTCTGTTGCACAGGATCTTCTTCAGATTCGATCATATATCTACGCCGAAGAGCCAAGTATCGACATCCACAATTTTGTGGGAACGTTTACCAGGGTGAGTAAGCTCAGCTTGCGCAGACTCCTGACGAAAGCCTGCGCCGGTGCTGGGGTGGGGGTGCAATTCCCTTAGGGGGGCCCCACCTGGAGAGCTGACACACTGTTTCTCAGTAGGGGCCACACAACTGGGATTGTCTTCAGCCTCTGAACAGCTGGAATTGCCTGACAACTTAGAGCTGCGTGTTGTTCTAATTCATGTTAATGCTGATGTCTGAAAGTTACTCGGTCTCCCTCAGATGGGCCCACATCTTCTATTATTTTGACAAGTCCTGCCTACCATTGTTATACTTTTAAAAATATATATGTTTTTATTGATTTTAGAGAGAGAGGAAGGGAGAGGGAGGGAGAGAAACATGGATAGGTTGCCTCCTGTATGAGCCCCAACCGGGGATCAAACCTGCAACCTAGGTATGTGCCCTGACGAGGAACTGAACCTGCAGCCTTTTGGTGTACGAGACGATGCTCCAACCGAGCCACCCAGCCAGGGCTGTTGTTACACTTTTTAAGCCACTTTTCAACCATTCAGAATAGAAATTAAGTTTGGATTTAAGTGACTTTAGGAATCTGGGACAAAAGGTTTATAGAACCCAAATTAAATTGTTTGTGTTGTCTTTTTGAGTCATAAGACTGTGACTGTTTGATCGGCTTCTATGTTTTAGCTCTCACATTATGAAACACTCCTTCAGTGTTCCAGGCTTGTCCTTCTTAAATTGAGAGCCAGCATTTTCAGGTGTTTTCCATGGGCATGGAGACCCCAAGGACAGGAGTTGGTGGTGACCTTGGCCTCTCTCTCCTGGCTGAGCTGTGGGCTTCTCACTAGGGGTCATCCTTCTCTCCCTGTCTTGAGGACATGGGAGAGACAGCTTGTGTGTTTTTCCAAAACCTTGCTCCCTAAATGTGTGTCTGTTTGGTGTCTTCTAGGAGGACAGCGACCCTTCGATCAGCGAGAGCTTGAGCATAGAGAACGCGCTCTGGGCTGGCACCGTCATCGCCTCAGGTGAGGGGCCCTCTGTGAGGAATGTGTTAGCAATTTGAAAAGGAAAGAAAATCCTCTCGAGTAATTAGAATAATCATCTGTCAGTTGGGAAAATTAGTCGTCGGTCAAATGGTGTTTCCACTTGTTCCAGCACCTCCAGGGAATTCAACTGACATCTAATTACCCCTCAGACACTTAGAGACGTTGAGAAGAGAAGCAGCTCTGGCCTGCGGACCTCTCCGCAGCGCCCACTCCGGGAATAGCCCTTAATTGCTGCTGCAGATTGATGTTCTAATCTGTCCCAGAGGTTGGGCCGGCCTGACGTGCTGGCTGCAAGTCGTGTCTGTGAGGGCTGCCGGGCTGGTCCTGTGGGTACAGGGGCCCCGTGCACAGGAAGGGGCCTTAGGCCTGCGCTGGAGCCTCAGTACTGAAAACACCCATGTGGCATGCGAATTGGTGCCTTTCAGTTTTGAGCATGGGTCTGAAACTGAACTGAAGGGGTCCCACGGTGGAGCACGGTCTGCAGCACCCCTGGTTCGTATCAGTGGGGTTCCGCCCATCTGTCATGCGGTGTGACAAGCCCTTCGTGTGCTTGAATCGCTTCACTCAACCCTCCCAAAGGTACCATGAGGGTAGGTGCTAGTGTTGTCCTATTCTGTGGGTGAGGAAACCAAGGCTCAGTGAGGTTAAGTAACTTGCCCAAGGTCACACAGCAGGGGAAAGGTGAGCTGGGACTTCAACCCAGGCCCGGTGCTCCAGAAGCAGAACTCACTGTGCAGCTATTAGTGTATAGTATGTAGTAACATGCTTTCATTCACGTATAATTACGCTGCCGGCAACTTTCTATGTTTACTATTGGGGGAATCCATTTTTTCTCCAATCAACTCATTTTCCTCTGCTTGATGGTTCTTCGTGGCTCCTAGTACAACAGACACTCAATCCAGATTCTCTATGACAAGGGGAGGGAATGACCAGCACAAGTGAGAGCCCATGCCGCCTGGCGTCACCATCCACGGACGCACTGCTTAATGCAGATGGATGTTGGGAAATGTCAGTTGGGAAAATTAATCGTCGGTCAAATGGTGTCTGTGGTTCTTGCCATGTTTGTTTTCTTCTGCCTGCCTGTATTGGCAACATAACCTGGAATGTCTCTCAGTTCCCCTGATGACCAAAGAAGTGAGAACTTGGTGCTTAAGATTCTGCACAGCCACCACCCGGCCACGCCTTGGCTCCTGCTGGCCTGGCTTTGTTTAGTTCTGCACTTGTTTTGATAATGTTAGTATCTCAGTGATAAGCACCTGTGCCTCCGTCTGTTTGGTTGTCATTCTGGTGATTTCCTCCTCTCCTTCCTTTCTGCTTTCCTTCTTTCCATGAAGCAGACCTTGGTTGAACTTCTATATTTAATAACGCCACGCTCCATTGCTAGGTCCTGGCACCGTGGGGTGTGCCAGGGAACCCTGGACTCCACTCTCCTGGGACTTACAGTTTACTATACATTTAATGTAAGTTAAAGAGGAGAGGGGAGGAAACAGGAGAGAGTTCTGTGAATTTCCTCTGAAACCAGTAAAGAAGCAAACGGATTAGGTGAAGATGCAGGGAATTCTGAGGTGGAGGGAGTAGGGTTGGTCGTAAAAGTCTTGTGGTTGTCCTTAAGCTCAGAGGTTAACAGTAATCTTACTTATCAGGCACTTTTGATTTACAAAGTGCTTTGCTGCCATTCGCTTTTTTCGGTCTTGACATTAAGTGAGGACGTTTAACCGAAAGCAGAATGGAGACTCAGAGAGGTTAAACAACTTGCCTAAGGCCACACAGCCTCTCCGGGAGGAGGGTGGAAGGCAAATGGAGATCTTGAAGATGGGGGAAAATATGTCGAAACAGTTCATGGGAAATGCATTGTGGGATTGAAGCATGCATCTTTCATTGGTTTCAGTTACTCTCTGTGCTTGGTGGTGGGAAGAGAGAGCAGGGATTCCAGTGCCATGGTGGCATTGCCTGCCATGCCCTTCAGCAGGCGTATGTTTTGGAGTCTGAGGAGCTGGGCATTCAGCATTTCAGTAGCTGGCCTCTGTTTCCCCGTCTTCTCACTGCAGTATGATTCTAATGCAAACACAGAGTTAAAAGCAGGCCATTTCATTCTGGTGCTCAACTCAAGAAACAGCCACCAAGAATAATATTAATTATATGGCATGTGGCTTCTGTGTTCCTTTTAGAATCTAACTCCTGTGTCTTGGTCACTCCGTTCTTCTCAGTTGAAAGTTTAAAAACTAATAAAGCTTGCTCTGGCCGGTGTGGCTCAGATGGTTGGACATCCTCCTGTGCACTCGGAAAGGTTGCTGGTTCGATTCCCGGTCAGGGCACATGCCCGGGTGGAGGGCTCGGATTCCAGGTAGGGGGCGGGCAGGAGGCAGCTGATCTATGTTCTGCTCTCACATCGATGTTTCTCTCTCTCCCTCTCTCTCTTTAAAAAAAAAAAAAAATCTAGCTTGCTAGGGTAGGTGCTAGGGGTCCAGCATCAATCTGTAGAGGATACAGTTGCCATGGTAACCCAACCTGGTGCTGCGAGGCTGAGGAGTCACCAGGGTGGTAGAAGAGAAGGTGACCTGGATGTGACAGAGTCCTGGTATTCTAGTCCAGTTTTTCCCGGACTCTCAGTGGTGAGGGACCGGTTTGTTGGCCTCCCTCGACCCTCCCCCCAGATCTGTAGCAGATCGATCAGTGCCCTGCTGTGTGTGACCAGCGCGCAGGTCATGCCACGTGTACCTTTTTGGATAATGCCCGGCTGGTCCGTCCCCTTTTCAGTGGGGCTTGTCCAGTGACCACATGCTCGGGTGTCACAGTGGTGCCTAATTGCCATAAACATTTCTGAACACTCGCCCTCTAGGGTTCAGCATTTATCTTGTTGCCGACGGGGAACAAAGGGGTCACAGTGAGGTCTGACCCCAGGACCACACTGTTGTGCAGAGTTAGGAAGAACTTTGTGAAATGCTGACCACGACAGCCTGGCTCCTTGGAGAAAGCGGCTGGGGGCCTGCTGGGGGCTGGCAGGACAGAGAGGGTTCCGTGGTCTGCAGGCTGCAGAGGAAGAGAGGGACAGAGGGGACAGCGTAGGAGGTGGGGGTCCGAGGTCTGGGCTGGAGAGGCTGGAGTCACATGAGGTACATGGACCCAGTGTCACTAGATCTTCCAGTTTTCCGGGAGAAGCCAGAAATCTCAATTGTTTAAATGAAAGCTCCTGTCTTTAAAAGTTGGCAGCAAATTCAACACTTTTAAAGTGCCGTGCAGACCAAACCAGGGCACCCCTGCGGGCGTGTGTGTGCGTGCACACTCTGGATGGTGAGGCTGGGCTTGGACCTCGTGGTGACAGTTTTGGTCTTGCGCACCGGGAGATGTTGGAGGGAAGACCATTTTCAACATCGGTCAAAGCATTGAGGTTGGCTGGTGCCAGCGGGGGACCCTCCCTTCTGGAGCCCTTTTTATTAACACAGGTTACAGAAGAGGTGGAAGGAAACCCGAGAGAGTTCTGTGAATTTCCTGTGAAACCTCTCGAACCCTGGACTTGGACATTGAGACCAGGAGTGGAATGAGTGAGCTCAGCCATGGCTCGGCTCCCACTGCCCTGCCATCTGCTGTGGCGACAGGGCCCGTGTGCACCGGAGCCTGCCATCTGCCTGGGAGCGGCCAGCGAGCTCCCCGGCCTGCCATCTGCTGGCAGCCTCCCTGCAAGGGAACCGCCTTGACGGAGCACCGTGTGCGTTAAACTGGAGGGACTTCCGTGCCTCCTCCCGGGTTCTTTGTCCAGGAAACACGGGCCCAGCACTTCGTCTGGGGTCCGCTCTTTTCCCGAGACTATGCTCGAGTCTCGGAGTTTTTGTGTCTTCCTGCACCAGTGCTATTCAGAGGAGAGAAGGTTAGGTGTTTGCTGTTCCCAGCAGACACTGGATTGTTTGTATTCCTGGGGTCCTCCCCAAGAACTGGCAGGAAAGGCCCCTCCTCATGTTCAAGTTTCAGCTCAGATGCTCTCAAGCAGAGACAGCTTCTCTGACACCCAGCACCGGCTGCAGCCCCCTCCTCCGCCGCCTCCCGCTGGGCCTCCTGTCCTGCCCCTTCCCCGGCTTGTTTCCGTCACAGCACCGGCGCTCCTGGCTGCCGCCTTTCTTGCTTCCCTCCTTGACTGTCTGTCTTCCTCACTGCGTTGGGCATTTTCTTGGCGCACACTGAAAAGGGGAACAGGTCAATTTTTGATAGACGTTGCCGGTCCCCCCCCCCCAATAGGTTGTCCCAGTTTATGCTCCAGCCAACAGCATGTGTGACAGGGTCCTTTTTGCCACCTCCTGGCTGGCACTGGACACCAGTCTTTGGGGTTTTTGTCACTGTGATGGAGATAGGAGTGGCTGGCTTTGCGTTTCTTTGATCACTAGGTCGAGGATCCCTTCTAGTGTTGGCTGGCTACTTATACTTCTCCTCTAAAGCGTTTCAGAAGGATTGATGACTTTCATTGTTGTGCCAGGAGTGGGGTGGGAGTCTGCAGGAAAGGATTGCCACCTGCACAGGGTCCCCACACACATGCCAGTGAGGCACAGAATCTGAACAGAATCCACTCAGCGGCAAGAACGTGCCCGAAGAAGATGGGTGTGTCCCTAAGTTTTGATAAGCGTGTATGAAGGTAGGAGTGTTCTGGGCATTAACTAGCCCCCGTGGCTCTTGGACACTTGAAACGTGGCCAGTGGAAGTGGGAACTGTATCCGACTTCACTGCAATTGAATTTAAATGTAAATTGCTGCACGTAGCCAGCAGCTTCCGTACTGGCCGGTGTGGCCATCAGTCGGGGGCCGGCCCCGACGTGAGCTCGAGGACGTTCTCCGGTGTGGGTGTGGGATTTAGGAGGTGTCTGTCCTCCCTCGCGAGTGGCTCAGGCCCTTCCGTTGTACGTCTCCCTGTCCACACTGACATTTCTTTGCATGGTGTTTGTCTCATTTTAGGAACTGTTGTGGGCGTTGTTCTTTACACCGGCAGAGAACTCCGGAGTGTCATGAACACCTCAAACCCTCGGAGTAAGGTGGGTACGCGGTCTCGGGACCGTCTCCTTGTCACACCATCCACCTGATGTGCTTGGATGATTGGCGGCGGGGGTGAGGAGCTAGATTTAAAAACTGGAACACCTACCAGTATTATTTCATTATACAAAAACCTACTGTCTTTTCATATATACATGTATAGATATACATCCATGTGTAACACATATAATACATAAGTAGGTATTCACATATATATATATGTGTATATATATATATACACACACAAATACATAAAATTAAAAAATTCTACTTTTTAAAATTAAAAAATTTTTTTTGACCAGAACATTGTACTCCCATTCTTGAATACATCACGTTTTGAAAGCTTTTAAGTTAAAGCAAACCATTGTTATTCTGTGTCCACTTGCATCTTGTCTCATCCTTACGCCGGCCGGTGAGCACATTGTTTCCTGGGCCTCACCTCATCAGGGGGACGTGGCCTTGAACCTGCCATGCTCTGCCTGCCTGAGTGTGCATTGAGCAAGGGGCAGGCCCGGGTTCACACCTACTGTCTGCCTAGTGGCTCTGTTATTGCTCATTTCACAGCATGACCCTTCTCCCAAGCCCCACCCCTCCTTTAATTTCTAAGTCAGAATATTGCAGAATAATTTCCTTTGTCAAGTCCATGAACAATGCTATGTTTCCCAAACTCCAGTCATTTTCACCCCACCATCACAACTATAAATGCCATTTATTTGATGTTTTTGCCTTATATTAGGCTATATTTCTGTGAAGTTACGGGTTTGCTGTGCTAGTTACATTGAAAAAAAATACACACTGAAATAATTATGCAGTTATTAAAATAATAATGTTAATCAATGCAGCACCTGAAAATCAGGTGCCACCAGAGGTGTGTGCCCCAAACTTTCAGGCACATCTGACTTAGTGCATGGGCGATGCTAGAAGTGTAGGACTGAGTTATTCTGCAGGTCACTGGGTAGGGTGGCAGAGACAATGCAGCACATAGCCCCACTGAGCGCATAGTAACCTGCATATGTGTTTCTGAGTTTTCTTAAGTCATTAAAAAACCTGAAAGCAGAATTCTTTGAGGTCCCTTAGATGTCTATGGATTCCAGCCCATGGTGCCCAGTGTTCTCAACCAAAGCTATGGGGATGGAGGGTCCCACTGTCTCACCTGGGTGGAGGTGTTCCTGGATGAAGGACCGTCCTCCACGTGGGTTGTGGGTTTGCACCAGCTAATCTCAAGCTCCCCTATGTGTCTTGTCCCCCAGATTGGCCTGTTTGACCTGGAAGTGAACTGCCTCACGAAGATCCTCTTTGGCGCTCTGGTGGTGGTGTCGTTGGTCATGGTGGCCCTTCAGCACTTTGCTGGTCGTTGGTACCTACAGATCATCCGCTTCCTCCTCTTGTTTTCCAACATCATTCCCATCAGGTAAGCAGAGAACCAGCTTGTGTTTGGGTGCCGTGACAGTTTATTCTCTTTACTGGCTGGACCTTCTGCCAAGTGATGACCAAGAACAGCCAGGGTCAGGCGTGTGGGCTACGCTTTGTGGCTGCAGCATTGGAAGGGCACATGCCTAGTTGATCCAGTCTTTCTCGAATGACTCTGTTCAAAAGATCTTGCCTTGCCCAGTCTACGATAGGGATGCCCATTGGAGTGCACCTCATATGCCAGCTCCAGGAGGTTGGTAGTGGCTGTGGGAGTGCTGTGTTGAGAGGGATTCTGAGCCTGAGTCTGGGCTCAACAGGAGATAATATTGCAATTGATTAACAGTGGAAGCTGGATGGCACATGCCAGTTGTTTGCTTGCTTTATTAGGAGGCTGAATAAATGGTTTTAGATTATCATAGTAGGAAAAAAACAAAGATTCACAGTAGCAAAAGATTAAAATAAAAATCACTTCTAAGCTCCCAACTAAGTGATAATTGCTGTTAATATTTTGGGATGCATCTTTTTCTAGACTGCTTTCTATTTTAGAAAAGAGATTCTGCTCTACATAAAATCTTTCCCCCTTTTTAAATTATGTTTTTATTGAATTTTAGAGAGAGGAAGGGAGAGGGATAGAGAAAAACATGGATGAGAGAAAAATATCGATAGGCTGCTTCCTGCAAGTTCCCTACTAGGGGATTGAACTGTGACCTCTTGGTTCCTGGATCTATGCTCAAGGACTGAGTGGCACCCTCTAGGCCTGCCCCCCCTTTTTAACAGCAGTGTGTCACAAATAACTTTCCACATCAAATATACTTGTACCCCATCATTTTTTAGAACGGCCCTAACATATATTCTAGGTTTAACAGTTTATTTTGTCCCATATTATTGGGTAATTGTTTCAACTTTTTGCCATAGTAAATGATCAGTAAATAATAATAATAATAATTTATTGATTGATTGATTTTAGAGAGAGAGAAAGGAAGAGAGAGAGAAAAAAACTGATTTGTTGCTCCACTTATTTGCATTCACTGGTTGGTACTTGTATGTGCCCTGACTGGGGATTGAACCTGCAACCTTGGCATATCTGGACAACTAACCAACTGAGCTACCCGGCCAGGGCAATCAGTAAATAATTATTAAAATAAGCCATATCTTTTCCCCTGAAACTTTTAGTGCTTATCATCTCTGTTTTACACTTGATATATTACATTTTCTTTTGTATATTTATGTCATTCCAGCTAGAATTTGTCTTTTTCTGAGGGTAGAGATGGTGGTTTTGGTACAGCTGCATGACCAGTACAGGGGAATTGAACCCCTAGCCAACGTGCTCTGGATATGGTTTCAAAGAATAAATAAGCCTACCTTATTTCTAGCAAAAAAGTGTTTGTGGTGCCTGGCTGGGCGTGGCTCAGCAGTTGAGCATCGACCTGGGATCCAGGAGATTGCTGTTCCATTCCCGGTCAGGGCACACGCCCGGGTTGCAGGCTCGATCCCCAGCAGGGGGCGTGCAGGAAGCAGCCGATCAGTGACTCTCTCATCATTGGTGTTTCTCTCTCTCCCTCTCCTTCCCTCACTTTTCTTCTCTCTAAAATCAATAAAGATATATTTAAAAAAAAATGTTTGTGATGTAATGTTAAGTAAAATTGTAGTCTTTAAAATTCTGTCTACAACGTGATTGAAAGTGAGTGAATTGAGTCCGGCCGGGCGTGGCTCAGCGGTTGAGCATCAACCTAGGATTCAGGCGATCAGGGTTCGATTCCCGGTCAGGGCACATGCCCGGGTTGTGGGCTAGATCAATGACTCTCTCATCATTGATGTTTCTATCTCTCTCCCTCCCTCTCCTTTCTCTCTGAAATCAATAAAGATATATTAAAAAAAGAAGAAAAAAAAAAGAAAGTGAGTGAATTGAATCTTCACATGGCCCAGGGCTAGCCAGTAAAACAGTAAGCAGTTTGACTAGTTTAAAGGATTATGAATGAATTTGAAGATTTCTTTTTATTTTTTTGCTATAAAAGAATACTTAAAATTGAGTAGAATACGTATAATGGAATATTATTCCGCCTTAAAAAGGAAGGAAATTCTGATACAGGCTGCAACATAGATGAACCCTGAAGACAGGCTGAGCGAAGTAACCAGGTCACCAAAGGAAAAATACTGTATGATTCCACTTACGTGAGGTACCTAGAAATAGTTAAGTTCCTAGAAACAGAAAGTAGAATCGTGGTTTCCAGGGGGAATTCTTGTTTAATGGGTATGAAATTTCAGTTTGGGGAGATGGGAAAGTTGTGGATGTGGATGGTGGTGGCACCTGCACAACAGTGTGAAGTGCTCAATGCCACCAAACTGTCCCCTTAAAATGGTTTAAGTGGTAAACTTATGTTGTGTATATTTTACCACAATTAAAAAAATGAGTATAGTATCAAAAAATAGATTAGCTCAGAAGACCAGTAATTAAAAAAAAGTCAGACTGAAACAGCTGCCCTTTCGGTATGTGAAGCGACCTTGGTTATGATGAGCTTTCGTGCTGGTTGATAGCGGGGATGAGCCGTGTTGCATCTGGGGGTTCAGCCCAGCAGTGGCTTCTGTAGGGAGGCTCCAGATGCTGTGGCACAAATGATGTGTCTTTAGAGTCCTTGCTGTTTACAAGAGAGACACAGGGAGCCTTGTGTATATTCTGTTAACCTGTTTGCTCTGGTTTCCTGCCAGTTTGCGTGTGAACCTGGACATGGGCAAGATCGTGTACAGCTGGGTGATTCGAAGGGATTCGAAAATCCCGGGGACTGTGGTTCGCTCCAGCACGATTCCCGAGCAGCTGGGGAGGATCTCGTACCTACTCACAGACAAGACAGGTGAGCTTCCTGTCACCCCTCGAGTCAAGTGAGAGAAGGTGCGGGGTCCTCCTTCTGGAGCTAATAGAGATATTTGCGCTGCTCTTTTATTTCCTTTAGCTTTTGATGGAGATTGATTATTTGGCAATGATGATATGATTAATAGCAACAGAGCACTGAGCTGGGGTATTTGTACGTAGTTACTTAGTTATTTGTCATCCTAACTTTGTATTCTCACAGGTGAAATGAAACCCACGTTAACTGGCTTGTCGGAAGCACATAGTGGCAGAAGCAGGCTTCGAACCCATGCAGTCTGGCTTCGCGTCCTGACCTCATAACCACACCCCAGATTACTGCTCCGCAGTTTAATATCATAGTGGTCGAGAGCAAGGACCGGGGAGTGGGGAGATGTGCATTTCCGCTTCATCTCTACCAGTTAGTG
Organism: Miniopterus natalensis; assembly: GCF_054644295.1. Taxonomy (NCBI): domain Eukaryota; kingdom Metazoa; phylum Chordata; class Mammalia; order Chiroptera; family Miniopteridae; genus Miniopterus; species Miniopterus natalensis. Next base: position 75,969,330 of record NC_142087.1, on the reverse strand, counting down.
TCCACAGGATAAAGGGGAATCGATGCAGAGATCCGGAGCGGCTCAGCAAATGAGAGAAAAACTGGGTTTTAGGAAAGAGAGGAACCAGGAAAGTGCTGGATATGTCAGCGTCAGGACCCCTGGATGGTCTCTGCAGGGTTCTGTCACTGGGGTGACTCGACGGGACTCATCTTCAGTCCATGTCTCTGTCTGCTTGAGGTTCAGGTTCCTTCCAAGATAGAATCTGATTGAACTCGTGTATGTCGTGTGCCACCCTCTTAGCCGATGGAATGAGTCAGGCACCCTGATGGACACTCCCTCTGGACCACCCCAGGAAATGAGGGTGGTCATTTGCCCCTGGAAACCTAGGGTACCATTTTTAAAAGAAAAGGAATTGGATTCCAGGCCCAGAAAACAGCACAGCAAAAGGAGGGGCAGTGCTAAAACCAGTGTGTACTGTAGTAAACTCTCAAGAAATAATTAGCTGTCATTCCTGCTGATGCTAACGAAAGCTCCAGGGTGTCGGTACAGTGACTCATTTGTCTGTGTTTCAGGAACCCTGACCCAGAATGAGATGGTTTTCAAGCGGCTCCATCTGGGCACCGTAGCCTACGGCCTGGACTCCATGGATGAAGTCCAGAGCCACATCTTCAGCATTTACACCCAGGTAACGCTTTCTCTTTCGATACCCAAACAGTTCTTTATGCTTGTGAATTCATCCATTGAGATATAGTTCATAACGCTGAATGATTCACCTCTACTGTCCAACTCCCTCTGGGGGACTGAGACTTCCATCCTGAGGGTTCACTGTGTGGAATGTCTTGCTTATTGGCGCCGGCGGGACACCCCTGGGCCCTCAGCCGCGAGGGCCTGCCAATGACTATCAGACAGTCTCGCGGTCGAGGTGTGTTCCCCCCGGTGGGAGGCACACCCTTGCCCATTTTGGTGGTATTTTTAAGAGCTCATGGTATTTGCAGAAGCCATTCCTTCTCAGGATATTTGTGTAGCTCAGCTTTTATGGTCCATTTTTGGTTTAGCGCAGATAACATTCTCTATAAAGTGTTAAAAGTCAGAAAAAGACATTTATGACCTTGAACTTTAACTCCTAACTTTTCCCCAGTGTAAGCTCATAAATTGATTTGCCCATATCCTGGCCTTGGGTTTAAAATAGCTACGAGTTACAGGGTTGGGTCATCTCTAGGTTGGTGTGAGCTCAAAATTACAGTGCTCCCCCTCTCCCTCCCCCAAGGCGTGTGTGCTTCCTTCTCTGACATCTAAAAGTCCTGCATTAAACATATGAATACTTTTGTGATGAGAGGTGTGAAGGCTTTCCTGTGGTCCCCCCCCCCCCCCCCGCTCGGCAGGTTTTATTGAGGTATAATTTACATACCATAAAATTCAGCTATGTGAAATGTACAATTCGGTGACTTTTTAGTAAATTACTGAGTTATGGAACCATCATCACAATTCAATCTTAGAATACACCCACCACCCCAGAAAGATTCCGTCGAGCCCATGATATCATTCACCTGACCTTTAGAGTTTATTACTAGGAATTTATAACAGTGCTTTGTACAGTATGGTATTTGGAACTCCTGGGTCGGATCACATGGCATGGTCAGAATCTCTAGACCCAGTTTCAATGGGTGAACCAGGTGGTTCCAAAGGATAACAGTTTGAGAACACCTACCTGAGGTTTGCCCTTGCATTTTGTTGTTGTTGGAAAGTAAATAAATACAATAGGTAAGTACAAACAAAAACATTGAAATCACCTGTATTAACCTCATTCAGATAAAACCAGTGTTAACACCTCGGTGTTTAAAATGCCAAACTATTTCTCTGCCTTTGTGTGTCTGGAGAGATGGATGCTTTGCTTCTATGTGTGTGTGTGTGTGTGTGTGTTTCTTTTTTTCTTTACAACAAGAAGGCACTGTATTTTTGTAATTATTTTTAACTAGAGTTGAACTTAAGAGTTTTGTGTAACGTTAAAAAATATGTATATATGTACATATATATATATGCCTGGACTCTCTCGCATTCTTTAGGTGTGGGAGTCCCAAGCATCTCTAGTTCTTAAAATTCTTAAAATATTTACTGGTTATTTTGAGAAGCATTTCCGGTTAAGAAGCACTGTCAGAATACACTATCCAAGTTCCTTTTTTCACTCCTGTCAATGATTCTGATCATTTTTAATGGTTTTATAACAGGTACAGAGCTAATTATGCACCTTGAGAGCCAAATGTAATGGGATGACTTCCCAAAATTGCAGTAATCAAGATAAATCATAGTAGAATGCAACATTTTAAAAACTCAAAATTCATGCAAAAACCCATGATGAACACAGTACTGAAATTTTAAAAAGACAGGATCCAACCTGTACAGTTAGGCCTCCCCCACTTCCTGGCCTGGCTTTGTAGTGTCGATGGCTTATTACCGTGGTTTCCAGTCTCAGCAGTGACATACTGGGCTGGCTAAGTCCATGTTGTGAGGGCCGTCCTGTGCATTCTGGGATTTTAGCAGCATCCTTGCCTTCTAGGGTCTGTAGCACACATTCATCCCCTCCCCTCCCCCAGTGGTGACAACCCAAAATATCTCCAGCCCGGCTGGACATGGCTCAGCGGTTGAGTGTCGACCTAGGATCCAGGCAATTGGGGTTCGATTCCGGTCAAGGCACATGCCCGGGTTGTAGGCTCGATCAGTGACTCTCTCATCATTGATGTTTCTCTCTCTCTCTCTCTCCCTCTCCTTTCCTCTCTCTGAAATCAGTAAAGATATATTTTTTAAAAAATCTCCAGATATTGCCAGATGGTGGGAAAATCAAAATCACTCAAGTTGGGAATGCCTGTTATCTGGGGTTCAATATCAAGGAGTTGAAAGTTGTCATCTTTGTCAGCTCTAAGATGTCTGCAGTTCAGTAGTGCCTGTTGTACTTATTCAGCCACTTAGCCTGTAACTCAGTTGATTCACTTGGAAGTAGCAGCCCTGGGCCTGTCTCCGTGGGGTGCCCCTTTGAGGTTAATGAGTTACCAGCTTGAGCTTTACCTGGGGAGTGAATTGGAACTATGGAAACAGGAATTCCTCCTCTCCAAGTGCAATCCATCCATACTGTCCATTAATGTTATGAAGGTCCATTAAGTGGTAGTGAAGTGTTAATCGCATTTAGAAAGAAAATTAATATTCACGGCGACTCAGTATTTAATTTTTTATTAATTTTTCCTGTTGTACAAACGAGTTCTCCCTGGGAAATGCCCGGGCCGTGGATCATTCATGAGAAGCAGGGCCTATTTTCATTGATTCTCCATGTCCCATTGGTTGGCTGGGCTGCTGTAGAATGACTCAGAAGCATTAGATGGCACGAGACACCCCACCCAAGGGCCCCAGTCACAGGCCTTTGTCTGTGGAGGTCTTGGTTCCTCTCTCAACTCCTGACCTCGTGGGGAGCTGCGTTGACCTCTTTCCTCCTTAGGCGGACCAGTGGTTTTCCCCCAGGGCACAAGGACTTGTAACCTGCCTCTGTGGATGCCACATCTGTTTTGATTTTCCCCTGGTATTTTTTAAATAAGAAGAAATGTGTGTAGGTTAAAGGGCCTATGGGGAGGAGGCTGCAGATAAACACTGTACAACGTGAAACTCTTCCATATGGCGAATGTGAGGATGTTTGAAGACGGGGCCTAATACTAACGCTGGCAGAGCCCCTGTAATTGCCAGGGCCTTAACCATAGACGTGGATTACCATTTGGTGTGCAAATGGGTCTTTTACTTGAAAATTAACAGAATTTCAGAGTCAGTGGTTACGACCCCTCCTCCCTGAAGCACCTTAGCAGGAAAGGGGATGCGTGTTAATTTAAAAGAGAAATGAACATGAAGATGTTAAACCAGTTGCCTGTTGGTTGGGGCCAGTCACCTTTATCTTCTGACTTGTTGTCAGGCGGTTCCCTGACCTGAAAGCGAGGTCCTTGCAAAAATCTGGGCTGTCTGTGTTATCCCACATTAGAAATGTTAGTGGGAGTATTTGACTTCTGTAGACACGAAGTCAGACTGCTTATAGAATCCAAAGGTTTGTGAAGGGTCCCTTCACGCGGCCTTTCCTTCAAGCCTACTGTTACTAAAACTTTCCAGCCAAAGCAATTACTTTGTCAAAGGTCTTGTTATGGCCCCTCGTGTTAAATCATAATTTGGTCCAGGTGCTGAGGAAGGTGGGCAACAATGAAGACGCGTCCATGCCTAGAACATTCGTTACAGGACTTAGGAAAGAGCGTTCTTGACTTAGTCTCTCCTAGAGAGAACCTTTTTGTAAATCTTAGGTCCTCATTTTAATGCTGGAGTTAAAGTCTCTATAATCAAAAGCGCTTGGCAAATAGTGATTCATTTAAACCGTAGTTCTGATTCATTACTCTAATTATTGTTACCATGCAGTGCCCTTTGGCCTGGAAGTGAAACTCGTGTCCTCTTGACACCAGAGGTTAACAGAGCAGGAAGCCAGAGCGGTGTGTGCCTGCATGACAAGAATAATTTAGTAATTGTCTAATTACCTGAGGACTCTAATGCCACTGCTAAAAATAGTATTAAAAAATTAAACGAAAGTCATTTTCTTGTTTTTTAAAACCCATCTGTTCTCTATTTTGGGCAACCATGTGTTCATGGGTATAAAATGCGATTCATTCTCAAAGATTGGATCGCTTCTCCTCTGTTGGGTAAAATAGGATTTTAGTGGAATGTAGCATCCAGTATGCCCACAACATCTCTAGCTCCCAGGACTCAGCTGTGGAGGCAGGAAGACTACTGCAGGTCCTTTGTCCAAAACTGTGATTTAAAATCTGGAACTGATGTTGGTCCATTTGATATTTATTTCTTCTTGGAGACGGAAAAAAATTCATGTGAAATCAGGACCCCCACCATCACCTTAAGAATAGTAAATTGTTTATTTGTTCAGCAAATACCTCCTGCTTTAGATCCTAGGGATGCAGCAGACAAGCTCTCTGTTCTCATGGTCTAACAGGAGAATCATCAGGTCAACAAGCCAAGTGTAGACAGTGAGGACAATAACCCACAGGAAAAGTGACTTCCAGTGGGGAGGGCAAGTGGGGTAATATGAATCAGGGGGCAAAGAGAAGCCTTCTTTGAGGAAGTAACATTTGAATTTAGAACTTGATGAGCAGAGTGAGCCAACCCTGCAGAGATCTGGGAAATGGAGTTCTAGGCAGAGGGCACAGCAAGTGCAAAGGCCCTGTGGCAGGAAGCAGCAGTATTCAAAGACCAGAAAAGGTCAGCGTGTCTGGAGCAGAGTGAATTAGGAGGAAGATGTTCTGAAGCGAGGTTGCAGAGATGGGTAAGGGCTGCTCAGGTGGGCCCCGTGGGCCTTGGGAGGGCATCTGAGTTTTATTGAACATTGAGCCATAAACTGTTAACAAGTCATCATTTTTTGGTGGTCTTCATTTTTTAAATTATATTTCAAAGCAATAGAGCCCCTTTTTCAAAGGAAGGCCTTCATGGCACCCGATGTATAACAAATAGGAATGGGCTGCTTGGGTGTGGAGCATGGGTTGAATCCCACCCTTCTAGCCCACTCCTCTCATTTGCAGGAAACAGGCCCAGAGAACAGATGTGACTTGCCTGAGGTCACACAGCTTTTCCCAGCCCATCCAATAGTGGAGCTCAGATTTGTCAACCTTCAATGCTCTTTTGATCATGTTGCTTGAAACCATTTTCCCTAAGACTTAGCCCACTCAGGAGGCTCAGCCGCATGTTGAAAGGTATGAACGAGGGGTGGTGAGGCTGTGTCAGCAATGGACCAGCTGCTTAGACACGGCCACTGTCTGAAGTCAGCTTAGAAAGCAAAAATTGAGCATGAATGAAATTACTTTTTAAAACATGTTTTAAAAAATTATCCTTGAAAAAGCTACCTTAAGTGCAGTGTTAGGTACCATTTTTGCGGTATGTTCATCTAGGCAAGTTTCATTCCTTCTGTTACTGTCCCTGGCCCTGCCTCAAGGTGCTTGTTACTGATGGTCACAGAGCACCAGAGTTGTCATCTCATTTTTTGAAACCAAAGAGTGTACATTTTAAACAGTGGTTCTAAACCAGGGCTGGGTTTGGTGTCCCTGGGACATTTGGCAACATCTGTCAGTACCACGAGGGGAAAGAGGTGCTTCTGGAATCTAGGAGGTAAGGCCGGAGAGGTGGCTAAACGCCCTACAAGGCACAAGATTGTCCCCACCATGGAGAATGTTTGCCCCAAATGTCAGCAGTGCCAAGGTTGAGAAACCCTGGTCTAAAGTACCAGCATCACTTGCAACATAGTGGGACCCTCACTCTGTTGGAGGCCCCCTGACACCACCCAAAGAAACACAGATTCACCTGTTAGCAGGTAGAATCACCCACATTCACTAACTTGTAATATTTTTTTCTATTTATTTTGCATGGTTGTTTTTTTTTTTGCCAAGCATAAATGATTGGATCCCCGAAAATCACATGCCATTTATTGCAGTGTCACCATAGATATCCCTTAGAGTTACGACGTTAGACCCGTAGTAGGGAAAGCAAAGCTCCGCGTGGCTGTTCTTCCACACTTTCGAGACCCTTCTGTGCCCCTAGTCATCTTCTTTGTTCATTTCCCCCCCTTGTAGCAGTCCCAGGACCCGCCTGCTCAGAAGGGCCCCACGATCACCACCAAAGTCCGGCGGACCATGAGCAGCCGCGTGCACGAAGCCGTGAAGGCCATCGCTCTCTGCCACAATGTGACTCCCGTGTACGAGTCCAACGGCGTGACTGACCAGGCCGAGGCCGAGAAGCAGTATGAAGACTCGTGCCGTGTGTACCAGGCGTCCAGCCCCGACGAGGTAAACCCCTCCCTGCCGGTCTTCCACAGGCTCCGGGTGTGGCTCCCGAGGGACCCACTTGCTAGGGCAGATGGAAGCCAGGAAGGTGCAGGGCTGTAGGCAGATACCTTTTCAAATGCATGCAGGAATTGATCTTGCCTAGAAGGAGTAGGCGACTTGCGATCTGTCCTGACTTAGGAAAGAGCACGAGGTCTTGCTTGTGATTCAGGTGGCCAGCCCATAGGGACACAAGGTCTCATTGAAACCACACCCCTTAAAAAACACACCCCTTAAAAAACACACCCAGCTTTATTAAGATGAAGCTCACATACCATAAGTTATGTATTTAACATGTAAAGGTCAGAGGATTTTCAGTATATTCACAGAGTTATACAACATTTTCATTACCCCAAAAGGAAGTACTCCATGCCCATTTCCCCTAGGCTCCCCCTGCCTCCAGCCTCTGGCAACCATTAGCCTGCTTCCTGTCTGCAGAATTGCCTTTTCTGGACATTTCATACAAATGGAAACACATTATGGGACCTTTTGTGTCTGGCTCCTCTCACTTAGCGCGTTTTTAAGATTCATTCGCTTTGTAGCGTGTGTCAGAACGTCATGGCTTTCTTTGGATGAATACTCTGTTGTATGGATAACACTACATTTTGTTTACCCATTCACTGGTTGATGGACATTTGGGCTGTATTTTGTTTGTTTGCTGTTATGGATAATGCTGTGAACATTTGTGTACAAGTTTCTGAGTGCACCTGTGTTTCATCTCTCTTGCTGTGTACCTAGGAATAGAATTGCTGGGGCACATGGTGACTATGTTTAACCATTTGAGGAACCGTCAGACTGTTTTCCAAAGTGGCTGCACCATTTTACATTCCCACCAGCAGGGTATGAGGGTTCTAGTTTCTCCACGTCTTAGCCAACACTTGTTATTGTCAGGCCTTTTAAGTCTAGCCATCCCATGGGTGTGAAGGGGAATCTCATTGTGGTTTTGAGTTGCGTTTCCCTGATGGCTTATAATCTTGGGCAGCCTGCCATGTGCTTTTTTGTGTATCTTCTTTGGAGAAATGTCCATCCATATCCTTTGCCCAGTATTAATTGTGTTATGCATCTTTTTGTTATTGAATTGTAAGAATTCCTTATACGTCCTATATAGGTCTAATCAGATATATGATTTGCAAATATTTTCTCCCATTCTGAAGGCTCTCTTTTTCTTGATGGTGTCCTTTGAAACACAAAAGTTTCTGATTTTGATGAAGTCCAATAAGCCACACATTTTTAAGTTGCTACTCGAGTATATCTAAGCATATTCTCTTGCTAAAACCAAAAGGGATTCCTGCGATTCCATGTTCAAGAGCATTACCCCTTTAATGTTTTCTATAATAGTATCCAATTGCTTTCTCTCTTAGGGTTTTGTATGATAGGAAGGTCCTCTGCGTATGTTTAGGCAGAGAACTCGCCCAGCATATAAACAGTAGTATCATAGCCTTTGTCCCCCCCCAACTGAGTGTAATTCAGACACAGGTCTGTGTTTCCCCAATCTGTTAACATTTTGGTCTTTTCTCCTCCCAGATTTTCTTACTTCTTCAAGAAAACTTTTGTCCCGATTATGGAAGCAATTTTTTTTTTTTTAGTGTAGAACATTTGGGAATTTCAGAAGACAATAAAGAAAATGGGTCAATTGCAATCTTATCTGTAAAGAACAGCAGGCAACTTTCCTGGAGCATTTGGCTCGAATCAGGTTCCATCTGAAGCATGTTCTATGTAATATCTCATTTAATCTTCCCAGCACCTGAGACACATTGCTATTGTTGCCATTTTCAGAAAAGAAAATTCCAAGATAGAGAGATTCAGCCTAAAGTCCCTTAAAATTTTTAAAAAACTTTCTTATTTCAAAATAATTTCAGACTTACAGAAAAGTTGTACGAAGAATTCCTCTTTACCCAGACTTTACTCACATTCCTCAGATGTTAATATTTTCCCACTTTTTGTTTTTCATTCTCTCTTTCATCTTTGAAGAGTAAGCTGCAGACATGATCCTCTTTTAAAAATTTCCTTTTTTCTTTTTTAAAAACTGAGGACATGGATGAGGGAATGAACATCTATGCAGTTCTATTATCTAACCCGCAGATCTTACTCAGATTTTCATCTATGGTGCTGCTAACTTACATTTTTACCCCAAAAAAGAATTTTCCCCAGGTTAGGAGCCAGTCGGGGAGCCCACACTGTGTTCAGTTGTCACGCCCTTAAGCCCTTGTCAGTCCAGGGACAGTGCCCCCGCTTCCCTTGACTTTCACGCCCTTGACACTTCCACAGAATACAGGCCAATTTCTTTGTAGAACGTCGCTCAGTTTGGGTCTGCCTGACATTTTCCTGTGGTGCAGACTCGGGCTATGCATTTTCGGTATAGTCCTCTCTGTGTGTTTTTGGGAGACCCGTGATAGTGGCGTGTCCCACTCTTGGAGATGTTAACTTTGGTCACTTGGCCAAGGTGATGCCTCCAAGGTTTCTTTGTGGTAAAGTTACCATTTTCCTTTGCTCTTTCATCTTATGACCCCAGGCCCCTAAGTGGCAGGGCCAGGGTTCGGACCTAGGGAGTTTTCAGAGCCCAAATTTAGTCCTTTAACTAAACCATTTTTTTCAGAAGCCATTAAGAACATTTTTGATAGCCTTCCAGTACCTTATGTTTTGTTGTTTTTTTTCCTTAAAAAATGGGAATTTTCATATAGGTATGGTTTTGTAGTCTTCTGTTTCACTTAATATTTTATCATGCCTGTTTCTCAGCTCTCTTGAATATTAATCAAAAAACCAGTTTTTCAGAATTACTGCATATGTATGTATCCTAATATCTTTAACTGTTCTCATATGACTGGAACTTAGGTTCTTTCTAATTCTTAGCAATGATATTTGTAAACATTTCGGCGAGCATCCTTACAGCTAATGTATCTAGAAATGGTGTGGTTGGGCTCATGAGTTCAGCAGGCATATTTGAGTGCCTACGATGGGCTAGGTGATGCCAGCGTTGGACAGGACTGCAGCCCAAGCCCCACGGAGTTGGTAGGAGACAGTTGAGCGCCTGCATCTTGGGTCCCAGCTCCACACCTGGGCCCACCCTGTGACATGGGACCCACGAGAGGGTATGGCGGGGCCCTTGGTAGGCAGTCAGTAAATCCCATGGGTCAAGTGGAATGAGTATTTTTAAGGCATGTGATATAAATTACCAGAGTGCTTCCCAGGAAAATAAAAGTAAACCATTTTACTCTTCCACCGGTGTTACAAGGACTCCCAATGATTATTTTGTTCATTTTAGGGAGGGGGCTTTCCTAGTAAACTAAGTGTTATAAAGGTCTGGACTAATTTGAGAATGTCAGTGGGCCACTGGTTCATGGTAGTTGGGGGAATAGCACAGAGAGAATCTTTTCCAGAGCTCAGAAATGAAAGGACTCTTGGATGTATCTTTCCCTCTTGTCACTTCTTTCTCCTTTTGGGGGGCAATGGAATGTGTCCCCCAGGAGACCCCTCCTTCCAGCCCGCTTGGCGTTTGTGGAGCAGCTAAGGCTCTGACGCCGGCTTCAGCTGTGACCACTGACATCTGAACCAGGCTTTTTAAGGGTGAAAGGTGTGCTCCCCCTTGGCCGAATTCTGCGAGAATTGTCTGCAGAGCAAGAGGGGCGGAGGGGGGCGAGTAGGGATGGCCGGGGCTACTGATCTGCTTGGACTTGGGCCCTAGGAACCAGTGCTGCGGGTTTGTCGTCATTTCTTCACCAGGCTTTGTCAGTTTGATCTCTGTTTTCCATTGTGGAGTGGGAGGGCGATGCCACTGAGCGGTAGACATGAGAAAGGACCCGATTCTGGTAGTTACGGACTGGGAACCAGCAGCTTATGGGTGTTTGGTGGAATCTGAACAAGTTCCAGATGTTGGGGATCTGATCAGCCCTCACTGTGCCTCCGAGCCCCTAATACACCGACTGGTGATTGAGATGCCTACGTGGGGGTCTTTAGTGCCTGTCCCACACCCCTTGGCTCCCACCAAACTTTGAGGTATTTGTTTTAGGCCTGTGCAAGGATTTTTCCATGAGGATAAACCTTCCATGGAATGCTTTCCGCTGCTTAGCTCGTTTTTCTTCTGTCCATGAATTTGTCCTGGGGTTCAGATTTCTCTTGCTTTTCTAAGATCCTGAATAATGGGAAAAAAAGAGGTATTTTCTTTTGGCCTTTTGGTGCCATCACAGAGGTATTACCTTACTGGTACCTTCCTCCCCCCCCCCCCCCCCACGTTGTTATTTCGTGTTGCACAGTTATCTTGTGTTTATGGTGGAATGTGTGAAAATATAGATAAGAAAATAAAGTAAACCATAATCCTACTAACAAAAGGTACAACCACTGCTAATATTTTACTGACCAGCTTTCTCGACCATGTCAAAAGCTGTATAAAATGTGTGTGTATATAGACACTCACGTGACAGCAGGCGAAGTCCCCTTACAGTGAAATCTTGCAGAAGGCTCTGCTGTTTCTAAATCCCTGTGGGAGTCCACGTGGACGTGGCTGCGTCTGGAATCCTCCCTTTGAAATTCTATATCAATGAAACGTTGCTGGTCCAGGCAAGGCCAGCTTATGAAATACATATAGGAGCCAGGATGCGTTGTACTTCGGAGCTGCCGGGGTAATTTCTACCAGTTGGGGTAGCGTTCGTTTCCTGTAACAGAAAGCAGGATTTCCTAAATTTGTTTCCTGTGCACGTTCTGTTTTGGACGCCTGAAGGGTCTTTATTCAGCTATTGGTTACAGCCCAAGGGGCGCCCCGTACAGTAGCTCCCAGGGGAAAGGAAAGACCTAATCTGGCTGAGAGAAGCACTCCTGAGGTGCTCGAACAGGCAGGTTTCAGCCCTGATGACATTCGTCATTTCCAGGACATTGGGGAGCCCTGGAGGGGGGCGGACAGTGGGTACAGGGGAGATTGTGGCGGTGACGCAGTGTTTAATATATGTGTTTCTTGGTGTGAGCGCTCAAGGAGGTGCTCTCTTAGAAGGAGGTAGAAGCAACCCTTTGATTCATTTATTGTCTTTTCTCTGAATCCTGTCATATTACAAAAATTTCTTAAACTTTTAAAATCACAAATACTAATGTTCTCTCTAGAAAAAGTAGACATTGTAGATTCAAAAAGAAGCTGATAAACATAACCTGTAATTCTTACCACCCAACGATAATAATTGCTATTTATGTTTTGGTGTAGATTTTCCCAGTTTTCCTAAACTTATGCATATACGTAGAAATATAATTTTATGTTTCTGTGACACATAATCGTTCTGCAGTGCAAACCACTGAACAGGGTGAGGGCGAAGTGAGTGAAGGAGCATCCGTTAGAAAGTCATGTGGTTTTCAGAGTCCTGTAGGACTTATGTGTGGGTGCATGTGTTTGTGTGCCATGTACATGTGTTTGTATCTATACATGCGTGCACATGTGTGGGTGTCAACATGTGCATGTGGTGTGTGCGTGCATGTGTGCCGTGTGAGCATGTATGTGTGTGGGGACGCACATGGGTGTTTGCACATGGGTGTGCATATATGTGAGAGTATCAGTCAAAGTTTCTTCATGTACTTGGCTATGCCTTGACTAGCTCAGTAATTTCAGAGCCACTAATTACAAATTCTCCGTCATGTACAGGATGTTCTATGTGGCTGCCCTTGCTCATGGCACAGAGTGGGAAGCCTGTCTCTCTCCCACCCGAAGACCTCCGTTCTCGAAGTCTCTGCGTAGGTCCTCCTCGCCCAAACCTCTCCCTCTGAGTCACCCACTGTTACTGATATCTGAGCACTCTTGCAGAGATAATTATTTGTATATATCAGAATCTTCCTCACCCTTTAAGGAATAGTTTAAAAATTTCAAAAGCACAATTACAAGCTGTAGATACAGTTTTGCACCTTGCTTTTGGTAACCCGTCTTTTAACACGTGTCGGTAATGGAGCACCGTTGCGTTGTGACATCAGCAGAGGGCTGAGCGTTAGTGAAACGCTGGGTTGCTTTGTGTTCTTGTAGTCGGTCGAGGGCATCAGTGAAAGTCTGCCTTTCAAGACCCTCCTTCCCACTCATTCCGTGAATGCTGAGGGCGTCGCATCGCCATTCCTCACCCTCCGAGTGCAGAGCTGGCTGTGGCGCCCTTCCAGGGCCTCACTCATGAGCTGTGATTTTAGGGAAACCTTCGCTGACCCCGCCCTCCTGAAGTTGAAGGGGGCCTGACAGCACTGAGCTCGCAGGCCTTCAGAGGAGAGAGTAAGGGCGGCTGTGGTCCTGGCAGCAGCAAGGGATGGGCCCCTGCTGCATCCCTGCTCTGCCAGCACCGGCCCCTCTACATTCCTTGCCACCCAGTTATGATTGTGCCATTTTGCCAGTGACGTCGTTGGGCAAGCCCACACGGTTGGCAAGATTATAGCCCGGCTGCTCGTGCCCAGAGGCTGGCCTCCTAGCCCTGCTTTTTCACCCGAGGACAGCGGCTCCAACGTGCTTTCTAAACGATGAAGTGCTCCAGGGAGTTAAGCGCCTGCCCCGGGGAAGTCGGGCCCACACTGGGTGAGGTTCCCGGGGGCCCGGGTAGTCTCACCTTCTCCAGCCCCTGTGTGCCCTGTTCAGAGCCAGCGTCCAGAGTCTGGGTTCTCCCAGCTCAGTGGAACTTTTTTTTTTTATCCCTTCCCTCTTTTCTCATCTTGGGAAACTTCCAAGCTTGCTGATAATAAACCTTCTTCTACCGGCCCCGGGAAGCCTACCCTCTCCTCAGTGTCCTGCCTTCACCATTCACCTCTCTAGGACCCCGCCCTTAGAAAGGAAAACCCAAAGGGCGTGCTTCTCCTCTGGTCACAGGAACCTTGAAACAGCCCCCTGGCCACTGGCCATGTGAACTGGGCATGGACTTGTGCCAGCAGGTCTCTCCCGGGAGGAGTCCACGCGTGGAAAGCGTTCGTGCGTCCATCTGAAACGCCTGGGTGCTGGGAGTGCTACAGACGGGGTGGCAGAAAGGACAGTGAAGATGCAGCCAACTCGGGAGCAGATTTTAGTTTCAGCGTGTCCGCCCGATTCTAAGAGCAATATGGCTTGTTATAGAAAAAGTATAAAATTAAGGAAAACCGGCAAAAACATTCCGATGTGTTGCTTCCGTCTCTCTTCCGTACCTGTAATTTAAATGCTCAGTGTCGTTCCGCAGATCCCCTCTTGATTTGTTCCCTTAGAAACAGATTACACGCTCCCTTTCCAGCAACCGCCTGCGACAGGGAGACTGGCAGTGGCTGCACTGCGTTCGCCGCTTGGCTCCACCACAGGTGGTTGATTCTGTCTCCCAGGCGTCATATATACCATCCTGATAGACAGCCTTCTGCGTGCAACCCCACCGCACATCCCTGGGCGTGTACGTGGAAGGCCCCAGTTGTCACATTTTGCATTTTCATAAACCTGCGGCAGAGAGTGATGAGAACCAGTGGGCACAAGTGAGCACATGGCTGTGAGGTGGGCCGGGGAATCTAAGTTTATTTGTTCCCTCCACGACCACGTGCACCTTTCAGGTGTGTGCGGGGCCCCTGCTGCCTCCTCGGGTCCCGAGCTCCCATCCCGGGCCCTTGGACGGTGACAGTATTCAGACGTGGGCACAGATGTGCGCAGAGTGTTGACGCAAAGATTTAGGAGGCCACGCTGCGATGCCCCCGGACCCGAGGGTGAGGTCAGAGCACAGAGGTGGGAACGTAAGGAGAAATTCCTCCATCGGTGCTGTTTATTAACTACCGGGGTGGAGTCTAAAAACAGAAGTGAGGGGGGCTGGGTAAGGCAAGACAGTGGTTTGGGGACACAGTAGAAAACTGTCGAAGGAGCTTTGGACTTGGCTCACCCTTGGGCCACCAAGTTCTGTCCCGTGTATTAGTGTTGGCCCAGAATGGACTTGGTGAATAGTCGTTCCTAACAGCTCAACTTCCATGTCGATGGCACCGTTCTTCCTTCTCAAATATTAATTTTTATCAGAGCTCAGTAATAGCCTGAAGTTCAGACACAGAATCAAGGAAATTGGGCTCATGGGTGACCTTTTATTCCACCATCTAATTTCTCTGAGTTTTAAACACAGCGGGCTGTTTTGTTTGTTCCATGCTGTATTTAAAAAAAAAAAAAAAAATCTGTGAGCTAGGTGGCTGCTGCCTCAGTTTACCCCTAGCCCCTGCATGGCCTGCCCACCCCTGCCGGCACTCAAACCTGCAACCACCCTGTGGCGCACCGTGGACTCTGTTTCCTAAATAGGTAAAGAGTACGCTAGGGCTGTGGGTAGATTTACAATGTGAAAGGCTGGATTAGGGTGACCTGGCTACTCTTTGTGAGCGAGAGTGTTTATCTTGTTGATGGCCACCGAAGAACCCTTTTCGTCAGATGTCAGAGTCATGCATGCTCCTTCCAGCACTACCCTGCTTTTACAGAAATTCCAGGCTCTTTCTTTAGCCCGACCCGGCGACTATCCCAGGCACACATTCCCAGGCACAAGGGGAAAATCATTGAAACCTGTCACAGGTAGTCTGTTGCTGACCCACCAGTGTTGAAAAAGACTCTTCATGGACAGCTCTGGCGTGAATTCCTCCGAAGGGCATTTTAGGGAGGAGTTTCCTGACCAGTCCACAACGCGCAGCCCAACTCATGAACTGAGATCCCTGCCCCTCCCTGCCCCCTTTTTAGTTTCTAGCATTGGATGAAGTTTGGATTTCATTCATTCATTCACTTTAATGAGAGTTCTTTTCCTGCCGCTGCTCTGACCTCCTAATACTCTGACCTGAGACTCCCTGAGACCCCAATTCTGGATGTTAAGGACAGTGAGACTCAAGACCCTGAAGTCCTTTATAATTTGATGATGTGCAATGATTCATTGAAGGGAGGCTCGGACCCACTAGAATGAGAAGTAGCCTGATTTTATGTCATCTTGTTTCATAAAGGAGTGTGGTCTGCTCACCTTACCCCTGAAGAGTTTGTCCTGCCGCAGTCGAGAAGGGTTAGTGAGCGCCCGGATTCCAAGCCTGTCCCTTCTCAGTGGGACCTCGGGGCTCTTCTGTGTTCTGTTAGAAAGTAGCTCTAAATTAAAGCTGACAGAGTTGGAGTAAGAGAGTGGAAGGTAAAAATGAAGGACCCCCCGCAGGGCTCATATCCTGTTGGAATCAGCCCCCGAGGAGCCAATGAGGTTTTGATTAGGATGAAGGACCCTTGGCGGTGAGGGGACAACAGGCTTATGTAGGTCCCTTAACTCTGCTGAGAGATTCACCGTAAAATAAAGCACTGTTAAGAGATGTTAGCGTACAGTGGCGCTTTGTGTCCTTCGTCGGGAACATTTGCCAGTGTTGATCATTTCAGATTTATAGTTCGGCTACCCCCCTGACACAGTCCTGTGGGGTCCAGGAGTGGGGGCTGGGCTGGGCCGAACGTCCCTCTGGTCCTGGAGTTAGAGATTCTTCCTCAGTGAAGTTAAGAGCAGGCTTTGGGGAATTAGTAGGTGTCCCAGTATCACAGGCTTTTCACATCTTCACAGAACAAAGAAATTAGATTGTTAAGGGGTGAAGTAACAGCAGTTTGAAAATAGTGAAAAAAATGCTTTTAGTAACAATCATGTTTGAAAACATGCAAAGAAGAATTTTTCTTTTTACATAAAATTGGTATGCAAAGGATGTAAATTTGGCTAACCTCTTTGGGGCTTGCGTATACCTAGGTGTTTGTATTGTGTTGGGATGTTTATTTACGCAACTAAAAAGAAAAGAAATGCATGTACGTGCTAAACATGCTTCAGCAGTGTGGCAACATAAAAGTATAAGCTAAAAGTATTTCTCTTCACGGGGGCCACCCCAGAAACATCTTATATACGATGGGACTACTTTATATATACAGATCTTTACTGCTTTGTTAATTTTAAACTTCGAAAGAAGATTGTTAGCAGGGAAGACGGGATATTGAAAGTCATTGAATGAAACAAGTAAACAAATGCTTTTACAGGGACTGACGCAGGCTAATAGCAAAAAGGAAGAAAACATAAGAAAACATCATTACTTGATTAGCTCTTGCTTTGGGGGTGGGGATCAGTGTGGCAGCTCCTTCCATCGGTCAGATTTGAAAGCTAGTTCCTGTTCACCCTGGTTGACTTGCTGTGACATAATTGAAACAGGGTAGAGTTTCCCATTCTTGAATAACTTCTTTCTAATGTAAATTCAGTTAATATCAGCAACAGAAACCTAATTAGATCTCTGAGCGCCTATAAACACAAAACGTTTGGAGCTGGAACAGAAATGAGAAATAATCTGCTTCAGGCCCCGAATTTCAGAGGCCCAGGGAGGTAGGTGGTGAGGTGGGTGGTGGAGCGGGGCTGGAACCCTGG
The DNA here is from genome assembly GCF_054644295.1 of Miniopterus natalensis. Lineage (NCBI taxonomy): Eukaryota > Metazoa > Chordata > Mammalia > Chiroptera > Miniopteridae > Miniopterus > Miniopterus natalensis. The sequence continues at coordinate 75,952,148 of NC_142087.1, read as the reverse complement.
GCTTGAGCTCCTGTTTGATCCTCCCACCCCTTCTGGGTGTAGCACTTCAGCCCAGGTGATGCCCAGGGGTGCCAAGTGTGGGCAGCTTGCTCATGGCTTTCACAGAGTCTCTCGGTGAAAGGAATGGGGACTCAGGGTGAACCCTGATGAAATAGAGGAGCTGTTGGCAGTGGCTGCTACCAGGTTTCCTGGAAAAGTGACCCTTTACCTGCCACCCCCTCAATGAAAAAATCACCATTACGAAACATCTCAGATATGGAGACAGTTACAGAGAGTAATATAATGCACACCACATACCCACAACCAGGCTGAAAGACAGAACTGATGTCTCCTATCCCCTTTGTCAGCTTCCCTCATTCCTCAAGTCAACATTCTCCTAAAACCCATTCCCTTTTCTTTCCCTAAAGATTGTTTGTTTAAATATAAATACTCATGTTTTTTAAAACATTTTTATTGATTGATTTTAGAGAGAGGAAGAGAGAGAGAAACATAGATTTGTTGTTCCACTTATTGATGCATCATTGGTTGATTCTTTCTGTGTCCTGACTTGGGATCAAACCCACAGACTTGGCGTATCGGATGACACTCTAACCAACTGAGCTACCCGCCCAGGGCCTAAAGATTGTTTTATAAGAGCAAAGGGGGAGGGGTACCTTTTCTTTTTCTTTGTAGGCACCATGCCCTTGAACTTGGATCGGAGTCAAACGGCAGCTTGTTTGGCATTAAACCTGGACGCCTCCTATGTTTGTTTCCTATTGCTGCTGTAGCAGATTGCTGTAAATGGAGTTTTACAACATCACAATTTACTCTGTTACAGTGCTATAGATCAGAGGTCTCGCCAAGCTGTGGTCAGGGCATCGGCAGGGCTGCGTTGCTCCTGGAGGTCCCAGGGACAGCCTGTGTCCTTTGGTGTCCAGCTCCTAGAGGCTGCTTACGTTCCTGGGTCTAGGGTCCCTTCCTCCACCTTCAAAGGCAGTGATGTCACCTGTCTCTGACTCTCCACCTGCCCTCACTTTTTTCTCTGGCCACAGCCAGGACAGTTGTCCCATTTCAAGGCCCTCAATCTTAATCACATCTGCAAAGTCCATTTTGCCCTGTAATTAAGTCACAGATTCTGGAGATTAGGACGTAGGCATATTTGGGGGCTGTTCTTCTGCCTACTGCACCTCCCATCAACTTTCTAATGGTGGCCTTGTGTCAGGGTGCACGCCTGACAAATCACATGCCTCCAGGAGAGCCAGGCCTGCCCCTGGCCTGGCCTTTGTCACTCAGTCCCCATCACCTCAGGCACCTTAGCTTCTCTGAGTCTGGGCTTCCTCATCTGTATGACTAGTGTCTCAGCCTCCACAGGACTGACATTTGGGGGATAATTTTCTGTTGTGTTTAGCAGCATCTCTGGTCTCTACCCACTATATGCCAGTAGGACACCCTCACCCAGTTGTGACAACCAAAAAATGTCCCTTGGGGGGCATAATTGACTGGTTGATAACTGCTGTAAATACCCACCTGAGTACCCGAGAGATTTTAAACAGGAGCCTGAAGGTCAAACCACCCTGCCCAGATAATTGTTTGGCTCGGTACAGATTCTTCCGGAAGTGATCTGTGGTTGTCCTAAGCACTTTTAATCGGGCGCTGTTCTGCCTGCCAGGGCTCTGGCGTTCGGCCTGCCCTGGGGCCAGGAGGAGGTGAGTAGCACCTGATCGGGGCGGCTGTGAGCGCAGTGCCCCCGCAGGCCTGGAGGAGCGGAGGCGGGCACTGCCTCAGCAGTGTCTTCCCCAGGGACACAGTGACTGCTTGCATTTCACCTGTCTGCTTCCCCTTCCACCTTTGTGTTCGTTTGGTTGACCTGTGAACCGGGCCCCTCACCCGTGTGTCTGACCTCCGACCCTGTGTACCTGTAGGTGGCCTTGGTGCAGTGGACGGAAAGTGTGGGCTTAACCCTGGTGGGCCGAGACCAGTCTTCCATGCAGCTGAGGACCCCTGGCGACCAGATCCTGAACTTCACCATCTTGCAGATCTTCCCTTTCACCTACGAAAGCAAGCGCATGGGCATCATCGTGAGGGTGAGTCCTTGTTTGTTTACGACTCAAGAGTGGTTCAGAACCCCCAAGGACTCTGCATGTCCCTGTGACGTTCTTTCTTACCCCTTTCTAACCACCTTTGTTATATCGCCTGTTGCCCAAACTAACAAGAGAATGTAATTCTCTAAGCAGAAAGAAAATTAGTTCATGTACCAGACGGAACCGGACAGCTGATGAGCTCCTGGTTAACCTAGCTCTAGAGTAAAAGGTCTAAGAATGTAGATTGGGCCCAGCCGGGTGGGGCTCAGCGGTTGAGCACTGACCTAGGATCCAGGAGATCAAGGTTCGATTCCTGGTCAGGGCACATGCCCGGGTTGAGGGCTCAATCTCCAATGACTCTCATCATTAGTGTTTCTCTCTCTCTGTCTCCTTCTACTTTCCTCTCTCTGAAATCAATAAAGATATATAAAAAAAGTAAACTAAAAAAGAATGTAGATTGGACACTTCTTGGTAAGAACACACTTCTCACTGAATGCTCTTTTGATTAATTAAATGTGTATCTTTTATTGAGGTGAAATTCACATAACACAAATGAACTATTTTAAATGTATAATTCAGTGGCATTTAGTATATTCACACCCTGTGCACACTTCTATCAAGTTTCAAAACATTTTTATTGCCCCAAAAGGAAACCGTGTACCCATTAAGCAGTCACCCCCTTTACCTTCTTTCCCTTAGTCCCTGGCAGTCACCAATCTGCTTTCTGTCTCTATGGATTTACCTCTTTTGGATATTTCACATAAATGGAATCACACAGTATGTGACTTTTTGGGTCTGGTTCCATTCACTTAGCATGTTTTCGAGGTTCATCTGTGTTGTAATAGGTATCGGTACTTCATTCCTTTTGATGGCTGAATAATATTCCACGTTGCTTATCCATTCATCCGTTCGTGGGCATTTGGGTTGTTTCCACTTTTTGGCTATCATGAATGATGCTGCCGTGGACGTGCATGTACAAAAATTTGAGCACCTCTTTTCAGTTCTTTTGGGTATAAACCTCGGGGTGGAATTGCTAGGTCAGTTACTCAATTGCTGGGTAATTCTGTCTTTTAAACTTATGAGGAGTGTCCAGACTCTTTCTACAACACTGCATGATTTCACATTCCAGCCAGTAGTATATGAAGGTTCCAATTTCTCCACATGCTCACCAACACTTGTTATTTCCCACTTTTTTTTTTTTTTTTAAATATATCTTTATTGATTTCAGAGAGAGGAAAGGAGAAGGAGAGAGAGATAGAAACATCAGTGATGAGAGAGTCATTGATCGAGCCCACAACCTGGGCATGTGCCCTGACTGGGAATCAAACCCCGATCGCCTGGATCCTAGGTTGACGCTCAACCGCTGAGCCACACCCGGCCGGGCTATTTCCCACTTTTTAAGTTATCGCCAGCCTAGTGGTTATGAAGCTGGCATTTCATTGTGGTTTTGCTTTGTGTTCCCCTAGTGCCTGATGATGTTGGACATCTTCATATGCTTATCGGCCACTTATGTATCTTCCACGGGGAAATGTCTAGCCCTTTGCTCACTTTTTAAAAATTTTTTTTAAACATGTCTTTATTGATTTCAGAGAGAGGAAGGGAAAGGGAGAGAGATAAAAACACCAATGATGAGAGTCATTGATTGGCTGCCTTTTGCAAGCCCCCGGCTGAGGATCGAGCCCGCAACCCAAGCATGTGCCCTGACCAGGAATTGAACCACGATCTCTTGGATCCTAGGTCGATGCTCAACTGCTGAGCCACGCCAGCCGGGCCCTTTGCTCACTTTTTAATTGGTTTGTCTGTCTTTTTTTGTTGTTGAGTTGTAATAGTTCTTTGTATAGTCTGATTACTAGAGCTTTATCAAACATATGCTATGCAAATATTTTCTCTCATTCTATAGATTGTCTTTTTACTTTATTGATAAAATTCCTTTGGTACACAGAAGTTACTAATTTTGATGACAAGCTGAACTTGTCAGTTTTTTCTTTTGTTGACCTTGACTAGGTGTCATTATCTAAGAGTTCATTGCTAAATGCAAGGTCATGAATTTACTCCTATATTTCCTTTCAAGGGTTTTGTAGGTTTTGCTTTTTAGGCCACTCATCCCTTTGGGGTTATTTTTTTGTATATGGTGTGAGGTAGAGGTTCATCTTCATTCTTTTGAGTGTGGGTATCCAGTTGTCCCAGCACTATTTATTGAAGAGACTATTGTTTCCACATTGAATAGCCTTGACACTCTTGTTGTAATGAAATATTTTTGATGGGTTTTCATTTGTACAATCACAAAATTACTGAAAAAAAAATACAGTGTTCACTCAGCATCATCATTTTGCCATATTTATCTCAGAATTTCTTTTTATAGTTTTGAGACTTTTGAACTACAGCATACACAGAGAAAAGCACAAACATCCTAAGTGTATACACCTCAAGTGTTTACAAAGTTAACACACCCATGTAGTAACCAGCCTCCAGAGCAAGGAACAGAAGCGCCACCATCACCACCCTTTGGCTCCCTTGTGCCTCATTTCTGGTTGCTATGCCTCTTCCCTGCAAGGGTATAACCACTGCCCCCTTTCTGTCATTGATTAATTTTACTTCTTGTTTACCTTTTCTTTATGTAAAGAAAATTGTACAGTGGATACCCTTTTGTGTTTGAATTCATTTGCTCAAATGTTTATTTCTAAGATTCACCCATAGTTTTGCATGCATTGTAGCTCAGAACGTTTTTTTTTTTAATATGTCTTTATTGATTTCAGAGAGAGGAAGGGAGAGGGGGAGAGAGATATAAATATCAATGATGAGAGAGTCACTGATCGGCCGCCTCCTGCACGGCCCCTGACTGGGGACTGAGCCCGCAACCCGGGCATGTGCCCTGACTGGGAATCGTACCTTGATCGCCTGGATCCTAGGTCGATGCTCCACCGCTGAGCCACGCCTGGCAGGGCTCAGAACATTTCTTAGAGAAATAAAGCATGCGTTCAGTTTTAGCCCTCCCTCTGCCTCTTCTAGATGTGCCTCCCCCACCAAGTTCCTCGTTCTTACGAGCTTTAAAATACGCTTATCAGCCGTGTTTGAGGATAAATAATGTGCATCATGGTGTTAACACCGCTAATTCTCTATGTAAGTGGCATTGTAGTATTGCATCATTTTTCCACTCCGTCTTTTGTTTAACATTAAATCAACTTAATGCTGAACACTTACACCCACTTCCGTAAGCGTAGCTGATTTTGGGACTGCCCGGTGAGTGTGCCTCTCTGCCTTTGGCCTTTCAGTTCTCTCTTGATAGACACTAGCTGGCTGCCTCTAGCAGGGGCACCGCCGTGCGTAGCCCTGTCTGCTCCGGGCTCTGTTGTGCGGATGTCGGTGTCTCTGTGCAGTATTCCCAGAGGGAGAGTGGCTGGGCTGTGGAATATGTACGTCTTTAACTCGGCCAGGTACTGCTCACTCTTTGTCCACAGTGCTTGTACTGACCTCAGTCCCCCCGCGTGCTCACCACCATTGGATAGTGTCAGACTTTAAAATTTCACCTATCTGGAGTGTCTGAATTAACGTCTTGTTTTCCTCCTTGCTCTTTTACTCGTAGAGACCACACTTTCCATCCTGGGCAGCCTGGTAACTACCTGGGTTGATAGGCCACTCTGTTCTTAAACTCGGCTGATCATCAGAATTTCCAAGGGAGCCTGTTGAGTGCAGATTACCTGGTTCCGTCCCAGCCCTGTTTTGGTATTGGGGTGAGGGTGGGGGCAGGGGTTCCCTCCCGTATGTTTTAAGGTTCCGCTCACTATTTGGTGTCACTAGAGAAAACTTGGCCTCAGATCGTGAGAATCTTTGGAGTAAAAGCCTTTAATCTTTTCTGGATTTTTTTAAAAAACAAATGAGGATCTCCACCACCCTATCTACGCAAGCCTGTCTTGCCTTAGGAGCCAAGTTGTCGATTCTCTTCTAGTAATTAGTAATAGTTGTAATTAGTAGGTGTAGTACTAGCAGCAGTAGTAACAGGAGCAGCAGTAGGAACAATAACAGTAACAGTAGGTAACATTTAAATAGTGTTTATTGTGTGCCATTAACTCTTCTAGATATTTGCATAAACTAATATATTTAATTCTCACCGCAGCCCAATGTGATAGGTACCATTATGATTGGCAGTTGAGAGAGGAGGAAATTGAGGTATAGAGAGGCTAAGAAATCTCCCCAAGTTTGCAGAGCAGAGCTGGAAAAAATGGTGGAGCTGGGATTTGACCCCAGGCCATCTGGTACCCAGGTCCAGGCTCTTTACCACTAGGGCCTGGGAATTTGGGTGTAATGAGAGCTCCCAGAGTTATGTTGGGGTAGTGTATTGATTATATATCGTTATGTAGCAGATTACCCCACACTTAGTGGCTTAAAACAACACTAGGTATTGCCTCACGGTTTCTGTGGGCCAGGCTTGGCTCTGGATCCCTGGCTCAGGGTCCCTCACAGGTGTGGTCAAGGGCGTAGCTGGGGCTGCAGTCATCCAAGGTTCAACAGGGGCAGGATCCACGTCCAGGTAAAATCAGTGTTGTTGGCAGGGTTTAGTTCCTTGTGGTTGTTGGACTGAGGGCCTTAGTTCTTTACTGGTATTGGCAGAGGCCACCCTCATTCCCTGCCACATGGGCCGCTCTGTGGGTCAGCTCCCATGCCCACGGGCCTCATCACAGTTAGCAAGTGAGAAGTGAGTGTGAGCAAGACGGAAGCCACAGTCTTCTGTAACCTAATCTCGGAACTGACCTCCCATTATATTTTCCTTACTCTCTCATTAGAGGCAAATCACTGGGTCCAACTCTTGACTCAGTGCGAGTAGATCACCTGAGGGTGTGACAGTCAGGATGTGGGGGTCCCTGGGAGCCCAGGGAAGGGGCAGAAACAGCTCCCTGAGCTGCTGATCTGATGATTCAGTGACAGGAACATGCACGTTAAGGGATTGTTACAGCCCTGACGCCAGCAGGTACTTTAGATTCCGTAGGGGCTGTGTTCTTGGCACCTGAGGGGCTGGAAGGGAGCTCTTCCTCCCACACAGCTGCTGCTGTCACCGGCCCTCGTCAGGCCCAACCCATGGCTTCCATATCTCAGCGCACATCTGATGTCAGGAACATCTGTGGCCTTGGGAGCAGCAGCATACATCCTAGGGGTGGGTGTTTCCTGGGCAGTTAGAGTCATTATCTCCTATGGAATCACTTTAATTTTGTCCCAGCCTTTACTGTTCCAAGTTTGAGGGCCGTGGGCTCTGCTAAAGTCACTCCAGGGTTGAATCATCACGGAATAGTCCCTGTATCAGCCTCCTAGAGCGAGTGGCAACAGTGCACCCCACCCTTCCTTTCGTTGTAATGGTCTCTCATTCCCAGACACGCGTCGCACTTTATCAGATGTGGTCCCCCGTCTTCCCACAGCAACAACAGGACTCATGCCTGGAAGTGTGGGATATTGTTGGGCGGGCAAGTACATCATCTTAAAATACCGCTCCCTCCTACCCAGGTTATAAAAAAAAAAAAAAATCAACATTAAGTTAAGACATTTGGAACAAATGAATATGTAAAGAAGATCAGAACTATTTGTCTTTATTTTCCACCAGAGATGGCCATGGGTACCTTCTCAGAGAATTTCCCTTTAGTTATTTTCTAAGCATATGAGTGTAAATACCTGTAAACGTTTTTATAAAATTCACATTGAACTCCACATAAGCTTCCTAAACTGCTCCTCTCCAGGGAACTATATATATGGTGAAAATATTCTCATTATTAGAACATGATTTTTAAAAATGATTGTAATGTGTACATGCTGTTTTGTTGGGAAAAATGTATTATTTCTTTAAATATATGTATTATGGATGCTTTAGGTTGTTTTTCATCTCTCACTGCTAAAGATACATCTGTGGGCGGCCATCCTTGCTAGGCTGTCTTTGATGGAATGCATCTCACTTGGCTAATTTTTCTTGGTTCTGACCTGTTTTCTTCTTTCTCTTTGCTTTTAATGGGCGGAAGGCAGCATCCAGGGCGTTTGGAGCAGTTTTGCATTTTGCACAAATCTCACTCTGCTCCTCTAATGAAGTGGCTCTCATCCCGGGGCCACCTTGCCCGCAGGGGACATCTGAAAATACCTGGAGACAGTCTTGGTTGTCACAACTCTGAGGGTGGTGCTACTGGCATCTAGTGGGTAGAGGCCAAGAAGCCTCCTCACAAAGAAGGCACCGCCAGTGTTCATTGTGTCGGGGCCCAGAAATTAGTTCTGATGTGTCCATATATCCTGTCTGTTATTTGAAAATAACTGTCTGTTACCCGATGCGAGGACGTTTTCGCTCAGGGATAAAGGCTCTTGGCTTGTTTGGCGACTGTTGACAGTTGGGGCTTTGCTCTCGCCTGGTGCATCAGCCCTCTCACACACGTGTGGGCTCGTGGGCAGGACGTGGCGGTACCTTCTCACGCTCACAAAGCGAGGTCTGGTCTCTGCGTGAGTCTTCTCAGATGGTCAGGAAGGCTCAGAGAAGCCAGTTTCTCGGGGGCTCGTGTTCTTGCCCTTTTGAAGGGAGGCTGTGTCGCCCGTTTTGCTTTTTTTGTGCACAAGATGTTCCATGGCCCTCCCCACGTGGAGCGATAAAGTGGCGTCCTTGTCATTGTTTGAGTAGAAGAGGCCTTTGAACAGGTGCCAGAACCAGACCACAGTGGGAAAGGCTGAGGCCCCCAAACGATGCCACACCACCAGCAGATCTCTGCAGCTTATAGCGTCATCTTGCCATGATATGGGAACGAAGTAACCTCGTGATGAACTCGGTGGGAGGAAATGACTAATGGGAGGAGACAGTCAACACAGTATTTATATTGGACGAGATGTCTACTCTCTCGAGTCCTTTCTGGAGCAGAGGAAGCCGGGGAGGGGACCTCATTTCCTACAGCTCTGTTGTTCAGCACCTTTTGGGTGAAGAGGAAAGGAAAAAACGTCCGACGCTTTCATGTTCAGACCCCACAACCCTCCTCGGCCTGAGCCACCAGCAGGCACGGGTGTGATCTGTCAGATAAAGCATGCAACCACCGTGCTCTAAAAACGCAGGGGCCTCCTCGGCCGGCCGGGGCTTTTATGAGGAAGCGTGTTGTTCCAAAAGACTGTCAGTGATAGAGCGCATTTGAAAGCTATTTTAAGAGAGGAAGCTGTGCCACTAATTCTGCTTTGTGTCTTTATTTTGTATGAAGAGTTTACAGGCACCCATTCTGGGTTTCCCCGGGTGGTAAAATGTAGGCGCGGGGTGGTGATGGCCATGCCCGGTTCCCTTGCCCATCTCACTGCCTCCAGGCTCCCCATCATGGGCATCATTGAGGAAAGAGCCGTGGAAGGGACAAGAACCAGCGATTGCCCCATCATTCCTCAAAGCCAGGGTGTCTCAGCCTTGGCCCTGTGGATCTTTGAGGTTGGATGTTCTTGGTTGTGAGTCTGTCCTGTGCACTATAGGATGTTAGCAGCATCCCTGGTCTCTACCCACTAGATTCCAGCACTGCCACCCCAGACAACCAAAAATGTCTCCAGACATTACCACATGTCCCCTGTGGGAAAAATTGCCCCCGTTGAGAACCTCTGGGCCAGTAAGCCTGTTCTCCACATACAGTGTGACTGAGGGGCTTGTGGAGTTACTGCCACTCAAACAGAAAGGTACACTGAGTGGGCATTTGCTGTGGCCCTTTGCTATCTGCTTTATGTAGATGGTCTCATTTAAGCCACCAAAACCTATGCAGTAGGAGTTGTTAGTATCCTATTTTATAGGTGAGGATACTGAGGTTTAGAGAAAAGAATTAGCTTGTCCAGTGGGGCATGAGCTGGGGCTGGTGCCAGGTTCAGGCATTTGGTGCTTGTACAGTGGGTTATCCTCTCCTCAGAAAACCTGGCCAAACTGAAAATCTAGCTAAGTGCTCAGGTACACGTAGGGGTTTGGAATGATCTAGATCGGTGGTTTTCAACTGAGGTTTTGCCTCCCAGGGGACATGCGTTAATGTCTGGAGACATTTTGCCATCCCGGGGGTGTTGATGGCATCTGGTGGGTAGAGGGCCAGGGATGCTGCAGGAACCTGGCCATGCACAGGCTGGCCCCCAGCAAAGACTTCTCCCGCTGAATGTCAGAGGGCGTGACTGAGAAACCCTGATCTGGGTCACTGCCTTCCCAAGTCTGCGGGGGACCGTGGCCTGGTGACACTGCAGTCCAGTGTGGCCAGTGTGTCAGTGTACAGTTATCTTACGGCGTGGGAGTTGTCCCTGTTGGAATGGTAGTTACTTTAAAAAACACACACACACAAAGTTCTCAAATCCTTTTGATCTTGCTTTCATCATTTAATAATTTTTCAAGTTCTTTGAGTCTGCTTCTATTTTCTGTGGCCTTTGCCCCAAAGCAAAGCCCCCTCTGCTTTTTATCTCTGGCCAAGTGAGAAAACATTGGCATCTGCTGAATACACTTTGTGCACCATCTGTCAAGGGAAGCAGGCACGGGAGCCCAGGGTGGGAGTTCCTCTCGGTTACCCTTTCCTGCCGGCCTTCTCTCTAGGATGAATCAACGGGGGAAATTACATTCTACATTAAGGGAGCCGACGTGGTCATGGCTGGCATCGTGCAGTACAACGACTGGCTGGAGGAAGAGGTGAGCGTGGCGCGGGGCGTGGAAAGGCCTTGCTAGCATGTCTGCAGGCCTTCCCTGGCACGGAGGGGAGGTGGGTCTCTGTGTCCGCTATCCATGGCTGCATAGCACATCACCCCAGAATGCTGCAGCTTTGCATAACGCATTTAGTTCTCGTAGTTTCTGTGGGTCAGGAATCTGGGCACAGCTTGGCTGGGTCCTCCACCCAGGGCCTCTCACAGGCCACAGTCAAGGGGATGACTGGGGCTGAGGTCCCACCTGAAGCCTCAGCCTGGGCAGGACCCATTCCAGACTCACTCAGTGGTCATGGGCAGGATTCAGCAACTTGGTGGCTACTGGCTGGAGGATGCCACATTCCTTGCCATGTGGACCTCTCCATAGGACAGCTCCCAATGTCACAACTGGCTTTGTCAGAGTGGGCAAGTGAGGGAGCAGGACGGGGCAGAGAGACAGACGTCACCTGTTCTTGGAAGTGACCTCCCCTCACTGTCGCCACATTCTTTGCTGGGAACAGGTCACTAGGTCCAGCACACACTCAAGGGAGGTGATTATACAAGGGTGTGGATACCAGGAGGTGGGGATCATCGGGACCACGTCACAGGGTGCTGTCCCTGGTTATGACATGGGGAATGGGCAGTGCAGGGAGGGAGGGGCTCTCAGGTTCCGCAGGCCATTCTCTTCTCACCCCTCAGCTCTGGGTAGGGATTCATGTGCTACTTTCAGCAATGTTATATCTTCAATTAGGGAGTTTGCAAATGCCAACAGGGGCCAGGCAGGTGACTTGAACAAACTGGCCTGAATGTGTTTCCTGACGGTTACATTTCATGTGTTAAATGCACCAGCATGTTCTCAGCTTGACACCTGTGTTTTCTGACAGCACATGGAAGTGGCCACATATCACCATCATCGACTGTAGTTATTTGGGAAAGCACGCCCGGTGTGGTCAGAGGTTCAGTTTTTCCAACAAGCCAGGAATCCAGATTTGTCTTAAATTTTGTAACAAAAGGTGCCAGTCACAGAAAACTATGTGTGGGCCGTGTGGCCTGCAGGCTGTCATGCCATGACCTCCCCTATAGAGCGTTTACTCAGGGAAGATGGCTTTGGGGAAAGCAGTGGTCTGATTTGTCATTCCGCTGTCCCCCTGGAAGGGGCCTGTCCAGCCCTCCTCAGCGAGAGTCAGGGACTCAGGCAGAGCCCTCAGCGAGGCTCCCCCTGACCACCATCTGCTTTGCAGTGTGGAAACATGGCCCGAGAGGGGCTGCGGGTGCTCGTGGTGGCAAAGAAGTCTCTCGCAGAGGAGCAGTATCAGGACTTTGAAGTAAGTGGTTCTATGACTTTTTTGTTACTTTTTCAGCCCTGTCTGCCTCCCCAGACATACCTCCTCCCAGCTCGCCCTTGGTCATTCTGCTCTAGCCATCCTGACGTCATTTCTGAGCACAATCAGCTTCACTTTTGTCCTTTGCACTTGCTCTTCAGTCTGCATGGAACTCTCTCTTCGCTCACATTGTTCCATGGCCCACTCCCTTGTTTCCTTTTGCTCTCAGCTCACATGCCACCTCCTATGAGAAGTCTTCCTGGACTCCTCATCTAAGGCAACTCTCTACCCATCACCCCACTTAACTTTCTTGATTGGACTTATCAACATCTATGATGACCTTATATATGTGTGTGTGTGTGTGTGTGTGTGTGTGTTAACATTCTTAATATCTCCTTTCTGGAATAAAATCTTTCTGAGAGCACTTTGTCAGTCTGTTTGGCAGTTGTATCCTCAACATTTAGGATGGTCATTGGCACAGAGTATACGTCCTGGAAAATTTGGAATGAATCGCCCTCTAGGGGCCCTACTTTTTTTAAGCTGTAAAAAATGTTAGTGTTGAACCAGATCATTGATTTTCATGGCCAAGGGTTCCAACATAAATGTCATCTTGTCCCTTAGATTGTGTGTCCCTTGAAGGGAAGTGTCCTCATTACATCCCCAGTCCTGGCATAAAGCCAAGTCCACACATGCATGTGTGATGGGAAGGGAGAGAGGTGAGGTCAGGGGACAGACTCTGGGCCCTTGTCCTGTCCACCCGGAGAAGCCATGCTCGTCTCTGTCTCTTTTACGTTTGAGTTCTTTGTAAAGTTTTAATTCACACAAGTTCTAGCCCTGATCAGTTCTACCTTCCTTTCCATTGTGAAGGCATCAATTTTGAGTTGGCCCATGAGGGGGTTGTGATTTTCTTCTAGGTCTTTGCCAACACTGTCGAGAGGGGATAAACAGAAGGGTTGGGCCGATGGTTTTCAGAAGTGGGACTTTGTCAAGGATCTGTGCCTATGAGGTGTATGTTTTGTGTGGGAGAACCTGCTGTTTTTTTTTGAGATCTTGAGTTGTGCCAATCCTTGCAACACCCCAATGATGAAAACAATAGAGGCTCAGAGAAGTTAAGCAACTTGCTGGAAGTTGCACAGCAGGTGAGTGTAGAGCAAAGGGTGGAACTCAGCTCTGCCGAACTCCAATGTCTGGACTGATGAACCTGGAAGGGGACTGGAAGCCTCAGTTCATCCCTTTGAGGTCTACACCGCATGCTGTGGTGGGATCAGGCATGGCCCGTTCCACTCTCGGTGTCAGACAGCCTTGCGCCTCCCCGCCCTAATTAGTGAATGTGTCTCTGCTGTCTCCCAGGCCCGCTATGTCCAGGCCAAGCTGAGCGTGCACGACCGCTCTCTCAAGGTTGCCACCGTGATCGAGAGCCTGGAAATGGAGATGGAGCTGCTGTGCCTGACGGGGGTGGAAGACCAGCTGCAGGCGGACGTGAGGCCCACCCTGGAGACGCTGCGCAACGCCGGCATCAAGGTAGGTGAGCCTGCCTGGGACCTGGCCGCGGAAATAACTGCCCCCAGGGGTAGTGAGCTCCAGAATTATACCACTTATCCCATGAGTGGGGGTGGAAGAGTGAGAGACGGGAGAGAGGTGGAAGTTGTAATGGTGGAAGCCAAGCATGTGGGGCCTCTAGCCCTGGCTCAGGTGGGCCACTGTCGTCACTTCCCGCCCTCATAGCCCTGGTTTTTGAAAGCTGGCTCGAGTGTTTGCTTTTCCTGGCTGGCCTTCCTGAGCATGCCGGGCTCCATGAAGGCAGGACCGCAGGTGTCTCCTTATTCCTCAGAACCAAGTGTGTTCCTTATGTTCTTGAGTGACCAGCCAGCCGTCTGTTGGTCTGAGTGAATGGTGACCACCCAACAGAGTGTCTTCATGCCCCAACGAACTGCCGTGTTTACATTTTGTACTCGACTGTTTGGGCCCCCAAATATATATCCAGTACTTTAATCAGGAGAGGCCAGTAGAGGGCGTCTGAGGAGCGGGCTGCACCTTAATGGACCCTAGCAAAGGATCAGCAAACTCATTTGCTTAAAGCTCCCGAGAACACGTATGTGTTTGCCACCTGCCTCCACCCAAAAGCAACTCTGGGCTGTGTCCTTGGGCCTGCATTGGCAACATTGCATGTGATGTGGGCCATGTGAGCTTGGGGATTAGACCTGCAGTAAGGGAGCCCTGGGCGTGTCCATGCCCATGGGGGGGTGGTTCACACGTGTGTGTGCATGGGTTTTTGTAAACCAAATGCTGTCGTGTAACTTTGGTTCACAGGAAATTGCTGAGATTCCATATTTGGAAAAGAAATGATGTCGGAGGGCCTTTTTGTATTGCACTGTGGTGTTTAAACTTTGTTTGTGGGCCATTTCTAAGACCTCTCCTCTTGGGACCTAGCTGTGTGGCTTTGAGGCAGGTCACCTTTCTGACCCACAGCAATGAATGATCTGTTACGGGGTTAGAACCTGGCACGTTTACCACCAGCAGTTTATAGTTAGGGTTAATCCAGCGAGATTCCTGACAGGCATCCAGGTAGAAAGACCATGTGTAACGTGACAAATCAGTGTTACGGGAGTGACCCCTCATCCATACAGGCTTCCCTTTCTTAGAGAGTAGTTACTACTTTAAGAAAAATTCCCAGAAGGGGGATTTTGAGGTCAGAGGCCGAGCTTCGTGATGTCTGCTGAAGCGTGTGGCCCAGCCGTTCTCTGAAAGTGTCGCACTAGTGTATGCTGCCCCCAGATGTGGTTGTTCAGCGTCCTGAAGCCCTTGAACTGGGCATTTCCTGGGGTGTGTGGGGGACACCATGAGCCTTGAGGAGGTAAATGGGACACAGTAAGTTCAGCTTGATGTTCTTGGAAACTCGGCTGACGCAGGTGACAGCCGCCTCAAACACTCACAAAGGGGACCTCCTTCATGCTGTGATTCTAGGTTTGGATGCTGACGGGGGACAAGCTGGAGACAGCGACGTGCACAGCGAAGAATGCACATCTGGTGACCAGAAACCAAGACATCCACGTGTTTCGGCTGGTAAAGCACTCCCTGCGCTGGGCCTCCCGGGGTGTGGCTGCCGTTTGACCTGTAACCTCATAACCTCGAGCGGGGGCCCCAGGGTGGGGAGGGGAGCACGTTAACCACCTGGGTGGGGGCTTACGTCGTCGGTTTGGGAGGAATTACTGGGTGGCCCAGGTGAGGCTGCTGGTTCAGGGGCACCTCGTTCCAGCCCTGTGCTGACATCGTGTTCTTAACCTGGTTGGGTCGTGGTCCCTTTGAGAAGCTGACGAAAGTTAAACATGGTGGCGTGAAGGATGCAGATAAACTTGTACCCGTGAGATTGCACACACAAATCCAGGATTTCACTGAACGCTTGAAGGTCAAGTCCTTGGATAAGAAGTACATCCCAGATCTTAGATACTGCCCTATTTGCCCCCCTGAAGGAAGACCTTTAGGAGCCTTTAGAAGGAGGTGTGCTGGGTGGGCATAGGAGAAATTTCCTGACCGTGTGGCAGGCACTTGCCCCACATAGTGCAGGCCCTAGGAGCTACTCCAAAGTGGACTCCAAGGGCTGTGACTGGCCTTATTGAGTTGGGAGGTGAGCCCTGGGTCCCCTCTGGGGCAGGATGTGCCACCTATCTGAAGTCAGAGCTGCCATGTTAAACAACTGCAGGGACTCTAGATGTTTTGGGGGGTCTCCCCCTCACCCGTGCCTTTGGTCCATAACACATAGAAGCTTCAATAAATCCGGCCGTTTGGAGAACAGCGCAAACAGCATTCTTTAGAGGCAGATACTGGCGATTCTCATTGTTCCCGGAGTCTGTATTTACAAATTTGCCTACTCACTAAAACTTATCTGTAACCTGAAAATCAATACTCAAGGTGCTTTCAGAGTTATCTGTGGACAGGTGCACGTGGTGTAAAGTCTCAGTCCGCCGGCGTGCATGTTCCCTGCTGAGGTCGAACAAAGTGGTGCTTCGCTGGCCTGTTTCAGCTCTCACACTGTACACAAGTGTCCTTTTCACGGCCTATTAAATGCCACCTTTTTTGCATTTTTGTGCTTTTTGTGAACTATTTCAGTGTTTAAAATGGTCCCCAGCACAGTGATGAGGTGCCAGCTACTGTTCCTAAGCACAGGAAAGCTGTGATGTGCCCCATGGAGAAAATATGTGGATTAGATAAACTTCTCCTAGGCATGAGTTCAGTGCTGTTGGCCATGAGTTCACTGTTCATGAGTCAACAAATATGTATTTAAAAAGATGTTGTTAAGCGGAAACACACATAACAGGAGGTTATATATTGATCAATTGACAAAAATATTGTGAGCAGAGGCTTGCAGGAACCTAGCCCCTGTGTTCACCCTAGGAACAGTGGTCCCATGTTTGCTAATTCAGCTTTCAGTGCAACCATATAGACAGAACATAACTATCACAGATCATGAGAATCGACTGTATGTTCTGGAATTCAGGGGTTGCAAACTGTGGCTCTTGTGCTGGCCCCGTGTTTTGGTAAATAAAGTTTTATTTAAACGCAGATACACCCATTTGTTTACATGGAGGCTGCTTTTTGGTCTGCGGATCCTACAGTGGTTAACATCTGGTCCTTTCTCGAAAAGCCAGCCTCCCCTGCTATGCCTGCCCCACGGCATTCTAGCTGTGTCATTTTAGGCAGGCTAACAGACCTTGTCCTCTTCGGTTTCCTTACATGTAAAGAGCTGTTATGGTTTGCACCTCGTGGAGTCCTTGTGAGGAATACATGGGAAAATCCGTGAAGAGTGCTGAGCGCAGGGCCGGGCACAGGGAACTGTGCAGTCATTCTTAGCACATTTTTGTTATGTGGTCACAGCCGTCCTGGGGAAATGCAAGGTGAGGCTGGTATACGGCCTCTCCGATTCCCACAGAGTCATCACAAACAGGATTTAATTTGGCTCTGGGTCTGGTGGCAGGGGAGGGGCCGGGGTCCTTGGCCTGGGTGGCCATTGTCTTCACACGGGCTCCAGGAAGCCACTGTTTGTTGTTCTGCAGTCTCCAAAGAGCAAGGCCTCCTCACCCCTCCGTTCCCTTCCAGGTGACCAACCGCGGCGAGGCCCACCTCGAACTGAACGCCTTCCGCAGGAAACATGACTGCGCCCTGGTCATCTCTGGAGACTCCCTGGAGGTAGGATCGAATGGTGCCCCTTCCTGTAGCCATGGTGGAAGTGACCTTGGCTGACCCACCCCCTCCCTCCCCCTAACAGATTTGCCTCAAGTACTATGAGTATGAGTTCATGGAGCTGGCCTGCCAGTGCCCGGCCGTGGTCTGCTGTCGCTGTGCCCCCACCCAGAAGGCCCAGATCGTGCGCCTGCTGCAAGAACGCACCGGAAAGCTCACCTGTGCAGTTGGTAGGCAAGCTCACCTGGGCAGTAGGTAGGCAGTGGCCCAGCCTGTCCCACTGGTACATTGGGTCCGTTTTTTGGCTGGATAATTGGATCCCGCTGCTGTGTTCTTCAGACTCCCCAGGCCACTTTGCTCGGGTCCTGATCATTCTTCCCCCATGGACTTGGCTTTATTTTTGCTATAATTATTTTTACTGTTTCCCTTTGAGAAAGAGTAGATAAGTATGCCAAGGGCTTCTCTCCTTAGCTTGCACTTTCTTTGCCAGTGCCAGTGACACAGGACGCAACATTACAGAGGGGTGAAGACCACACACCAGGGAGTTGGCTCTGGGTCCCACTCTCTGCTGGTTTTTACTGGCTGGCTGCCTGGGTGGCTTCCTTCACCCACCTGAGCCTCAGTCTCCTTGTTGGTCGAATGGGAGGATTACAGTGCTTTTCTCCAGTGGTGCTTATGAGGTTAAACGGGGTAGGTTTTTAAAAGTACGTGCCGTAGTGCCCAACGTCCAATAAGGGCAGTGCCAGTCATTGCTGATAAACAGCGACACAGCACACTTCAGAGGCAGGGCAGGTGGTCATAAACACTGGTGGGGTGTGGACACAGTCCTCCTGCCCCTGCTGGATGGCTGGGACCCTCAGCCAGTCACCTGGTCCCTCTGACTCTGCTGTAAAATAGGAACCCGATAGTGCAGGTTGTTGGTGTGTTAAGTGGAGCCGAGCAAAAGCGGCAGTTAGTAAGCACTCAGAACAGGTAGGATTGGAAAGTAACCAATTGCCTCTCCCCAACTTCCCTGCTTTTCTGTCTGACCTGTGTCACCCGCAGGTGACGGAGGCAATGACGTCAGTATGATTCAGGAGTCTGACTGTGGCGTGGGCGTCGAGGGAAAGGTGAGCACGTGACGGGGGTGCCGAGTGCTGGGTGTGGCCGTGTCGGATGGCGTGGGGTTGGCGAGAGCTGCTCGGCTTCACGAGCTGGAGTTTCTTTTTCCCTCAGAGGTACAGCTTTAGTGCTTCTGGCAATTGTACATTAGAAATTGTACACTGGAAGGAACCATGTATCCTGATGGCCTGGCCTTCTACCTGGGAGTCAGAATCCGTATCACTGCGTCTTACGGATTTTTTTCTTGCTAAGACCTAAATTGGAAAGAAAGGTCTTTGCCATATTCTTAGGGTACAGTGAATGTACTCAGACTTTTCCTTGGGGGGGTGGTGTCAGGAACAGCATGGTGGTCACACTGTGTGTGGATTACGGGAGAATGTGGCGTGGTCGGCCCCTCGCCGAGAGGCCTGGGCAGCTGCAGTTATTTCCAGTGTGTGTGTTACAACAGTTTTTCTGTTTCCTCCCTTGTCGACTGTGCTTGCCTCCTTTTGTTTACTCTGCCCTCGAATTTGTGCCTTCTCAGGGACTATCCGCAAGACTAGTGGTCACCAACTTTGTTAGAGCTGGGTGCAAAGTAGGAGTCCAAGGCCCTGAGTGGGGGCCAGAGGGGCTCCCTTGTACATTTTGGTCCATATCTTCATGAATTTGGCTAATCCATTGCCCTTTTTACCCCCTTCCTGGTTTTGGAGTTTTCATCCAAGTTGACAGCTACTTGAGGTGGCAGTTAAATGATCCTGGAATGAGATGTTGTGTCTGAATCTGTGGAGACTCCTTCAGTGCAGGTTTAGGAAGCACACTTGAGTTTGATAGAATTCTTTACAAGTGTCTATGTAGAACTAAAACATTTCCCCTTAAAATTATGCTCTGATGCCTTTGTTTTTCGGAGTATAAAAGGAGGGAGCCACTGTAAAAAATTAAAACAATTTAGAGATGGATGAAGTGTCTTTCTTTTAGGTAGCCTCATGTAACTAGCAACATTGGTATCCTTCAGAATTTTTGTGCGTATTATTGGTTATGTGTATGTATGTGCATATATATTGCATACACACTTATACACACATGCGTATAAACATACACATACCTTATACACGTGTATATATTAGTTTCATGTATGATTTTAAATTAGAAACACTATGCATTTGTAATACAACTTGCTGAAATCTGTTATTTTTTGAATTTCTACATCAGAACATGTAGATCCATCATTTTTTACCTCCCCTCTGGCTTTTTATTTTGAAAATGTCACTCCTCAGGAAAGTTGAAATAGAACAGTGAGCACCTGTCTCCCCCTTGCCTCAGCATTTGCCTCGTTCTCTGTCTCCTGCCCACCCCCGAATCTGATGCAAGTCCGTCGCGGGTATAACGCGTCACCCTGAGAACTGCAGCACGGACCTCTTAAGAAAAGGATTCTTTTCCGTGCGCAGAGTAACATCATCTCACCCCCAAGTGCCGTGTTGATATAATATTACATAATTTTCATAGTTCAGTTTTCCCCCGTTGTCCTCAAAATGTTTAACACAAATATCTCCCGGAACCCACGAAGGCTCACACATTGCATTTATTAGCACGCGCTCATGTCTCTCTCATGTTTAACGTAGAACAGTTTCTCCATCTTTTTTTGGGGGCGTGTTTTTCATGACATTGATATTTTTGAAGCATTTGGGATAGTCGTGGAGCGTCCCACGGTACCTGTGGGTGAGGGTGATTTCATTCACATTCTGTGCTTTGGTGTGAGTAGCACCTAAGGGGAACTTGTGTATTCCTGTTGATGAAATCATTTCGTCTGTCCCACGAATGGCATCCATCACGTACCTTTTAACATTATAAAATTCCGTTATATTGTTGCCCTGTAAGTCATTTCCACTTCTATAAACGTGCAAAGCCTCATATATGTTCAGGAATGTTCTGTTTAATATTGTTAGTAGCATCTGATCCATGCCCCCCGGCATGTTTAACATTTAAGGGAACTGAGCATTATAAACGCTTATCTTTGAAAGATGCTTTGCTTCTGATGCACATTACGGGGTGGGCCTTACCCCCAAGGCTTAATACAAGATCCATTCGACCTCCAAATTATAACTATCTGTGGTTCGGAATGTTTTTTGTTTAAATCAATTCCTCTTTTTAAATCAAATTTCGCCGTGGACCACCAACTGTGTGTAGCTCGAAACCAAAGACTCCCTTTATTGAAGTTCTGCAAAGATCTCCTTACAGGGTCTTGCTTTTTCAATTAAAACAAATGTGTCTGCCTTGACCTCTCGTGCTCCTGACGGTGCCCAATTTCATCGGATTTCAGGAAGGGAAGCAGGCCTCCCTGGCTGCAGACTTCTCCATCACGCAGTTCAAGCACCTCGGCCGGCTGCTCATGGTGCACGGCCGGAACAGCTACAAGCGCTCCGCTGCCCTCAGCCAGTTCGTGATCCATAGGAGCCTGTGCATCAGCACCATGCAGGTGGGTGGGCACCTGGCACCTCTGCACAGGTGTGTGTGGCTGTCCTGGAAAAAGCCTGGGAATTAGGCTATATCTTGGAGCGACCACCCCCTCCAGGCCACATGGCAGCTGATAGACCTGATTGTCCCAGATCCTTCCCCTTAGGTGGTGAAGGCCTTTCTTGGGATGTCAGGTAAATGACTGGAGTTGTTAGAATTAGAATGAGTTATAACTGGTTTGCCAGAGGAAGAAACGCAGAGTTTAGTGCTGAGTGGGTACCGAGTTTTCCACATGCAGAAGTGAGGGCCAGTGGAGAATAACTTGCTTTTCTTGAGCGCTTCCTGCACACTGGACATCGGTATGAGTGTTGACAATGCAGTGTCTCAATCCTCACAATATCCTGTGCCCATTTCACAGATGGGGAGCCTGAGGCTCAGATGAGGAATTTGTGTAGTATCCCTCGGGTTTAACCTACTCAGACAGGAACTCCAAGCCGGTTCTCTTAGCCATGATCTCTCCTCCTCAGTGCTCTCGATACAGAAGGGCCGTAGCAGTTAATTGTGTACTGGGAAGAAGGCCAAAGGGAATGAAGGAAAACATTTTGGGTATTGAAAAACTATCTACTGATTTTACTCCATGGGCATTTAAGCAAAAATATGATATGTCTTTGGAACCCATGTCTTTTTCTGACCAAATCACCAAGTACAGGAGGCCCTAGAATAATGTTGATTGTTCAACATTGTTTCATTATAACGTTGGTGACAAACCCTAACCACTTAACTCTTTTTTAAATCAGTTAAATTATGGTAAAAATTGGTTTCATTATACATCATTTTACTTAGTCACAGAACCTATTGACAGTGTTAAGTGAGGACTTACTGTATCTGTGATACCTTGATCAAGTCACTTTATCACTCTGGGCCTCAGTCTTCCCACCTGTAACATGGGGGTGATAAGACCTGCCTTGCCTCTCAGACAGGGCTCTTTTGAAAAGCAGAGAATTTTATAAGGGATCAAGCGCTAGAGGGATCCTTACCATTATTAATAAGAACAAAACAGGATGACGTATAAAGTAAAGTGACATTTAAATTTGTAGGGAAGGTGTTTAATCGTATATGAAAGGCATAAGGCTTTCTGCCTCTTAGAGTGAGTCGGGTGGTACTATTCTGTGTTTATGAGAATTTGCCCTTCACCGGCCTCCTCCATGCATGCCTTTTGGGGGTGACTGTATGTTTTCAATATCTACTACATTTATGAGTGTAAGAGCCTTAAAGTGATTTTCATCAACATGATCTAAAGCCACACAGCTGGTGGTTCATCAGACCACATCTGTACTTTAATTTATGTTCGCTCATCAATTGAACTGGATAGGACTGTGGTTTTAATCACTGGGAGATTAATCAGCCCGTCCCTGAGCAGGCACACAAAAGCTGGCCTGGGTGAGCTGACTTCTGTACGGCTCGCATGTTACCGTGAACATCCCTTCAGGAAAAAACCTGCGTGATGAGAAATTCTTTGTGCTAGAAAAATGCTCTTGACCCCTGTCCACTGTGCTGAAAGTGGCTGGCCCAGAGCAAGTCCCTTTAGAATTGGACCTTGACTTTGGCTATGATAGATACAGACACAGTGGGGTTTTTTGTTTTATTTTTTTCTATTTTTATTTTTTTAATATGTCTTTATTGATTTCAGAGAGAGGAAGGGAGAGGGAGAGAGAGGTAGAAACATCAATGATGAGAGTGTCATTGATCGGCTGCCTCCTGCACGCCTTCGCCTGGGGATCGAGCCTGAAACCTGGGCATGTGCCCTGACCGGGAATCGAACCTCATCTCCTGGGTCCTAGGTCGATGCTCAACTGCTGAGCCTCGCCCGGCCAGGCTGTTTGTTTGTTTTAAATAGGTTTAATCTTTATTGCTGAAAGTATTGCGGATGTCCTCTCCCCTGTTGACTCCCCCCTGCCCCTCCCACCCCCTTGTCTTGCCCCCTCCTGCCCCCCCAGGTGCTCTTTTCAAGGAGATCTCTTTATGGCCAGCCCAGCGCTTTTGGAGAAAGAGCCTCTCCATGGCGATTTGCAAAACTAAACACCAGATTTTTGACATTTTTGCAACCATCCTTTCTCTGCAGCAGCCCAGCCTGAGTGAGAAGTTATTTGAAAAGTGACTTTCACCTTTCAATTCTGAAATCACGGCCAGGGTGCAACCAGGCTACCAATGACTGTGGCCTTAGGTAACACCTGTGTTCTGAGCTCTGTGCCAGGTGGACACCCATAGCGGGTGCTGTCGGGGAGATGTCTGGGGTGCACACTCTTTCTAGTCACTAGGCTGGCTCAGCCTTTCTCTCCGCATTCCGTTTTTAGAAAGCCTCCAGGCAACAGTTGTCCCTGGCTTCCCTTCGATTTCCTACTGATGGCAATGAGCTTGGAGGCCTCTTTCCTTCTGTTGGCCTGTAGATGTCCAGAGAAGGAGGTAGCATAGCATCAGGCCTGATTTGAGCTCCCCAGTCTGTATTTTCACCCCCAGTAGCTAGTAGTTTCCAAATGAGGAAGAAGTTTCAGAAAGGGTTTGTAAATATCTTTATTGCTTTTGTCAAATTGCAATTTGTAAAAATTTCAGAAATATTAAAACATGTAGTAAAAGAAGCAAAGCCGTCAGGCCGGGCATGGCTCAGCGGTTGAGCGTTGGCCTAGGATCCAGGAGATCAGGGTTTGATTCCCCGGCAGGGCACATGCCCGGGCTGCAGGCTCGATCAATGACTCTCTCATCATTGATGTTTCTCTCTCTCTCCCTCTCCTTTCCTCTCTCTGAAATCAATAAAGATATATTAAAAAAAAAGAAGCAAAGCCTTCTTTTCAACCCCACCCTCCAGGTAAGTGGCGGAGAATATTTTCCATGTCAGTTTCCATACATATGCCAACTTGTTTACTAGCTGCATGTCCAGACAGGCGGTCATTCTGAGCTGTCAGGAGTGTGCGCCCTGGAGGCAGGTGGGCTAGAGTCCCGAAGTGCCATTTTCCTGCTCAGTTTCTTCATCTGTAATATTCAGGTGACATCAGGACTGGATCATGAGTGGTTCTGGAGATTCACTGAGCTCATTCACAGAGAGGTTAAGTGACTTGCCGAAGATCACACAGCTCATAAGTGACAGAGCCAGGAATCACCCAGGAAGTTTAGCTCCAGAGTCTACTCTCAGCCCCTTTGTGAACATTTAATTAAGTTCCATGAGCTGGACCCAGGTTGTTGTAAGAATTAAATGAGCTAATGCACCTAAAGCACTGGACCAGTGTTGGTATAAAATAAGGGCTTTGTAAGTTGGGTGTTGTTTTTATAAACATAAACATAAGGGCCTTTGGTCATGATTTTTAGTAACGTTCTCCTTTCTACTTGGCACAGGCTGTCTTTTCCTCCGTGTTTTACTTTGCCTCCGTTCCTCTATACCAAGGATTCCTCATCATTGGGTAAGGAAATCCAGGCAAGGTATTGATTTTTTTATGAAACCACCCTGAAATGCCACAACAGAGAGAAGAAATGTTGTATAAAGGCCCTTCAGTCCTCAAGTTGCCAGTCAAGCCAGGTCCAGCAATGCAGTTGAGAAATTTTTTGGAATTGCTAAGTTTTTGAACTGCTGAGCCCATAACCAGGTTGAGGAAGCAGAGTCTGATAGGCTTGTGGTCCACAGCACTTGGCTGTTTGTACCTGGTGAAGGAAAAATGCTCGCCCACGAGAGTCTGAGGTTATTGCCTGATTGGCAACCAGAGCAAGATTGAAGGTTCACAGACTCAGCGATTCCACTGGGGTCTTGGACAAAGAGAAAAGTGGGGTCTACAAAGTACTCTTCCTTTGGGGCTGACCCAGTGGGACGTCCTGCTGTCCAGTCTGCAGGGCAGGCCAGAGCCTCGCTCTGTTGGTGGATGGACCTAAGAGCTTGACCCCTGCATGCCACTCAACTGTTAGGGTGTTACTTAGACATTTGCTGCCACCAACTCACCCCCATTTGTGACCTGGAATTCATGACATTCCTTTTGACCTTTTCAGAGAAGGTGCTCAGTCTTTGAATTGCCCAGGTAGGTGTTCTTTGGTTACCGTATGCCCTAGATAGAGAGGCACACAGGGCGCACTCCTGGGTCTGAAGAGGCGCAGAAAGGCTGGCTGGCCCCAGGGGACAGTGTGACAAAGTACGCCTTCCATCTTTTTATGTTTTGCCAGTTCAGCCCAAGAGTATGCACTAGAATTCTCATTGGAAAAGTGGACTGTCCTTTATCAGATCCTGGAAGAGTGTAAAAAAAAAAAAAAGCCTGAATACAGCCAGGGGCTTCCGTGTTCCACGTGGCCTTCCGTGATCTGGTCCCCTATCCCCTCTCGGTCCTCTCCTCCTCTCTCCGCCCACTCAGCTCCAGCCACACCGACCGCCTCACTGTTCTTCAAACAGGACAGACACATTCCTACCTCAGGGCCTTTGCACTCACTGTGCTCTCTGCCTGGATGCTCTTCCCTCTGACACCAGCATGGCTGCCCCCTCACCTCTTGTGGCTGTTTACAAATGTCACGTCCCTTGGCCACCTCTCTAAAATTGCACCCCCCACCCGGTGTCTTATTCCCTCTTTTCTATTACACTTTCCTCCTTAGCACTTACCTCCAACACACAGAGTTACTGGAATTTTTTTACTGACTCACTGACTAGCACTCAGAGGGCAGACGTTTTTGTCAGTGTTTCATCTCGAATCTCCAGTGCTTAGAGCTGGTCCTGGCACCTATAGACACTCAATACATGACAGTTGATGGGTGAATGGAAATGGGCTCCAGTGGCTGGGTCTTACCTGTGGCAATTCTCTTCTAGGTACTCCACCATCTACACCATGTTTCCTGTGTTTTCTCTGGTCCTGGACAAAGATGTCAAGTCAGAAGTTGCCATGCTGTATCCTGAGCTCTACAAGGATCTCCTCAAGGTTCACTGAACTCCTTCCCCCTTCCCCGTTCCCTCTTCCCTCTCCCTCTCCCTCCCTTTCTCTCCTCCATCTCCTCCCTTTTCTCCCTCTCTTCCCTCCCCCTCCCCCCTCTCCTCCCCCTTTCCCTCCTTCCCTCCCTCCCTCTCCTCTCTCCCTCTTCTCTCTTCCTCCCTCCTGTCCTCCACCCCTCCTTCTTCTACATCTCATATAGAAGGTACTGGATTTGAATACACTTGAACTGGTGGCTTTAGTGAGGAGGGCATGAGAGTTGTATTTTTCCTTTAAAAAGTAACATACGTACACGTAAAGAATATTAAACAGTACAGTAATATAAAGACTGAAAACAACCCAACTAACAACGTTTTTAAAAGCCCCTGACAATTCCATTTTGCACCTGCAACTTGTGTCTGCTCCTAGAAATGTTTATGCGCATGTCTGAAAAGTGTGTGTGCGTGCATGCGTGTGTAATTTCATTTATTTGTGTTCTCGAGGGGTTTCTACTAAAGGTGAGACTCATTCCTATCTAAGATCAGCTCTCTTTAAAAACATAATTTAATGTATTCAGATGCACGTAAGCAACTTCTTTTGATGAGGACAGTTGGGTGGCTTTGTCTCACTGGGGGAAGAGTCGCATGGAGGCAGCGGGCACCCTGGAGGCGCCGCACACTAACTTGTTCTGTCTCTCTCTCATTTAGGGACGACCATTGTCCTACAAGACATTCTTAATATGGGTTCTGATTAGCATCTATCAAGGTAAGGAAGGGTGAAACCACCTCTTTTCCTGTGCTCTGGCCTTGACCCACGGGTCAGCTTTACTATTCCCTTGTCTGTAGGAGCTGGAATCCTGAAATAGCAGTAAGGAGCGTGACAGTGAGCCCCTGGGGAAACCCCACTCAGCGTGTCCTAAGGGCTCGACTATCCGCACAGTGAAAGTCCCATATGTGAGATGGTGCTGTCAGCTCAGTGCGATGAAGTCAGAGAAAAAAATAACCGATACTAATCAAAACCTGCCGAGGTTGTTTGAGCCATCGTAACAGAAGGCGATTACTTTCCGGAATGTTCTGATACTTCTTCTGAGGTCAAGTTGCAGTTTTTGAAAAACCTATTTATTTCAGCGGCCTCCAGAGAGGGTCCCTGAGACTAGTGGCTTTGTAAGACCACTTACT
Source organism: Miniopterus natalensis (assembly GCF_054644295.1). Taxonomy (NCBI): domain Eukaryota; kingdom Metazoa; phylum Chordata; class Mammalia; order Chiroptera; family Miniopteridae; genus Miniopterus; species Miniopterus natalensis. The sequence goes on along the minus strand of NC_142087.1, from coordinate 75,925,329 downwards.
GAAGCCTGAGAAGAAAGTATCAAAGCCTCTCTTTGCTTTTATTTTTCCTCTTTTTAGAATTTCTACTTTTATGTATGTTTTATAATGTACATAATATACAGCGGCCCTAAGGTCTCCCTCCATTGCAATGCGCATATATCATTTACAAATATACACGGACTATTGGGATTCATTTTTAGTGCTTTCTACTGGGGGGGGTGTGCAAAGAGTGTGGGGACCCAGTGGTTGGCAGGGGGTTTAAATTGTCATTAGGAAATGAAAGGTTATTTTTAAGGAGTATATCAAGGCATAATACACACATCTAGTTGGAGAAAGCAAACCCTGCAGGAAAGTTCCTGGTCATACGCAGTGGGGCTGCTTTCCATGCCTCCACCTTCAGCCCGGTTATAATGGGCAGTCATTCGCGGAGTCCAGGGCGTCCCCACCTGGCCCTGTCTCTGCAAATTATTCTTGTGCTTGATCAGCATGACACACATCTGTCCTGTCCCCGCCATGCTGGATAAAAACTGATCTATACCCTCCCCCACTTTCCTTTGTCCTCAGTGGTGCATAATTCTTTTAGTGCCTCTCTTGATCACTTCTGTCATTTGGTATAAAACTTACCATCTTAACTCCTTGGAAGTGTACAGTTCAGTAGCGTCCAATATATTGACGTTGTTGTGAGACAGGTCTCCGGACGTTTTCATCTGGCAAAATTAAAACTCCGTATCCATTCGACCACAAACTCCTCTCTTCACCTCCTGGCAGCCCCTGGTAACTGCAGGGACCCCAGTCGGCTTTGGCTTTCTGTCTCAGTGACTGTGACTAGTGTAGATACCCCGTGTAAGGGGAATCATACCTATTTGTTTTTGTGACTGCCTGCGTCTATCATTTTAAATAAAATATTTAAATTTCTATTTCCTGTTCAACCCACTTCAGATAGTTACCCTCTCCCTCCCTCCTGCTTCCCCCCAAAACCCCCTGCAGTTATAGGTTCTATGTTATATAAGGTCAGAGGGGAAGTTGGAAAACTAGGAAAAACTAGAATGTGATGCCACTTTGAAACTTGCATAAAGCACCGCTCATTTGACAGGTGGTACCTTTCATGTCTAAATGCGCAAAAAAAAAAAAAAAAAAAATCAAGAAAAGGCATCTAATATGAGTGAGCAGAGTGCGCCCTTGGTGGGGAGAGGGCTGCAAGGGGACCAGCGCCCCCCCCCCCCCCCAACCTGGACCTCTCTCCGCATCTCCAGGGAGCACCATCATGTATGGGGCGCTGCTGCTCTTTGAGTCAGAATTTGTCCACATCGTGGCGATTTCCTTCACATCGCTGATCCTCACCGAGCTGCTGATGGTGGCCCTGACCATCCAGACCTGGCACTGGCTTATGACGGTGGCCGAGTTGCTCAGCCTTGCCTGCTACATCGCCTCCCTGGTGTTCCTACACGAATTCATCGGTAAGACCCCCTGCATTTGAAGCCTGTCTGTCAGGTCCAGAGGTGTCACAGCTTGTGAAGGAAGCAGCCTTCCCGCACTCGGGTCCTGGGATCTTTGTCCAGCAGGGCTCTGCTCTTGCCTGCCCCCATTTACTTATCGGTGTCCCCTTGGGATGACAAGCGGCGGCTGTGAGTCAGCCATCAGAACTGAGCCCGGCGGGCAGATCTCGGTGCAGTGTTTCCTTTTAGAACTGTGCCATGCTAGCTGGCTTAGGAGAGGATCCTGTTTAATTCATTGAGGACCCTGTGGGTTTGTCCAGGGAGCTGACCACTGTGCTGGGCTCTGTGCAGCTATCGAGATGTCCAGCAGCTAGGCCTTGCTCTCGAATGAAGGACAGTTGGCAGAACTTAGCATTATTCTGTTGAGAAACTGCCTGACCATGAAAGTGTCTTTGATCACATCTCTTGTGTATCAGCAAACACTCCTTAAAAAGGTTTTGGTAAAGTTTATCTTTGTGAGAAGTGAAAAGTCTTAGAACAGTTTCACACTTGTACCCAAAAGTTCTCAGAATGGGCTTTGTGAGTTCCTACTGTGTGCTCAGTGGCTTGAGGCTGGAAGGGGGGGGTCCCAGAAACTTGGAAGATGTGAGCTCTGCCCTCAGGAAACTGTGGGTGGTCGTCTTACGTGTGGACCCGCCACAGGACTGGGTGGGCAGCATATGGTGGGCCTTACGGCTGGCACTTAGTAGGTACTTAATCAATGCCAACTGCATTTTCCCCATCCTGTGCTCAGGCAGTGGGGACGGTGTTTACTGTGCCCTCCACTGCACGTACTGTTGAAGCCACAAGCTGTCTCCCTACCACCAAGACCTCGGACCTGCAGGAGAGGGAGCGAGCCTGTTCTTGGGTCAAAGCCCCGAGCTGACACTGTTTCTGACCGGGGGGCTCAGCCTGCCGCGTGCCACCCACAGACCCGTCCCATGGCTTTCTGTGACCATCACTCAGACGAAGGGAAAAGCCACTGGGAAGCAGAAATGTGTGTGTGAGGGTCACTTTCTGCTCCCCAGCAGCTGTGTTTAAAAAGAAACATGCCAGCTATCAGAGCCCAAATCAGAAACACCTGCAGGAACTGGCTCACGCAGCGTCTCCTCCTGGTGTGGACAAGGGCAGCCGTCTCGTATCAGGAATTCAGAAGCGGGTCGGGGAGAGGAGAGTGAGGAACGTCAGGCCCGCAGCCTTTGTGGGCTATTAGCCAGTGGCACGTGTCCCCCAAAGACCGAGGGGAGGAAAGGGGCCGGGGCCAGCAGGCCGCGTGTGTGGCCGGGCGGGGCGGTCACGGTGCTGGCCGTGGCCGGGCCGCCTGTGGCACCGTCCTGCCCACTCTCTGCTCACCGCTGTCTCCCTTTTGCTCGCAGATGTGTACTTCATCGCCACGCTGTCCTTCTTGTGGAAGGTCTCTGTCATCACTCTGGTCAGCTGTCTGCCCCTCTACATCCTCAAGTACCTGCGAAGACGGTTCTCGCCCCCCAGCTACTCCAAGCTCACGTCGTAGGCTGTGCGTTCGGTGGGCTCCGCTTTCCCGTCGGACAGAGTTCAGGTTCCGTTTGTCTCACCGCCACCCGAGGACTTTGCAGGAATTGCCGACGCGTGCAGCTCGACCGTGAAGAGGCTCCGCCCGGGGTCCTGCCCCTGGATAGACAGGAGGGAGGTTCCGCAGGTGGCCACGCGGGCCTGTTTGAACCCCCGATTCCTACAGCGTGAACGTGAATGTGTCCTACTGGGTGGCTCAGCTGAGAGATTTGCACGTGGGTCACTGTGCAAAGCTTCCTTATGACTTGAATTTTGTTGTCACGTGATAAAAGTTTCTTTCCAGTTGAAGATTGTAGAGGATTTTTGGGTTGGCTTCCCCCACCCCCCAACAGTCCTCACGTGTGTGCATTTTTTAAGTCTTTCCTGCTCCTAAAAACTGGTTTAGAGAAATGCAAAGCTGTCTCTCGATGGAGGTTTGGGAGGAAAGACAGTGGCATTTGGTAAAAAGTTATCCAGACACTACTCTCAATTTGGAAATGCCAGATATCCTCTCTAAGGCAATCCCGCTTATCGAAGCTACACGGGCTTCCTAGGATTATAAAAAAGCAAACGCGAGGCGAGGGAGAGCGCACCATAAATCCCATGTTATCCTGCGTCTGACCCAACGTCCACAGCACTGGAGCTCCTGTCACCTGCCACCTCGTAAAAGAATCTCAAAGGTGTCACTCTGCTTTGTTCAGACCTGGTAACAATTATAAAGCCCATGGCTCTCTGAGGACACCCTCAGACATTTTCAGGAGCGTTGTTTTCGCAGGAAATGTGCCACCGAACAGCCCCTAAATGTGTCGACAGGGTGATAAGAGACGCAACTAATTCTTTAGACAACGTAGCTCGTGCAGCTCGGACCCTGGGTCCAGAGCAGAAAGGTCAGGGGTTGGGGCTCTTCGCTTCCACAGAGACCTGTTTCCTGTTAGTAGGAGTGATTGAAGATGAAGGGACAGAGGCATCGCGTCTCGCCGTGTGCCCACGGGTGGCGGCAGCTCCTCCGTGGAGTAGGCCCAGCCTGCGGCGCTGGGGCCTGGGCTCTGTCCTGTGGCCCACAGGTTTTAAGGGGGACTTCCAGAAAGCAGCTAGCGCCCGAGACCCCTCCCCACCAGATGCGGTCCATGCGTGTGTGTTTCTTACACAGCTGTGGCTTCTAGTTTCGAGGCAGCAGAGGAGTTTTCGGGCACTGGACGCGGCAGGGCAAGGCGCGCTCGGGTCTGCGGTCACTTCTGGCAGCGGCCACGTATGCATGCCGTAAGGGTTCAGTTGGTCGATCTTCAAGAGCCAACTGTATTTGAGATCTTAGGTTTGTGATTAATTCCTTGTGAGTACATACCCTTCCACCCGTCAGCATGACACTTCCCGTGTGTGTTTCAGAGAGTGAGCTCCGGCCTGTGGCTGACACTCACTATCTGAGGGTAATCCTGCTCCTGGAGAGCCGGGGACAGGAGGAGCCAGCCGTCCCTTGCCTTTGTAGCACCCTTGATATATGCTCGTGCATTTAGGTTACCCTTTTACATATTTATAAAATGACAGGAAGTTGCAGGCACTGGTAAATTGGCTATTGACATCACTTCTATTTTGTTTGAAGGTTCTGCAGTTCTACAGTATTTGCCCCTCTCTGTTCCAGCCATTTCTGCCCTCCCACAGAGATCTAGAGAATATATATAGGGTGGGGTAAAAGTAGGTTTACAGTTCATATGGAAAAGTAATACAATAATTAATAAATAATAGTACAAGAATAAACTCTGTGTTTTGCGTACTCACAACTATAAACCTACCCCCCCCCCCGCCCCCGTATTGCGGTGGAGCATGGTTATTTCGGAACTGGGTCTTTGTCCAGAACTTGCAGAGAGGTCGAGCAGGTCTGACTTCTTCACTGTGTTATTTTATGCAGTTTTGAAGGCAGAGGGAGAACGTTGTGCTCGGGTGTCTGCACCCCCGTCTGTCCTGATGGGAGTCAGCCCGTAACACCGGAGTCCTAAGTAATTCCACTCCGAGTGTGCAGACCCGGCACCTGGCCTTGTTCAGACAGGTGGTGGCTCCTGCAGGTAGGTCTCGTGGATTCCTTGTTAGGAAATTTCAGCTGTTTCCAGCAGACACAGGGATGAAGGTGGACTCTTTTGGTTTTTTCCTTAATTCCCGATTTTGATCAGGGTGTGTGAGTTGACTTTTAAGATACTGCTTGACATCTTGAAGGGAGAAAGCTTCTAAGAGGGGCCAAATAGGCCATCCCTGGGAGGTGAAGGATGTTTGTCAGTGCCACCAAAATGTCCTTGTTCTGTATTCTCAGCCATACTCTAGTGGAGGCAGTCAGGGGCGAGAGGGACTGAAACCCAAGTGGAGACCACCGTGTGGTAAGCCAGCCACCCTGCCGGTGGGCAGCCTGCTCACGCCCCTGCTGGGGTCCCCGGGTGTCTAGGAATGCCCACACATGCTTCTCAAACTCGGCCAGTGAGAGTGCCCGATCCTTCCCTGCACACCTGAGACTAATCCCAGCAGAGAGCCCGTGCACACTTGCGCACTTCTGGGGTTATCGTAGTTGTGGGGGAGACCAGGAAACAAACAGAACACCCAGGCTATTTTGCGGAAGACTCCCGAGTCCGTAAGCCTTAACCAGGAGGCTTCTGTTGACTGTGTTCTTGGTTCATCAGTCTGGAAAGATCTTCCCTTCACCTTGGAACTCAGTGGGACCTCAGGCTCCAAGAGCCAATTTATTCCGAGGCCGGGGCCCCATGGCCACAGTCAGCTGTTTAAACACTCCTTAAAGTGAAAATGACAACTCCCTCCGCCCTCCGACAACACTGGGTATTTGTGTCAGAGTAAGCACTTTTATTATTTATGATTATTTTTATTATATCTTTTGGTGATCGGTGTGTGCGTGTATGGGGGGGGGGATGGTTTCTGTTTGGTTTTTCTTTTTCCCCCCTCCTTCCTTCCTTTCTCTAAGAAAATGACCAGACAAGCTTCTCCGTCTTGAGCTTATCCGTCTTATGTCTGAGTTTTGGCTCTAACTTCCAGAGCATGCATGCGCACCTGTGTGTTGCCGTGGTGCTAGGTGAGGCTCTAGGTGAGGCTGGTTGCACTGACTCGGGCTGCTTGGGGCAAAGGCCTTTGTCACCAAGCAATGAAGGGCGTCCCAGGAACAAACGTCACGGAGCAGATCACCTGTTTGTAGCCACCTGGGGCTAGGAGGCCAGGAGCTGGGATTTCGCCCACTGTTAGCATTATTATAGCCAGATCCCACACTAGCTTCCCTTTAGTGCAACCCATTTTTTAAAAAACTTTTTTTAAAAAAATAAGCTTTTATTGATTTCATAGAGAGGAAGGGAGAGGGAGAGAGAGAAACATCAATGGTGAGAGAGAAGCTTCGATCAGCTCGTGTAACCCTTTTTTGTAGCAGTAATCTTAGATACCAGAATCTGCTCGCCCTTTCCCCAGCTTTGCTGAAAACTAAGGTCATTCTGACAACTTTGGAATGCATTTTGAGTTTTGTGCTCATTGGAAATTGACATGATAATGCCTATTTTTCTTCCTCCAGATTTTGTTTTCATATTTTTTGTTTTTACTGGGTTCTGATGGCAAAACTCTCATGCTTTTAAGGGGCAGCATTTTAAACCTTTACCAAAATTGCAAATGGGACCTCTTAAGGCAAACACCTATCAGCTATTTTTGATCTTTTTGTGTGTGTTTGAAATATGTGTGTGTGTGTGTGTGTGTGTGAATGTATGATGTCATCTCAAGGTTTTGGAAGAGATATTTGGTTTGGGTTAACATCCCGTCATGCCCAGCTTTGTATTCATTAAAAAAAACAATACAACGAGCTTTGTAAATACAACAGATTTTATTTCTTCCCCCTTCTTTTAATGTAAAGCTTTTTTGTCATTTGTACATACTTCTTGGGAAATATTTTCATTAATTATGTCCATTTCACCTTGGAAAAATGTACGTTATGCTTTTGGATGGAACTGAAAAGCACAGCACTGTGTGAGCAGCGCTCCTAAGACCTTGAGCCCGTAGCATGTCCTGACGCCAAAGCAGCATTCCCTGCGAAACTGCCTTCGGCCCAGTGCGGTTGGAGGTGCAGTCTGTCCATGTCGCTGGACACTGTCACTGAATATTGTGTTTGTGGGGAAAAGGTGGGGGTGCAGTGTTTGCCAAAAAAAAAAAATCATGGCTAATTAATTTTCTTGCGATGGGGCTGACCGTAAAGTCCCCTAGGATTCCAGGAGCTCCTCATCAGTGGGTCTGTATGTAACCCTCACTGGGCAGCGCTTTCTGATTAGAGGGGAGCTCTGGAGCGCTTTAACTTAGCAGGAACTCCCAGATGATTTAGACTCTCAATCCTGTGATGACACACATGTGATCCCGCGTGTTTCCGAGCGGTTCTGCTTTCATTGTCTGCCAGCGTGGCCCATTACTGTTGCCCAATAAAGCTTGTGTACTTTATGCCTTTGGGGGTTGTTTTAATTTGTGCCGAAACACGAGTTCTGGTGTCAAAATGAGGGTTTTTTATGCTAATGCTTTTATTTTGCGCAGATCTCATGATATATAAATGGTAAATAGCTTTTTCTCCATTTAAAACAATTATTTTTATTTTGCCACAAAACTAAACAGAACCCACCCACCCCAAACCCGTGCATTATTTATTATCCTGTGCTCTCGTGTATTCCAGGCAGGTCAATTTCAAAAAGTGATCGATACACATAGGAAAAAGGGAGAAACGCATTCTACAAGATCCATATTGCTGATTGCTGATCCATATCCTGATTGCTTCGGATACCTTTGTATTTTTTTAAATCAGGTGATAGATGATTTAGGAACTCGGTCACTGAAGTTTCAGGCAGATGAGGTTTCTGAGCTGTTGTGTAGGAAGCAGAGGACGTTTTATCAATTCCATCTGATGATTCTCATCCAGGAGTGACTTTGTCCCTTAGGGGACATGTAGCAATGTGGGGAGTCATTTTCAGTTGTCACAGCAGGAGGGGTTGCTCTGCTTCTAATGAGGAGAATCTAGGGATGCTGCGGGACACCCTGCGGCACACAAAGCCCCCACAACAGCTATTCCACCCCAAGTGTCAAAAGTGCTGAGGTTGCGGAACCCCAATAGAATCTGCACATGTCAGTTTTACCATTTATAGGCGTCTTTCCTCATTTCCAAGGGAGCCCAGCATCTGACACTCCTGCTTCAGCCGCGTACGCATCCACCTGGCCAGATGCTTTACTTAGTAGCTACTGTGGTGTGGGCTGCTGGTTCCCTCTCCTCGGCTCTCAACCGGAAGGCGTTCTCAGTTTATCAATTGTCAGTCAACCGTTTCCATCCACAGTGGCTCCCTGAGCAACAGGGACGCATGCTCTCAGCTCTTGTGACATGGGCTCGAGGTGCAGCGGGACAATACTTTTCCTGAAACCTGTGCTCTCAGTGTGAAGTCTCGGACTCTGCATTTGCTGGCGGTGAAATTCCGTAAATGTGCGAACGCTCCTCCAGTCAAGCTCCTGGATTGAAAGACATTTCTTTCTTTTTTAAAATTGATTTTAGAGAGAGAGGAAGGGGGGTGGGGAGAGAGAGATTTGTTGTTCTACTTATTTATCCATTCATTGGTTGATTCTTGTATGTGCCCTGACCTGGGATCGAACCCGCAACGCTGATGTACCAGGACAACTCTCTAACCAACTGAGCTACCCGGACAGGGCCTGAAAGACATTTCTGTTTCCTGTTTCAACCACCAGGCAGACCCAGTGTACCCAAGACGCCGCTTTCATAGCTTCAGAATTCATTTCATGGCCAACAGCTCTGTTAAAAACAGACATTTCTTTTTATGTTGTTGACCAGACTATTTTGCTGAACTTAAAAAAAAACAACACACAAAAATGGGGTAGAGGGTGGGAAATGAATATTTATTTGACCTTGGATATTTGTATTTAAGTTTTTGTTTTATTTTACTCAGTTACAGTTTACATTCAGCATTATTTTGTATTCATTTCAGGTGTACGGCATAGTGGTCAGACAATCATGTACTTTACAAAGTGTTCCCCCTGATATTTCTAGTATCCACCTGGCAGCATACATAGTTATTATAATATTATTGACTATGTTCTCTATGGTGTACTTTACATCCCCAGGACTGTTCTTTAACTACCAACCTGTACTTCTCAATCCCTTCACCTTTTTCACCCAGTCCCCCAACACTCTCCCCTTTGGCAACCATCAGTCTGTTCTCTGTGTCTGTGAATCTGTGGTTTTTTTGTTTATATTATTCTTTAGATTCCACATATAAGTGAAATCATATGATGTTTGTTTTTCTCTGACTGATTTATTTCACTTAGCATAATACCCTCTAGTCCATCCATGCTGTCACAAATGGTAAGATTTCCTTCTTTTTTATGGCTCAGTAATATTCCATGGTGTCTATGTACCACCACTTTTTTATCCACTCCTCTATTGATGGGCACTTGAGTTGCTTTTATATCTTGGCTATTGTAAATAATGCTGCCTTGAATATAGGGGTTCATATATTATTTCAAATTTATGTTTTGGATTTCTTTAGATATATCCCCAGAAGTGGAATCACTGTGTCATAAGGCAGCTCCATTTTTAATTTTTGAGGAACCTCCATACATCTTCCATAGTGTCTACACCAATCTGCATTCCCACCAATAGTGCATGAGGGTTCCCTTTTCTCCACACCCTTACCAACGCTTGTTGTTTGTTGATTTATTGATGATAACCATTCTGACAGCTATGAGGTGGTTTTAATTTGCATTTCTCTGATGATTAGTGACACTGAGCATCTTTTCAAATGTCTGTTGGCCATCCGTATGCCCTTTTTGGAGAAGTGTCTATTCATGTCCTTTGCCCATTTTTTACTTGGATTGTTTGTTTTTTTGTGTGTGCGTGTTATCTAGTATGAGTTCTTTATAAATTTTAGATATTAACCATTGGCAAATATCATCTCCCATTCAATGGGTTGTCTTTTCATTTTGTTGATGGTTTCCTTTACTGTGCAAAAACTTTTCAGTTTGATGTAGTCCCATTTGTTTATTTTTTCTTTTGTTTTCCTTGCCTGAAGAGATGTATCAGAAAAAATATTGCTAAGAGAAATGTCCAAGATTATATTACCTGTATTTTCTTCTAGGAGTTTTATGGTTTCAAGTTTTACATTTAAGCCTTTAATTCATATTGAGTTCATTCTTGTGTATGGTGTAAAAAGGTGATCTAGTTTCATTTCTTTGTATGTATCTGTCCAGTTTTGCCAGCACCATTTATTGAACAGACTGTCCTTATCCTATTGTATGTCTTGTCTCCTTTGTTAAATATTAATTGACCATGTAGGCGTGAGTTTATTTCTGGGCTCTCTGTTTTATTCTGTTGATCTGTATGTTGTTTTTATGCCAATACCATGATGTTTTGATTACTACAGCCTTGTAGTGTAGTTTGATAGCAGATGGTGTGGTCCCTCCAACTTTGTACTTCTTTCTCAAGAATTGCTGTTGCTATTTGGGTCTTTTGTGGTTCCATATAAATTTTTGGATCATTTGTTCTAGTTGTGTGTGAAATGCCATTGGTATTTGGATAAAGTTGTGTTGAATCTGTAAATTACTTTGGGTAGTGTGAACATTTTAAAGATATTAATTCTTCCTATCCATGAACATGGTATGTGCTCCTATTTATTTGTATCTACTTCAATTTCTTTCTTCAGTGCCTTATAATTTTTCGAGTACAGGCCTTTTACCTCCTTGGTTAAATTTATTCCTGGGTATTTTTTTTTTATATATACAATTGTAAATAGTATTGTTTTCTTAGTTTCCCTTTCTGATAGTTCATTATTGGTGTATAAAACCAAACAATTTCTGAATATTTATTTTGTAACTACAACTTTACTGATTTAACAGTTCTAGTTTTTTGGCATTCAGTAAAAAGCTGGCCATTATTATTATTATACTAGAAGAATAGCAAAGAGGAACATTGGATTGAACAACTCTATCTTTGTGTCAGAAGCACTATCAGGTACAAACAAGTGGCTCCAATTACTTTGGTGGAATGCTTAAATGTGTATGAACTCGCCAAACCCTCACACAGGCATGGATGATTGAATGGGCAGATGGATGGATTGATAATGAAAGGAAGGATGGATAGATGAAAGTAAAGAAAGAAAGGGAGTGGGGCAGGGAGGGAGGTTGGACAGATGATTGAATGGATGGCAGGCAGGAAGGAAGGAAAGATGGATAGATGTATGGGTAAGTGTATAGGAGGAAGGTAAGTAGGAAAAAAGGAAGGAATATCATACTCTCTTTGCAAAAAATGAAAACATTACAGATAAGGCCAAAGTCCCCTTTGATGACCTGCTTCCCAATTTCTTTTTGCCTCCTTTCCCAGTGGAAACCTGTCAATTGGAATGTAGGTCTCCAGGACTCGGAGTGCACGTCCATATGTAAATATGCATCTGCAAAGAATATATAGCATTGTTTTGTGTTTCCTGTATTTTGTCTTGCAAGTTGCTCTAGTCACTCAGAAATAGATGTAGAGCTTCCCCAGTCAGTTCATGTAGACCTGTCTCTTTCTCTTTAACTATGGCAGAAGAGTTCTATAGTTTGGGTATATCCCACAACTTAATTATTTATTTTTTTCCAACTTTTATTTATTTTTTTAAATTTATCTTTATTGTTGAAAGTATTACAGATGTCCTCCTTTTCCCCCCACTGATTCCCTGTACCCTGCATCCACCTTCCCCATAACAATGTCTGTGTCCATGGTTATGCTTATAGACATATAAGTTCTTTGGTTAATCTCTCCCCACCCACTCCCTCACCCCACCTTCCCTCTGAGATCCCTCTGTCTGTTCCATGCTCTGTGTCTCTGGATCTATTTTGTTCGTCAGTTTATTTTGTTTATTACATTCCACATTTGAATGAGATCATGTGGTACTTGTCTTTCTCTGACTGGCTTATTTCGCTAAGCATAATACTCCCCAGTTCCCTCCATGCTGTCTCAGAGGGTAAGAGATCCTTCTTTTTTACAGCAGCATAGCGTTCCATGGTGTAAATGTACCACAGCTTTTTTATCCACTCATCTACTGATGTGTACTTGAGAAGCATGTATATTCTGCAGCTTTGGGGTGGAATGTTCTGTAAATGTCAATTAAATCCATCTGATCTAGTGTGTCATTTAGGGTCACTGTTTCCTTGTTGGTTTTTTGTCTGGAAGATCTATCCAGTGAAGTCAGTAGGGTGTTAAAGTCCCGTACTATGACTGTATTGCTGTCGATCGCTCCCTTAAAGCCCTCTAGAAGTTTTTAAAATAAATTTAGGTGCTCCTGTATTGGGTGCATATATGTTTATCAGGGTTATATCCTCTTGTTAAATCAATCCCTTTAGTATTATGTAGTGACCTTTCTTGTCTCTCATTATGGTCTTCATTTTGAAGTCTATTTTGTCTAATAAGAGTATTGCTACCCTAGATTTATTATTTTAATTTCTATTTGCATGGAAAATTTTTTTCGTCCCTTCACTCTCATCTGTGTGTCTTTTGAGGTGGACAGCATTCATTTGGGTTATGTTTTCTTATCCATTCAGCCACCTTATGTCTTTTTATTGGAGCATTTAATCCATTTACATTTATTATTGATACTTATCTATTGCCATTTTAATTCTTTATGCCTATGTTTCTCTTTCTCTCTATTTCTCATTACAGCAGTTCCTTTAACATTTCCTACAATGCTGGCTTGGTGGTGATAAACTCCGTTAGCCTTGTTTTGTCTGGGAAGCTCTTTATTTCACCATCTATTTTGAATGATAGTCTTGCTGGATAGAGTAGTCTTGGTTTCAGATCCTTGTTTTGCATTATGTTGAATACTTCATGCCATTCCCTTCTGGCCTATAGAGTTTCTGATGAGAAGTCAGCTGACAGGTTTATGGGGAGCTCCTTTGTAAGTAACAGATTGCCTTTCTCTAGCTGCCTTTAATATTCTCTCTTTGTCTTGAATTCTTGGCATTTTGTCTGGGCATGGCCCTCTTTGGATTCTTCTTGCTTGAGGTTCTGTGCCTCCTGAACTTGTGTGACTTTTTCCTTCACCAGATTAGGGCAGTTTTCTACCATTATTTCTTCAAACAGGTTCTCTATCCCTTGCTTACTTTTGACCTCTTCTGGCACTCCTATGATGTGAATATTGTTATGTTTCATGTTGTCCCATAGCTCCCTTAAACTGTCCTCTTTTTTTAAAAGTACTTTTTCTTTTTTGATCTCTGATTGTGTGATTTTTTTCTACCGTCTTCTAATTTGCTGACCCGATCCTCAGCTTACTCTAATCTGCTGTTTATTCCTTCCAATATATTCTTTATTTCTGCTGTGTCATTCTTAATTTCCTTCATAGTTTCCATATCTTTTTTCATGCTGTTGAGCATCTTTACAATCAGTATCCTGAACTCTATATCTGATAGATTGCTTATCTACATTTTATTTATCTCTTCTTCTGAGAATTCTCTTGTTCTTTCATTTGGGGCTTGTTTTTTTGCCTCCCCATTTTGGCTGCCTGTTTGGGTTTGTTTCTGTGTATTAAGTGGGCCTGCTAGGACTCTCAGTCTTTTTGGAGGTTCTCTGGTGCAGGTCAATGTCAGACACAGTTTGTGAGTGGCCCTGAATACCGTTTTGAGCTTTCAACAACCTTGAGCTTGAGATCTCCTCTGCTGGGGCTGGGTGCAGTAGGACAGGACCAAGGTGCACACCAAAGTCCGCTTTTCCAAGGCCTGGGTCCAGAAGCAGATCAGGCAAAGACTCAAAGCACTCTGAGGTCTCCCTCTGCCTTCAGGCTGATTAATCTGATTCTCTTAATGAGCCTCAGGCTGTAGAAACTCCTCTGGGTAGGGTGAGAGGTTTCCCAGCAGGGTGGGGCAATTGGTTCCTCCCCAGGCAAAAGCAGCAAATTGTCTGCCTGAGAACGATGTCCTCTGCCATCTGGGGGAATGACTCGGCACAGGAATCTAGAGGGGTGCCCTCTAAGCTCTAGCTCCAGAACCCACAACCCTAGGTTCTCCTACACAGCTCCAGTCGACTCTGCCCTCCCTCTGCTGGAGCCCAAGGTGAGTGTCTAGACACGTAACTTTGTGCTTTTGCCCTTTAAGAGGGTGCCTGCATTTCCAGCCATCTCTCCCTGGCAGACAGAAACCCTGCTGCTTTTCACAGCCAGGTGTTACGTGGGCACCTTTCTCAGTGCTGGTGCTCTGGGCTGGGGAGCCCAGCCTGGGATTTAGGCCCCAGAGTCCTCAGTGGGAACCCCCACAGCTGAGATTCTCTCTCCGGGCCTTCAGCTGCTGCCTGTGGGAGCCCAACTAGCCCTCTTGGGCCTCAGCACTTCCTACCAGTCTCTATGCCGTCTCCACTTTTCCTCCTTGGTTATGGGGGTGCTCTCCAGCTCGTCTTCAGTTGCAGTTGATTATTCAGGGTGTTTTTTCTATATTTTAGTTGTAATTCCAGTTTGGTCCCAGGAGAGTGTCAGTGTAGCTTCCACTCAGTCCCCTGCCGTCTTTAGTCTAAAGACTCTCCTTCCTCTTTCCACAACTTAATTGTGTGGTTCCCTATTGATTGACACAGAGTTGGTTTCCAGTTTTTCTTTCTTACCATTGATGCCACAGGCGACATTCATTCCTCAGTTATTTGAAAGCCGTGTTTGTGACACAGAGTAGCCAACTAGATGAAAGCCCTGGCATGGGATTTTAAACATAGGAGTCTTTGGAATCTGTTGTATGTCTTCTCCACCCGTTTAGATGTGACCTGGTGGGAAGAGGGAGGGCTGCAGAATCAAATAGGCTTCATCTTAACCCAGCCTTTCCCCACCAGCTCTGGAGCCTTGGGAAGGTGACTTCTCTTGCAGAGTTCAGGCTTCCTCAGCTGACCCCGCATGGGACTGTCGTGGAGACTGACTTAAATAGCGTGTGGGTGGGCACCTGCCCCTGAGGCAACCCTCCGTAGATACAGACGGTCACTGTCAAATACAGTCTTTTTCTATAGCCCCATAGGATCTGAGGTGTCCAGCTTAGACTGTCCATGCTGCTAACTTTTAAGAAGTTAATTCTGGCAACCTCTTTAAAAAGTGACACTAAAATCCCCAGCCAAGGCTTAAGAAAAATCTGAACATTTAGATTTCCTGCCAATTGTAAAGCAGCATGACGCGGTGAAGATGGCACTCAGCAAGTTCTCCCAGGATTCATTAGAGCCCAGCGAGAATGAGTGTAAAGGGCTCAGTGTGATAACCGGGATGCGTTGGACAAACATCGATAACTATTTATTATTAATAGTTATAATTATTACTTGGTTCCTACCGCTGATATCCAGGGGATGAGTTGAAAGCACTTGGAGGGGAAGTCTGAATTCTTTTCCTGAAGGGAAGTCACTGGCTGTTTGGGACAGTTTACAGCAAGTGCAAAGCACAGGGTCAGAGAGGAAGACTGAGGCTTGGACACATTCGGGCATCATCTGTTCTCAGCCTCCCCTGTGCCTCACCCTCTGTGATATGAATGGATGTGATTTCTGTCTTCAGCAGTGACCAGACTTGGCCAAGCCTGGTCCCCCCCATCTCCTGTTGCCAGCCCTGTCGTCGGATGCTCTGGAGCGCGTGCTGGGAAAGAATGGAAATGGTCAGACTTCCAGGGGTGAATGTAGGAAAGAGTCCTTGGGGTCTAGGTCTAGGGAGAGTCTTAGGCTCGACAGCAGAAGCACAGTCCCCAAAGGGAAAGGTGATAAATGGGCGTCGTTAAGAGTGAAGGCCTGTGCTCCAAGAAAAACCCTACCGAGAGGGTGACAGACAAGCCGCAGCCTGTGGAAAATATTTGCCAGTCACATACCCAACAACGGAAGGATCCTTGTGGGGCGGGATATATAAAGAACTCTTAAAACTCAACAGCAAGTAAATATCCCGATTAGAACATGGGCAAGACACAGAGGTTTCACCAAAGAGGGTAACAGGGCAAATAAGCTCATGAGAAGCCGTACAGCATCCTTAGCTATCGGGGAAATGCAAAGTAATATCACAAGGCAATGTCACACAGCTCAGGATGGCCAAAAAGAAATAAGATATGACACCACCAAGTGCCAGTGAGGATACGGAAAAACTAGTTTATCCACACAAATGTTACAGACATTCCAAAAAACACGTTTGGCAGTTTCCTAAAACACTGCACATGCGCCTGCCATATAACCCAGCGATTGCACCCCTGGTCATTTATCCCAGAGAAATGAGATTTACAGTCACAGAAAAACCTGTCCATGAATGTTTACAGCAGCTCTGTTCACTACAGGCCCAAACGACAGCACACAGATGCTCTTCCACAGGTGCCTGGTTAAACGGGCCCAGGCACACCACGGGGCAGGGCTGAGCAATGAAAAGGAACAAGCTGCTGGAACACTCAGCAAACTGGAGGGGCCTCCAAGAATGATACGTGCGAGATCCAGCCAACCCCCAAAGGTTAATGAAATGTCCTTGAAATGGCCAAACTATAGAAATGGAGAGCAGATGGGTGGGTGGGTGGTTGCCAGGGCTGAGGGACAGAGCTGGAGATGGGAGAGGGGTCGGGCTCTGAAAGTGCAACAGGAGGGGTCCTGGGGGTGGTGGGAATGCTCTGTGTCTTGGCCGTATCCGCGTCAGCATCCTGGCTGTGACATTGCACTGCAGTTTTGTCACATGCTACATTGTGGGAACTAGGTAAAGAGTACGCGGCTCTCTCTGTATTTCTTACAACTACATGTGATTTACAGTGTTTCAAAATTAAAAGTTTAAGTAAACATATATATATATATGTTGAATTTCATCAAATTGTTTTGTTTACATGTCAACAATGGTCAAGTGTGGACTGGCACTTTCCCATGGTTCAACCTAATATTTCTTCCACTCAGCCGAATGGGTAGCATCCCGAGCGCAGGCTGGCGGCCGCTTTTTCATCTCTTCCCACCGCACACGAGCCTCCCTGTCGGCGCAGACACAGCTGCCTCCGGCTGCAGAAACCGCCGGGCTCGGGGCGGCCATCACTCATTCTGGCAGCTTCCTCTGATGGGCATTTTGGCGGTTTCCATTACCCTTCACACGGGACGCTGCAGTGTGTTTCCTTGCACATACATCATTGTCCTGTGTTGAGTGCGGGTCTGTCTGATGCATGTCCAGCAGAATCATTGTTAGGTCAAAGGATATGTACATCTTTTACTTTAGTAAATGTTGCCAAATACCCCTCAAGGAGGGGGAACCAATTTTCACTCCCACCCAGGAGGCCAGGTATGAGATTCTTCTGCCCCACATCTTGCAAAGACAGTGTCATCGAACTTTGATATCTGCTCATTGATAAATGGGGAACAAAAGGATATCTCATAGTAATTTATATTTACATTTTTCTTATAATAACTAGGGCTCAAGAAGGTTTTCTTATACAGCTTTTGAACCTAATCTACAATATTTATTTGCAATGTCCTAAAGATATTTTGTTGCATATTTCTTTTTATCACATAGAGTATTTGCATACAGCGTGTTTGTGTGCAGTGGAAGATTAGGAAATATTTGAAGATTAATTCCCAAACCTGGACACAAGCCCCCACCCCTCTGGGCCTCCCCCTCACCTCCTCAGGCCACAATGGACAGAATGACAATGAGAAATCAGAACCGCGCTTTAAGGTGACCGGCAATGGAATGGACAGCAGGGGGGTCAAAGAAAGCTGAGGGTGGCTTTGCCTAAATTCGGGGATATTTGTATAGGCTGCTGGGGCACTAGGCTCAAGGCCCTCCGAGCTCTGCATGATCCAAAGAAATATATGGAATTCCCAAATGGCTACAAAACATATGATGCTGTAACCTGCCACTGAGCTGAACTTAGTTTTGGGGACTCTTTCAATCCCAAGAGCAAAATATTCTCTTCTTAACAAGTCAGTAATTGCACATTTAATTTTGGACATTTCAAAAGTTACATCTATGTTTACATAGTTTATAAATAATGTTATATATATAGTAAGAAACATGTATCAATCGATCGTTGTTGGCACCAATGTAATGCCAAGAGGAGTCCCCAATTTGGAATGTGGTGAAGAAGGAAACTTTATTCAGTGTAAAACAGCTCGATTGCGTTACCGCCGGGCTGTGAGGCAGCCCTAGGGCCAGGCCTCTCTGGCTAGACCCCTGGGGGTCTGCCTTGTGCCACACTGTCCCCTCTGCTCCGCCTGCTCCTGCCAGGTATCCTAGCCAGGGAGACACAGCCTTCGGGCCTCAACGGAAAGGGAAAGTGTGTGCTCTGAGCTCGAGGGAAACTGACTCACATAGACAGAAGTCCCTGCCCCTGTCCCTGGTCCCTGATGGTCTGCCCTCATGCAAATGAGGACTCCAAATCCTCACAGTTTGATTGGTCCAAAAGGCTCTGTCCTGATTGGTCATAATAGAGTTGCTCTGGTTGGGCAGCTGTGCAGCTCGGGTGAAAGGGCCTCAGTCCTATTGGCTGGAAGAGGATCCCAGGAGCTCCTTCCTCAGGGCCGCTCAGAGGGCAGGTGCCCTGCAGGGGGCCGTCAGCGGGAGCTTGTGCCTGAAGTCCTTTGTGAGAGGCCTCTGTGTAGAAAGGGCTGCTGGGCTCTACTTTTAAAAATTTGAGTCCAGCTCTAGCTGGTTTGGAGCAGCGGTTGGAGCATCAGCCTGAGGACTGAAGGGTCCTGGGTTCGATTGTGGCCAAGGGCATGTATCTCACTCGTAGGCTTGATCCCGGCCCTGGTCAGGGCGCATGCGGGAGGCAACCAATCGATCTCTCTCTTTCTCCCCCCCAACCCCCTCTCCCTTCCACACACTCTGAAAAGCAATGGAAAAAATATCCTCAGGTGAGGATTAAAAAATCGAAATAAAAAAAATAATTGAGCCCCGTTATCCACCAGGATCCTTTCTTAGTAGATGTCTCCTTTCTCAGGGTTCACACATATATATATGTAGCAAAATTTAAAGGGCTGTTTATTATACCTGGTCATTAAATTAAACAATAAAACATTCATTGAAAAAGTATTGATATGACTTTACAGACCTCCTGGACCACAGGCAAAGACCTCTCTCGACCAATAACAGATTCACAATAAAATGGCAGAAGCGTCTTATTTTGGAAAATGGGTGGACTCAGGCCAATGAGAAGCCTTCCATGCATCCAGGAATGCTAAGGGGAAGGTAGTTTCCAGCATTCCAGATGTTTATCCCCCCCCTCGGGTGCTCCTGGGGACCCTCCTTTATTAACTGCCCCATTGTATGCTAAGTTACCGTGGGCTCGGGACTGGTCCCTTCACAAAAGTCCTTTGTCTGGGGATGGCCTCTGTACGCTGGCCTCTGAGTTATGCCCCTTCTGGGAAGCCCGCCTTAGCTGATGGTATTGACGTAAGAAGCATTTTTCTGGCCTTGTTTTCCTTTCTTCTTTCTCTCGAGCGTAATGCAGATGTGAGGAAGGTGAGGAAGGTAAGGAAATTGCTAGGAAACAAGATGTTTCTGGCTCCTGTGCTATGGAGACATGGAGGTTTTTCTAACAAGCCTGTGGCACCTTTAAAAATTCTGTTTCCCAGGTGTTGGGACCGTGGCCTGGAGACACATGACATGTCCCAGTTTTCACTGATTTTCCTTGTCTGCTGTTCCCGCGCACTTTCGTTTGTATTTCGTTTCATTTCAGTAGTGGGAGTGGGTGGGAAAAGGAAGGGTGAAACCAACTATTTCCTGTTCATCATTTTTGTCTTAGAATAAAATCTTAAAAAAAAAAAAAAAAAGTATAGTTGGGGATGGTTCAAAAGCAAAATTACAGAAATTTTTATTGATTTTTTAAATATGTTTTTATTGATTTCAGAGAGAGGAAGAGAGAGAGAGAGAAACATCGATGATGAGAGAGTCACTGATCGGCTGCCTCCTGTACACGCCCCACTCGGGACCGAGCCAGCAGCCGGGCGTGTGCCCTGACCAGGGCTCTAACCGTGACTGCCTGGCTCATAGGGTGATGCTCAACCACTGAGCCACTCTGGCTGAGAGCTTTTATTTTTATTTTTATTTCGGATATTCCCTTTAAAGAAAACTGGTGGGACCTTTAAGAAATAAGGCTGAGCCACATAAAATGAGAGCAGCCAGGGACGAAATGGCATTTGCCGGCCGTGAAATTCCATAAGGCGCCCTCACTCCTCCGGTCCAGCCACTAGGGGGAACCTGAGGACTGAAGGACATTTCTGTTTCCTGTTTTCAACCACCAGGCAGGCCCAGCGTACCCAAGACGCTGCTTTCACAGCTTCAGAATTCATTTCATGGCCAACAGCTCCGTTAAAAACAGGCATTTCTTTTTATGTTGTTGACCAGACTATTTTGCTGAACTTAGAAAAAAAATACACAAAAACCAGCGGTGGGGGCTGGGAGATGAATATTTATTTGATCTTGGATATTTGTATTTTTGAATAATTGGCAACTGGGAAGGCTTGCCCTCTTCACTGTTCAGGCTAATAAGCTTTTGAGACGAAATGTTCCAACACCCCAAGTACTTTAACTGTTTTTGTTATGAAACTTTTCAGGGTGACATGAAACCCTGCGGTATTTGTGAGCAGATCTATAAATGATGGATTTGCTCACCTCAAAATAGAACTGCAGTCGCTCCAAACTTTCCAGAAGTCAGAGCACAGTAACAGAATTCATTCAGGACTTGCTAATTTCCTACTTGAAATGGGTTACATAACAGACGGTCCCGCCTTCGCACCTCTCAGAACTACCCATGAAGTGATGGTGAGATGTATCATTAAAAGCCAGAAATAGCTTTGCTAACCTCTGGGAAAAAGATGAGTTTTTTTCTGATATCTCCCCCTTGTTTTCACCCAACATTGCATAATGTGAAAAAAGTCAACTCTTTCCGCGGGATTTAATTTCCTCCTCCATGTGGCTGTGGTCAGAGGGGGAACTTAAGCACTTTTGGGGCTGGTGGATTTTTGGGGGATCACGCATTCCCCGGTCAGTTTTCACCCGAGCCCTTAGCAGGCAAATCCATCCAATCCTGGGGCTTCTCCCTGTCCCTCCTGCCCCCCTTTTGTGGACAAGTTGTCTACAACGCAGCGTCTTTTCAGAAAGCCCGACTTCTTGTAGGAATGCCAAAGCAAAGCGGCTCCCTGAGCTTTCCAGATTGAGGTTTCGATCGCGAAATGGATTTCCCCTAAAATTCGGGCTGGCTGAATCACATGGAGCTCACAGGCCCTGCAGCCTACACTCGGAGACCAGCCAGGCCTCGCTTCTTAGGGCTCAGCCTGAAGGTTCTTCTTGCTCACCTCCCCCTAAGAACTTGGAGTTCTAAGCCTCTGCTGTCCATTTGCAAGAGAGTTAAGAGAAAAACATATTTTCCTTTTATTGGGTCCAGATAAGCCCAGGAATACATATTTTTTATTTCCTTTAAGAAAGATTGCGGGATCCAGAAAGACAAAGGGGAATAGGGGTCGTCTGGAATATGCTGACATTTTCATTCACTCACTCATGAAATATTTCCTGAGCACCTACTAGGTGTTGGGTACTATAGTGATTGTACTGTTGTATGTGTGTGAGAGACACCATACCCTCCTAAGACAAGGCAGGGTGAGGGGTGGGCAGATGGTGATAGGTGAGAGTGAAGAAAGGGAGAGGGTAAGGAAAGGGATCTTTGGGGTTGGGCCAGTGGAGCAGGAGCCTGAAGGATGAAGAGGAGGGAGCTGTGAAAAGCTCTGGAGGAAGTGGCGTTCAGGCAGTGGAGTGTGCAAAGGCCCTGGGGTAGAAAAGGCTGGGCATGTTGGAGGGGCAGAAAGAGGGATACATGGCTAGAGTGCTAAGACCAAGCGGCTCCTGGAGGAGATGAGGGTGGGGAGGTAAGTAGGGCCCACAGACCATGGCATTTGGACCCGGAAGCCCTGCTTGAGAGCCAAGCAAGCTGTGAGTTAGCCCACTGCCCTTCAAGTAGGTCCGAGGGGCCCCATCTCACTCCTTCCCTTCTCCTTGGCCTCACCGCCCATCCCTGCCTGTCCCCATCTCCACCTTGGCGTTTCACGGGGGCCACCTGTATGGGCGTCGATGGCGCTAACCATGCAGTAAAGGTTCTTGGATGGAGTTTCTTCTTGCTTTCCAGCAGTTACTGCACAGGGTCTCTGTTCAGGCCTGCCTGGGCTGCGGCTGGCCGAGGGCACTGTTTGGTCACGAGTCCTGGAAAGCAGGCCACCTAAGAATTGGGAGGTGAGTCTGGAGGGAGAGTAGGCAGAGAAAAGCGACCTGTGTCCCGCTCTGCTGACGAGACCACATTTCCAGAGCAGCCCAGTTGGGTCAGATTTCGAGGAGGAAGCCTTGTGCAGTCATGAGCTGCGTGCGGGAGCCCAGGCTGTGTTCAAATTCCTTCCGAAGAAAAATCATAACGAGAACAGGCTGTGGAA
This sequence comes from Miniopterus natalensis, assembly GCF_054644295.1. NCBI lineage: Eukaryota > Metazoa > Chordata > Mammalia > Chiroptera > Miniopteridae > Miniopterus > Miniopterus natalensis. The sequence continues at coordinate 75,902,943 of NC_142087.1, read as the reverse complement.
AAGAATGTAGTTAGTGTCTTAAAGATGGGCAAATATTCATTCTCATTTGTCCTTTTATGTGAAACAGATTTTTAAAAAGGCAATTGGAGTAGCTAATGACATCCAGAATCGTGTTGCTTTAAGTGGGGCGCGGCGGGGGAGGGGCCTTAAATTGGCCCAAACGACTAATCAGACCCAAAGAAAGAGGTGAGTTGATTACCCTGGAAATTGCACAGGAATTCTTCAAAGACGTGGCCAGTAATTAGAGTGTAAGATGCAATTCTCTATGCACATAACTTAGCATAATTTTATTAGGCTGCTCATCACCACCAGGGGCAGAGAAAATCTGCGAGCCAGGCTGACTTCTGTAGACGTGGAGACTTCTGCTCTAAAATGGCCCCATGCTTGAGGAGGACACAAGAAAAAGCACCATCTCCCGGGCCCTCATGGGTGGGTGGGCGAGGAGAAATGAATGCAGTGTCCTTTCAGGGGGTGCGCTGGAACCGGGGGGCGGCGGAGGGGGCACCGTGCCATGGACCCAGCTGGAGTGGAAGCAGGCTTGGTTTGGATACTGACTCCCACACTAAGTGAGGGCTGTGGGCCGATGCCTTGAATTCCCTGAGATTCGGTTCCTCGCCTGTCGTCAGCAGTGGGAACCCCGCTCGCCAGGCTCAGCAGCGAGGCTCAGAGACCGACGGCAGCCGCTGGGACCTCGGTCACTTTGTGTGGCGGGCAGGCACAGGGGAGGAGGCATCGTCTCTCCCGAGCTCAGAAGTCCTTCGTAAAAATGGGTTTGTGACCCCAACACGGAGGTCACCCACCTGGATGGAGTTCTTACGAGATCTTGAAGTTTGGGTGCAGAGGTAATAGGCCGCCTTGACTGTCCCACACCCCCCTGACTGCAGCGGCCCTGTCTTCAAATGCCCTCCTGGCTCCCTGTCCCCCAGCCTGCGAACCTGCCCCCTGTCCGCTGGCATGGCCCGGGCCTCCCCCAGGGACATCACCCTTTGGAAAAATTTTTACTTGAAAATAAATTCATTAACGTAATGGAGTGGACAGCAAAATTTCCTTGAGTTAAAGAAAATAAACCAGGAGTCTAAGAGATGTGATTGGGGGTGGGAGGGTGGGGCACTGGTGTCCATGATGTTTCCTCCTTGGTTCCTCCGCTCCTAGGGGACCGTCAGGGACAGCTTGGGGCCACTGACTTCCGGTTTTATCCTGGCTCATGCTTAGGGCTCAGTAAACCTTGGTGACACTGAAGTATTTTTTAAAATTGTGGTAAAATGTATATAACACAAAATTTACCACTCTAACCATTTTGAGTATACAGTTCGTTGTCGATGAGTTTGAAGAGTGAATTGTGGAAGATGGAGGAACCTGACTGTAAGACGCGGTTCTTGCCTTGTCATGCATTTTAAAGTTGAAAATGAGAGAAACAACAAATGAGAGGGGCTGAGAATAAACCAGGCCCACGGAGCAGCCAGGAATGTTCATGGTAGCATTATTATAACCATAATAGCCAAAACGTGGAAACAACCCGGATGCCCAACGGATGAAGGGTAAACAAAATGGGCTGTATCCACACAACGCAATATTGTTCAGCCTTAAAAAGGAACGAGGTACTGATACGTGCTGCCACCTGGATGGACCTCGCAAACGTGATGCTGAGGGAAACCAGCCAGGCGCTATGGGCCACATGGCGCATGATTTCATTTCTGTGAAATGCCCAGAGTAGGAAATCTATAAAGACGGAAAGCAGATTAGTAGCTTTCCAAGGGCTGGGGAGATAGGGCAAATGAGGGGAGACTGCTGATGGACACAAGGTTTCTTTTATGGGTGGTGATGAAAATGTTCTAAAGTTAGATGTGACGATGGTTGCACAACTTTACACTAAAAACTATTTCATTGTGCACTTTAAATGGGTGAATTTTATAGTATGTAACTTATCTCAGTAACACTGCTTGAAAAAAACCTGCCAACTTATTTCCCGGAGTGGCCACATCGTTTCTGTATGGGTGTCAGTGACACACGGGAGTTCCAGTTGCTCTGTCAGTGCTTTTGTTTTAGCTGTTCTAGCAGACCTGCCGCGGGAGCTCATCGTGGTTTTAATTGTACTTTTTTAATTGCTGATAACATCGGACATCTTTTCATATGCTTGGTTGCCACCCACATATCCTCTTTAGTGAGCTGTTCAAGGCTTTTGCCCAGTTTTTAAATTAGATTGTTTTTTTAAATTGTTGAGTTTCAAGAGTTCTTTGTATGTTCTGAATGCAAGTATGTTGTTGAATGTGTAACTTGTAATTTCCCCCCACTGGTATCTTGTTGTTTTATTCACTTTATTGTCAATATTTCTAATTCTAGCCACTCTGGTAGGTGTGTTGTGGTATCTCATTGTGGTTTTAATTTGCATCAGATCATTTCTTAGTCTGGTTTGTGGGGTCTTGGTTCAACAGCAGCTCTGGCTGTGTGCAAAGTGCTTTACATACAGAATCCTTTTGAAGAGGGGGAGACAGTTGACATATTTCTCACAGGCAAGACTTTAGTGAAGGTTCAGGGACTGGCTCAAGGTCACACAGCTCCTAGGTGAGAGGTGGGGCCAAAATTGGCAGCTGCCTCCTTTTTTTTTTTTAAATCCTCACCTGAGGATATGTTTTTATTGATTTTTTTCTTTTTTTTGACTTTATTTTATTTATTTGTTTATTTTTAAAAATTTATCTTTATTGTTGAAAGTATTACAGGTATCCCATTTCCCCCCCTAATTGATCCCCTCCACTTCGCTCCCATCCCCTTCCCAGGCCTTCACCCCGTTATTAACTGTGTCCATGGGTTATGCATATAACTTCTTTGGTTAATCTCTTCCCACCCTCCACCCCCTTCCCTCTTTCCCCTGAAATATGATCGTCTATTGCATGTGTCAGTGTCTCTGGATCTATTTAGTTCATCAGATTCTTTTGTTCATTAGCTTCTTCTTAAAGAAACCCTTCAACTTTTCCTGTAGTGCTGGTCTGGTGGTGATGAACTCCTTTAGCTTTTTCTTATCTGTGAAGCTCTTTATCTGATCTTCAATTCTAAGTGATAGCTTTGCTGGGTAGAACAATCTTGGTTGTAGTTCCATGTTTTTCATCACTTTGAATATTTCTTGGCACTCCCTTCTGGCCTGCAAGGTTTCTGTTGAGAAATCAGCTGACAGTCGTATGGGTGCTCCCTTGTAAGTAACTAACTGCTTTTCTCTTGCTGCTTTTAAGATTCTCTCTTTGTCTTTAACCTCTGGCATTTTAATTATGATGTGTCTTGCTGTGGGCCTCTTTGGGTCCCTCTTGTTTGGGACTCTCTGTGCTTCCTGGACTTGTAAGTTGGTTTCTTTCCCCAGGTAGGGGAAGTTTTCTGTAATTATTTTTTCAAATAGGTTTTCAATTCCTTGGTCTCTTTCTTCCCCTCCTGGCACCCCAATAATACGAATGTTGGGCCTCTTGAAGTTGTCCCAGAGGCTTCTTATACTATTTTCATATTTCTGGATTCTTTTTTCTTTTTGCTCTTCTGGTTGGGTGTTTTTTGTTTCCTCATGTTCCAAATTGCTGATTTGATTCTCGGCGTCCTCTACTCTACTGTTGATTCCCTGTAAATTATTCTTCATTTCTGTTCCTGTAGCCTTCATTTCAAATTGGTACTTTATTATGTTATAAATTTTCTCAGTTATTTCCCTAATAGTCTGCTTAAACATCCTTATAAACAAAATTCTGAACTCTGTATCTGTTAGCTCGCTTGGATCTATTTCCTTTAGTTCCTTTTCTGGAGATTTCTTCTGTTCTTTCCTTTATGACATGTTTCTTTGCCTCCACATTTTGGTTGCTTCCAGGTGTATTAGGTAGAGCTGCTATGTCTCCTGGAATTGGTAGAGTGGCTTTGTGTAGTAGGTGTCGTGTAGGGTGCAGTGGCTCAGCCTCCCCAGGCACCTGAGCTGGGCCTTCTAGGTGCTCCCCTGTGTGGGCTGTGTGCACTGACCTGTTGTAGTTGAGCCTTGGTTGCTGTTGGCATCACTGGGAGGAACTTACCCCCAGGCCAATCAGCTGTGAGGACCAGCTGCAACTACAGCCAGAGAACTGCTGTGCTGGAGACACCCCTGTGGAGCAGGATTTACTTCAGTGGAGCTTTTGTGCTCACCAAGTGCGCCCCTTGAGTGTGTCACTTGTGGATGGGGTAGGGTTGTAATCCAGCGTGGTCAAGTCTGACCACCAGGTGCACTGTCTCTGGAGCCTCCCAGGAGGTGCAAAGTCAGCCTGTGCCAGTGCCTTGCCCAGGGCCACCCAGCATGAGCTACACAGCAAACTGTAGTTGGCTGCTACTTGTGCTGGGCTTGGTGTTGCCCAGGAGAGGCCAAGCTGTGAGCCAGTGCAGGCTGCCGCTAGTGCCAGGCCTGGGGCCGCTTATCAAGCCGTATGGAGCCTGCTGCTGCTTGTTTGAGAGATTTTAGGAAAGTCCTAAGCATGAGGCTCGAGAGGCCACTTGCACAGAAAAGCCCCTGGAAATGGCCCGGATGAGCTGCAGGTGGGAGGGGCGGGGCCTCCGGGAATCACGGGGCGGGGCCAACGGTGTGAGTCAGGTGCTGGGGATTCAAACATGGCGCCTGCTGCCGGCTGTGTGCGGGGAGGACTCGCCAAAGGAGCCATGGCCTCTGCCAGCCCTTCTGCCCGGGAGGAAGCCGCCCTCCACCTCTCGCCCGGCTCCAGGCAGGTTAGTTCCCCCCCGAGTGTCCCAGGTACTTTCCGGCTGCTCCCGGCGCTGGGCTCAGAGGGAGCGTCCGAGTGAGTCCGTGCCGGGCCCTTTAGAGGAGCTGCTGGGCTCCCGCAGCCTCCGCGACCCTCAGGGACAGTCCCCGCTGGTTCCACAGCCTGCAATTGTGGGGGCGTCCCTTCCTGGCCCTGGAGCCCTGGGCTGGGGGCCTGCTGTGGGGCCGGGACCCCTCCCTCCTCCAGGAAACCCACTGCCAAGATTCCCTCCCAGGTTTCAACCGCGGCACCGGGTGTGGCCGGCAGCATGTCTCCCATTCAGCCCGGATCCGCCCTTGTCTCCGCCCCTCCTACCGCTCTCGGTGCTGCTTCAGGTCCCTGGTTGTGGGGCTTCTGTTCAGCCAGATCTCAGGAGGCTCTGAGTGATGGTTCTGTATTTTAGTTGTAATTTTGATGTAGTTGTGGGAGGCGGGTGCAGCTGTCACCTACGCCGCCATCTTCTTTCTCTCTTTATTGATTTTTAAAGAGAGAAGAGAGAGAGATTGATATGAGAGAGTGACATCGATCAGTTGCCTCCCATATACTTTCTGACCAGGGATTGAACCCACAACCTAGGTATATGGAATCAAACCCACGACCTTTTGGTGCACAGGACGATGCCCCAACCAACTGAGCCACGGGCCAGGGCAGGAGCCGCCTCTTTTGACTATAATCTGTTTCAACTGTCAGCTTCAAGGCTCCTGCTGAAAGCAACAGCCTGACTGCTCCCAGCAAGCTGCATTCCTTTATGGTATGTCATGAGTGGTTGAGAAAAGCCAACAAAGATGACAAGTGAATGCTCCATTTATCCGACTCCCATCATTCCCTATGACCCTCCTCACCTCCATCCCCGACAGAGCACTTCCCCGGGAATTGCAACATTCCCTAGCTGCTGTCATTGTGGCTGTTCCCACCTTCTAATTATGAGCAGAGTCAGCCTTGGGATGGGGTAGAAGCCTCAAGCCATGAGTCATCAGGACATGGAGCTGTCGTCACCCGGGGTGAAGAGAGCCCCCTCCCCCGGGCTGTCTGGAGGAACCATTTCATATCCATGGTTTGCATATTTATTGAGCACCTACTGAGTGCCAAGCAGCTTCTAGGCACTGCGGATGTGACCTTCACGGTCCCTTCTCTCTGATGGAGCTTCTGTTTTAGACAGGGGAGAGACAGACAAGTGTTATTTAGGTCTTTGCTCAGATGTCCCTTCCCTGACCACCCCATCTAATGTTACGGCTCTGTCATTCCCTAGCCTCTTATCCTGCTGTATTTGTTCTCTGGCGCTTAGTACTATTAGAGTATTCTTTTCAGCCTAGTCCACTAAAGTGTATGCCATGTGAGGGCAGGGCTCAAGCAAGGTAACTGTGTTTCACAGTGATAAATACCATGATGAAATTAAAACACACTGCCATTAGGGAGACTGATCAGGAAATGATGGGGGTGAGGGTGTGTGTGTGTGTGGCTATTTTAGACTATTCAGTGGTCAAGGAGGGTGTCCTTGAATAGGTCGATTTTGAGCTTAAGTCTGAAAGATGAGGAGAGCTAGCATTCATGGATGTGAGGAAAGAGGAAATGGCATGTGCAAATGCCCTGTGGCAGAAAGGATTTAGTACACTGAAGAGCAGAAAAATGAGCAATGGTGGCGGTGCTGATGGGTGGCAGGAAGTGAGTACTGCTGTCTAGTAGAGGGTCATCTATTTACCCCCCTGGGCCTGTCTCCATCAAGCCAGAGTTTGCTGCCTTCTGACCTATTGAGGTCAGCTTAGAGACTCACTGTGTGTCATATTGGGGGACTCCAGATCCCAGATCATGGACTCCTGTAACCACATTGCCCCAAGTATGACTGATTTCTTTCTCCAAGTCCAGGGCTGTGGCTCTTGGTAGATGGATCAGTTCATGAGAAACTCTTAATTCTTGAGAGAATCCCCCGAGCCCAGGAAATACCTCTCAAAAAAAGAGACTTCAGAGCCACGTGGCCTGCAATGGGGGTCTGTATGCTGTGTCTTAGTTACTTCCACCTGAATTATCAGGCTGAGTCTTCACTGTAACCATGTGAGTTAAGTGGAATTAAACTCATCTCACAGATAAAGAGAGCAAAATACACTTAAATTCCAGACCTAGCAACTTATTACCCATGAAATGCTGGGCAAATAGTATACTCTGAGCCTGAGACTTCTCACCTGTGAAGTGGTTATATGGCCCTCTCTCTCCATCCCCTGCCCGTGTGTGTGTGTGTACCCAGGCCCTAATTGGTAAATCTTGTCTGGAGACAGAAATGTGGTGACGTACGGGAAGTGGCTGGCAGGGTGCTTGAACACATAAAGCCATTCTGTATCAGTTACAGCTCTGGGGTTGCACACAACTTTTCTTGCTAAGGTTAAGCCGAGGAGGGAGAGGTGATTTATTGCCAGGATGCGGAGCGGCTCACAGACTGAAATTTGGGCTTGGGCGGGACAAGAACCAGGACATGCTGGGGATGCACTTAGCAGGAGCCAGTCCACCTCCAGTAAGGTCACTGCAGCTTGTTTATCACCTCCAGCTGTATCCCGCCCCCTCTCTCCACCCCCCACCTCGAATCACTGGAGAGTCAGTCCTGGGGGAAGAATCTCATGAGCCCAGTTTGGGTCACATGTCAGGATAGTTTGGCTGACAGTTCCTCCAGGCTGTAGCTCTCCAAAGGGACTGTTCTTGTGTTCCCCAGAAGAAAGGGCGAATGGCTGCTTCACGGCCAAAGAGTAACTCTTGTCCACCTCAGTAATGATGTTGGCTTTGCCACTGAGCTCCCTGCTCAAGAGGTCACCTCTCCAGGCTTCAGCTCCTACTCTGCCAAATGAAGGCGCTGAGTGCCACACCAGGGAGACCCAGAATCTCCAGGGGGACTTTAGGAACATGGGGACAGGCTCTTCTAGGCCATCACTTTCCATCAGCTTTGAAAACCTCTCCAGGAAGCCTCTCTTACCTCATTGGCCAGTTCTGGACCAATCACTGGAGAGAGGGGAAAAGATAACGACCAATCAGATTTGAGCCCTGCTCTCCCTGAAGCCAGCAGGAGAGGCTGGTACTTGGCTGACTGCAGGGGGGTCTGCAGCTTTCTCTCCAAAGTCCTGGGTTTGGTCAATAGGCTTCTCGGAGCCAGTAAGGCTTAAACATGGGTGTCAAGGTGCCCTTTTCATTCCAGAAGATGTCCAGGAAAGCTGGTTGTCCATGAAGCCCCCAAGAGGAAGGACAGCTGTCACCAGCTGGGAGCTCAGCCTCCCCAGGTATGAAACCCACCTGACACCCACCTAGCACGTGCCCAAGCCGGCGGCGAACCTGGAGCGGAAAGAACATCAGGAGGTAGCATCCAGTGGATGGGTTGCGGCTGAATTGAAATAAAAAAAAACCCAAAAATCACCTTGCCAGGCCCCAGGCTGCGCCGTTGTTGACTTAGGGCAGGTTTTCATTAGAGCGCAGGTACCTGGGCTCGCTCCGCCTGCTGGGCTGTGCGGCCGGCTGTCAGCTCCGCTTCCCTTCCCGGGAGCTGACGGCGGCTGGTGGCTCTCCCCTGGCGTGTGACCTAACACAGCCACTCTTCTCAAAAGTGGGTAACTAAATTTGAGGTGCTGAAAGAAATATTGCAATTGAAATAATGCTTTAGGGAACGTTTATAAGCCTGGGAGTGAATTAACGTCTCAAAAAAAAAAAAAAAGCCCCCTCTTTAAGCACACATACATACTTTTCACATTCCTTTTTAGGCACCAAGGATTTTAACAGCAGTGTAAATCAGATTTTACAGGCCACATATTTCAAGTATGGAGTTCATTAAATGTGTGAAATTTGACGTTTGCTTCAGGGCGTGGCTAGGGTCTCCAGTAATGAATCGCAAATTGTGTTGGGCTTTCTGATCAAGTTCTGATGCTAAGACCCTGTGGACTTGTACAAACAAAGAGGCTATTTCTCTTCAAGACTTCTTAGGAACGGTTCTCCCTCAAACCCTGCTTCAAGGGACCAGGTACTAATTGGAGATGTGGTTCTACCACCTTTATTCAAGTTGGGAACCATGGGGACATGTTCTTTTCATTGGTTTCTGAGTCGAGTTGATGCATTTATTAATCTGGTGGCCATTTACTGAGCCCCAACTGTGTGCCAGGCTCCGTGCTGAGCCCTGAGAATTCAGTGGCAAATGAGACAATGTCTGACCTGGTGGAGTTTGTAGTTTTGGGAGGAGGCAGACATAGAATAATTACTTTCACCAACAATTAGGCAATCGCCAACTGTGAGAAGTGCTATGAGGGAAATGTCTGGGGTGCTATGAAGCCCAGAGGACACCTCATTTTTTTCTGGAGTATTAAGAAAGGTTATTTCTGGGAGTAACAGTGAAACTGAGACTTGAAGGATAGGTGGATCTTCGCTAGATTAAGAGTTGGGAATGTGGAATGAGGGAGAGGGCAGAGAGCATGCCCTGTGCTCAGTTAATTAATGACTAAATATGTATGGACCACTTGTGCTCTGGATTAGGCTTAACAATAGAGAGAAAGACTTGGAAGTTGTATCATCTGAGACTCATGGTTGTAAGTGACAGAAGCCCGAGGAGTTGGGAATTTTTTGGCTCTTGTATCTAAAAAGTACAGAGTGTGCTAGCTTTGGGCATGGCTGGATCAGGGAGGAAATGCCATCAGGCACCTGCCCCTATCTCCTGGCTCTGTTTTGCTTTATGTTTGCTTCTGTTTTGAATCTTATTGGCTGGCCACACGTCTAGCCCTGAGACCATCACTCTGGCGGGGAGTGTGGCATGCCCTGGTTGGCTGGCTCTGGGTCGAATGCTATTGAGAGGTGGGGTGAACTCTGTGTAAGTGTTCGAGACGCCATTTCCTCAGAAGCATAGACGTGTAGGAAAACGTAGGACTACAGGGAGAAGAGGAGGTTGGAACCATATTGTTGAGTTGTCAGTGACAGAAACTCATGTCAAACCAGTTCAGATCTAAAAAAGAGAGGGATATAGTGAGTGAGTGTGATTGGCTTGAGGTACAGCTGTATCCAGAGACTTAAAGATGCTTTAGGGACCACTTATCTCTTGAGCTCACAGCTCTGCTTTCCCCTGAGTTTGCTCTCTCTGTGGTGGCAAGATTGCCATGAGCAGCTCCTGGCCTGCAGAGAGAGAGAGAGAGAGAGAGAGAGAGAGAGGGAGAGAGAGAGAGAGAGTGTTCCACCCAGGGACTGGACTGGGTTGACCTGACCTGGCTCATGTAGCCAACCCTGAACCAGACTTACATGCTCTCCCATGTAAGTGACTCCCATATTCAGGAGAATGTAACACAGACATCAGCCCAGTCTGGGTCACACAACCTCCTGTGGGACCTGGGACTGAGGGCAGCCCCCAAACCACATGTATTCAAAAGGGGAGGGAGCTGTGTGACTCCGCCCCCTCCCTAAGGAAACCGAGAGTGGAGTTATCAGGAAGAGAAAAGGCGGGCTGGAAAACCAAACAGCCACCATCCATCGCAGGAAGGTTTAATGCCACGGTCAGGGAGCTGGGATTTGTTGCAGGAGGCCATGGGGAGCCATGGAAAGAAGGCTGTTGAGCAGGGCAGTGATATTACCATCTGAGCTGTTCTTTGGGAAGATACCTTTGGTGGTGGTGGTGAGAGAGGGCTTGGATGAGGCGGAAGGGGAAGGGGTGGGGTGATGGGCGAAAAGGCTTTTGTGGTGGGTCGGGGGGAATGGCATGTAAGTCTGAGACGGGGCACTGCTGCCAGAGTGGAAAAGGGAGACCCCGTGGGAGGGAAACTGGCAGGACGGGTGGAGGGTATGCTGGGCGTAAGGCAGGGAGCCCAAGAGCCTGCTGGGCACTCAGGGCTGGGAGTTGGAAGCCACCCCCTGGAGGTGGTGGTGACTTTGGAAGGACATGACCCCAGGCGAAGACAGGGCTTTGGTAGGAGAACAGAGGGGCCGGTGTCTCATCTCTGAGCATTTGGGGGCCAGTTGCGAATCCCATGGGCATCTGCGCTCTGACTCCGAGGAGGGTGGGTCCATTTTCCACAAAGTTTTCCAGATGTTTGCTTTGTTGGTTTGCTTTATTTATTTATTTTTTTAAGTGGTAACAACAGAGAGAGAAGGGGAGAGAGAAAAAAGAAACAAAACCAAAGTTGAAAGCAGGGGGCCCTTGAGGAGAGGAGCCTGGGAAAGGCCAAGGGGGCTGGCCGTCTGAGGTGGGGCCCTTGCCCCCTGTGTCCCACTGGCTTCCTCCGTTCCCCTGCTGGCTGAGGACAACATGTCCAATACCCTTCCCCTTTCCATGTGCCCAGGCCCTTGCAATTCCTTAGGGACGGGCCGCTGGGTTTTCTGCTGATCCCAGCCACAGTGACTCAGACCTCCCCGGGCCTCCCGCCTCTATCCAGAGGGTGGCCACAGGGCTTCCTCCAAAGGCTCCTCGGAGCAGCTACTTCCCTAGCCCCTCCTGCTTGGAAGTGGAATTCCTAGACCCGGCCTTGGTCTGAAACATGCTCCTCCGCTTACTAGCTGTGCGACTCCGTGAATGACAAAGCCTCTGAGCCTCAGTTTACTCACTTATAAAAGGAGGACTGTAGTTGGCCTTCCTCCTAAAATAAGGCCTTTGGTATAGAGTAGGCATTTCCAAATGGGAGGCTGGCGATGGGTCTTTAGTCCACGGGTGGTGTCCTTGCTGACAGGAGAAACCACAGTCCAGAGGAGGGTGATAGAGTGGCAGTGTGCCTTTCTGCTGTCGGGCCCTGGGGCTGGGCTGTGGAGGGAGGCAGGCCAGAGGGCACCTCCTGTGCCCTGAGTGAAGGGGCATAAGTTAAGACACTCTTGGGTTCAAATGGTCTGAAACCTGGCCCCCACTGGTAGGGTTGCCAGATAGAACACAGGACAACCAGTTAAATTTGAATTTCTGTTTAACAACGATAATTCTTTTAGCATAAGTATGTCCTATGCATTATTTGGGACATACTTATGCTAAAAATTGTTCAGTTTTATCTGAAATGCAAATCTAACTGATGCCCTCTGCAGCCTTATAAACTGATTTGAGGAAATAGACTGAGTTTATTATGGAGTGTCCAGGGGGCAGACTGCAGGTCAGTTGGATTCAGGGGTTCAAACATCAGGGGTTCTCTCTCTTGGCTCTGCTTTTGCCCCACCGACTCTACTCCAGCTTGCCCCTCCTGGGTGGCCCCATACCTCCACCTTCATCGCCAGCAGCAGAGCCGTCATAAGCGCAGCTGAAGGCTCCTTGTGTAACACTGGCCCTGCCTCGCCTGTGCTCATCCCCGAACCAATGCCGGTGGTCAGGAAATCCCATGTGCTGACTGGCTTAGCCCTTGCTCACATGCCGCCTCTCCCTCCCTCCCTCCTTCTCTGTCTGTCTTTCCTTCAATCTTCTCGCCCTTCCTTCCTTTTTTCTTTCTTTGTCTCTCTGTCCCTCTGCTGCTCCCATCCCCTCTCCCTCCCCCCTCTTTCATTTGTATATGAAGACATTTTATTATTTCAATATGTAACATCTTCGTGACAACACCAATTGCATTTTTTAAAATTTATTTTTATTTTTTAAAATTTTATACTTTAATCACAGTTTACATTCGGTATTATTGTGTATTAGTTTCAGTTGTATAGCATCGTGGTTAGGCAGTGATAAAGCGGTCCCCCCGGGACTTCCAGCACCCACCTGGCCCCACACAGAGTTATTCCTAGTTACTACTTTTTCCTGTGCTGTACTTTACATCCCCGTGACTATTTTGTGGAAAAGGCAAAGGGATTAAGAGGTACAGACTGCCTTGTTTCCAATGGCATATGAGGTACAGGATAATATTTCTCTTAAATCCCAAGAGCCTCAGCATCACTGGTCTTTTGGAGAATCTGGTTTCTGACGATGGTTGTGGTCCTCCCTGGGAATGCCCATGGTACTTGGTAGCAAAGAACATTTGGCTGAGTGATGCTGTCGTGGGTCCTTGCTCAAAATGCTCACCTTTTCCTTCCCATCGATTTTCAGTGTGTGGTTATGTGTTTCTTCATTATTATGGACGGGGTCCTGTAGGGGAATAGGTTGCACACGTTTGTATGGAATGTGCATGGCAGGTAGCATCCAGTGTCCTGCCCTCAGATGGCAAAGCAAGCTCTACCGGGCAGCTATAATCGTCTGGAAGAGGGGAATACATAGCTTTATGCCAAACACAGTGTAAAGCTCCATTTGGGACTGGAAAGAAATGTCTCAAGACTGTTCTCTTTGATATCACCCATTTTACTGCTACTACGTATGCCATGGCGAATCAAGATGCTTATAGGGTGGCATGGAAAGGTTTTGAAGAGAAACTACTTTTAAAATCTGCTTCTAGGCACAGGAATTTCTATCTGTTCACAGCTACTCCCCACAAGCCTGCCATCTTGTTTCCACATGACCCAACTTTAAACTAGGGATGAAACCCCTCCAAGTGGATAGACTGAGGGTGGGGAAGAGGTAGACAGCCACAGAGCTCTGTGGGACTCCTCACTACCCTGGCTCTGGGTGAAGTCCTAGCTCTGGTTGTCCCCTGGCCCACCCTTACAGTGTCCCTCTTGATTTTATCTGAGAGACCAGTGACCACCCCATGTGGAGGGTTATATCCTACCTGGCAGGACTCAAAAGTGACATGGTCCCCAGCCTGCGTGCATGGGGCCAAGCTGTGCGGGAGGGGAAGAAAAGTTAGAGAAAGGGAGGGAACCGTCTGTGGAGTTCCTACTTGGTCTCTTGGCTCTGGGCTGGAGTCTTTGCATAGCTGTTTCTATTCCTTATAGCTGCTGTTTGAGCTTGATCATCTCTGTGTTACACATAAGAAAACTGAGTGTGTCACTTAGGACACTTTTCGCTGTAAGTCATGCAAAACCTGACTCAACCTGGCTTAGACCTTAAGGAGTGTATCATCTCATTGTCACATGCTTCAGCGGTAATGTGGGTTGCAGGAATGGCATGATCAGAGTGCTAGTTTCATTTCTCTGCATTTCCCTTGGTTTGCCCTTACCTTTCTTCATGGTCGTGAGGTAGCTGCTCTCAGCAGCTGGGACAGCATTTCCAGATTTAGGATGCCAGTGGGTGGAATAGGAGATGTTGCAAGTGACAGAAAATCCGCTACCTGCTGTTCCATGGCGCTGGGTTCTGTCTGAGGACTGTCTTCTTGATTCACCAGCTCAGGCTTCTGGACACTAAAGGGTGAGCTGCAGAAGGCACTTCTAAGAAATGTCAAATGGTTCCCAAATGGGGCAAACCGAGGAATCTTCCAGATGACTGGGGTCCTCCCACATCTGCCTGCTGCTGGGAGAAATTGCCATGTGTAAATGTGAGTTGGGGGCTGCAGCAGTTTTAGGGTAAAAAATCGAGAAGTTGGGTCCACTGGTCCTGTAAATGGATACATTTAAAGTAGTATGAAACTCTTAGTTTCCCTCCAGAGCTGGAATCAACAAACTTTGTAAAGGGCCAGGCAATAGATACTTTCAGCTTTTCAGGCCATATGGTCTCTGTTGCAACTCAATTGTACCACTGCCATTTTATCATGAAAACAGCCTTAGACACTCCATAAACAAATGTGCATGGCTGCGTTCCAATAAAACTTTATTTATAAAAACAGGTAATGGGCCAGATTTGGTAAGTTTGTCAACCCTTGACCTAGACCAAAGACGTAGGAACAGTTAGTACCCTGAGTCAGGAAGCTGGTATTTTCTGAAGTCAACTCTGCTAAGTTGTAATTTACATATAATGAAATGCACATTTTAAGTGTACAGCTCAATCGGATTTGACTACCAGCCCAGTGAAAGTACAGAACCTCTCCAGCCTTTTAAACTTGACCTCCTGCCCTCACCCAGCCAATCGTTGGGCTGATTGCCATCCTCCAGATGAGTTTGGACTATTCAGCATTTCATGGAAATGGACCCCTGCCATGTTCTCTGTTGGTCTGGGGAGGCTAGTCTGAGGCCCTTCTGGTCTGCTTAGAGAATCTATTTGACAACTGTCGTGATTTTAAACTGTATTTGTCAGTTTTCTGAGACACTGCCCTTCAAAAGGCAAAGGTGGGGCCTAATTCCTTTGCTCTTGAATGTGGGCTGTACTTAGCAAGTCTTATCCGGGGAAGTGACGGAAGTCATAGAAATGACTTCCGTGATTGGTCACAGCTTCTGGCTCTGCCTGGTTCTTTCTCTTCGCTCACTCACTCTGAGGGAAGCCAACCACCATGGCCTGAGGATGCTCAAGCAGCCCTGAGGAGGGGCCCACATGGGGAGGAATAAATAGTGATTGCTTTAACAACTATTTAATAGTTAACACTTTGCACTGTGTAGTGTTCTTTCTAAGCCTGTTCCTTATATTGACTTCCATTATGTCCCCATTTTGCAGATGAGGAAACTGACTCCCTGAAAGGTTGAGTCACTTGCCCAAGGTCTCAGGGGTAGGACCCAGAGCCCACAGCCTTCACCACTGTGCTATTTGCACCCTTCTCCTCTCTGTCCTCACTTGTCCCCAGGAAGACATCTACCATGGCACCTGTGGGTCTGCCTGCTCCCACATCTTTCACCCTGCAAAGCTTGTGCTCCTCCAGGCCAGAGACTGTTTTTTCTGTCTGCGTGGCACCCAGAGCAGGACCTCAACAAATGTGTGTTGACTGACTGGAGGGAGAAATGGACATGGCATGTCTTGTACTAAGAAAGCCCAGGGATCCTGAACAGCAGTGGCACCACCCTCTCTCTAGTGTCTCCCTAGCAGAGGCGGACAGCCCAGAGCCTGCTCCCCATGTCCTCGATCAGGGCTCAGAGCACAGAGAGCCCCAGAAGAGGAACAACTGCTCCCTTGCTCTGTGGCCCAGGGCGGGGAAGAGCTGTGTTTACCTTGGAAGGCAGACCTCTTTTGTAACACTCACTTATTGTTGCCAGGAGCCCAAAAATACTTTTATTAATGGAAAAACAGGGATGGCTCCACAAAGAAATATTTTGACAAGCCCAGAGGAGTCAGCGGGAAGGTTCAGAGCATATCCTCAGGAAACTTGGGTTTCTTATCTTCTAGGGAGCCCGCTGGAGAGAAAGGGCACACGCTTCTTCCAGCAGGGCACCTGCCGATTCCGCATGGGGCTCCTGGCATGGATTCCTGGGCTGGATTGTGCTGAGGTGGCTTTTGCAACATGGCCTGGCCTACACCCCACTCTAGATACGGCCCCCCAGGGTCCAGTGACTTTGTTTCCTGTTACTGCCCCATTCAGGGGTTCTCCCTCACGGACTGTTTCCTCTGATGGCAAATGAAGGCTTGGGGCTGCCTCCAGGTATCTCTCTGGGCTCCCAGGTACCTACCAGTGCCTATTGGGAGAGGGAGCTTCCAATGTGATTTCCATCAAGACCAAAGGGCTCAGGTGAGTGTAAGGGTACCCCTATAGCAGTTCTTACAGAGCCCAAGGCTTCCTAATATGTGCCAGTGCCATTTTAAGCACCCTTACACGTGCTAACTCCTCAAAACAGCTTTCCAATTGGGCAATATTACCCCCATTTTGCAGGTGAGGAAACTGAGATACAGAGAGGTTAAGGAACTTGCCTAAGATCACAGAATTAAGGAGAGGCGGAGCTGGCATTTGTATCTGGGCCAGCTGGCTCTGGAGCCTGAATCTTAACCCCAACTATGGCTGGCCATCTTTCCCAAGTGCGCTATCTGATCACGCTACTCAATGTCTCTGCACTTGATGTCTTCGTACTCAAAATAAAATCCATATCAGGACACAAGTTTAGCTGTTGTACTAAAGGTTCCCAAATAGCAGTGGCTTAAATCAGTTAGATATTTATTTTTCTGTAACAAAAGACCTGGGTGGGAGATCAATGGTTGATATGGAGGCCCCATGATAAAAACTTCTTTTATCTGGCAGCTTTGTCTTTATTAACACAGTTTCTACCTCATGGCCCAAAGTGGCTGCTTGTGCTTCAGCTATCAAGTCCCCATTTTAGTGGAAAGGGAGAAGGGGAAGTGGAGAGTATGTCCTGTCTCTTTAAGGGTTTGATTCCAGGCTTTTCTATCATGTGATCTAGGACAAATCATTTAACCTCTTTTGTTATCTTTGTAACGGGAAAATATTTGAACTTCTTTTAAAGGTTATGAGGATTAATACATGTCAAACGCTTGTAAACACTCAGTACATTTTAGCAACTATTATTATTGATGCTGTTTGGGTGACACTGTTCCTGAAGGCCCCCTTCCCACTCCCTGTGACTAGGTTATGATGCCCTCCCATATTTTCGTGGCTTCCAAGCTTCTGCTATTGCTTTGTAACCTATGTTGACCTCTGTTGGCCCCACTGGATGGAAAGCTCCCTGAAGACATGCACTGTCTGCCTTGCTTTCTAACTGTACCCCCTGCAGCAAGTTCAGGGGCACATGGAAGGTGCCCAGAAAGGTTATCAAATGCATGAAGAAATGAATATTTCCAGTGACAGCAGGCTCACTACCATAGAGGATACTTCCTCAGGGCCTTTCCACATGCTGTTCCCTCTGCTTTCAGTGCTTTTCCCCTACTATCTGCATAGCCAGTTCTCATATTTCATTCAGTTCCACTTAGTGTCACCTCTTCAGTGAAGTCTTCCCTGACTAACCTGGCTAAAACTGGCTTCTCCCCCCAGCCATTTTTCTTTCTGTTTTTTTAAAAAAATATTTAATTTGATTTTAGAGAGGGAGGATGGGAGAGGGAAAGAGAAACATCATTGGCTGCCTCCTGCACGCTCCCCCCCACTGGGGATTGAGCCTGAAACCTGGGCATGGGCCCTGAGCAGCCAGAATTGAACTGGCGACCTTTTGGTGCCCGGGACGATGCTTAACCAACTGAGCCGCACCGGCCGAGGCCTTCCTCCACCCCTTTCTATCTTCTTCCCCCATTTTGCTTTTCTCCTGGCGCATATGGCCCCTCAGCGGTGGCATCTGTGTTTACGTGGCCACTCTGGGTCTCCCCGGCCGGACTGAAGCTCCGTAAGGACAGCATATCATCTTTATTTCTCACAGATGCATCCCAGTGCCTGGACTATCGCAGGTACTGGGCAGTGTTTGTTGAATGAATAAATAAAGCAGCAAGATTTGATTTTTAAAATCTGAGGAGAAAAATTCTAGTATTATGCACCCCAGTTCTTTCGACAAAAGAAGGCCTGAACGCCTGGAGCTTAGCTCTCCGAAGAGTGCAAGCGAGATAAAGCTTCCCTTCCCCCTCCCCTCTCTCTTTCTCCTGCCCGCAGAAGGAGAAGGGCAAGCCAAGCCAACTGCGCTTCCAGAGCCAAAAGCCAATTCCCTCTCGCTCCACGTCAGCACTCCAGCTTCTAGGAAAATCTTCCCGTCTCCGAGGCCCGGGGCATTCCGAGGGCTGCCTCTGGCCTCGGGTCACATCCCGCTCAGCAGTCTGGGAGTAGCAGAGGGAGCCCCGCAGAGGGCCAGGCTCTCTCTGGAAACTTGCTGTCAGCAGCCCGATTAGCTGGCAGGGAACGTCGGGGGTTCTCTCCAAATGCCTTGGAAACCTCCCTGTTGGGTCACATTCCGGCTGGGGGGACCCTGGGATTACCAGGGCTCTGGTGGCCGCCAGCGGCTGATTGGGAGGTAGCAAGATTCAGCACTTCTGAGTTGGAAAAAGCGGTGCTGGGTATTATTTTGGGAACAGACAGTCATGAGAAGCTCCAAGAGCTGATCGGGGAGGCTATTAAAAGCAAGACAATGTATTTCGACATGAACCAGGCCGGGGAGACACCTCGCTCCCTGCCACGACCACGGAACTGGGAGTTCTTTCCCGATGAGGTGAGCCTTTCCATCTCCTGGAAACGGGGAAAGCCTCTCCAGCTGCCCAGCACCGCCCGTTCCCTGTCCCCTGCCAACCCAGCTGGGCATCTCATCCGCCTCCTCGGCCGTGTGATGGGGTGAGGGTCTTGGTCAGCCGGCTGAGGAGGTGGCCACACAGCCTCGTCTGCCTTGTGTTGAACTAATGTCAAGAGGACCTAGGAGCTTGGCTCTGCAGCCAGGCTGCCACTGTCCAAGTTCACATTCTGTCTGCCACCTACTATTTGGTGACTTGGCTCTCCCTCTGTGCCTTAGTTTCCTCACCTGCAAAATGGGGCACAGTAGTAGTCTTCATCCCACAGAGTTGCTGTGAGGACTAAGTGAGTTAGGACATACGGAGGGCTTGGGAGAGAGCCTGCCACATAGTCAGCACTCAGCCGACATTCGATAGGATTATTTACTGAGCACCCACCAGTTCCAGACATCATTCCAAACCCCGGGTAAGACAGGCATGCCCCACTTTCCTAGTCTAGTGGGGAGATGAGTCAGAACCAAATAAACAAGCAGATGAGACAATTTCATGGTCTTTTATTCGTTCAACAAACCTTTTGGAGGCCCAACCATATGCCAGGCGCCATCCTAGGTGCTGAGGGCACAGCAGCGAACAAAATGAAGTTCCTGCCCTGGTAGAGTTTAGATTTTAGCTGGGAGGCAGGGGAGACGTATAATACACAATGCATCTATAATTCATTTGTGGTAAGTGTTAAATGTTACACAGAAATACAACAGGATGCTGTATTTCTCAGCTTTGGGCAGAGAAGCCTGGTTTGGAGATGAGGGTCATTGGAAGAACACTTTCTGAAGATGACACTCCAACTGAGGTCAAGAGGATGAAAGAAGCCAACCAAGAGAGATCGTGGGACTGAAGGGAGAGGAAGCTCACAGGCCACATGGTGGGACCAGGACAGGGAAGGGTAGTGAGGCTGGAGCAGGAGAGCAAACAGGAGAGGGAGGGAGTTGAGGTCAGACAGGTGGGCAAGGCCAGGTCTTGGAAGCCATTGTATTATCTGTTGTTTCCTCCAAGTTTAGCGGCTTAAAGGAGCAGTGTGTGTTATCTCACAGTTTCTGTGGGTCAAGAGCACCTTAACTGGGTGATGTGGCTGCATCATCTGAAGACTTGGCTGTTGGCAGGAGGCCTCAGTTCCTCCCTATGGGGGCCTCTCCAAAGGGCTGCTTGAGTCTCCTCACAACATGGCAGCTGGCTGCCCCCAGAGTGAGTGATCCAAGAAAACAAGGACACAGCCTCACACATTTAGACAGTATGCTAGTGTTGCACAGAGTGGTGGGGACTACACAAGAGCAGGAGTACCCAGGCGGGGACCCCTGAGACCCTCTTGGAAGCCGGCTGTGACAGCCATGGTGAGTATTTGCATTTTATCTAAGAGGGATGGGAAGCCTCTGAATTGGTATCTGGTTGATCTGGGTACTTGCATAACTACTGTATGTAGAGGCAAGCTGATCATCATTTTGGTACCATTATTGAGTGCTTACTGTATACCAGGCACTGCACAGTGCTTTATTAGCCACAATGTCATCTGACCTGCATGTCTCCCAAAGAGGTAGGTGTAACTCCATTTTATAGATGGAGAAGCTGAGACTTCCTCAAAGAAGCATGATCCAAGGCAAGACCCAGAGCCAGTGAAATCACCCAGGTCAAGAGAGAAGAGAGGTGATGGGAGGAGAGAGAAAGTAACCTGGGGAAGGCCCAGCACTGAGGAAGGACACAGAATTTGGGGGCTCCGAGTATTTCTGGAGGGCAGGAACATGGAGTTCAAGCATGTAAGGGGTGAGCAAGGAGGCTGGAAGGGGCGGGCTAGACTTGATAGGTCTTTGTAGGCCCCATGTGGGAATGTGGACTTTATCCTGAAGGCTATTATAACCTGGTGGAGAGTTTTAAGCAGGGGGAATGATGTGATTGGATGTTCCCCTTAGATTTTATAGTTTAGGGAAGACCATGAGGGACAGAGTGGACCTAAGTTGGGGGGTGCATAGGAAAGAGGCTGAGAGAGCAGCAAGAAAGCTGTGGTGTTCCCAGGAGGGAGGTGTGGGGTTGCCTTGGTGAGGCTGGTCGTGCAGGGAGAAAGAGGGGTGGATATGGACTCAAGAGGTTTTAGGAGGGAAAATGTGACAGTGGGAGGGGAGAACAGAGTCAAGAATGATCCCTAACTGAGGCTGCTGGGAGGAGAGAGCCAAATCTCCTCAGAACCCCCGAACCACCTTCTGTGGTGTCTACAGCATTTATGGTCCCCACAGACAGTGCCTGCTGCCGCTGTCATTCACTGCTGCTCCCTTGGCATTGTGGTGGCCTTGTCTACCAAGTAGAAGGCAAGTCCCCTCCAGGTCCCCACCCCATTGTTTGCACTTAGCCAGAGCCAGGTGCATGGAGTAAGCCAGTAAATGAATAGATATTTGGTGGAGAGCTCAGAGCAATTGAAGTGACACGAGAGAGGCAGTACAGCCTAGCGGGTAAGAACATGGGCTCTAGAGCCAGGTGGCCAGGGTTCAATTCCCACCTCTGCCACGTGCTGGCTGTGCAACCTGGGGCAAGCCGCATAACCTCGCTGTGCTAGTTTCCTTCTCTGTAAAGGGATAATCGGGGTTGTTGCAAGGATTCAGTGAGTCCATGCCTGCCACACAGCAAGTGCTCAGTAAATGCTCCCTGTGATGGACAGATCAGTACAGGCGTACCTCATCTTTTTGGGCCTTGCTTTACTGCGCTGCAGAGACATTGCAATTTTTTACAAATTGAAGGGAAGACCCTCTACCAGCAAAAAGATTACGGCTCACTTTATTGTGATACTTGCTTAATTGCGGTGGTCTGGACCCAAACCTGCAGTATCTCTGAGGTATGCCTGTCAGTCTCACATTTCTGCTTCTCACGTACCCATGTCTGTCTTGCTTTCTGTGGTTGAGACACGTGGAAGTCCAGAACAGTTCTCTACCTTTCAGCCAGGAAAGGGTTGAAGGTCAAGGTGACTGACAGGTGGAGATGACACTTGGGTAATAAAAACATCGAGAGGCCCAGTGAGGTGCCTCCTCAGAGCTGCCCAAGTCCTTTAAAATATTCCTGGTGTTGAATCAGTTGTATGGGCCGCAGCGGTGAGTGGCGTCTCAGCAGAAATACCTGCGTTTCTTATTTATGAGACTGTCGGAGCTTCCCCGGTGAGTCAAGGTCTCCTGCAGCCTAGATGGCTTACAGTCTCCCTGGCCTTCCTCCCCATGACCACCTGGACGCCTTCTATTTGCTCTGATTCAGCTTCTATTGCGCTTTTTCCTCTGATGCTGGCCCGTTCCTACCCCAGCTGAGAGCCTCTATTTTTGGGCCTTTTCGTGGATAATTGAGTGGGCAGAAGCTCCCCACCCATCCCCCTCGGAGCATCCCTTAAAAAAAGGGAGAGTGCTCAAGAGAAGTGAAAAACAGTGGGTGGTTCAGTTCAAAAGGACAAAATATTTCTTGCCCTGGCACTGGGAGAGGAAAGAAATTGTCTGAGACACCGAAGAACAGCTAAACTAAGAAGCCGAAAGCTGCAGTCCATAAGGGCAAATTAGGTGACTCAGCTGCGACTCCCCTGGATCCAGTCCTTGTAGCATTAATGCGCTTTAAAAGGGAAAAATGCTTAACTGTGACAAAGAGTGGGCTCTATAAAAATGTGGCTTAATGCTGATGCTACCGAGTTCCAAAAGGCGGCCCCCTCCAGGCAGTGCCAGGCACCTGTGGAGATTGCCACTGGCCTCCGAGGCCTGAGCCTGGGTGGGACTGAGTCTAAAATTATCCCTGATAATGAGTCTGGCAGAGGAGGGCCCAGCATGCTCATTTCCTGCCTCCATTCTGGCCTCCAAGACCTCGACTCCCAGGGAGGCCTCTGGGAGGCAGGGGCTGCAGTGCCAAGGACATGGGCTCTGTTGTCCAACAGAGTTGGGTTCAAGTCCAGATGGTTATGTGGACATCAACCCACAGAGCCTCAGTTTGCTCATCTGTAAACAGGGCTCACAGCATGGAACCCAGTGGGAGGGTGAAATGAACTAGATGGTGAAAAGAACCTGCATCATGCCCTGGAGGTGGCAATTGATAAATAAAAGGAGGTCTGGAGGTGAAGATCTGCAGGGCCAAATGGTCTTAATCCTCGCTTAATCACTACTCACTCCCTAAGTGTGGGAAGCTTTTTAAAATTTAATATACATTTTAGCATTTATTATATGCCTTATTGTTCTTAGCATCACATCCTTACATTAACTCTGTAAAGGCATTAATAGTGTACCCATTTTACAGAGTGGATAAATGACTCTGGGGCAGAACCAAGAATCTGATTCTAGAGCCTGTACTTTACCCTACCTCTCAGGTTACCTAACAGTGCTGTCTGATAGAACTTTCTACAGTGATGGAAATGCTCTATTCTTCGCTGTCCAACTCAGTAGCCACTAGCCACATGTGGCTTTTGAACTGGGGAGATGTGGCTTGTGCAACCAAAGAACTGACTTTTACATTTTATTTCATTGTTAATTACTTTATATTTTAATGGGCATATGTGGCTAGTAGCTACCATATCGGGCAGCACAGAGCTAACCCCTCTCACTGTCAGTGTATTACTCTTTAGGGGTCAAGAGCAAGAATTTACAGATGACTCTTGCTCAGGGCCTGGCATATAGTAGGTGCTAAGTTAGGGGGTGCTCTTCACAGTATTGCTAAGTAGAGAGACCGTCTTCAGGAGACACTGGTCTGTAGGCTTGCAGCAATAAAAGGAAGTTGAGTGCCGAGTTTCATTCATGCCTTGGATGACCAACTTGTCCCAGCGTGCCCAAGAATTTCCCAGTTTTAAAACTGGAAGCTCTGCAGCCTGGGAACCTCCTCAATCCCAGGCAAACCAGGATGGTTGGCCTTGTTCTTGCTTCAGATGATGGGGTACAGAGTCCTCAGGGAATGGGTTTCCCTCAATAGGCTCCCTAAAAAGAATCTCCTCCACAGCCTCACAGGCTTGCAGCCCAGTATTTGCCCAGAAAAGCAACAGGCAAGCCATCTTCCCTTGATGAGCCTCAGTTTCCCTTTTAGAAAGTTGGGGAGAAGGTTCCCCTCTTGCAGGTGGCTGCAAGGAATTCAAGGCACACAAGGCTCGGAGCAGAGTAGGTGGGTAGGTATGGCTGCTCTGTGGGGAAGAGAGACACTTAAGCTGTCCTGTTGGCTGACAGGCTTCAAGGTGAGGTGGTGGGGCTTTTCCCTGTAGCTCTCTGTGGGGCAGCTCTCCAGCGGGAGGCATCCTGTCTGAGAGCCGAGCGAGGCTGCTGTGGGCTGAGGCGTGGAATACAGGGGGTCCCACGGGTGGAAGCGGCTCCTCTCAGTGTCTCTTTCAGTCAAGCCTCTGTAAGAAAGTGTACGTGTGTGTGTAGGGAGGGTGCTGATGGTGCTGATGAGTCACCCGCTTCGGTGCTACCCGCGTGGGCTCACAGGACTATCTGAAATAGCTGTTTTCCAAGCTGCTTTGTCGGTGGGCCCCGACTTTCCCACCCCGGATGCAGCCCAAGCGACCACTCTAGGCTAAGTTTAGAGGGAGCGTCTCGACAGGCGAGCTTCTCTCCCTCTTCCCGCTGGCCTCCCGGGGTCTGTGGCCCATTGGTGGGAGCCACGCGTGGCATCCCACGGGCCGTATTCTGGAGACTGTGCGAAGTTCATGACATCCCTGCGCTTTATTTCCCTGTTTATTCCGAGCATGAGTAAACACATGGGTTGCCTGGTTTCGGCGTCTCTTTGGCCATTTCATTATTGCAGAAGCCTCTGAGCATCACTGGAAACCTTGGGTTTTCTAAATGAATCTAAAAATATACTCTTTGAAAAAAAATCTTGGAGTTGGACAGAGTTGACACAAGGCACGGTTATTTATTTCCTTTCCCTCCTCCCCCTTCACCTCCCCATGCCTCTCTTCTCCTCTCACCATCCCTAAAAACAAAAAAAGCTGGGCAGCCGGAGGCCCCCAGGGACAGGGAAAGGCCCCTGGGTCAGGGTCCAGGGGCCCCGACCACCTGGGGTGCTGGTGTGAGCCCTGGGCAGCTCTGACTGGGAGGCGCCCCCTGGGAAAGTGGGGGTCTTGGGAGTCAGGGTATGATTTGTTAAAAGCTGCAGCGGGCTGGGGCAGGCGGTGGCTGGGGCGAGCCTTGCAAACAGCCGCCTGGAGCGCCGGCAGGGCCCACTTGGACACTCGCGCGCCCCCACCCCCTGCGCCCGCATCACTCCCTCTCTCTGACTTTTCTCCCGAACAATCAGGGACTTGTGCTGGCGGCTGAGGGAGCCACGGAGCTGGCTGGCCGCGGAGGAGGCGACGTCATGGATTCCTGAGTGTGAAGTTTGCAGGAAAGCCCTTAGTTTTGGAGATGGACGGGATCCAGTGGTTTCCATGGCGCTGGATAAACAGGAGGAAACAGTGAGGGAATCCCGTTATTTTACTGCATTGAAAGCCTATAAACACGGAGCGCCGGGAAGGAAGTCGCGTTCCCTCTCGAGTAAGCCGAGCGCCCAGCCGCGCCGCCTCCAACGCGCCGGCAGCGGGAGCCGGAGCCGGAGCCGGAGCCGGAGCCGGGAGCCCGGAGCGGGAGGCGCGCAGCTCCCGGGCCGCTCGCAGGCTGCTCGGCGGGGCCGCGCCGCGAGCATGCTCTAGAGGCCGGCGCCCCCTCGGCTCCCGGGCTCCAAGCACAGCGCCCCGCTCGCCCGCGCGCCAAGCCCCCATCCCCTCCAGATGCAGAGAGAGGCTGCGTTCAAGCCGGGGCACTGCCATCCCCTCCGCATCATGGGGTCTGTGGACCAAGGTAACTGGCCCCCCTCCCCTCCGCCGCTGCCCCCTCCCGCCTCCCAGCCCTTCCCTTCTGCTCTCCTCTCGGGCAGCGCTGTGGGCTCCTGGCTGAGTCGCGGGGAGGGAGGCCGGGGGACGCGGGTGTCCCCGGGCGCACAGGTAGAGTGGCCAGGAGGAGGGGCGCCCGCGCCCGGGCCGGGGAGGGAGCCGGGGCGCTGCTGTAGGGGACTGCGCGCCCGCGGTGCGGTGCCGTGGCGGGATTCCCCAGGCGAGGCTGTCACAGGAGTTTCCCCTCCGTGGGACACCGGGAGGCTCTCGCTACTAACCGCTGGCTGCTTAACCGTTTCAGCACTCGGCTTTTGACAGCAGATGCGATGCAGCTGGATTGATGATGATGATGATGATGATGTTATGATATCATTTAGCTTTTCTGTTTCTTGTTTTAGGAGAGCAGGCTTGATCTTTTACTCTATAGCAAAACTAGACACGAAGACTTTGCTTGTGAACAGTTACAGCAGCAGATGCTCTGGGACATTTAAACAATTTTCTTTCCTCCCCCCCTTTTTTTTTTGATGCGCCTGGTGGATCCAGTCCTCCGGCTCCCCCTTTAAAGTGCAGTGTACCATCAGTTTGTTTTGCGATCTGATTACACTCTGCTTTCCGTATTTCTGCCTCTTTTTTCCTTCTCTTGGATTTAGCCCCGGAATCATACTCCTCGGATCTGACGGGAGGGGCTTAACGTATAAGAATATGACATGAAAACCCGCCATCTGGTTGGGGTGGTGGAGGGGTTCGGGCTGTACGTGAACGCATGGGGCTGGAGGAGTGGAAACCAGGCCAATGTGATGTGTTTCTCAGAGGCCAGCCTTGCCTACAGAGGGGCACTGCCCAGAGGGCAGGGCTGCAAGAGTTAAGTGAAATAAATATGCGTAGGAGGAGTTAGCCTGGTGTCATAAAATCAGAGTTGAATGTAGGTTTTGTGCTCTGCGTGGCTGATTAAAGTTCTGGGGGGGAAGAAATGACAATTTCAGTAAATAAACCTGAGGGGCTTTTTTTTTTTTTTTTAAACCAGAGCCACATGCCTCGGGTTAGGTAAACGGTGTGCTTTGCCACAGTGGCCCTCAATGACACATAGCTGAGTTGCACTTTTAAAAGCAAGACCCTGCCAACACTTTGAATGTTTTAACTGGTACCTGTTTATCCCGTCCTCTGCTAGTGGTCAGGCATGTGACATAATGGGAAGAAAACACACCCCAACCTAATATTGCATCACCTGTAAAAGCGATGCTCTCAGACAGGTAACAGATACGTCAAGGACATGAATTGATTTTTACTGTCATACATACTGACAGAGTGTTTGATGTTATGATGGTGGGGGTGGGGGGACAGAGCAATGCCAAATGGAGCTCTAATTGGAAAGGAAAGACAGAGAAAGAGAGAGAGATAGAAAGAGAGAGAGAGCGTGTGAGTGAGCTTGGAAGAGAAGTTGGGCTTCTGTTTGACTCTGTGATATAATACATAACACAGCTCCATTTTATTAGAGCTGCTCCCCCTCTGCTTCAGGTTGATGAACTTGACCCTCTCTCAAGGTGTGGAAGTCTGTGTATTTCATATGTGTACATGCATTGCCTGCCCTCCCAGCTCATGCTCATGTGTGCAGGGATTGTGAGTACATGGCGTGCCAGTGTATGTACACATGTGGGAGACAGGGCACCACATTGTTCCCCGGAACCACACTCGGCATTCCAAGCTGGGCACACAGAATGCAATTCCAGGCATCAAAGAGCTGGTGTGAGAGACGCTTCAACTGTGCCCTGCAGGGGGAAAAGCTAATGCTCCTTTAAACTCAAAGACCACGTGAGCACAGAGACAGACCTGAAGTGTGCATGCAGATGGGTGGGGCCATGAATAGCAAATAGAAATATTTGCATGGCAGGAAAATACTGACCTTGCTTTGTAGCTTTGGGCCAAGGCCCTGGGAAAAACTGAAGATCTTTAAAAGAGGTGTGCTCAGTTTTATCTGAAGTGGGGTGATGGAAAGTATTTCAGGAATAAACAGTTCCAGGGTGAGCTCTGCTCACTCCCAGACCGGAGCTGCCTGCCTTCTGCTTGGATTAGAATATTTCTGTTTGACCACATCACACTGGGTGACCTTAGGTAAGTGCCTTAACCTCTCTGTGCCTCAGTTTCCACATCTGTAAAATGGGGCCAATAATAATGGTGTTGTACTCATAGTCAATGTTTGGTAAATGTTAGCTGCAATTCCTGTTAAAGTTAAAAAACAATAACATTGATATAGAAACTGGATTTCACAACAAAAACATGTTGAAGAGATGTAGCACTTCATACCTCTCCAGGTAATTTTTAACTTACTGGCCCTTCATAATGAGACAGGTTGTGTTAACAGCAGGGCTGGGAAGCCTCAGTTTCCCCATCAGCAAAAGGGAAACATGATCTTGCTGACTTCATAGGATTGTCACAAACATCCTATGAAATCACGCATGTAAAACGCTGACGTCCGTGCTTAACGTGCGGTTAACACAGATGAGATGTTATTGTCGTCTGACGGTGGAGGACACTGAGAGCCAGCCTCGCCCAGGGTTACACAGCACGTTAGCAGCACAATGCCTGGCACACAGTGGGCGCTCTACTGCTGTCCACGCGGGTGAGAGCAGATGCATAGTGAGCAGTGGCTGGAGCGGCACGCCCAAGTGTTCACAAGCATTAAGCATTTAATTGTCAGGGCAAGTGTGCTCGGTGAGTTGTGGAATCATTGTCTCCTGCACAGAGGAGGAGAGTGAGGCACAGACAGGCGCAGTGACTGGCCAAGGGTTACCCCGCGAAGTGGTGGAGCCATCATTTGAACCCAGGCTCTGTTGTGTTTAATTTGAACCCAGGCTCTGTGCTCTGTTGTGTTTAATTTGAACCCAGGCTGTGTGCTCTGTTTGTCTGGAACTCACTAACATTATCTCAATTTTTATAATATCATTTGACAGAGGAGCAAACGGAGGGGTCCGTACGTTGATCCTGGGCTTCTTCTCCATGACCATGGTGTTTCTTGGCATATCCTGGGAGGGTAGGAGAGAAGTGTTGGAGGATGTGGAGGGTGCCAGCATCATCCTTCAAGATGGGGAAACTGAGGCAGCAGCTGTTTTGTCCCGAGCATAGAATGATTCAGGGAGGGCTTGCCTTGCCTCGCCTCGGGGAAATGAAAGGACAGCATTTCCACCTCCCCCAGAGGGGAGAAGTCCCCCGATGGCCAGGAGGCTCTAAGGCCAGCGCGGCTTTCCGTTTCTGCACAGAACAGAGACCCCGCCACGGGCCCTTCCGGCTTCTCCTCCTTTTCTCAGAACTTCGGAGAGAAGCTCCTCCGACTCCCTTTATTAAAAGCTTTCCCCTGAGGACGGGGGCCAGGTCTCCTATTTCTGTGAGTGTCCACTGGGTTCTAGGTGATATTTCTACGCCCAACATGTCAACAGCTTGAGATCTGGGTGAGAGGTTCAAATCTTGGTTCTGCCACCCGCTAGCTGCATGACCTTGTGCAAGAAACTGCACTTCCCGTGCCTCAGTTTCCCCAAATATAAAAGACTGATAGTAATATTACCTGGAGTAATCATTAATATATTTGATAATGAGTACCAGCCAATCAGAACCGTGGGAGCAGGGTCCAAGAAGACTCTTCTGCTGGGCCAGGCTTAACTCTTTATCTGCTGAACTGCAGGGAAGGCCCCAAGACAGCAAAGGCCCTTTGGGGGTGGGGGATGACAGCAATCATTTACCAATCTATGGAGAGTTTCAATCTTTTAATAATCAATATGACTCTCCACGTATTCAGTAAATAATTGCTGTCATTATTACTGTATGATTCATTAATTCACTATTTACCCTCCCCCCAAAAAAATCCCACCTAAAAAAACCATTACCAAGTGCTTTCTTTGACATTTTCTCATTGGATAGTCCTCACTACATAGTGAGTGAATATTTCACATTTTGCCTAGAAGAAGCCAGGCAGGTTCTGTTTTTGTTCCTTTGCTAGAAGAGCAATTCGGGACTCTCCTATTGCCAGACTGGATTGGAGGCCTCCTCTGGGCTCCCTGGGCCTCTGCCCTGCGCTGTGCCCTTCCTTGTACTGGTCACACTGGTGGTGACTGCACATGCTTCGTCTGTGTTCACCTCTGTGGCCCCAGTGCCCAGAACAGTGCCTGGATGTAGTAGGTACTCAGTACTTTTTTTTGTTAAATGGATGAACGAATGAATGATGAATGAATAAATGATGCACAGTAGGGGAGACATGACTTGTTAAGGTCAAAGACTTAAACTCTGTAGCTCCATGTCATCTTTTTGGCTCGCTCTCCTATACCTCCTTTTGACAATGACGGTGGCCGTTGACTTCCACATTTTCCCACCTCAGGCTAGTGGCCTAAACGGAAATTCTTCCTGGGTCATCCGACAGGCACATGCTTTCATGCTGTTGTCCGGGATGAATCAGCCCCCAAAGGCAAGAACAACAAACAACAACCATGACCATGACAGCAGCCACCACTTACTGAGTGCCAGCTATGTGCCAGGCTCCATCCTGAGGGCGTTCCATGCGCCACCTCATTAATTCTCATACCAGCCTGACAGTCAGTATCCCCGTCTTGCGCAGGGAGGTACAGTCACTCCCCTAGGGTCACATCGCTGGGCCTCAGAGCTTGGACTCAGGCCCACTCCACCATGTCACTCTCGTGGGGCTGAATAATATAGCAGGAAGGTGACCTGTTTTCCCAGTGAGAGACATGCTCTATGGCCAAGCACTTTACGGATATGTCAGTGGATTCTCACCCCCTCCCCCCAGGCTGGTATTTAACGTGATCCCTGTTTAGAGACAGGGAAACCAAGAAGGGAGTGGTCAAGGCATTCCAAGGGCAGAACCAGACCCGGCTGATGCCAAAAGCTTGACGTTTAAAGGCTCCATGGTCCTGTTTCTCCTGTTTCCTGCAGCAGGACCACCCAGCAAGAGAGCAGTGAGCTGGAGGAGAGGGCTGCAGCCCCTGAAGGAGCCCGCCCTCCACAGAATTTGGAGTGTGTGTGTGTGTGGGGGGGGGTTGTTGGTTCCTGTCCCCACTTCCACCCTGCCTTCTGGGCCACTCAGTAACTTCTGGTGGCCCCCATCCCCTCCATATTCGGTTCTCTCCAGTGTAATGACCTGCCCAGGGACCCATTTCCTCAAAGCCTCTCTCAGAGGCCAAGGCCCAGCTGGGTGCCTCTTTGGCCTGAGATTCTAGCAGGTGCATTTCCGGCATGTGCTACACTCAGAGGCGTCTGCACCCGTCCCCTCATGCCTTTGCACACTGTTCACACTACTCCCTCTGCCTGGCCTGTGCCTGGCCTTCCACCTGGGGCTCCCTTGCTGCAAGGCCCAGCTCACCCTCGTCTCCTCTTAGAAGCTCCCTGGACCATTAATTCATTTTCATGAACATTTTAAGAGCTTCCACTATGTGTCAGTTCCTGTGCAAGGTGCAGGGAGAGAGTGGTGGCCAAGACAGTTATACCCTCACGAGGCAAACACCGAGCAAGTGAATGCAGGAGTAACCGAGATGTCAAGTGGTGGTAAACGTGAGGGACTAAAATGGGAGAAGAGAGTGCAAGTGACTTGGCATATACGAGTGAGTGTGTGTGAGTGTGTGTGTGTATGTGAGTGTGTCTGTGAGTCAGTGTGTGTGTGTGTGTGTATGTGAGTGTGTGTGAGTTTGCATGTGTGAATGTGTGTGTGTGAGTGTGGCTGTGTGTGTGTGGTAGGTGGGTGTACTTGTTTCCTGTGGTTGCCATCACAAATTACCATAAACTGGGCGGCTTGAAACAACAGCAACCTATTCTCATAGTTCTGGAGACTCAAAGTCTGAAATCGGGGTGTCAGCAGGGCCACGTGCGCTCAGGAGGCTCTGGTAGGGGAGGGTTCTTGTCCCTTCCAGCTTCCGGTGGCTCCTGGAAATCCGTGGTGGCATTCCTTGGCTTGTCAATGCATCACTCCACTCCCTAACAGCATCATCACAAGGCCTCTTCCTGTCCTCTCAGAAGGACCCCAGTCCTTGGATGAGAGACCTTAGCTCTGCTGACCTCAGCTTAACTTGATCCCATCGGCAAAGACCCTATTTCCGAATCAGATCACACTCACAGGAACTGGGGTTAGGGCTCAAACATATTTTTGGGGAGAGACACAAGTCAACCCAGAGCTGTAGGGGTTGCTAATTCAGACGGGGTGGCCCCTTCCTCTCTAAAGAGAGGTCTTTTTCATTGACCTCTGAGTGGTGCGGGAGCTGCCTGGAAAATGTCTGGGGGACAAGCATCCCCCAGTGCAAAGGCCCCGGGGAGAGACGTGTGCTTGGGATATTCAATGACCAGCAAGAAGATGAGTGGCTAGAACAGAGAAGGCGGGGGAACTGTGACGGGAGACAAGATCATGACAGAAGCCAGGGCAGGGTCGCGCAGGGTCGCACAGGGCCTTGCGAGCCGTGTGAGGCCTATTCTCGGGGCAGTGGGGAGGCATCGGGGACTTCTAAGCAGCAGGGCTGAGCTCTGGGTCACCTTTTGAAGGATTGTGTTGACCAGTAAGTGGAGAACGGCCTGTAGCCAGGTGAGAGTGAATCTCAGGGTGCTGGTGGGAGGCTGTCGCAGTGGCCACGGCAGGAAATGATGGTGGCCGGGACCAGTGTGGAGCAGAGGAGGGGGCAAGAAGTGACACTTCCTAGTCCCTAGGGCATTCTCCTTTGCCGTTCTCAAACCGTGTTCCCTTGAGCCCTGGGCTTCTGCAGGGATGGTCTCTGTCTTTGACACCAGATGGTATATGCCATTAATTTCGTGCATATGAGCCACGTCAGACGTCTTCCTCTCGGCCCAGCCCAGATTCCCCATGTCAGCTCCCCTTCACCCTCTGCTATCGCTGGGAGTCACAAGACTTTTTTTAGCGTTTCATCTTGGTCCAAAAATGTCCCTTAGCAAATCCACCCTTAGTTAATAGCCCAGGAACAATGTGACTCAGTAATGAGTATCAGATTCGCATGGGACAAAACCATTTCTGTGGTGGCACGTGTGACTTTTAAAAGTAATACCACAGCCTCCCCATTCCTCAGTGGAGGTGACAGTGAGCCTTACACATGGGGGTACCCAGATCATGTCTGTGACGCTCTCAGTGCATATAAAGTGGTCCGTTTATCTTAGCTGCCATTTTCAATATTATTTTACTGTTTTACATTCAAGTTATTACTTTCCTTTAACCTAACGACCTTCAGGAGACCTTCCCGAAGGGATAAATCCATTTTCCACCAACTCTCCGGGGTCTTCTCTGTGGGTTCTGGACCACCCATCTCCCACTCCGCCAGGGAGCCCAGAGGCATCCCTGGAAGATGTTCTAGCTGCCAGACCGCAGCTAGGTGCTGTGGAGAAAATCCGAGACACGCATGACATGCTTGTTTGCATTTGAAAGTCAGATAAATAGATATATTTTTGTAAAGTAGGGAGACACAATCATATGTGAAGCCATTTATGTTCTGAGTAACTAAAAGTTTAGGGAAAGTCTAGTCAATGTGTTGACAGAGGAAAGAAAGAAAGGGCAAGAGGATTCGCCATGTGCTTTTTGCGGGGGCAGGGTGGCTGTGCCAAAGGGAGCCTGGTGGAGGGTAGTTTTGAGGTCCCTGGAGTCAGCTTCCTTGTTTCTGTTTTTTTTTAAGTCTCACCCTAGGATATGTTTTTATTGACTTTAGAGATAGAGGAAGGGAGAGAAAGAGAGAAACATTGATGTGCCCGGCCAGCATGGCTCAGTGGTTGAGCGTTGACCTAGGATCCAGGAGATCGAGATTCGATTCCCGGTCAGGGCACATGCCTGGGTTGTGGGCTCGATCCCCAGTAGGGGGCGTGCAGGAGGCAGCCGATCAATGACTCTCTCATCATTGATGTTTCTCTCTCTCCCCACCTCTCCCTTCCTCTCTCTGAAATCAATAAAGACATATTTAAAAAAAGAAAGAAAGAAAGAAACATTGATGTTTCTCTGTAACAGAGAAACATCAATCAGTTGCCTCCTTACACGCCCTGACTGGGGATTGAACCCATAACCTAGGTATGTACCCTGCCCGGAAATCGAACCCACAACCTGTTGGTGTATGGGGTGATGCTCCACCCAACTGAGCCACGCAGCCAGGGCCCAGCGTGCTTGGTCTTGTCACTCCCGGATTTCAAAAATTATGAAATTGACACAGATGGTAGAGTCTGCAGAGACACTGCGGAGAGAGAATGGACACGAGACAGACACACGGTCCCGGGGGTGCAGACATCTAGGAAGACAGCCTGGGTGACAGAAGGGTGACGGCGGTGATGATGGCATGAAGGTGGATGGTTGAGGAAGAGTTGGAGGCTGGGCAAAGACTCGACAATGCTCCATGCCCTGACTAACCAGCCCTCCTTTGCCTGCTCTTAGGGCTCTGGTTCAATAGATGAGGCTCCCCTGGTTGGGGGGTGGGGGCCTCGCCTGTTGAATTAGAACCAAGGACAGCAGTTTAAGGGAGAGGTGAGTTTGCTCACCACATCCCTGGATTAAATGTCAGTTCCACAAGGAAGAAGGGGACATGCTGTGAAGTGAGAAATAAAAAGGAGGAGCAAAACCAGTAGAAGGAGTCAAGAGCCTGGAGACCAGAGTCTCAAGCTCACATGCTCACAGGGACAGACAGGGGCAGCTGGGGGGGGGGGTGTCTGTGGGGACCTGAGAGGCACAGAATCATCTGAAGTGGGTGGCCTCTACTCAGCTCCAGGTGACTGGCCCATCTGGGAATATCGGTCAGCTGCTGTGGCCAGATCTTCTCATTTATAGGAGGCATTGGAAATTTGGATTTTTAAATGAAATATCCCAATTAAAAAATTGTTAGTCTAGATTTAAAAAAAAATTACAGGGCAGACTGAACATAATACAGGGTTGGGCAAAAGTAGGCTTACAGCTGTGAGTACGTGAAACACAGTTTATTCCTATATTATTATTCATTAGTTATTGTATTATTTTCCATATGAACAACTGTAAACCTACTTTTGCCCACCCTATATGTCTGCTGGGTGGATTTGGCTGAGCTACTGCAAACCTTTGGCAGAAGGCAGTAAGAGAGGGGGGAGCGACAGATGATACCCAGGAGAGCTGGGGTGGGGCAGCTTACCTGGAGCCTGCTTGGCCAGGTGTTTGCATTTAACTCTAAACTTGATGGGAAGCCAGGGGAGGGTTTATGGGATGTCTGTTTTGAAAGGATCCCTCTGGCTGCTCTGCGTAAGGGCACGTGTTGTAGTGA
Source organism: Miniopterus natalensis (assembly GCF_054644295.1). NCBI lineage: Eukaryota > Metazoa > Chordata > Mammalia > Chiroptera > Miniopteridae > Miniopterus > Miniopterus natalensis. The sequence goes on along the minus strand of NC_142087.1, from coordinate 75,868,320 downwards.
CACCAGGGAGGAGGCTACTGCAGTCATCCAGGTGAGAGATGATGGGGACTTTGGATTACTAGGGCGGGAGGAAAGACAGTGAAGTTGGTGAGAAATGGTTGGACTTGGGTTCCATGGTGAAGGTGGAGCTGCCTGGGTTTGCTGAGGGTTTGCATGTGGATGAGAAGAGGAGAGGAAGCCAGGGCTACTCCTTGGTGTTTGGTCAGAGAACTGGATGAATGTGTGAGTGATATCTGAGCTGGGACCATGGGAGAGGTTTCAGATGACAATAGGGTTTGGTGGGGACACATTCACTTTGATATACCTGTTGGGTAGCCAAATGGAGATGTTGGGTGCACAGTGGTATATCTGAGCCCAGTTTTCAGGGGAGAGGTCCAGGCTGTAGATAAAAATGAGCTTATAGCAGTAGGGAAAAGGAGGGCAGAGCTGTGGGTGGTGGGTCCCTCCAGGGCCAACTTGAAGAGTCTCAGGACTCAGAGCCACCTGGGGTGGGGAAGGGGCAGGGGTTAATGATCCTCAGATATTTGTATTTAGGTAGAACCAAGTAGTTTCCCAAAGGAACACACTGAAGTGCTGTTATCAGAACAAGGGGGAATGATTGGGTAGGCAAACTCAACCCAGGTCCACTAGAGTGGAGGCATTTAGTCATTAATGCCTAATGGGGAGATGAGAAAAGACATGAGATGGTGACACCAGGCTTCTCCTGTTCTATAGCACACAGCAGGCTGGTTCCTTGTTCACCCCTGACCAAATTTCAGGGTCTGGACTTTGGGTCCTGCCATAGGACCAAGAGCATCCCTCTTCTTCTAGACACTTGGCTATAAATGCCCTACCCTGGGTCATTTCTGTTTCTCAACGTAAGTTAATTACCTACCTCCTAAGATGCTTGTTGGAAACACCCAGGATAGCTGTGCTTATGCCTATGAAATAAGAGGATTTCTTTGAATTCTGATAACTAGAAAGTGCTTCCCTGGACTCTGAAAGTTGGTGAGTCCTGAGCCAGGCCCAGGCCTCTAGAATGGAGTTGGAGTCTAAACCAGGGGTTCTCACCCCTGGCCACACATTGGAAGGCTTTGGGAAGGCTTTTAAACAATACTGAGGCCCAGGCCCCACCCTCAAACAGTCTGATTATAAGTGGTCTCTGGTGGGGCCCAGCCACTTGGATTTGTTAATAGCTCTCCAGGTGAGTCTAGTGTGTAGCCTGGGTTAAGAACCATTGGTTTAATGCAATTTGGAAAACCTATTCATTGCTGTGCCCCTTTGCTTCCAGGATAGAAGCATGAGAAGGGTAGAGGCTATGCCCTGTCGATGGCTGCATCCCCACCACCTGTAGCTGTACCAGGTACCTAGCAGGTGCTCAGTAAATATCTGTGGAATGAATGATGATTGATAGCTTTGCACACATCCCTTAGTAGAGCAGAGATGGCTCCCCTGAAGAGTGCATATCCCCCATACTTCTGGTGCACCGGGAATGGTTGGACCAGTCCCCACTCAAGGTCAAGCTGTGGTTCTCGAAATCCCCGAACCTGTCCCACCTACTCCTCTAATCCAGTGATTTTCAACATTGGCTGCAAGTTAGATTCATTTGAGGTTATTAAAATACACACACACACACACACACACACACACACACACACACACACACACATATTTGGATGTTTTGGTTCATCAGGTTTGGATTGAAGCCTGGGCACAGGCTTTTTTAAAAAAAAAGTGTCCCAGGTGATTCTAATGTGCTATGAGGGTTGAAGACACTATTCTAACCTTTTCTACCTCTGAGTCTGTTTTCTGACTTCAGCTAACTTGGTCCAAGAGCCCTGGAAGAGTTTTCTTAGGAGATGGTAGTGGGCTTTTATGTAGTGTTCCCCCAAGTGTACCTGTTCATAACATTCACCTTGGATGCTTGCTTAGAAATGCACATTCTTGAGCCTCTACCCCAGACTTATGGAATCAGAAGCTCCAGGGAGGGGCCCGGAATCTGTTTTTAACAAGCATCCAGGTGTGCTTGTTACCTGCCAGCCTCCCCTGCTGCACTGCCCTCCTGGCTCAGCCTGCAACATGCAGAGCTCCTGCTGGCTGTTGCTTTCTTTCTTTTTTTTGTTTTGTTCCCGCTGCCAGAACACTCTTCCCCCAGATCCACCCATCAACCAGGTTCGTCCAAATGTCACTTTCCCAGAGAGGCCCTCATGACCACAGAAGTGACTGAAGCCTCCCAGCCCCCAGTCTTTACCCCACAGCCCTGGTGAGGTCTCTCCTGTCACCTTACAGGAGATAGTCTTTGTTCACCTGTTAATCTCCTTCATGCCTCTCCCCCCCCAGAACCGGAGCTTCTCCAGGGCCACAGTGTCCCGTTCATGCTGGGGCCCTGGCACCTGGCACATGACAGGTGGCGGAGAGGCATAGATGGGGCTTGGGCTTGGAGTATCTGATTCTTCCCCAGGTCCTGGGAAATGGAGTTAGGGGCGTGTAGGCGGCTGAATTCTAGGTGAAAGCTATGTGACAGCTGTGGGTACACAGAGGCACATGGAGTTACAGGTCCGCCCCCTTGGAGGAGGAAAGAGGGACGAGACTGGGCTCAGCTGGTCACATAGGGCAACGCTCTAAGTGGCAGCAGCTTTGTTGTGGAGACCCTGGGACGGGCAGGGCCGGCGGCGCTCAGCGCGGCTGTGCCCAGGCTCGGGGCAGGGCTGGCGGCCGCCTCTCCGCCCTCCCGCCGGGTGCAGCCCCGCCCCGCCCCGCCGCCGGCGCCCGTCCCCGCCTCCCCCTCCCGGGGCCGCAACAGGTGCCTCGGAGCAGGAAGCTCGGCCGCCGCGCAGCCCGGCGCGTCCCGACCCGCGGAGCCCCGCGCGCCCGCCCGGACCCGGCGTTCGTGCCCACGAGGACGGTGACCCGCGCTCCACCCGCCTCTCCAGCCGCTCCCTGCACCTTGCCGCCCCCCGCAAAGGCCCGGGAGGCAGCCGAGCCGCCCTCGCCCCGGCGCGCAGCCCCCCCCCGCCGCCTCGCGCGCCATGGACGCCCCGGAGCAGCAGCCAGACCCCGACGGAGGGGACGCCCTGGGCCACGAGCCTGGGGGCAGCCCCCAGGAAGAGTTGGACTTCTCCATGCTCTTCAACTATGACTATTTGAATCCTATCGAAGGTCGGTGGAGGCTCCCCCGGGCCTGGCCCCCCAGCCCTGACTGGGGCTTGGGCCTGGGGAGTGGGCACAGGGCCCCTCTGCTCCAGATGTCACACTTCTGGGGAGCTTGGTGAGGGGGTGCCTCTGCCCAGTGAGGGGGCGGGCGTGAGGCCAGGGACTGCTGCCACCCTTAGGGGGCAGTAAGCTTACTGTGCCGTCAGTTTCCAGTTACTGTGACTTCTCGCGGAGGGAAGGGTGGCAAAAGGTGGCAGGGGGCTCAGCGGGCCTCTTGCCTGTCGCTGGGCGGTCAGAGGGCAGCAGAAGTGATTTGCTTTTGGAGGGAGGAGGCGAGGAAGCCGAGGAATGGAGTAGGAGGGAGGGGGCTGGTGCACAAAGGGGTTGCCACTGAGCCCGGTGGTCGTGGCAGGTGAAAGCTGATCCCCCTCCCCTGCAGACGCCAGCCCTGAGCGGCATTTGTTGGGGACTTTGTGTTGAAACTAAGGAAGAGCTTGTCTGTGTCTGAGGCTGGAGTGCGGTTTGACTGCAGTCAGGGGGCCGGCCCATTTCCTCCCTGGGCAGTGCTCCCTTTGCCAGTCACCCCAGGGATCAGCCTGAGCGTATTCAAGCGATCGGCACCCCATGGTCATGATGGATGTCGGGGCTCGGAGGGGGGGAGGGAGGGGGGGGGAGCTGGCCTGTGGATGCAGCCAGACTCTGCCTAAAGGACCCGCCCGTCTGGGCCTTCAAGTGCCCTCTGCCCCTGTGGGCTGGGGACTTCCCCAGGCTGGGCTGTCACTTCACATGTTTAACAAGAGCCCTCAGCAGAAGGAGGCCGCCGCACACCCAACCTCACTGTATTTTTCTGGTTAGCAGGTTGTCTTGGAAAAAAACAAAAAATCTAACCAGGCTTCCTGATTTTGACAGCCCAGCCCAGCCAAAACTTGTCGAAGCCTCAGGGGCAGGCTTGCTGGTAACTTCCAGATGCACTGTGGGCTGGGGAGCACAGGAAGGGGTTGTGCTGGCTGGTTTGTGTAGGCGGCCTTTTTACAGGACCTGTCCGGTGGGGGTGGGGGCTTGCTTTTTCCCAGAGGTGCTTGTTAGGCAGGTGAATGCGAAGGTTTCCCTTCCCTTCCGTGGGTCTTCACTGGCCACCTTAGGTGAGGGGCTTGCTTTGACTTCAGGGGTCCCCTTTACGTGGATACCAAGTAAAGATGGTGATTAGTAATTTTTCTGTATTTTGGCTGGAGATGGAAATAATTAGCCAGCAAGAGAGACCAGTCTTCTCAAGTTGCAATCTGGAGGCCATCCTTTGCTTTGAAAATATACAATTAAGAATCTGCAGATGATCCCTCTAGCATCAGTGGTCTTTCTGTTCGATAAGATTAAAGTCATGTTTTGCAGGGAACTAATACTCATACCCCTCCCAGATTCACAATCAGCTAACTCCTTTTTTTTTTTTTTTGGCAGGGGGGTGCTTTCCGGGGAAATAGTTTCCAAGCCAAATCTGATGGGAGGTGCTTTTTATAGTTTTTCTTGGCAGTGGTGCCTAGTGGCCACCATATGGGTGTCTAAATGACCACAGTGAAAGCCCCAGAATCTGTTTTTTTAAAAAAAATAAACTTTATTTTTTGGAACAGTATTAGATTTACAGAAAAGTTGTAAAGATAATACAAAGAGTTCCCATACACCCAGCACCCAGTTTCCTATGTTATTAACATTTTACATTAGTATGTATTAGTATTGTTACAATTATTGAACCAGTAATGATACATTATTATGACCTAAAGTCTATCCTTTATTCAGATTCAGACTGTCTTTGTTTCTTATGAGCTGGACAATTTTGAGGAGCACTGGTATATTGAGAATGTCCCACAATTAGGGTCTCTTTAATGTTTTTCTCATGGTTAGACAGGGGCTATGGGTTTTGGGGAGGAAGACCACAAAGATAAAGTGACCATTTCTATCACGTGCTAGCTAGATCTCAACATGGTTTGTCACTGTTGATGTTGACCTTGATCCACCTGGCCGGGGTAATGGTTGTCAGGTTTCTCCATTGTGAAGTTACTCTTTTCTAAAATGTGCTCTTTGGAAAGAAGTTACTATGTGCCAGCCAGCTTAAAGGATGGGGAATTATGCTTTGTAATGTGTAAGAGTGACTCCTTGCTGGGAAGCAGGCAGCACAGAAACGTCATGGCTCAGAAGGGACACTGTGAGCCTTGAGAGGCTAAAGTGAGCTGATCCAGATGTGGGCCTGGCTCTGGCTCACTGATGTTAAAGGGCCTCCCTCTGCTTCTGCAGGGAACTCCCCAAGGGCCAACACCAGCCCTTATCTTGCAATTTGTCCCAGGTAACAGTATAATGGTGATGCGTGTGAGGTGCTATCCTCAACTCTGGGCATGAGTCTGGCAAAAACCAAGGAAGGAAGAAGGACTGCTAGTGGAACAGGTGTTGTCAGAAATTGATGAAGGTACTTAGGGAATTTGCGGGAAGTCATGCTCGTTTTATGGAACTTTAGCATATAGCAGACGTTTATTAGCTTATGTAATAACTCCTCCAGCCGTAGCAGATTGGCACGATTGGCACCCTTGAATTACAGAGGAGGACGGTAAGACACAGAGAGGGGAAGGAATCTTCCTAAGAAGTCAGAGCTGGTAAATAGCAGAACTGAAGTACGAACCTGGCAGTCCTGCTCCAGAGCCTGCATTCTGGAGGGTACCTCATTCCCTCATTGGATGGGAGACAGTTTGTAAGGGGCCTGGTACCATGGCAAGGCTGGAAGTTAAGACATTTACCAACAGTGATCTTGCAAGTTGTTTAATGTCTCTGGACCTCTGTTTGTTCATCTGTCAAACGGCTACAGTAATAGTACTTATCTCAAAAGGTTTTTTTGCCTTGAATGGGTTAATCCATTTAAATCAATTAACAGTGTGATTTTCTTCTAGCATTTTGTGAAACCCTTGATTTTGTTAATAGAGGTGCTCAATTAATGTGAGCCATTATTCATTTACTCATCCAGTTAACTATTGAGTAACATCCTGGAGATATAATAGTGAATAAGACCTGGCCCCTGCCCTCACTGAGCTAGAGCCTCTGTTTTCTCTTGTCTAATTGCATTGTCTGATATCTCCAGTAGCATGCTTATAGTTTTGGAAATGGTAGGCATACTTCTTGTTTCTGACCCCAGCAAGAGTATCTCTAGTGTTGGCTTTAGGATTGAGGTGTATTTATATAATTATGATAAGGAAGTATCCATCTATTCCTATTTTCTTGAGAGTTTTGATTAGGAATGGGAGTTGAATTACATCATAAACTTTTTAGTATCTATGGAAAACTATGGTTTTATTCTTAGATCTATCAATATGTTGACTTATATTGAACCATTCCTGGTATAAACCTTACTTGGTCACTGTGTATTATTTTCTTATAGTGGTGGGACCTGCATTGGTTTGATAACATTTAAAGATTTCTTTCAGTAATATTCATGAGTCTGATATTTGCCTGTAATGTCCTTTTTGGTGTGCTGTTAGGCTTAAGCATCTTTTATGTTCTGTGCTCAGGAACAATGTATTGTTGGGACTACCTAGTTTCTAAAATTGTGATAGAGTTCCCCCGTGAAGCCATCTGGACCTGGTGCCTTTTTAGGGGTTGGTTCCAGGATCGCTTTCTCTATTGTGTCCATGGGAAGTGGTCTTTCTACACTTTCTATTTCTACTGGAGTCAATTTTGGTAAACTGTATCTTTTAAAAAGATTATCCATTTCATCTGTCTAGATTTCCAAGTTTATTTGCCTAGAGGCATGCAAAGTAGATGCTTATTTTTTTCTACTGAGGGAGATAGCTAAGTACATCATAACAGAATTAATGGGGACAGGGCTGTGGGAGTCTTGACCAGGGCTCCTGACCCCATTTTAGAGGGGAGAGGTGTGCTGGCTGTCAGATCAGAATTTTAATTCCCTGTGTGTGCTTGTGAATTCAATGGATTCTTACTTTTTCCAACTGTAATACATTGGGAGAGATGGATGGGTACTCCAAAGGTGCCAGATCTCCTCTGGGCTGTGTCGGGGACTGATGTGTTAGGAGTGCTCAGTAGGTCTGGTGCATCCCTCCTTTGATTCCTGGTAAGCTAATGCACATGTCGCCAATTTTGCCCTTTCAGAAAGGAAAACAGACTCCTGGTCTTTGCTTGTAGAGTCTGTTCTAGTGATCCTTAAACTTTTTGGGTCACCTCCCTTTAAAAAGCCACAGATCCTATATGCACACACACTATTGGAGCACATAGATACACATACCATGCATGAGCACATCCCCACCCCACCCCCACCTGTCCCCCTCTGCCCTCTACTGCCTTTTGTGCCATTTTCAGTAGAGTCATAGTCCCTGCTATAGCCCATTCCCTAAAGTCACCTGCACTTCAACTCAGGAACACCTGCTCTCAGCCCACTCACAGGGGACAATTAAAGCCTCATTCTCTCAGCAAACACTCCCTGAATGCTTGTTTTGTGCCAGGCCCTGTGGGGTATAGAGACAAATTAGATGTGGTCCTGCCCTCGCCTGGCCCCCAGGCCTCTGTGAGACACAGCCTGGTAAACAAATAGGACAAATGAGGTGCTAGGATATAGTATCATGGAGTTTTTTTTGGTGCTTACTAAAAATAGAGGTCTACGCTAAGCAAGCAGGTTCACTAACATGTGACATTCAGAGACGTCGTCTGTGTCAAGTTAAGGACAGGCCTTAATAAGCCTGCTGTACAAATAGTATCTCCAGGTGCAGCTGGAAAGGTGCAGGGAGGCCCAGGATTGTCAGGGAGGCAAAGGAAATGGGGAGAAAGTTGCCTTAAGCAATTTTCACTATTGAACACATGCCATCCCAGCTTCCAGATAAAAGCCCCCTGTTCTTGAGGTAGCCTTAGACTTTAATCTGGAGCAGCCGCCCTTAAAACCTTAAAGCGGTGCTATTTGTGTTGATTCCCAAGGAATTCTAGGCCTATAAGGTGATGGGGTTGAATACATTTGAAAAGCGCAGTATTGGTGGCCAGTGGCTCTCAGTCCTGGCAGCACATTCTTATCTTGCAGCCACCCCAGACCAATGAAGTCATGGGGGGGGGGGGGGTCAGTTAACTTTGCTGAGAGTCATGCAGTGGTAAGTGTCAGAGCAGGTCTCAACCCCAGGCTGTTGGGGTCCTGAGTCCTGAGGCTGCTGGGGGCCCTCAGCACTACAACTCAGCCAGAATGTCACCGACTCCAGCTTTGATGGAGCCCAAGAACAGTAGCATGGGGGGTGTTTACCCCTTACTTTTGATACTTATATAATTATCAATTGTATGTTTAGTACTCTCCTAATGGGATTAGACTCATTATAAAATACGCAGCAAAGCCCTGGCCAGTGTGGCTCAGTTAGGTTGGGTGTCATCCTGGGCACCAAGGGGTCTCCAGTTTGATTCCCAGTCAGGTCACATGCCCGGGTTGCAGGCTCGATCCCTGGGGCAGGGCATGCAGGAGGCAGCCAGTTGATGTTTCACATCGATGTTTCTCTTTCTCCCTCTCCTTTCCTCTCTCTATAAAATCAATAAAAAAATCTTTAAAAAACATTCAGCAAAAATAAAAATGGGAAAGGGCAGGATATAAATGGGAGCTCTGCTATTTTTATGTTTCTTTCTACATCTTGGGATTGTTGTATATGCCTCCTGGGGTGTATGTTCGCCCAACTCCAGAAGCCATGGGCTTGGCAAGTCCGGACACCAGGTCTGAAATCAGAACATCCTGGTTTGAGATTCTGACTTAGTTGCCTTCTCTCTGCATGACCTTGGCCAAGCAAAAGTACCCAGCCTTAGCAGGCACGCAATAAATAATTGCCAACTAAATGGACGAAACGTTGCACAGTTCCTCGTTAGTGGTTTGCCTAAGGGCATGTGATTTTGATTCTCTGGGCTGTGTGTTCTCATCTGTGAAATGGGATGGTGATGGCAGTGCTCACCTCCTAGGGCTGATGGGACATTTCCACGAGGCCGTGTGATTAAAGCGCCAGCAGCTGGGCTATGTGGATGTTGGATGGCCGTGGTAATGGGCTCTGAGGAACCTTCTAGCTCTCCTGACTTCCTGAGGGCATTGGCTCCTTGCAGGAGAGAGTCTGCCACAGCCTTTGATGAATCCTGAGCCTTAAGAGAAAATGGTCCAGAAGGAAGAGCCTTGCTGTCACTGAAGAGGAGCCACGGGCTGCTGTGCTCGGGTCGATGCTACGGCAAAATATCTCACTTCCACATGGTCGGTTCTGACTTGAAAACCTCACGGGGCCACTGCCTCAGCCCCAGAGCTTGGCTGGCTGCAGAAGCACCTTGGTTGTCCAGGCTCCAGGGCTGGGAGGTGCCTCTGTGCTGCCTCTCTTAGGAAGGCAGGGCCTCCCCAGGTGTCCCTCCCTGTCCCCATGGGACCGACCCCCTGAGCCAGGGCCAGGAGGATGCAGCCCTGGGAAGTGCAGCGTGATGGATGCCTTGTGGCTTCCCCCCACAAAGGGACATCCTCCTTCCCCCGCCCCAGCACAGGAAACAGCCACAGGCTCCTCAGAGCTGGCCGCACTCCCCTTCCCCACTGCTGCAATGTTAGCTTTTCTGCTGATTGTTCCCAAATTGAGCTCAGGGAAGGTGAAACTCCACCCTGGGGCTCTTCCTGGGATGGGTCAGGGGCTGCCTGACACAGTTCCCCCAAAGCAAGAGGAACTGCCTTTGAATCTTCCCTGAACTTTTAGTGTGAACTCCCAAAGTACAGGAAAGTAGACATAATGGTATAATTAACGCCCATGTTCCCATCACCCAGCTTCCACAGTTGCCAACATAAAATGGGTCTTCTCCATGTCCCTAGCCATGGTAGCTCTAAATCAAATTCCAGATGGCATCATATTTTATTAATAAATAGGTTCGTATGTAGCTCTCAAAGATACGGACTTTTGAGAGAAATCAAATAGCATTATCAAACCTGTAAAAGAACAGGTAATTTCAAATGTCCAGGGTTCAAATTCCCTCTCATTTCACAAGTATAATTTTTTTTTTAAATCTTTACCCAAAGATATGTTTTTATTGATTTTTGAGAGAGAGAGGAAGGTGGGGGGAGGGAGGGAGGGAGAGAGAGAGGAAGAAGGAAACATCAATCTGTTTCCTCTCGTATGCGCCCTGACTGGGGATCAAACCTACAACCTAGGTACGTGTCCTTGACTGGAATCGAACCCGAGACCCTTCAATCCATAGACTGACGCTCTGACCACTGAGCAAACCAACTAGGGCACAAGTATCTTTTTAATGGTTAACTTATTGGAATCAAGATCCAAACATGACCCTCACACTGTATTTGGTTGACATGGCCATTCCCTCTCTTTTATTCCCTGAAAGTCCCTATCAGTCTGTTTTCTTGTCATTGATTTGTTGAAGAAAGGGTTATTTTTCCTCTGTAGTTCCCCACATTCTGGATTTTGCCAGTGGCATCCCTGTGGTATCTTTTAACATTTTCCTTTGTCCCTTGCATTTCCTATAAACTGGTGTTTAGCTCTAAAGTCCTGTGCCTTGGACTTTTTATTTTTATTGAATTTATTGGGGTGATGGTGTTAATAAAATGACATAGGTTTTAAGTGTATAACTCTGTATTACATCATCTGTATATTGTATTGTGTGTTCACCACCCTAAGTCAAGTCCCCTTCCATCACCGTTTACCCCCCTTTACCCTCTTCAGCCCCCCACCCCCTTTCCCTCCAGTAATCACCACTCTGTTGTCTGTGTCTATGAGCATGTGTGTTTTTTACTTAATCCCTTTACCTTTTTCACTCAGCCCCCAACCTCCCTCCCCTCTGACAGCTGTCAGTCTGTTCTCTGTGTCTATGTGTCTGTTTCTATTTTTTTCATTAGAGTCCACATAAAAGTGAAATCCTATGCTACTTGTCTTTCTCTGACTGGCTTATTTCACTTAGCATAATACTCTCCAGGTGCATGCATGCCGTCAGAAAGGGTAAGATTTCCTTCATTTTACGCCGAGTAGTACTCCACGGTGTGAATGTCCCACAGCTCTTTTTATCCATGAGCTACTGGTGGGCCCTTGGGCTGCTTCCAAATCTTGGTTCCTGTAAATAGCGCTGCCATGAACATAGGGGTGCATAGATTCTTCCTGATTAGTGTTTCAGGCTTCTTAGGATACATTCCTAGAAGTGGGATCCCTGGGTCAAATGGCAGGTCCGTTTAATTTTTTGAGGAACCTTCACGCTGTTTTCCACAGTGGCTGCCGCAGTCTGCGTTCCCACCAGCAGTGTCCTAGGGCTCCCCTGTCTCCACACCCTCGCCAGCACTTGTCATTTGTGGATTTATTGACAATGGCCATTCTGACAGGTGTGAGGTGATAGCGCATTGTGGTTTTAATTTGCGTCTCTCTGATGATTAGTGACTTTGAGCATCTTTTCATATGTCTGTTGGCCACTTGTATGTCCTCCTTGGAGAAGGGTCTATTCAGGTCCTTAGCCCATTTTTTAATTGGATTGTTTGTTTTGTTGGTGTTGAGTTTTATAACTTCTCTATAAATTTTGGATTACTCCTTATCAGATGGGTCATCGGCGGATATGTGTCTTTTCATTTTATTGATGGTTTCCTTGGCTGTGCAAAACTTTTTTATTTGATGTAGCCTCATTTGTTTTTTTCTTTTGTTTCCCTTGCCTTGGACTTTTAATGCTTTTATTGTCCTCTGCAAAATAAATGTATTAAAAGCAGACTGTAAGCTACAGGCAGAGCAGAGAAATTGCTTTTCCTGAGTTGGCATTTGGGACCCTTCCCGTGTCCTAATGTGAGGTTTGGGGAACGTGTTTTCTCAGCGGGGCCTGTTTTAGTTACTAAGATGCATTTCTAAAAGCCAGCCCTTCCCATGTGAATTTTAATGGAGCCATGCCTGGGTGAGCTTTCCGAAGGGAAGAAAGTCGCCTGCAAAGCTCAGGATTTATAAAGGTCCTTATTAAAACAAACCTGCTTGGACATGCCTGCAAAAGGGGGAATGTTAAATGAGGGTGAAAAAAACTGTAAGTCTGAGGTGCCTACAAAAGTTATTGTAAAGGTTACGGAAAGGGGCTGTTTACCTGTGTGATCCCAAGAAGGTGGGCTGCAGGTCTGAAATCCAAAATGGGTGACATCACTCTGTTGCCATGGAGAAAAGAGGAATGTCATTACTGACCAGGTTGGCAGGGGCCACTGATTAAGTGTGCCAGCTCCCTGGAACATGGCACTGAAATCAAAGCTCCTGGGGAAAAGTGTAAATAAAGAACCTGTCAGTCAATAAGGTATTAATTTTAAATCTCTGCCCCTGGCCAAGGGTTGCAGGGGCCCCGCTGTCTTCAAGGGGAAGTTTCCATTTGGGTTTTAAATTGGCTGAAAGAAAGGTGGAAATCAGCTCTCCAGGCTGTGCCAGGGGTTGTGGGACTCGGTACAGGTGAAGCTCTTTGAGGTGCCAGCGTAAAGGTGAGGGGTCTTTGCTGCGGATGAAAAGAGGGGAAGGTGGCTGTCCCCCCACTCATGTCCTCCTGTGCAGGCCTCCAAGGGAGTCATGGGTTGAGCTGGGACCAGCCCAGTTTCGGAGGGAGGATTATCTGGTCTATTTCTGGTTAATTTTTATGACCAGATCTTTCCTTCTCCTTTCAGTGAGGAAGCTGCCCACGTCCTGCTGTTCACGCATGGCAAAGTGTGGAGGGTCTGTCTTCTGTTAGGAATGGGCCTCTCTAAGTCACAGTTTAGCCTCAAGTGGCTGGCTTCTTGGATAAATAAATTATGGTGCACCCATGCAATGGAGTGCTACCCCGCGTTAAAAAAGAAACAACAGCTGCAAAGGACATGGATGAATCTCAGACATAAGGTTCAGTGAAAGACGTGACATGTACATCCTGTTTGATTTTATTTCTGTGACAATCAAGAGCAGTCAAACCCCAGGCTATGGTGAGATAGATCAGGCTAGTGGGTGCCCCTGGGTGAGGTTTACCGGTTGGGTGGGGCCACAGAAGAGCCTCCTACGGTGAGATGGAAATGTTGTATGCATGGTGTCCTAAAAAAATGTCTACACACTTTGAATAATTATTAATTCCAATGGGTTAAATCCTAAAAGAAAGAAACATCAATTGAGCTATCAGCTGTTAAGTGTGTATACATTTTTTAGGATACCCTATATTTTGCATGGTGAATTCCCAGGTGCACACACATGTAAAAAGACATGAGACATACCTTTAATGTTTGTGCACTTTGCTCCATTGAAATGATGTCTCAGTTTGAATCCCAACTCTGCCCCTGATTGTCTTAGTGGCTTTGGGTGACCCCCTGCACCCTGGGCCTCAGTTTCTCCATCTGTAACAGAGGAGTTGACAGTACCTGCATCCCAGGTTGGTTCTAAGCCGCAGAAAGGGAGACAGTTCTCAGGAAAGCTGGTGGCACAGTGAATATCAGCTATTTGGATGAATAGAAATAGGAAGGTCTCTGAGCTTCTGGAAGGCAGGGAGACCCCATGGAAGGACTTTAAACCAGCAAGAAGTGGTTCATTTCATCCCAGTTTGAGACTGGAGATGAGACCTGGCATCTGCCAGATGCCTGGGTCCTGCTGCCCCCACCCCAAAGCTGACCTTGAGGCATGCGGGTGGCAGATTCCACACATTTCTCTACCCCTCTGCAGAGGAATACGTGTCAGCGGGGAGGTGTATGTGTTTTTGCAGACAGCCATGTCAGCAGCCAGTCTGTAAGGCTCGTTGCCTGCGAATCGTCCCAGGTCCTGTGTCCCGGGCGCCTGGCCTCGTGGCAGGCTGCCTGGGAAGCAGGACCAGGCCCTCCTTTCTGCCCTGTCTGGTGAAGGCAGACAGCTGTCTTACGTGGGGCAAGGTCAGCAAAGAGCAAAGCATTTGAGGTGGCTTTTTCCAGTGGCTCCACATTGTGAGACAGGGTAGTAAGCGGCCTCCCTCCCCTCTCTGGACCTGATTTAGTTGGGTGGAATTTTTTGCCCTGCATGCCCTGCGTCTGTATGTGTCATCTCTGAATGACGGGAGTGACAACCCGATTCTCCATTGTTATTAATACACACGATCCACTAATAGGGAATCCGATCAGTGTTCTGTGTGTGTGCATGGGGGGCTCTTTGGAAAATTTGCTGAGCGTTGAATTTATTACTTGATGGCAATCTGTAGCTTTTCAAAGAAGGTCTTTCCAATAGGTGCTGCAGTCCGCCAGATGCAAAATCCATCCACCTTCCTGCTCCTTTTGACGCCTCCTCGCAGCCCCCAGTGCACAGGAGTTACGAGAGCCCGGGGGCGGTGGAGGCAGGACCCTTTCCCTCCATCTTCTCCCCTTTCCTCCAGCCGCACATGTGCATCTCCAGGTTGGGGCATCCTAGGCGCTGCCATGGCAACAGACTGTGATGTCTCAAACCCGGGGCCTGGGACTCGCACCACCTCGGGGTGTGAGCTCATCGTGCGGTGGCTCTGGCACCTCAGACAAGGATGGACTGCAGCCCTTGGGCCCTGCTGCTAGTCTGAGGGGTGTCCGGCCTCTAGCCCCTGCCCTGGTTTTTCTCCTTCCAGGCTGAAAGCACTGGTCTGTGTTGTCTCCTCCCCCAAAGGGCAGCCGCCTCCTGCGGGTTCCCTCGCTGGGTTTCTATTTCGGTCATTCTGTTCTGCTTCCTGAAAATTCCATCTGCTGTGTTCCTGGCTGAGAAGACGCTCTCTTGCTGTTCCTTTTTTCAAAAGTGATCTGTTGGCTGGTTGGCTGGCACTGAGAGGAGGCCTCAGGCTTGGCCGTGTGTCCCTCAGGGTGAGCAACAGGCCGCAGGAGGCTCCTGGAGGACAGGCGCTGGCAGAGACCATCGGGTGGCCTGAGTGTGATTTTTACAATAATCGTTGACTCAGTCCTGGGGCAAATGGAGGGACTATGAATAGTCCAGAAGAAAGGAATCAGTGTCTCTAGTTGTTGGGGCAACTTCCTCCTGGTGGGGTCCCCAGAGCAGTTTCCTTTCTGGGGGTACCTCATTGCCCTATGTTGGGGTTAAGGTGTCACCATCCAGGAAATAGCCCCTTTCCTATGAAGCTGGGTAAAGTAATGGTTTTGGGGGTAGAGGACCCAGCTGCCTGAGACTGAATCCCAGCTTTCCCACTTGGAAGCTGTGTGACCTTGGGCAAATGAGTCACCCTCTCTGAGCCTCATTTTCCCCACTTGGTTTTGTTATGAAGTTAATGGTATGGATGTGTTAGCTGTTACCGTTTTCGTTATTGCAAGTAGCTTACTGGGTCATTAACACTTTAGTAAGAGTTAGTTGATCAGCTCCCAGGTAGCTACAGGCATGGAATGGAGGTGATGTCGGAGGCATTCTTTACCTATTTTTTGGAGGCCAGCAGAATCTGTGCTGATACGAATTCCCAAAGTGTTGATGAATCCATTTGATTTTTATAAAAATTTCTTCCCTTTTAAAAATGCTTTTAAAGGCATTGGGAGCTAGTATCACACTGACAAGTTGTTGTTAAATAAAGCAATGAGAGCAGAGAAAGTGTAGAATTTTTACTTAAAAGACCATTCTTTCCATAATAATAATATACCAATAGGTTCCATTTATTGAGTGTTTAGTCCTTGTGCTTCGGGCTTTATGTGCATTAGGTGAACTATCAGGTTGGTATTGTCACTGACTTATCGCCATGTTGTACATGAGGACTCAGAGGTCCCCCAGGTCACAGAGCTTGGGAGCGGGACAGCGGAGCTGGAGTCCCCTAACACTGTGTGTTGACTGAGACCTGGACCTCAGTGCAGACACCTTGCTGAGATGGGGCTGGAGTGGCCTCCCCAGCCATCCTGTCCTGCAGTTTCTGAGAGTGGCCAGAGGTCTCCCCAAACCTTCATGGGGCCTAGATGTTGGGTGAGCACCTGGAAACTTGGTGAAAGGAAGGCTGGTGGTAATCAGGACTTTCAGAAGTCTGCTGCAGAAACGAGTCACCTGCTAGGGCTGACAGTGAGCACATGTCTCAGTTCTGAATCATTTCAGGTTTGAGGGCATGATTCACAGGTTGATGCTTCCAGCAGGGTGGGCCGCTGCGGCGTGCAGGCCCTGATGAGGTGCTGGGCTGAGGCAGAGCCGTGGTTCTCAGCTGGGGGCCATTCTGCCTCACAGGAGACATTTGGCAGTGCCTGGGGACATTTTTTGGTTGTCACAGCTGGGAGAGGGGCAGGGATGCTAATGGTTTCTAGTGCGTAGAGGCAGGGGTGCTTCTGAACACCCTCCAGCCCTCACAGCAAAGAATTGTCTGGTCCCAAATGTCAATAGTTCTGAGGTTGAGAATCCCTGGCCTAGTGGTTGAGGGCGCTCTCAGGTCTGCCTAGGTGCAAGCTGTGGGACTTCAGGCAAGTTAATTCACCTCTCTGTGTCTGTGTCCTCATCTGTAAAAGGAGAATAAACTGCCTACCTCCTAGATTGCTGCGAGGATTAAATAATTCACTGCACGTAATATGCTTATAACAGTGCCTGGCACTTAAGTTCTGAAAATGTTAGCTGCTTTTGCTGTTTTATTATTATTATTGTTGTTGTTAACCCCTATCTGCCTTCAAAAGCTCAGTCCAGTGGGGAGACAGACAAAGTGAGTCTATAATCGATAGCCTTCACTGAAATCTAGATGACTCTTTAGTTTCTAGGAACATGGAAGAATTGCTGACTGATCCAGCCTGGGGAATCAGTGAGGGCCTTCAGGAGGAGGTGGCCCAAGTGGAATCTTGATGGACAAATAGTGGCTAGCTAGGCTAAGTGACGAGAAGAGGTATGGAAGGGAGTTCTGGGCAAGGGGAATAGTATGTGCAAAGGCGTGGAGGCACAGAGGACCTAGAGCAGCAACCTTTGAACCCCCCATCACTGTTTCCACTTTCTTCCTCTTTGGGTACTGATGCCTCCAGCGTGGGCCAGGGACCTGCCATGGGAGGTCCACTGTTGAGGACCTTGCATGTAATGAGAGCCATCTTCTCCACTTTGAACTAGTCAGAAGGAGTGGAGTCTCAGTTAGGTGCTATTGCATCTGTAATGCCTTCTTCTCGGACACTTGCCCTCCCTCCTCCCACCTTCAGCTTGAAAAGCAGTAGTCTCTCTGGGGTCTCAGAAATGACCTACATCTTGATTGTAGGGATGGTTACAAGGGTGTCTAATATTTGGCAAAACTCATTGAACCCTATACTCCAAATCTGTAGATATAAGTTATACCTCAATAAAAAAAGAGCATGGGGGGAAAACCAGTGGGCCTTAGGTTCAGAGCCTGTGGCTGGCCATGGCTTGAATTTAGTAACTTTTATTTTTATTGTACTTTTACCCTCCCTTCTATTTATGGAGGTGACACCAATTTTCCATTTGTGGTAGTGGTGTAAAGTTTCCCCTTTAAATAAAAAAAATAAAGTAGTATGTGAATGGATTTAAATAGAAATATTAAGTAAATCATATTTACCAATGGTACATTATGGCTACAGCAAAGATTATGCAAGTGGTCAGAAAAAAAGATTTTTGGCAGCATGTCTGAAAAAATGTGGTGGTTCTGAGATGAAACTGACTTCAGCCAGTGCCATGTGGGTATCGCGGTGACTTGAAGAGAGCCGTCTGCGAGGCCGGCAGTTTAAGGAGAAACGGTGAAGGATCCTGGCTGCTTCCATGTTTTGTGATGAGCCCTTTGCCTGTGAGACTTATGGTCAAATATCCAGAGGCCTGAGGATTACATGATTATAAATTACCTTCACCTTTCCTGCTTGCTGTTCAGCTTTCAAAGTCTAGGGGAAGAAAGGGAAACTGCTGCTTGGATGAATTAAAACCAATGTAAATGTTTTCAGTGCTCCTGTTCGGCGAGGCGGCCTCTCCGTTTTAAACTACGGCCAGGGAGTGGGGGTGGGAGTGGGGGTGGGGGTGGGAGTGAGGGTGGGGGTGGGGGTGGGAGTGGGAGTGGGGGTGGGAGTGGGAGTGGTGTGTGCGCATGGCCGAGCTCGGCATGACTTTTCACAGCAGCCCTGACGGGGCGTTTCTGATAAGATGTAATACAGTTTTTCTGATAAGGCTGGGATTTTTGCTAAGAGACCTTTTGTGTTTTGTTTTGCTGGTTCACAGGGTGGCGGATTATCAGAATGTTGTTACGGATTTGGCGTTAAGCTCTTTGTAGATTAAAAGCCTGTGCTCTGTTACCTGCCAGGAAGGCGTGTGTGTGTATGTGTGTGTGTATGTGTGTACATGCAAATTCAAGTTTATATTGACCTGCAGCTTCGAAAGAACTCTACACCCTCTTGATTCTAGCTAGAAAAATCAGGGGATTTCACAGCCAGAAGCAACCAAGGAGACTGATGCCTGTTATAAGTGAGAAGGTTGAGACATATAGTTGGTTGGGTGGGGGACTTCTCCAGGTCACACATCTAGTTAGTGGCAGAGTAGGACTAGCTCTCAATTTCCTGCTGCCTAAACCGGGCTGTCATTCCTGTATATCACATTATGTCACCACCACCACCTTTAAAATAAAATAAAAACATGTTTCTTCAGGGAGCTACGTTTCTTCTCTCAAGGTAATACAGAAATCAGAGTCACCTTTCTGCCAGACCACTGCCGCCTCATTACTTAGCTCCCCTCCCTGGAGGAAGTCACTGTTTCCTGTAACTTCCAGCAGCATTTTGTGTGCGTGCCTGTGTGTGCATACTGTTTGCATTCTGCTTTTCTCTTTTAATATCATATCTTGTGGTCATTCCATTTTCATGCAGAAAAGACTTTTTCATCCCCTTTTATTTTATTTATTTTTATTTTTCAATCCTCACCGGAGGATATGTTGAGAGAGAGAGAGAGAGAGAGAGAGAGAGAGAAATATCGATGTGAGAGAGAAACATTGATCGGTTGCCCCCCAACCCCCATCCCCACACCCCACCCTGACCAGGGATTAGACCCGCAACCTAGGTATGTGCCCTGACCTGGAATTGAACCCGAAATGTTTTGGTGTGCAGGACGGTGCTCTGACCAACTAAGCCACCCAGCCGGGGCTTCATCCCTTTTTATAGCTGTGTTGTATCCCATTGTATGAACAAACCAGAAGTTAACCCATCCCCAATTGAAGGGCATTAGGTTGCTTCCAGCCCTTTGGGATTACAGATCGGGCAGCACTAACTCATCTTATACACACTTCATTTTGCACAGAGGAGACTTTATCTATAGGATAAATTTCTAAAAGCAACATTGCTTGCTTCGCAGGATATGTGTATTTGGGATTTTCGTAGATATTACCAAATTACCTTCTTGGAGGTTATATATTTACTGTTTGGTATGGATATTAGCATCTTTGAGTAGTTGTTTAAATATTTCACATCGACTTTTCTGAACTCGCTTTCTACTTATTCGTTCACCCAACCAATAAATAGTTTTTTGAGGGCTTGCTTTGTGGCAGGTCCTGTCCACATGTTAGGAATACAGTAGGGAGGGAGAGAGTCCTCATGGAATTAATTAATTGGTGGGGGTGGAGCTGGAGGTTGGGGGAGAGGCTGACAATAAGCAACCCCAGAATTACTTGACTGGAATTGTGAGGAGTACATGGTACAGAGCAGAGAAGTCTGAATGGGGCCTGATCTAGTCAAGGAGGTCAGGGAGTCTTCCCAAGCACATAGTGCTTTACCTGGAGGAAATGAGTGGCTTTAGTTATGAAGAGAAGGGGTCTCGGCATGGGTGGGGAAGGAGCAATTGAGGTAGAGGGAACAGCAAGAGCAAAGATCCTGAGGCAGAAAGGAGCTGGGTGCTTTCTATGAACAGAAAGATACCCAGTTTGGCTGGAGTCTAGCCAGAGAGGTGAGGCTAGAGGGGCAGGTAGGGCCTGCCAGGCTGGCCTCTTTGAGGTTGTTTAACTTTCCCCTAAGAGCCATGGGAAGCCATTTCTGGGCTCTCACCTGGGTGGGGGCACCATCTGGACCCTATAAGATGAGCTCAGCTACACCAGCAGCACGTACTCCAGGATGGCCCAGAAAGGGCACTGAGGAGGTGGAAGATCACCTGTGCAGCCACCCAACTTCCCAAAACAGGCCAGTCACACAGCTTTAGGAAGAGGTTCCACTTCTGTCTGGCAGGCCCTTGCACATATTTTTCCTTGCTCAGTCGCTCAAATGAACGTGCATGGATGGCCTAGAAGCACCTGTGCTAGGTGCTTGGGAAACAATGCTGAACAATAGACATTGTTCCAAACCTGGTGGAGTATAGACCCTAATGCAGTCACAAACTTCTATAAAGGGCCAGGTAGTAGATATTTTAGGCTTTGTGGGCCATATGGTCTCTGTCACCCCTACCAACTCTGCTGTTATGCAAAAGCAAGCCATAGACCATATGTAAACAAATAGGAGTGGCTGTGTTCCAATAAAACTTTATTTATAAACATAATCTGTGGGCCGGGTTTGGTCCAGGGGCTGTAGTTTGCCTGCCCCTGATCTAGCGGGATGGAATTCCCTAAACAGATAAGTATCTGATGTGATGTGAGCCGGTAACTGGTGTCACTGGAGAAAAGATGTCAGGGAAAAGGGGTGGAGAAAGACACTGGAGTGAGGACAGAGAGGATCTTTTTGATGGGCCAGTCTAAGGAGGTGTTGACCGAGCAGACACGTGAAGGAATTAAGGGACGCAGCCAAGTAAAGACCTTCTGGGGAGAGTTTCCAGGCAGAGGGAAAAGCACACTCGAGAATTTGGAGGCAGGCTCTCCTTGAAGAAAAGCCAGGTGTCAGCCGGGCTGTTGCTGAGTCGGGTTGGGGAGAGGTGGGGAGAGGTGAGAGGGGTGAGACACGCTGGGGCCTGGGGACAAGCGTGTTAAGGATTTTAGATCACGTCTAAAGTGTCAGGGAAAGCCTTTAAAGTGGATTTCACAAATGGACGTTTCAAAAGACTGCTGCGTGGAGAACAGACCATACTGGGCAAGGGTAGAAATGGGGAGGCCAGGGAAGAGGCCACCACAGTGGTCCAGGTGGGACAGTGGCTTGGATCAGGGTGGTTGCAGTGGAGAGGGGACAACACATGAATCTGGTTTATAATGAACAGCAGAGTGGTCAGGATTTACTGATGATGGATTGGACGTAAGGGTGTGACAGAGAGGCGTCAAGGCTGAATGGAGGGGCCTCTGTTGAGCTGGGGAGATTGGAGGAGGAATGGGTGAGGGTGGTGGGAATGGATAGCTAGTTCCCTCGCTAATTCCTCTCTCCAGCCATGGGTCCTTTCGAGGTGACAGCAGTAGCCTGAGCTAGTCGGCCACTATTGAAAAAATTAGGGAGTTCTGCATCTACCGGTTTTGATAGTTTGGGAGACTCTATAGCCAGGGCCTTTACTTTTGGGGGCCAAGTGGTTTCTCTGTGGGATTTCTAATCCTGCTAATTCTGTGGCTTAGGGTGAATCTCCTCCCTTCCCAGGGCCTCAGTTTCCTCATCCGTAAAACGGCACAAGATGAGGCATGCATCAGGAGCCCCAGTTCGGAATTAAGACACTTCTTACACTCAGGCATGACTAGTTGGGCCCCAGGCCTGTGCAGCCTCCCTCTGCATCCAGTATCTGTGTCACATATGTTTTTAGAATGGTGTGCTGGGCCTAGATCTGAGTTTTTCAAACTGTGGGTTGCGACCCGCTGGTGGGACAGGAAATCTGTTGAATGGGCTGTGACCAGCATTTAAACAAAGTAGCCTCAGGCAGGAGGGAAGCCGAGTGTATCGCATGTAGCAGGGTAAGTATTGTTTTGGGGAGCCTCTGCTTCAGCTGGGCGTGAATATGACGGTGTGGGCGAGGCTGTGAAATAAAATGCATTTCTCCTAAGGGCCCCACTGAGACCATGGTTCAGAGGCCATCAGCCAGCTGGTCATCCAGGCCTCCGGCTAACGCCGCCTGGCTTGACCGAGCCGTGCTCGGTGCTCCTGCCCGAAAACCTTTCCGTTTTGATCTCACCCTTCGAGGAATCTGGGATGAAGTAGCCTCCCTTTCCTTCTGTGAGGGAAGGAGGTTCCAGCTTGGGGTTTGGCGTGGTGGGGATTAAAAGAAAAAACCAAACAGCAGGAGACAAGCCCAACCTGTGATTGCTCTGCACCGGGAGTTCTGTTTTAGAGGCTTAAAAAGACCCCTCCCTCCCCCCTTCTCTTTCCAGAAGAACCGAATGCACATAAGGTCGCCAGCCCACACTCCGGACTTGCATACCCTGATGATGTCCTGGACTATGGCCTCAAGCCATACAGCCCCCTCGCCAGTCTCTCTGGCGAGCCCCCCGGCCGATTCGGAGAGCCGGATAGGGTAGGGCCCCAGAACTTTCTGAGCCCGGCCAAGCCAGAAGGGGCCTCGGGCCTGAGCCCTCGGATCGAGATCACTCCATCCCACGAACTGATGCAGGCAGGGGGGGCCCTCCGCGTGAGAGACACTGGCCTCCTGGGGGAGCAGGCGCCCCTGGCGGGGGTGGCCGCCAGCCAGAGGTTCACCCTGCCTGTGCCCGGCTTCGAGGGCTACCGCGAGCCGCTTTGCTTGAGCCCCGCTAGCAGCGGCTCCTCTGCCAGCTTCATTTCCGACACCTTGTCCCCCTACACCTCGCCCTGCGTCTCGCCCAATAACGGCGGGCCCGACGACCTGTGTCCCCAGTTTCAAAACATCCCTGCTCATTATTCCCCCAGAACCTCGCCAATAATGTCACCTCGAACCAGCTTCGCTGAGGACAGCTGCCTGGGCCGCCACTCGCCCGTGCCCCGTCCGGCCTCCCGCTCCTCGTCGCCCGGTGCCAAGCGGAGGCATTCGTGTGCTGGGGCCTTGGTTGCCCCTCTGCCTGGAGCCTCACCCCAGCACTCCCGAAGCCCCTCGCCGCAGCCCCAGGACGACGGCGCGTCCGCTGGGTACCACCCAACGGCTGGCTCTGCTGTCCTCATGGATGCCCTGAACAGCCTTGCCCCGGACTCGCCTTGCGGGATCCCCTCCAAGATGTGGAAGACCAGCCCCGACCCGTCCCCGGTGTCCGCCGCCCAGCCCAAGGCCGGCCTGCCCCGCCACATCTACCCGACCATGGAGTTCCTGGGGCCCTGTGAACAGGAGGAGAGGAGGAACTCGGCCCCCGAGTCCATCTTGCTGATGCCCCCGACTTGGCCCAAGCCGCTGGTGCCTGCTATTCCCATCTGCAGGTGAGTTGGGCCTTGAAAACGAATTGTTCCACAATGTAGTGTTAAGAGAAGGGTTTCTGGCTCTGAGGGTGGGATTCAGAGTTGGCTAGACTGCATTTAAATCCTAGCTTTCCATTTACTGGCTGTGAGACCCTGAGAAGGAAGTTAAATTCTCTGAGCTGTAGTTTCCCCATCTGTAAAATGGGTATAGATGTTCATGACTCACTGGGCTGTGGTTATGAGGGTGTAGTAATAGGATGCATGCAATTGCTCATGTGGCACTTGGATTATCACTCATTCATTTATTATCAAGTATTTATCAAACACCTACTATGTGCCAGGCACCGTTATAGGTGTTGGTGAGACAGTGATGTACAAAATGGGCAAAAATGTCTGCTTTCATGGATCTGGCATTCTCAGAAGCACTTTGCTATCTTATTGTAATAGGAATGGATGTTTTTTGACACCTGCCACAGGACTGCAGTCAGTGATAGGGAAGCCCTAAAATATATTTGAGCCATATCCTCAAGGAGCTTAAAATCCTGGCAAGTTGAAGAGTCGCAGATAGCAGCCTGTAGGCTTTGGGCTCTCTCAAGATGGGATTTGAGCCCTAACTCTGCCATTTACTGGCTGTGTGATCATGGGCATCTCTAGTATTGCCATCCTACTGAGCCCACCAGACATCACTAATCATGCGGGGCCACCTTTCTTATTGAGCATCTTTTCATGCCGTGCCCAGGGCAGACTTGGCTAATCAATCAGTCTCTCATTTTACTGAGCGCCTTTTTGAGGCCATGCCCAGGGCAGACATCGCTAATCAATCAGGATCTTCTTTCTCACTGAGCACCTTTCTGGGCCTTAATTCCTCCCATGAAATGAGGATAATAATAGTACCTATCTCATGGTGATTTTTTCCAAGGTATAGATGAGATGATATATAGGGTATCCCCCCAAAATATATACACATGCTTTGAATAATTATAAAGGCAGTGTTTATTAAAATACATGTCATTTTCAAAATTGAGCTGTCAGCTGTTAAAGTGTGTATACATTTTTGGGGGGCACCCTGTGTATCAAACTGTTGGCATAGAACCCACACAAAGTAAAAGCACAAAAATGGTGCGGAGTTATTGTCATAGGGGAATCTTTTCTTATAGAGGAAGTACCTTGGTTGCTTCCTCATTGACAAGCCTTGTGCTAGGAGATTGAGTTCCCAATAGCTTCAGAGTCCTGACAGTGACTATAATAATCACCAATATTTAAGGACTCTTGTGCCAGGCATAATTCTAAGGACTTCTATGTATTATTTTATTTAATTCTCACATAAGCCTGGTTTGGTATTTATTTTGATGATAAGAAAAGTGAGGCACGCAGTGATTAGGAGCAGATATTATTCTAGCTGTTGTATTAGATGAAGAATCTGAATCTGAAACCTTATGCTAGTGTCCTTACCCAAGCGGTTTTCAAAGTGTAGTATGATTTTAACAAATGGAACCCCCCCCCTTTTCAAATAAAATGCTGAATGCAAAAGTAGAGCATGGTTGAGAGAGTGTTTTGATTGATGTGGGGATGAGAATATCCACAGGCCCTGCCCTCTGGCTTAACCCCACACCAAACCAAAATGGACCGTACAAAGCTTCCAGTCTGACATTTCCTCCAAAGCAGATTCTGAGAACACTACTGCCATGGTAGGCCAGTCGGTGTCCCTCAAGGAAAGGAGTTTCTGGGT
Source organism: Miniopterus natalensis (assembly GCF_054644295.1). NCBI lineage: Eukaryota > Metazoa > Chordata > Mammalia > Chiroptera > Miniopteridae > Miniopterus > Miniopterus natalensis. The sequence continues at coordinate 75,843,358 of NC_142087.1, read as the reverse complement.
TTAGCAGGGTTAAATCGATGCCTTTGTGCAGGGGCCACTCCCAGCTGTGGACAGGATGTGCAGTGATTGTGAAGACCATTTGGCCTCGAGAGTTCTGAGGTCTGTGACTAAAGTTTCATAGAGCCACCTTAGGAAATGCCGATCAAGACCAACCCTTGGCACAGGTTGAGAACCTGGGGCTCAGAGAGGTGAAGTGACATGCCTGTGATCACACAACTAGTTAATGACTGAGTTGGAAATTCAAATCCAGGATTCCTGACTCCTCTCTCTGTCTGCTACAAATCAATCTCTAAAACATGACTTATGTAATGATTGGGACCGGGGAAGAACATTAATATAAAATGCAGTTGTAATGTGTCAGTCTGTGCCAGCCAATGAGATATTTGCAAGAATTTTCTATCAGATTGAGAGGATGGGGCATTCAGGAAGTCTCATGATAGCATCTATCTCAAGGTGTGTGGACAACTCAGCAGAGGGCTGGAATTCAAATGCAGGATTTCAGACTGACCTCAGTGGTCTGATTCTTAGTATTTCAGTTCAGTTGTCAAAGACTTATCCCTGAACAAACAAAATTAGTTGTTGATACTTAGGGATATCCCACTGAACCTTCTGCTCACTAAATGTTTTGATACTTTAAGAGACACAGGGGTGAAATGATTTTTTTTTTTTTTTTTATGAGCCTTATTTTGCATATTAAAAAATTTTAACTTGGCCATAAGCGGAAGCTTGAAGGTATGTTGGCATGTAACTAAGGTAGAAATAGGGGCATTTGGGCACCCTAAGACATCAGGGTAAGAGAGGCTTCAGTGGGCAGTACAGTGGGAAGGAAGGAATGGAGATTTGCTTGCATAGTGAAGATGTAATTGGATTGTAAATTTAAGTAGGACTCTGGCAGTGCTGGAGTTTATGGGTTACCATCCCCTTCCATTCTCCCCTTGATATTGCTCTGATAGAGAAGGCCTAGAATTAGCTTCATTGCAAGTGCTTAACTAAGTCAAGTGGATAATGTCAGCTTCTAGCAGCCTTGGGCTTTGTGGGAAAGAATAGCCTGATTGGATTGATGATTTCTGCCATATGTGAAAAATCAGGACAAAGTGACACAAATCCATGCATTTGCAAGTTCAAAGCTACTTCGAATATACAGAGATTCTTTGAAATAAAACTGCTCATTCACTCATCCATCCATCTATGCATCCGCTCACCCACCCACTGAATATTCACTAGAACCTCTCAAATGTCAGGCATTTTTCTAGAGTCGTTCCATAAATGAGATAATTTCTTGGACCTATTTTAAATAAATTAGCAAGATAAAGAGGCAGTATAGAGATGTGAATGGAGCACTTGACTGGGAGTCAAGAGACATAAGTTAGAGTTTTGATTGTGTCTTGCTCTGTGATCTTGGGGAAAATGTCTTTAAGTTCTCTGAGGCTCTGAAGGAATGAATACTCTAGATAGATTGTCAAGACCTCAGTCAACTCTTAAATGACATAATTCTAACCACATATCAAGTGCCTGTTGTGTGTGCTGATAGGTTTGAGATTCTGTTATAAAATGAAACATAATGGTATGCCCTCAGAGATCTTTACATCTCGGTTGTAAAGGCATGTATATCCAATATTGTAACTAACTCAGGCTGTCTATAGGAAATAACTATTTATTTGAAATATACAATATATACAGAAAAATTATAGCTAATAATTTTGGAGCACTTATTATGCTAAGCTCTTTTATATAATCTCAGTATTCCCATTTCACAGTTGAGGAAACTACGGCCTAGGGAGGTAGAGGCATTTGCTCCAAGTCACACAGGTAGTTAGAGGTGGTGCTGGGACTTGAACTTGGGTGTGTAACTCCAGCCATGCCCTTGACCTTTACTCTTCATTTATGTGGAGTCTGAGTGGTTTGGCTCATCCATACCAAAACTAGATACCTCTCTGTGGTTGGATGTTTTATACTCAACATGATAAATAATAACTGTGACTGGAACTGTCCTCTCTCTAAAAATGACTTAGTTAAGCCATTTGTTATGTGGTTATAGGAGGCTGTGAATAACAAAGTGAATTTACTTGCCTAAAGTCACATGGCAAATTAGTGACACGTGTGGGGCCCCTGATCTTCACTTTAGTGTTCCTTTTCCCACACTCTGGAAAAAGAGAACATCCTTGCTAAGGGTTTTTTATTTATTTATTTATTTTTTACAGATGGGAGGTGATACTCTTAAAAATTCTTAGAGAAAAAGAAGGTTTGGCAGTTAGAAACATGCTAGAACTAACATACAATGAAATTAGCTTCATGAATTGAGATTTCAGTTACACTGTCTTCGTCAAGGTGAGAAAGCAAAGAAAAAGATCTCCATCTTTTGAAGAGCCCTACCTATCATGTTTGATATACATGTGTCTCCCAACAGCCAGCATTTTATTCATATGCCCACTGGTCATGATTTTCAGAAAAGGGGCCATTTATGTTTATTGTACAGGTTGACTGGTTCTCATTTATTGTACATACGACTGATTCTGTTTCCTCCTTCAGTATCCCAGTGACTGCATCCCTCCCTCCACTCGAATGGCCACTCTCCCACCAGTCAGGCTCCTATGAGCTGCGGATTGAGGTGCAGCCCAAGCCACATCACCGAGCCCACTATGAGACAGAAGGCAGCCGAGGGGCAGTCAAAGCTCCAACCGGTGGCCATCCTGTGGTTCAGGTATGGACTTGAATTCTTTTTATTTTGTGTTCCTCATTTGATACTAGCTGGTTTACTTCTGCTAAGCCACTGCCTGTTGCTTGTCAGATTGAGGTATATGACTCAGCCTCTTACTCCTCTGAGGGATGGGAAATTTAAACCAGTATCTGAAGCTAATCAGCTACTAAGAAGCCAGAGAAGAAAGTCTTCTTGAGCTGGATAAGAATAGAAATGATCTTCATGCTCAACCTACTTCTCTTCTCTTTCTGATTAAGAAACTGCTAGAGTTTTGCAGATGTTTGTGTATTGACAGAAGGTTTCTGAAGCCATCATTTTGTGTTTAAATGTTAGATGAGAGCCTATAGAGGAAAATCAATATATTCTTGTAAAATATGGGAAAGTAGGAACAAATTAAAACTACACATAATCAAACTACTTAAAATAACTGTTATTAACATTTTCATATATTTCCTGTTGCCTTTTTTCTATTCACAAACATGGCATTGTCTATTACTGTACATTTATATACTTGATGTTATAGTAATTTGTACTCTGATTTTTTTTTTAAACTCTACTTTGTACCATGAGCATTTCCTCCTGTTTTTCCTTAATAGTTATCTTTTATGTCTGTGGCTTTTCATTCAACCTCAAATTTTTTTTTCTCAAAATAAGTAGAGAAGTGTTCTTTCTTCTCCAGAATAATTAAAATTGAAATATTCTTAATTGTATAGTCTGGTTAACCAGCCACTGCTGACTAGTGTCCACCAACTAACTCAACCAGACCTTTAATACCTTTAAATTAATTTAACATTTTTTGTGTTTTCCTTAAAGCATAAGTATTATATGATGATAGTATTATACGATACATAGATAAGAGTTCTATGATAAGAATATGATGCCGTATACATCAGAACTCTCTAGAGCAGTTGTTAAAAATACAGATTCTTTGAATGTCCCCTGAAACTACTTACTTAGAAGCTATATGACATGAGTAGAATTCAGACAACAAACAAAGCCCATGCCCCAAAATCTTCACAGGCTGCCTTTTTTGGTTGTGTACTCCTGGTTAAGGACTTTGATGATAATATAGGAATTTTACATCCTGGCAGTTGCTTTTTCTAAATCTGACATCACAGTCACCTTGGGATCCACTTCTATCTATTGCTTCTTTTTCTTGACCATGAGTCACATTTTCTCCTTTCTTTGCATGTCTAGTAATTGTTGACCGTGTTCTGACATTGTGATGATTGTATGTACCGGACATTGTACAGACTCTGGATTTTGTTGTCTTCCTCTAAAGGCAGGTAGAACCTCCTGGTTTAGAGGATGGCATTAGTCTGTGTGTTGAAGTCAAAGCCTTTGGTGGTAATAGAGAAAAGAATCCAAAACAGGTTAGGAAAAGAGGATTGTATGAGGAGGCTACGGGGTATTGCATAAAACCAGGCCGGTAGAACCCAGACTTTGAAGTCACCACCCAAGTCTTTCTTTTTTGCTCAGTCAATCCATTCAACAAGTGGATTCATTCTCCAAGCATTTGTTGGGCACCTACTTTTTGTCATATACTGTACTTGACATTGAAATACAGCGAAGAATTAAACAACTTATGATCTGTTTCATTGTGGAGCTCATGTTCTAGGGGAATAGAGTCATGACTAATCACAGAAATGATAAAATTACAAATTGTGGCAAGTGGCATGAAGGAAAAGTACATGGGGCTCTGGGTGGAGGAGCCAATGTAGGTGGGAAGGTCATCTGCTAAGATTTCCCTGAGGAAGAGAGTAGAACTGAGGATGCATACGGGGGACAGTGTGTGCAAATGCCCAGAGGCCGAAGGAAGCAGAAGGAACCACATCAGAGGACCTTAAAGAGGCCAACGCAACTGGAGTGTGAGGGGCCAGAGGGATAGAGGAGAGAGGCAGGAAGGGGCCAGAGCATGAAGGGCCTGGAAAGCCATGGGGAAGAGTTTGGCTTTTATCCTGAGATGTGAAAAGCAGGAAAGAAACATGATCTGATTTAGGCTTTGATGAGACCCCACTCTGACTGTTCCTTTGGGGGTAGTAGCTGAGGTGAGATGAGTTAGGAGGCTCTATCCTTTTAGGGCTTCTTCATTTTCTTTCAACAAACAATTGTCGAGCACGACTATGTACCAGGCATGGTTCTAGATTCTGAGACATGGTATGAACAAAACAGCCAGAAATCCTCACCCTCATGAGCTTACTACAGTTTAGCAAGAAGGTAATAACAGTTAACATTTAGTGAGCATTCACCTCATGTCAGACCCTGTTCCAAGTGCTGTATGTGTTAACTTATTTAATCTTCTAAAGAGCCCTATGGAGCAGATTACGGTTAGGTCAAGGAGATGTCAAGGAACTTCCTTCAAGGTCACAGTTATTGGGTGGTGGACGTTGCATTTGGACCCTGGTGGCTGGCTCTGCCTGCTGCACTGCTGGCCTGATCTTCGCGTCTCTCTGCAGACCAGCTTCCCCTGCCTCCTCACTGTCACGGGGCAGAGAGAGCCTGGTGAGAAACCGCCCACACCTCCTGCCTCTGAAGTTCCTATGCTGACCCAATTCCAGCCCCTACCCCAGCTTATTGGAGCCCGAATCCTGATTCTCAGGGAAATTCTCATGGGCCCTGGCTGGGAAGGGTGCCACCCCCCGGTCCAGTTAGCGTGGACCAGTGAGGTCAGGCCGCTAACGGCGCTGAGCTCTGCTCCCCCGTCCGTCAGGGCTGGGGCGTGGACAGGTCAGGGGGGAGAGGGGGCCAGATGCGCAGTTCAGGAGCCTCCGCTCCGCGGCGCTTAACGTTCACGCACCTCCTTCCAGCGCCCCCAGGGACCCGTCCTTACTCTTACTCGTAACTTTGAAAACTCAGTGTGGGACTTAAAAAATCTGCAGCCATATCCTCAAAGTGAAAATGTTTTTCATTTGAACACTTCGTGTGCTCTTCCAAATGAAATGTGCTTACCCCTGATTTTCAGTGTAGGTAGTCAGTTTTTAACAAAACTTCTTTGCAAAATGAAGAAAAGAAGGCCCTGAAGAAGACAGGAGCTCTTAACCTTTAAGTAGGTGCGAAAACCCCTTTCGAAATCCGGAGGGCGCCCCTTTGTTCCCAGAAGAAGCCCTGTTTTGTACCGTGCTAGAACCTTCTGCTGGTTTCTCTCTTGATCTGTCTCTCTCTTTATCTCACCATCTGTTTCTATTTTTATACTGTACCACGGCTCCTTTCCCCCTCTCAATTATCGGTCCCCACCCTTCTCTTCTTTATTTGCCACACTATAAAACTTCATCTTTTTTTGCATGCCTAGTGGTTGAATGCTCCTCTTTATATGAAAATAAAATGAGTACAAGACCGTTTCTTTCTCTTTCTTTAAATACAAAATTAAAATCTTAAGTATATGCTGTGTTCAGCTTTTTTCTTTTTTTCTGTCCTGAATGTCACTTGGTCTTGGAAGAAAGTTTGTTCCAAACCTTAAATGCTTTTCAGAGCTCACGACTCTTTCATTTGGCGAATATTTTGTTGGGGACTTACGGCTGTGCCAGGTACTGTGCTAGGTGCCAATAGTATAACGAAGGGTGAGATGGACACGGTCCCTGCCCTGATGTAGCTCAGGGCACTGGAGGTGCAAAGTAGACTGGGATGGTTTGGCATGACCACTGCTGAGGTATAGGTGGGTCTGGGAGGCCAGACAAGGGCAATCTGGAATGACACATAGACTATTAGGTAAGACGTGGTGGCTGATTAGGAGCTCATCTCTTGGATTCACTCCTTCAACAAAACCATGCCAAGAGAGTACTTGGAAGACCTGCGTTGGAGGGAGAGTCTTGCTGAGGATGTGACTTACCAACTGGGACCTGGAGCAGGTCCAGCAAAGAGAAGAATGATGCCCTTCCTTTCTCTGTCTTGCTGTCTCTTTTGATGGTGGTAGGAGAGTGGTCTATGCACAGAGCACGTGCAAAGGCCCTGAGGCAGGGAAGAACTCGGTGTGTCTGAAGAGCTGAAGGAGGGCCAGCATCACTTGAATTTAGCTTGGAGGGTGATGAGTTGTCAGGGCCAGGACATACAAGACCCATAAGCCAAGGTGGGGAGCTAGGATTTTATTTCAGGGCAAGGGGAAAGGAGTGACGAGTTTTGAGTAGGGGAGGAAGGTGATTCTGATTTAATATCTTTAGGGTCACTTTGCCTTCTCTCTAGAGAGTGGGTTAGGAAGACTAGGGAGGAAGCGGGAGATAATTGGACCGGCTGTGGCAGCAGCAGGTGAGAGATGGAGATGGTGAGAACGAGGAGGTGGCGAGAACGAGGAGGTGGCGGTGGGAGGAGCTTCGGGACTTGGTGTTGGCTCACATGGGGGGTGAAGGAGCACCTGGGTAAAGTGGTGCCAGACACCACGTGGGAAGACGTGGGGAAGAAGTCATTTCTTAGGGGAAGATTACAAGATCAGTTTGGGGCACAGAAAGAAGGAAGGGCTTGTGAGGCATCCAAGCAAAGATGTCAAGTAAGCAGTTAGATATGTGAGCCTGGAGCTCAGAAGCAAAGTCCTGACTTTCTTCCTCTCTAGCCTGTGGAATGGCACAGGACCACATGCACCATCACTAGCGGGCTTGGTGTGTATTGCTTGTACAGATTTATTCCTCACACCCTCTGTAGCAACTCGCATCTCTCCAGAAGCAATGGACTGAGCAGAGAGCCAAAGAGGAGGTTGGAGAAATGGGATCACAAACTGACAAGCTTGTGGAGGCCAGGCAATAAAAGGAGATGACTGAATTGGCCAACTATCAGGGAGCAATAGGGGGTGGTGAGGAGTAGGGCACAGTAGAGTGTGTGCCTCTTCTCAAGGAGGCAGCTATTCTTCAGCCCCCATAGGTTGTGCCATGTGGGAAAGTGGGTCCAATGGTCCCAGCTTTTACAGTTTCTTTCAAGAGGAACTAGGATTCTGAATTTTTCTGTGAAATTTCTGATTGTGAAGTCTTGGCCACTAAATCAACCTTTGGGTTAGATTTGGCTCAAGTCAAAGATCCTCAAGTTTGTACCCTATGGGGGTAAATAAGGAATTCACTACTCCAAGGTTTATCAAATAGAAGGGAGATAAGAGCAGGCTATATGTATGCGATTTCTAAGAATTGTGTAGTTACGGAGGGAGCACCGTTAGCAGCCAGGCCCAGGCAGTCTCTCCTATAAAGCTCTGAATCCCATAGAAGTAGAACACGTTTATGGCTCTTTCTGAGGATCCAGGGAGTCTTAAGTCTTTGGCCTGAGTTTGACCGTCGTGATCAGAGCAGAAGGGGAACCACTCGATTCACCTTGAAAGAGCCACATGCCTCTGGCGGGACCCTGCCATCATTTCCTCATTCCTTTTCAGGACAGGATGCGGCGGTCCCATGGTGGACAAAACGTCCATTCACACGCCGCTTTGCAAGGCTGGGCTTTAAGCGTTTCCACAGCTCTTCAGCTTCTGGGATCTAATAGTAGCCCCGTTGAGAGTGGCCTGTATAATGCCATTGTCATTTTAATCCTGCCCCTGTCCACCTCCAGACCCTATAACCATGCTCCTGTATAGAAATTCTCAGGGGACAGGACACTTCATTATATTCCTTAGCTGGTACTTTCAAAAAAATGTTATTCTTACCACTGTCTGGGACATGCTTTCAACTGAAAAAATGATCCTTTTAGTTAGAAAGTGATCAGAATACGAGGATGTTTAACCATGGTGCACACCTTGAGAACAGCGCTCTGGATCCTTTCAAACAGCTGTTCAGACAGATGGGAAAAGCATGGCTCGGTCCTTCAGGAGAAATCCCTAAAGGAAACCAGATGCAGAAACCTGGTCTCTGGCCCCGGGTAGAATGCCGAGCTTCGCGGGGTGCGGAGCGGCCCGGGCCCGGGGCGCACCTGCTCAGGGCGCTGCCCCCGCCACCCTCCGCAGGAGGCCGGGCAGGCCTCGGAGCTTTCAGCTTGTAAAACAGATCATGGACCGTGTTTTTCCTCCTGCTGGGTTTCAGCTCTCGTACTGTTCAAAACTCACTTTAAATTATGTCCAGGGGAGAGGAAGGCGGGAGGGGTATTCTCCCTGCCAGGCGAGGCTGGAGCCCTGATGGTGAGCAGTCCTCCTGCTACGGGCTGGGCACCTCGGCTTCTATTTGACTAAGCAAATGTGGTGCTCGGTGAGCCCCCCCCCCTTTGAAGATGTGAAACAGGAAGCAGGTCTTGCTGATGCTGATTTGCCTTGATCAGGGCTGCTGTGTTCACTTCTCCAGAAAGTTCAATCAGACCCCGGGGAAAGGGAAAGGAAAGGGGAGTGAAATGGAGATTCACGGCTCACGCCTCCGTGGGGCGCATTCCGAGATCCCTGGGGCTGCCTTCGCTCATTCATTCGATGGTTAGGACGTGTCCCAAGCCCCTTCTGTGGGCTGGGCACTCTTCCAGGCACGGGGAATCCGGCCGGGAACAAAACAGACAGAAGTTCCTGCCCCCGTGGAGCTGATGCTCTGGCTGCGGGGAGATAAACAATAAATCTCATAAATAGGAAAATTAAATAGACTGTGGGGAGATGATAAGTACTGTGGGGAAAACTGGCAGGGCAAGGGGAGTTGGGAGTGGTCAGGGAGGCCTTCCTGAGGAGGTGGCATTTGAGCAAAGGAGATGGATGAGTAGAAGGTTCAGGGATCTGAGGCAGCGTGCTGTGGGCTGGGGGACATCAGGGCCAAGTGGGTGTGGGGTAGGAACACAGAGGAGGCCTGCGTGGGAAGAGCAGGGTGACCAGACGGAGGAGGAGACAGAGGCCCAGAGGAAAGAGGGTGGGCGACTGGGCCTTGGACACCACTTGAGGACTTTTGCTCTCAGTGAGGTGGAAGTAAAGAGGGATGGGGTCTGACTAAGGTTTCAGCAGGATCCCTCTGGCTGCCATCCTGATGAGAATGGACTATAAGGGGTGGGGGTGGGGAAAGGAACAGGGAGTTGGGTGAATTGTGGTTGCAGGAGTTCCAGGCCAGAGGGGATGGTGGCTGGAGCAGGGCTGGGGGTGGAGGACACTAGAAATTATTGGATTATGGGTATATGTATTTTTACAGTCCGGCTAACTGGAGTTTTTGAAAGTCCAGCTATGGGCGAGAGGCATGATATGGCTGTAGTCTTCGGAGGCTGGCGTCCCCAGGGTTGAGTGGCCCAGCCTGTCCCCACTGAGACCCCTCTGATTTTCAGAGGGGGCGCATCTTCTAGGAGTGGCTTGACCCAGCTTCTCATTTAAAGGTGGAGAAGGGCTGGGTGGGGAAGCTGAGCCATCCTTGGCACCCTCTCCTCATCTATACCAGTCTTTTGATGATAACACTGGCAATTAATTTAGAAAACTTTTAAAAAAGTATAGTCCAAACCAAGTGTGTCTGTGGGCCAGATGTGCTCCCCAGTGTGTGACCTTGGCCTCCCAGGGTGAGCCAGGTGGAGAAGAGAGGAGATGAAGTCCAGGGCAGGGACCACTGCCACAGAGTTGGGGGGGATGAAGAGGTGTAGGGTTGGACAGTACTATCTTCATGCCAAAGACACACCGATGGTAAGCAGGAGGCGCTTTCAGTTCACATTAAAGATAAATTGTCTTGAGTGGACGTCAGTAAAAACGTCAGTAAAACGTTGCCCCCGGATGTAGGCAGAAAACAGAAAGCTTCCAGAATCTTGGAGAAACAATTGTTCCAAAAAGAGAGACTAAGTCGGAGGCTTGCAACACGTCTGGCAACCAGTGGGAACGTATAGAAGGAACTTGACATGTTGCGCAAACAGTTTTTTGGGTCCCTCCTTTGGGCTGGGCACTGTGGTGTCCTGATGAAGCTACGCTTACCGAGCACTCACTGAGTACTTTCGCTTGAGTGACCTACTTAACCTTTGCAGCAATGCCATGGAGTGTGGGTGGTGGAACTACACCTCTCCTTTTCCAGACAAGGAAACTGGGACACGGGTTAAGCAACTTGCCTGATGCCACCCAGCTGGTGAGTGGTGGTCTTGATTTGGACACAGGGGGTCTGAGGCCGGAGTCTGCACTGAACCATCGGACTGTGCAGCTTCTTGGGATTAGAAAGGGCGGGTTGTTTGGAGCAAGGCCGTTCTTGCATTCATTAGCCTTGGGACTCTGGGTGTCTGGTTTGACTGCAGTTTCTACGATTATAAAAAAGAAAAAACCTCCAGTTTTAGATTATTTGTCTTGTTTTGTCTAGAGTCATTAGGAGTCTAAACAGAAGTGCCCGGTGTGATCTTTGGCACAAAGCAGGCATTCGATCCATTTTTTCCCTTGAGAAATAGAGTGATTGACATGGCTTTGGGATCCTTTGAGCTGTTAGTCTAAGATTAGATCCTGGTGTCTGGTCAGGCTTCTGGTTGAGCAAACCAAATCCGAGACTAATCTAGGATAGACACCAAGAGCACTGTTTATGTACACACTGTTTATGTACACACTGTTTGTTTGTTACATATATGATCCCACTTCATCCTTGCAAACACACAGTGAGTTGGGGCTATTATTCCCATTGTACAGATGGATAAAGAAGCACGGGGGAAGCTAACATCACTTAAGATCAGGTAGCTGTAAGCAGTGGAGTCCTGACCTTGGCTTTTAGTTTCTCTGTCCTCGACTTTCCACTCTCCTATTCATCCATCCATTGCCCGCTCCCAGGCAGCTCAGTGCTGAGCCCCAGCATGAGTGTCATGAAGTCTGGGAGCTTGTGGAGCGCTCAGCGGGGGCTGACATCAGGGTAAGATGGGCGGGGCTTAGGAAAGGCTTCTCTGCAGGCAGCTCTGGGCAGTGCCCTGCAGGCCTTGTGATTTGCGTACTGGACCCAGCGTCAAGCATTCGGGCCCCACGCTCACCTCTACTGGCCCCATTGAGAGACCAAAGACTTCCTCTGGTCCTATGAGAAAGGAGGCATCTGCTGGAGTGGATTTCAAGCACCTGTTAGCGCCAGCATACGACAGGAGAGAGGGGATTGTGATCCCACCTGAGACCCCTCTGGAAGCCCCGAGCCATCTCGCTCTGTCTGCAGGAGGAGGGGCTCCCACCCCAGCTGGCCCTGCCCCCTTCCGGGTGCCCTGTGGGTTTAACATGTGTGTGGGTGGAGCCAGACCTGGTTATTGAATAGGCAGCATTCTCTAATTTGGCCCCTTGAATGAGGCTCATAACTACCTCAGAAGGTGTCAGCTCCACGGATAACAAAATCGTTACCTGAGCCACAAGGAGGGGTGGGTAGGAAAGCAGTGGTCGAGGGGAGGTGATGGCTTCTAGCAGGGGCCCTTTTCTCTCTGCAAGAGCAGCAGAGCCATTCTCTGGGCCTGGGAGACAGTGTGGAGGTAAAAGCTGCTGGTTCTGAGCCTCCTGGAAGATTGTGAACCTCCTGTTTATTGAGCACTTACTATGTGACCAGCATGTCCCAAGGAGTAGCTCAGGCAGGCATGCTTTCCCTGCGTTGTGGATGGGGAAACTGAGGCTCAGAGGCATTGAGTGCCTTACCTAAGGAGCACATGGTCACTAGTGACAAAGAGGCTGACCCTGACTGAGCTTTCTCTGTGTGCTGGCTGTAGGAGGTAGCGGGGTGGTTATTAACCCCATTTACAGATGAGAAAACTGAGGCTCGAGGTCACACAGCTCATCAGAGGGGATGATGCTAATGCCTGCCTCCGAGGGTCTGCAAAGAGGAAACACCTGACTACGGTGAAGTGCTTGGAGCGGGCCTGGCTTGCAGCAGGTGCTCAGTGTGTGCTCGCTGTCGTCGCTCCTCCTCCTTCATTTTCTCCTGTACCATCCCCTTAGGGGACAGAAGGGAACATTTGTTTTCATGTGGAAGTTTTGATTTCATGCTGTGATCCTGAAGCTGGGGTGATGATATGCCCTCATTTCAACATGGGCTCTGTGCGACGTCAAAGGACCTGCTCAAGGTCATGCAGCCCAGATGTGATGAACTAAATTTAAAAGCATGTCTCTTGGGCTCCTTGGCCAACCCATTTCCACTGTTCTCTACTGCCCTCTGGCCCACGGGGTAGGAGTGTCAGATTCGGAATGCTCTGACACAGGTTTGAAAAGTTTGTGTGTGTATAAATATTATACACACACACGTACATACATACACACACAGACACACAGACACATATTGACACTATCTGTATGTACACATGTATATGTATGTAAATGTATATATGTGTATCTGTGCTCCCTGAATTTTATTCAATTATTTATTTATTTCTTATTTTAATGTATATGCATTGTTTATTGTTTATTTTTATTTCTTTTATTGACTGATTTTTTAGAGAGAGAAACATTGATTTGTTGTTCCACTTATTTGTGCATTCATTGGTAGTTGCTTGTATGTGCCCTGACTGGAGATCAAACCCACGACCTTGCCGTATTGGGACAACATTCTAACCAACCGAGCGACCCGTCCAGGGCCTGTATGCATTGAAAACATACAGGAAAGTATGAAAAAGAAATTGAACAGCACCTTTGTCACTTGTAGAAGTGCTGTTACTGCTTTGGTGCATTTCTTTTCAGTCTTCTCCCCATGCTGTGCCCTTAAACTCTTAGTACTCAGCTCCTGCACTCTTTACATAGTCAAGTCTGAATCAGATTATTTTCATGACACTGGGGGAAACTAGAATTTTCCAGGATCTGAATAAGATACGGAATTGTTTTAAGTGCTTTCTATATATAAATGGGCATAATGCTACCATTATTTCTAGGCAGTACTTGGAGGCACAGAGAGGTTAAGTTACTTGCCTAAGGTCACACAGGAAGTGGGTGGGTCATCAACTGAATCTAGATGGTTTAGCTCAAAAGCCTATACTCTTAGCTAGTCAGGCCATAAGAAGAAATAGATATTCTTAATGATCCTCATATAATTTTCCAGGTTGCTCCTGGGGGCTTTTATTATTGCTGAAGTATTTTGAAAAATTTAGGTAAAGCCAGTCTGGTTGAGCATCAAGTCAGATTTTCCCCTTGTCAGGTAGCTCAGGCTCATGCCTCCATCACTGTCTCCTCGCCCACGTGGCTTCCCTCTCTCCCTGTGTTTGGGCAACGCAGCCCCTTTCCAGATGCAGGACAATGTAGCCGGCTTGTGGTTTGGTGCAGCCTCCCTGGGGCCGCAGTGGACTGTGGGCTTCTTTTGACAGTTCCCAGCTTGTCCTGGCGTGAGGGCCTGGAGGCTGAGAAGAGAACCCATGCAGCCAGTGGAGCCTGCACTTGGGCTCAGAGACATCGGCATCTCCAGGGGATTAGGTCCAAAGGGCAAACCATGATGATCCGAACAATGTTTAGCTGGACCTGGGATCTACCCTGATGCCTTGAGCCTGAGTCGTTCTCACCACACTGGTGATTCGACTGTGAACAAGGGTAACCTGGCCTCCTGGAGCCTCAGTTTCCCTAGTGGCAAATAGGGCAGAATGTTTATTATCTTACAGGATTTCTATAGGAGATGAGACTGTGTAAAACAATTAGTATAGTACTAGGTGCTTACTCCTCTGGTTTCTTTTATGAATTAATTTTGGGGGAGGAAGTACATTCACATGGTGCAGAATTTCAAAGGTGCAAGAGCTGTACGGGGCAGGACCTGCCCCCCCTCCCCCCCCCGGGAGCTAGCTCTTCTCCCTGAGGCCTGTGTCACTGGTTTCTTGAATATCCTTCCAGAGGGGTCTGTGTCTGTCCTTGTGGTCTATTTATTGCTGTCATCGCCATCCTCAGCGTTGTAATTTATAAAGGACTTGGCAGAATGCCCCGGACATTTTACATTCTCAATAAACGATCGAGGCAGTCGTTACCATTGAGCTTAAAAAGGCATCGCTTCTGATTTTCCAAATAGGAAGTGAAGCTGAATTGCTCTTCTTGGCATCATTTATGTAACCAAATAGACCTTTCCCAGGGAACCTCGGTTTCTGCTAGGGAATCCCGTCTTCCTAAGTTGACATTTGTTATAAAACTGTTGCAATGAATATAGTCCTTGAAACCTGCTTCAGGTAAACATTTGTTAAGCCTCGATTTACGTGACCTCAGGCTTAGCAACAAAATAATTCATCAGCATCCACTGGCCCCATCCCACATCTATGCATATGTCCTTCCGCCGTATCAGAAGCTGAAGAGGAAGTCAGCAAAAGCTATGGTGCTATTGGCAAGGGCATGACGCGGAGGTCATGGTTCAACAGTAGTGAGAAAAGTATTAGGAGTGTTTTTCTGCCTCCCTCTTATTCATTCAACACATATTGATTGGGCTTCTGCCACATGGCACGCACTGCGCTGGGTGCTCCCGCTTCATTTGGTGCACAGATCCCCTGGGAATGTGTTCAAAATGCAGCATCTGAGGCCCCACGGAGGCCTGCTAGTCAGAACCCGCCTTCTATACGATCCCTAGGTGGTTTGTGTGTACATGAGAGTCTGAGGCCCGTTAATTTAGGACCAGGGTCCTCAGACTATACCAGCCAAATCTGGCCCACCACCTGCTTTTCTAAATAAAGTTTTATTGCAACACAGCCACGTCCATTTATTTTCAGTGTGTATGGCTGCTTTTGAACTATAGCAGTGGAGTTGAGTCTTTGCGATACAGACCATAAAAGCCTAAAATGTTTACTATCTTGTCCTTTATAGGAAGTTTGCTGACTGGAGATGGAGATAGAGTGGAGAACAGACCAGACAGGATCTCTTGCTCTCGCGGAGCTGGGGTTCTGGGGGGGTTCTGGAGACATACCACAAACCAAGAACTCTCCAATTTGTCCAGTGGTCAAAGCATTAAGAAGAAAAATAGGGCAGGAGGGGGCAATGGAAGATGATTGTAGGGTGGTGGGGATGCTGTTTAGGGAAGGACTTTCTGAAGAGGTTGGTCTTTAACCAGGATTTTAAGTGCAGTGAGAGAGGAAGCTGTGTCACTCTGTTGGGGGAAAGTGGTGTAGGAGAGGGAAACGCTAGTGCGAAGGTCCTGAGGCAGACGCTTTCTTGGTGTCCACTTTGGGCATCAGTTCAGAGGTGGGGACTAGTGGGTCCAATTTAGGAGTCAAGAATTGACAGTGGATGTGTTGTTTTTTGTTTGTACATGACATTTGCTGTGGCAATTCAGTGCCTTTCATAAGACCGTGGAGTGTAGACAGAGGTCTCGAACTCACAGCCCAGGGAGGTCCTCTGTGTGTCCCTGGATCCAGTTGCACAGGCTGTGCACTGCACACGCGCACTGCATATCATGAGGGCACCATTCCCGTGTGCGTATCTATCAGGACAGCTCTGACACATGGCTTCTACGGGTCAGAGGAAGTGTCTTTGGTGATCTGCACAAAAGCGCCCGACGGTTTAGCAGGGGCTCTGGGGGTGCAGTTCTTAAAAAGAGAAAAACATCTGAGTGTGAATGTCTTTGGGTTATGGACATTTATGTTTCGGCCCTGGTGGCTCAGCTCACTTACGTTATTCCCCTGGCCCTTTAAGGCATTTGAATTTAACTGTTAATAGCAAGAAAGGCATTTGTGCCAGTCTCAAGCTATCCCCACTCCATTGCTCTCTTTCCTGCAGGCGGGGTGCTCGTTGCTCTCCCTTCCCCACCCTCTAACCAACCAGACCGGCTTCCACCTCGGCCTGTGTCTTGCTGCGCAGCTTCAGCCCACACACTTCTCGTCTCTGAGCTGTGGGAGTGTTGGCTCCAAAGCGAGGGGGCAGTGCCCTGTAAGGTCCTCCCGCCTCTCAGCTTGTGTGATTCTGTGACTCAGAGCAATAGGTGTCACCTGAGT
This sequence comes from Miniopterus natalensis, assembly GCF_054644295.1. NCBI lineage: Eukaryota > Metazoa > Chordata > Mammalia > Chiroptera > Miniopteridae > Miniopterus > Miniopterus natalensis. Next base: position 75,826,953 of record NC_142087.1, on the reverse strand, counting down.
AGAAGTGCCTGCTATTAGTCCTGTTCACTTTGAGGTGGAATGCCAGCTTCTCTTCAGCTTGACCTGTCTTAACTTGCATGGTTTCCTCGCTCCCAAGTTGACTCAGTCAGGGACTTGAAGCTGGGTTTTTTTAGAGTTTGGGGATGATTGGGCTGGAAGGAGACTTAGAAATCATCTAGTTGAATGATTGGAGTGTCGGATTCATTTATCATTTTACTGAGGGCTTTGGTGACCTTCTTGCCGAGGGCTTGAGCTACCATTTTATTGAGGGCTTCAGTTACTATTTTAGACTTTTTTTTGAAACTAAGCTAACACTGGCTCATTCAATCTCACTGAGTACTTGAGGTAGGGACCATCACCATCAGTTTGCAAATAACCACATGGAGGATCAGAGAATTATAAAGATAGCAAAGCAACTAGATTGGCAGAGCCACGACTCAGGCCGCTAAAAGCAGAGTTTAGGAATATATTATTTACTGAGCACATACAACATGCCAGATATTATTGAGGGAGGGGCTTGCATTTCCCATTGTAACCCTATGAACTGGGTCCTGTTATATTACAAACGAGAAAACTGAATCCCAAAGAAGTATGTGACTTGCCCAGGGTGAGGCTTATGCAGGTTGTAAACGGAGCCATTTCAGATTTCTGGTCTTTTCCTTCTTCTTACGGGTTTCTCTTTGCTTTGTGAACTTTGACGCGTATCCTGTTTACCTGTTGGCATCTGTGTCAGGGAGGGAGATGCTGGTACTTTGGTGGCCACTGACTCAATCATCTTTTCACCTTCCCTTTGCTTTCTGGGGCCAGCCCGTCACCATCCCTCATCTGGGTGACAGCTAAAGCCCTTAACTAGTCCCCCTGTCTCCACTTGTGCCCCTCATCCAGTCTGTTCCCCACACAGAGGAATCTCTTCAGAATGGAAATTGGTCCACCCCACTCTTCTGTTTTGAATCCACCCGTGTCTCCCTTCTCACTCAACACACACACACACACACACACATTCTCCCTCCCTCCCTCCCTCCCTCCCTCCCTCCCTCCCTCCCTCTCTCTCTCTCTCTCTCTCTCTTTCTCTCTCTCTCTCTCTCTCCTTACCCTGGACTGCAAGACTGGTGTCACATGGTCCCTGCCTGCCTCTCTACTCTTCCTAACACCCTACTCCTGCCCCCCTGGCCTCCTGCTCTTCCTCAGACACTCCAGGTGGGCTCTGCCTCAGGGCCTTTGCACTTGCCAGTCACTTTCCCCAGATAGCCATGTGACTTTCTTCTCTGCTTCACTCAGGTTTCACTGTAACTGTCCCCTCCTCGGAGAAGCCTTCCCTGGTTTCTCTATCAAGAAAGCTACCCCTTCCCCTGCCATCCTCTGCCCACTTGTGTGTTTTTTTACTGTCCTGACATATTTTTCCTTTCTTGCCTTCTTCCTTTCCTCCTCTCCCCCTCTCTCCCAGTTATCTACCCATCAACTCTCTATCATTGCTCTGTCCAGTCCCAAGCCCATTGCCTGCCACATAGTAGGCTCTTAGACTGCAGCATGAATGACGGTTGCTTGAGTGCCACCACTGTTCCCCTGAGGCATCTGTGAGCTCCAGTTTGCTGGGCCCCTGGACGAACAGTGCCCCGGAGTTTGGGTGATGGATGTGCTGACGCGGGCAGCTTCTCAGTGGCTTTCCTGTGCTAAAGGAAGCGGAGGAAGGAAGTGACAACAATTAAGAAGGACCAATTCAGTTCACGGGGACATGCCCAGGCTTCCTCTGCCCCTCATCTCTCTGCCCAATGTGACATGGGCTCGCCGGAGGCAAACAGAAGTCGTGACTTGATGGACTGGGCACGAGTTGGTTTTTTAATGATTAAGAAGAAGACTGTATTTTTCACTTTCCTTTTTTAACAAGAAGTAGGCCGTGGGTGTTCCCTTGTGGTTTTTCAGTCAAAGAGAGGACTGTTGTTGAGCTCCGAGTTCCCCTTGGGGCTTCAGCGTTGCGTGTGTCTAACTTTAACTTTGAACTAGTGCTTTTAGGGCTGTGCTGGGATCGGGGTCCGGGGGTGCATCTCCGAACAAGGCAGCAGGCTTGTTTATTGTGTCCGAGCGCGCTCCCCACACAGGCCGCCTCCCAGATGGCACCCCATCTTCCTGTTCCAGCGCCCGCCCCCAGCCCAGGCCGGCCCTCGAGCCAAGGGGAGGGGGACCGAGCCGGGGGAGCAGAAGCTGCGGAAACTGCCCTCGGAGTCCGTGTCCGTTACGGGGGAGCATCTGAATGTGGGTTTCTGTGCTGGTGGTAAAACAAAGGGGGGTTAGTGCCCAACCCGGGGTCTCCGCCAAGTACAGTTGGGAAGAGAAAATGGAAGAAAAGGGTCGTGCGAAGTGGAATCGTGTTAGGTTCAGACAGTGACCAAAGCGATGCTGCGGGTGTCGCTGGGGCCTCCGTGTCCTGCTCTTTCTACACACCTGTGTGCCCTGCATGCATGTGCTCAGCCGTTTTGTGTTTATTTTTGGTGGATTTGTTCTTTTCTTGGCCTCGGTGTCCCTTGACTTTGGACCCTGGCTGTTGACATTGTTAGGCAGGCAGGTTGCTGTCCTCCCCACGACCTTGGAAAGTGTTCACCAGGTGGGAGTGGACTTTGGGGAGCAGTGACTTGTGGGGGACCTGGATTTAAGTCCTGCCCATGGCCAGGCCCCTGTCCCCTCTCAGGGCCAGGGTGGGAGTCATAGTTTTCAGTGGGAGCCTTTTCATCACCTCTTGCTCCATCTGCCAAACCCCAGCTGAGCTAAGGACGGAGTGAGTTCTGACTCTGAGCTGACTATTACGGTCACATTCAAGTCCCTGTAAGAGAGGAGGCTTTGGGGCTCGCTGGCATCTGGCATCTGACCCAAAAGAGATGGGTTGGGCCTCATTCTGCCCATCTGGAGGTTATCGCTACCAACCCAATGCCTGTCCAGTGAGTGGGTGTCCATTCAGGGCCTACCCTGGCCTCATTTCCAAGTGAGGGTGACACGCAAAGGTGGGCACATGCAGGCACATTCACAGTACAGCATGTGGCTGCCATCTCGATAGCTGTCTTTCTCAGCTAACAGAGGATGTCAGAGTTTGGGCGGCCACCTGGGCCTCGCTAATCCTTAAGGAGTTAGAGTGAGCTTTTCCTTCTTACAACAAACTTCATTTCCCTTTCCTTCAAAAAATTCTTGGCAAACGGCGTCTTCTCAGCCTCTCAGCATCCTGCCATGCGAGGCGAGAACTCACTGCTGTGGAAAGAGCCCGCAGGGCCTCATTTATGGCAGCCAAGGTCCAGCCCCTTCAACATTGTGGGTCCTGAGTCTCAGAACTCGGATGGAGCCGTGTTCAATGGAATGAACAAAGATCTGAAAACAGTAGCCAAGGAACAGGGCTTTGGGGCATTAAGTAAGGTGGGGGAGGCCCACAAACCTCTCAAGAGTGAAGTGTGAGCGAATCACCCACGTGTGCTGCATCTCTACTTGAAAGTAAAAGGAAAACTTTTAAACAAAAAGGAAGTAGGAGCAGGTGTAGCAGAAGAGCAACAGGCTGAGGAAGCCACTGGACTTGTTTTTGATTTCCAGTTGCATGCCTTCTGAGCTGGGCGCCTCAGGCAGCTTACTTAGCCTCCCTGAGCTGGCAGATTTAACCTGGTGCAGAGCTTGGCATGGGGGCGGGGGGAGGCTGGACCCCATCCTTTCTCTATGTCCCATATTCTGAGGAGGACTAATAGACCAGATAAACTAATGATGATTGAAATTAATGATGCTGCTGCTGCTGATGGTAACTGCTAATATTTATTGAGCACTTGCTATGTGTCAGGCACCATTCTAAGCTCTTTCCATGTATTATATTATCTATCCTCACCATAGCCCATGCAGTGGGTACCTGTTATTGTCCCCTTTGTGCAGATGGGGGCCAGTACTTTACAGCACTGACAAATCTTAGCTCTGAAACATGCCAAGTCAGAGCCACCATGTCCCGGGCCAGGCTCTTTGCTAGGTGTTTCTACCCATGCCAGTGGGAGAGCATATGGTTCGTGGCCATGGTCTTGACATCGGCACAGTGAGGGAACCATGCACGGACCAAGCTGCCTTCAGTCTGCTGGACTGTGTCCCTGTCTCAGAGCACCGTGGCCTCTTGGGGAAGTGGCACAGCTGGGTTGTCCTACAGCATTGGGCCAGGCTGCTGCTGCTTCAGAGCCACCTTAGATGGAGGCGCTGGCTATGTCCAGGCCCTCGCAAATTATAATCAAATAACAAGAGGCTCTCTCACCCCAGGAGAACATAGCTTCACCATGTGGGCGAATTGCCTATAAGATCCAAACTATTTCTCAGATATAACATCAATTTCACCTCATGCAGACCTGATCTGATGCCACTGAACCTCATTTCATGTCCACAGTGGCCCCATGAGAACGTAAGAATTACTGCAGTGAGAATGGTGGGTAATGTTTCTTGAGTACTTACTATGTTCTGGCACTGTCCTGAGAACTGCATGTGTGACAATTCATTTATCCTCGGGGTACATTGCTGCTTCCACTTGACACATGAGGAAGCATTTTTGGAGGGTCTAGGTGACTCGCCCAAGGTCAACAACCAGTGAGTTCAGCAGCTGGGACTTGGATTCACCAACTCCCAAGCCCCTGGTCTGCACTGTGTGGCTCTACTGCTTTGAAATCTCTTCCTCTGGTTTCCTGATGGCAAAACCAGGGCCCAGATGGTCTGGGTGACTTTGCAGATGCCACGTCACTAACCGGAGGCCCAGGCTTGGAGGTACATTATCACGTCCTCTTTGAGATGCTGGCCCCAAGCTGCTAATTCCAGCATCCACTCTGCCATTCTGTGCGCAGGCCTGCGCGTCGGTGACCGGAGGCGGGGGTGGGGGTGAGGGGTGGGGTGGGGGGACAGGGCGACATGAAAGGAACACTCTCGGCCTTGACAGGGGCCCAGCCTGGCGCTCACTTGGAGGCAGTTGAAAGGAAAGCTTCCGATAAGGAGCTGCTTTATCACCCTCTTGACAGGCCAAGCTTCCTCCCTTCTGTTGCGTGAGCCTTAAACCCCTTCCAAGTCCCTGGCACGGAGCCTCAGCTGCCTCCCGCTCCCACCGCAGGCTCTAGCGGGCCATCAGCGGGCAGGAGTGGGCCTGGGGGGGGTGGTGCCAACCCTTTGAAGGGGTCCAGAGGGCCTCACACCGCCCTTATCTTGGCCTGTTGGTGTTTCTGGGCCGGAAAAGGGAAGCACAGAGAGGAAAGGCTTTCTCCTGTGGCTCTGTATTTGGTTCACATTAAATGAGGCCAGGCTGCATTTTTGTTGTTTGTTTTCCCACTTTTCAACAAAAAAAATGATGGATGACTCTCAGCGACGCTGGCGCCCAGCTCCCTAGGGGTGGCACTCCACACGCCATGCCACGCTCACACACACGCACACTTTCCCCTGACAGTTGAGCTGCCTCCGGTGGCTCTGGGCCGAGCCGAGGGCCGGGCCGTGGCTGAGCGGGCGCCCTGGCCCCCAGGTCAGCCCTCGGAGCTCTGCCGGGAGCCCGGCGGGGGGTGACGGGATGAGCACAGCAGTGGCAGGGTGTGCAGGGCTGTGAATTCATTCACTCCAGGGCCCTGGCAGCCAGTGGCCATGTCTAGACAGGAAGATGTGTGTGATTGGATTTAAAGACCAGGCTCTAGCTCCTGCTGGGGTGAGAAGGAGCCTGGAGCTTTGGGGCCAGGAATACGGCTTTCCCTGGGCTGAGGGGAGCCTGGGCTGGTGAACGCAGGGGCGTCTGTGGCACTGCTGGAGGACTCGGGACAGGAGGAGCAGTAGTGATCGAGATGTGCAAGTGGAGAGGAGACCAGACCACAGCAAGAACCTGACACCTATCATGCAGTGGGGCCAGGGGCAAGGACGTATGTGTGCACATGTGTGAACACTCGATCAATGGGAGGAGAGAGAGAGAGAGAAATGGACAGACTGATACACAAGTAGATATTCACATAAACAGATGTGCACAGAGACCCATGTATACCCCATGGTGCGCTTGAGCCAGTATCTGCTGGCTCATGGCAGCTGACTGTTAAAATGTCAGGTGTTCTACCACATTTTCCTATAATGCATAACCCTGAGGTTATTCACATCCATTGAATTGTGTGGCAGAAATAGTAAGTAATGGTGAGCTCTGCACATCTCTTCCCAGTGACATGTTGGTAGCTTGAAATCAGCCACGGTGGGGTTATTTACACCACAGAAATTGGGAAACACTGCAAATCAGGCTTTTCCCCTTGAAGAAGCGGTTGCCAAACCTTCACCAGCCCACTGTATATACCCCACAGACCAAGGAAGACAGGCAGAGAGGCAGGTTGGTGGCTGCCTGAACGAATGGCTTTTCGTTTCAGGAAAACGCATCAAAGTTTTTATGTTGATTGATTTTTCTTTCCACTCCCTCCTCTGCACAGGACCCTTCTCCTAGCACATGGCAGGGCAGTAGTGGTTTTTCTTCTCAGGGTTAAGGCCTTAGCAGATCTTCTCCGCACCTTGAGCACAGGTGTGCCGGGCCTCTCCTGTGTCTGGGCACCGCCCCAGGTAGTTCTATTAACTTCAAGATCTACTGGCTGCCAGCCCAGGGCCCACATCCCCACTGTGCTGTTCCCTAGCACCCGCTGTGACAGGCTTTGTATGTCAGTGTTTGCAAACTGTGGTTCCCTGAGGAGAACATAGATGACTTTTATGGTGTTTAGTCAGCGTTTTAAAACATTTATAATTATTTTATTGGCACTTTTTTTTGTTGTGCATTTATATGCATCTTTCACTTCCAACTGGTGATCCTGGTTTCCTATTTATGGTAGTGCCATAAAGTTGCTTTGAAAATACATTTCTATAAATAAAAGTATGAGTTAAACCTGAAAGAGCAAGATCCAGTAACCAGTAGTCCAGTAATAGATCAGGAACATGGCTAGAGAAGGACTGAGGTTTGGGGGCCACTGTGGGTGTGCTTTCTCCCCCCTTTTGGGGCAACAGGAATAGAATGATCATGCAGTGGTCAAGAAAATGGGCCTTGGCACTAGATCTGCCCAGGTTGCGACCCTGACTTCTTCCTTCCTGGCTGTGTGACCTTGAACCAAGTGCCTAACCTCTCTCTGCCCCAGTTCCCTCTTGTATAATGAAATAATAATACCTACCTCACAGGGTTGTCATGAATGAGTTGATAGATATCAGCACTCAGAACAGTGCCCAGTGTTTAGCAAGCACTCAGTACAGCCTTAGCTGTTACTGTCATTGTCATTGTTATGATTAATTATAGCATCCCCCTGCTATGCAAATCTCCCCGAGGATGGCTTGCTTTGTGACTAGGCAGTGCTCAACAAATATTTGTTGACTTGAGTTGAATTTTAAGTTTTTAGAAAGCTGCCAGGCCTGGCACCTTTCAACCAGGAAAAAGCATTTCGGAAACCAGACAGAAAGTAAGCAGCAGTTTTATTTCTAGCGAGCAGCATCGTCACTCCTGCGTGTGGCAGACAGCCGCCTGTTCCCCATTCACCTCCCCTTTTGGGGATACCTTTCTAGACGCTCATTCAGACCATTTGTAAGAGGGCGAGGAGACTCATAGACTGACTTGGGTGTCACTACCCAATATGTCTCTGAGCAGTTGGATCATTAGACTTTTTGTATGTGGCAGTTTCTTTTGGCTTCACTTTCAGTGCTGGCTCTTCAGAGAAATCATTTTTTATGAAGCCTCTTGGAAAGCAAACTTGTACACTGATATAGCTACTGTTTGCACCTTGAGTTTTTAAAAACGGAGGCTTACCTAAGTAAGCATGGTCATCCTACTCTCATTGAGATACAGTGGAGGGGAACATGAAAGCATGGAGGAAATGATGTTATAGTGGTGGGATGATAGGTCTTTCAGTTAGGCTTACGTGTAGTTGCATCTAAAACCCAAAATAACAGTTGCTTGAACACTCAAAAATGTATTCTCCTACGTGGAAAGTCTAGAGATTGGTCACCCAAAGGACTAGGATGTCGTCAGGAATACAGGCTTTTTCTCTCTTCCTGTTCCATTCAAGGTTACCTCATGGTCCAAAATGATTGCTGGAGCTGCTGCCATCACATCCATATTTCTAGCAGTGGAATTCTAAGGACGAAAGAAGACAGGGCAAAAGGGGCTCCCCAGCTAGGTTAGCTTCCTCTCAGGGACCTTTCTGCAAGTCCTCCCCGTACTTTTGCATACATCTCACTGAACTCAAACCGTTCACCTGCAAAGGAGGCTGGGACGTGTAGCTACACTCTTACTGCTTTCATTGAGATTATTGGGATCCTGTTAACTAAGGAAGGGAAAATGGATAACAGAGAGCAAGTGGCCTCTGCCACAGTGGCCTTGAAAAAATATATTGTAACACCGTTTTTAGAATACAATTTTAAAGTTTTGAGAGCTGTGGTCCTTCATCTGTTAACTGATTTTCCATAGCCTGTGGTCTAGAGAGGTGAATATTAAACTTGTAGATGTGACAGGGCTATGGGACAAGTCCATGGAGATGCCCTCAGATGAAAGGATGGTCCCCAAGGTCCTTTGAGATTCTGTTTTGAGAGCTTGTGCCCAAACGTCAAAACCCCCAACCTCCCCTCCGGCTAGTACTGTCTGTTTAAGTGCTGAGTTTCCAGCACCTAGAAGTGGGTGTGGCACATGGTAGACACTTTCCCTATAGTCAGTAAAAGAGTAAGTGAACCTGAGCCTGTACATTCCAGATGGGCGCCCTGGTCCTTCTGGCCTTTATACTTAGAAATGTTCTAAGGCAGTGATTTTCAACCGTGTGCCTCAAAAAATTTTAAAACATGCAATACCTGACTATTGAGTCAGGAGCACTGACCCCCTTTCCATTAGATTGTCAGATAAAAAAAATATGACAACAGCCAGCACAACAATAGTCATCTGGTATAAATGAATCAAAATTATGCCTATGTTTTGTCAGATCAGCAAAAAGTATAATATATTCTTTTGACATGCTGCAGAATTTTAGTAATTAGTTTATGTGCCATGAGATGAAAAAGGCGGAAAATCTCTATTCTAAGGAGCCATGGCGATGGCAGGTACCAGGGGCCTTTAGAAGTCAGTGCTCAAAATGCTGGGCAAGGTGTAGCTATGATTACTTTTTAATAAGTTTTTTTAAATAACAAAGGTAATATACGGTTATTGTAGAATATTTAGAATATACAGATTACTCTTCATTAATTACTCATTAGGTACCTACTAAGTGCTCATCTCTGAGTCCAGGTGAAGGAGAAGGTGAGGTGTTCCTTTCACACTGAGCAGGTTAAACCATAAATGGGGTGATTTCGGATCACAACGAAGTGTTTTAAGGGTTATAGGAGAGAAGCCCTGGGGTGGTGGTTTACTTTATACTGAGGTAGTTAGGGGATTCCTTTCCAGGGATGGGTTCATTAAACCTGGTATCTGAATGACAGTATGGAACCAGGCAGAGGAGAATTGGGGAAAAAGCATTCCAGATAGAGAGAAGGGCAGGTACCAAGGCCCTGAGGCAGCAGAGCTCGGGTGTTTGAGGAATGATGAGGGGCCCATGTGGCTGTGGGTGTAGGAAGGAGCAGCAGGAGATAAAGCTGGAGAGAGGAGGAATCAGATGAGGCTGGACTTTGCAAGGTGCGGAATTAGAATTTAATTTTTTTATGCACCGGGAAGCCACTGGTGGGTATTAAATGGAGGAGTGGTGTGATCTGATTTGCTATAAAAAGATCCCTCTGACTGCTTGTGGAGAATCTATTTAGGATGAAGAGCAGGGAGATCATCAAGGGGGGGGGGGCGGTGCTGTGCTATGGGCAAGAGATAGTGGTGGTGGGACCAGGGAGGTGGAGGAGCAGGTGAGAAGTAGAGGGTTGGAGCTGAGCTCTGGGGGCCTGCCAGGAGCTCTTTCTGATGGAGAGGGGCAGACTTTCTGCAGGAAGATCCCCCTCCCCACACATGTCAACTTATTGGAAGAGTGGCTCTCAGTGGAGTGATTTTGTCCCTCAAGGGACATTTGACAACATCCAGAGACATTTTTCATCAATACAACTGGATTGGGGGGTGCAGTGGGGCAGGTTACTGGCATCTGGTAGGTAGAGACCAGAGATGCTGCTAAACATGCTACAGTGCACAGGACGGCCCCACAGCAGAGGGTGGTCTGGCCCCCAAATCAACAGTCAACCTTGGTCAGTAGTGCCGAGGCTGAGAAATCCCAATTCACTAGTATTTTACCCCATGTCTTAAATAAATTGTGGGACAATGATAATCCCGGAGGTTACCATCCATCTAGAGAGGTAGCGGAGTCTTCACCTAAGGCGCCTGTGGTTACTGCTCTGACGGGCAGCTTCCAGCTCAGCCTGCCTCGGCCGAATGAATGAATGACTGAATGAGTGAATGATCGAGGACCGGCCTGCTCGAAGAGGTGAGTCACACTGGACGGGCCCACGGGCTTCCATCACGTTATGAAAGCCAGGCCCCGGGTGGCTCCGCACAAGAACGGGCTCCTTGTTCCTGGATGATGGGGTTTGTTGAGCTGCCAAAAGGCCCCGCCTCGCAGGTCACTGCCAGAGGCCCGTCTCAGGGCCGTCTCGCCGCGTGCAGGGCACAGGAGCTGTGCAGAGCCCTCCAAAAACCCACCCTTTGAAATGAAAGAAATTGGATCTTAAAATCCCAAAATAGCAGGCGGAAAGGTACACATCACGTCTGCCTTCTCCCTTTCTCCCCCCTTGTGGCAAAAGTGACTCAGAATTCTTGGTCAGGATCCAGGCAGACCTGCCCGGCCCTTGAGTTGGGGGCGGGGGCTACAATTTGGGGATAACGCAACTTTTTAATGCCTCGGCGGGCTCAGCCAGCTCTCGCATGTCATAAGACCTGCCTTTTCCCACCCATCTCAGGATTCTTTTTCAGTTTTGGCCGCTGTGAGGGAGGAAGGGCCATAGCTCTTGCCTCGCCCAGAGTCCCTGTCTGTGGTGGAACATTTACGTGAAGCCGAAATACAGTTTCTTGGGGATGTTTTATTGAAGTGTACTGAGGGGGCTGCCATCGGGGCTGGCGCTGTGGGGTTCTCATGCCAGCATTCTCTTCTGGGCATCCTTGGGGTGTTCACGCTGCCCTGTTGGGTACCGCTGGTCAGGGTCGAGTAGGTGGACAGAGTTTTCATGAGCTGCCTTCAGGCCTCAGCTACCCCCTGCAGGGCGACTCAGTCTTCCTCCTCAACCCTGCTTCCCCCAGAGCCCGGGACCCTGCAGACAGCAGACACTTCGTTCCTCAGTATCAGGGCGGTGCCCTGAGCGACAGACTCCTGGAGAAGTGTTTTTGAAGCGTGCTGTCTCTTGTCGCCTGGCCTTTGGGTGAACACAGGCAGCAGGGGGCGTTGCCCTCTCCTCGCCTTCTCCACGAGGCTGCCAAGTCACTGCACTTTCGACTCAGTCTCTCTCTGTGTTGATCCCTAAATCTGCCTGGAGAAGAGATTGCACATTTTATTTTTCCAGCCCAAGTTTGTCTCCTCATTGACTTCCAGTGGAATTGGCCTGGAATAATATGTCTCTTTCATGGTGAGACACATTCCTGCAGACTGGCTCAAATGGTAGTGAACTTAGGCAGACTCCAAACGTGGGGATTCTCTTCCAGACATGAATAAGTCTCCTTGCTCACGGTCACTGGGAGATGACTCACTTTGCAATGTGTTGAGCCACATAGGGACCTGAGAATTAATCTGTTCATTTATTTATTCAGAAAATATTTATTGAACATCTACTATATGCCAGGTACTGTTCAAGGTGCTGGGGCACAGTACTGAGCAAACTTTCATTCTCGTGGGGGAAACAAACAATAAGCAAACCCAAAAGATAACACTCATCACTGTCAGGAAGGGACTCAACAGGAAGGTGTTGGGGAGGCTCTACTGTAGCCAGACTGCTCAGGGAAGGCTCTGAATTTAGGCTGACACCTGAAGAATCTGGAGGCACCAGCCCTGGGAAGACCTGGGGAAGAGTATTTTAGGCTGAGGGAACAAAAGTGCAAAGGCCCTGAGGTAGGAACAAACTTGGCTTCATTAAGGAGCAGCAAGGGGACCCGTGTGCCTGGACCAGAGTGGGGAGATGAAGTTGGGACATGGGCAAGGGCCAGATCAGGCAGGGTTGTGTAGGCTGTGATGAGGAGTTTGGATTTTATTCTAAATGTACTTGAGGATCCATGTATTTTAGAGCTGAGAGACAACCTTGAAGATTTTCTTCCAAGAATTGAGACTAGAGAAGAGGAATTTGTTTGTTTGTTTGTTTGTTTGTTAATCTTCACCCGAGGATATTTTTTCCCACTAATTTTTGGGGGGGGGAGAAGGAGGGAGGAAGAGAAACACCAGTGTGAGAGAGACACATTGTTCGGTTGCCTCCTGCATGTGCCCCAGTTGGGGCAGGGATTGAACCTGCAACCCAGGTATGTGCCCTTGGCTGGGAATCAAATCCGAGATGCTTCGGTGCGCAGGCCAATGCTTTAACCACTGAGCCACACCAGCTAGGGCAGAGAGAAGAGGAATCTAATTGTCAAGTGTCACCCAGCCACAGGTGGATGAACAGCATTATGCGAACATGCACTGAGTGCTAGTCGCATGCTTTATACGTGACCCGCTTGGTCCTCCCAGCAGCTTGGTGAGTGTGTAGCGTCATGGTGAAGAAACTGAGGCCCGGAGACGTAAACTAGCTTCCTTATCAGGACAGAGCAAGCGCCGGTGCCAGCTTCTAACCCCAGGTGGTCTGGCTCCAGGGCTTAAAACACTGGCCCTACTCAAGGAGGGGTACACAGAGAAGATGTAAAGAGTGCTTGTTTGGCTTCTTAAAAAAACAAAAACACACAACTCCTTCCAAAGGTCAACTCAGAGAAGGCTTGCATATTCCAGCCCGGGACTTCCAGACGCGTCTCCGAGATGACTCAGTCGCTCCTTGGCCTGCAGAGATAGTTGGTCAGGACAGGGATGCTGGTGGGGAGCCATAGCTGGGCTGACATTTCTGCCTCGTGGACCAGAAGCTGGGGGTGGAGAGTGAAGAGGGGTGGGTGGGAGCAGAGAAGGGAAAGTTGGTGTCTTGGACCTCTGACTGGAGGAAGGGGCGGCCGAATGACCCAGTTTCTTTGTTCAAGGACCCCTGGGGGAGGCTGTGGGGAAAGGGGAGCAGGGTGCAGCCTTCGGTCCTGAATCCCATTAGGCTAATGGGCCTTGCCTCTGATCTCTCCACACCGTTCTCTCTGGCTTCCTCCGGGTTTCAAATGTGGACATGGTAATTGGAAACAAATTTAGCATGTTTCAGGCCATCGGCGTCTCTTCAGTGAGCGTGCTTGCTATGCGGTAGATATGTCTGTTTTTAATTTCCAGTGATGTGAGAAATATAGAATATTTGATTCTTAATTTAGAATACCGAGAGAGGCTGACTTGTTTTGTTTTCAAGCCCGTGCAAAATGTCTAATTCTCTTTTGATGGCTCACTGTGCGATTTCAAAACATGGCCCTGTTTGATGGGGCGTGGGAATCTGTTATTGCTGGTCACAGAGGTCTCTTGCCAGGCCAAAGGCACATCTGGTCAGCGAGATCCCAGCTTGGGTCAGAGAGCACACATGGGGCTCCTTTGTCATCACACCCTGCAGAGGCTGTCACCTCTGGAACAGGGCAGTTCGGGCACTAGTTGTTCACCCAACCAAGGCCTTCCCGTGCTGGGCACGACACGATGGTCGCTGTGGGCCAGGAAGATAATTGCCTGAGCTGGAGAGAGCCAGTGGGGCAGCATAACCGCCCTTTGTGATGGAGCAGGGGAGGGTCGGGTGGAATCGCAGCCACTCAACCCTGCTGTTGGGTTCTAGGGTTCCCACACATTGAGCACCTGCATGGCATTCCAGACACTCCAGGTGCCTTAGCGAACAGACAGATAAGCTGCTGATGTTCTAGTGGGGGGGCAGAAACAAATGAAATAAATATATCTGCAGTGTCAGATGGTGATTAACGGCTGATGGAGCGTAAAGCGGGGTGGGCGGATGGAGAGTGAAAGGGTGTCGGTGCCATAGCAGGGTCACGGTTGGGGATGGCCGCTCTGATAAGGGGTCACCTGAGGGGAGGTTTGAATGGGGAGAGGGATGAGCCCTGTGGATACGAGGAAGAACATTTCGAGCAGAGGGAACATTTTGTTTTGAGACCCTGAGGCAGGAGCGTGCCTGGTGAGTGTTTGAGGACAAGGCCAGTGTGGCCGCAGTTGAAGGAGGGAGAGGGTGGGCTGGAGACGGAGAAGAGGGGGCCAGATCATATAAGAGGTTGACTTTTTGATCTGAGTAAGATGTTTGCTCTTGGGGGGTTTGAGCAGAGGAACAATAAGACCTAACATTTTAAAAGATCATTTTAGCTGCTGTGTGGAGAAGACTGTGTGCAGGTGGAGGGGGCAGGGTGGGCAAGGATGGAAGCAGGGAGACCAGGAAGGAGGCCACTGCACCGGTCCAGGCAGGAGATGGGCCCACTGAAGGGTCTAATGCAACAGTCAGGGAAGAGGTGAGGTAGCTCAGGCCAAATTGGTGGTAATAAGGCTGGGGAGAGCAGTTCGACTCTGGGTGGATTCTGAACACTGAGGCACCAAGACTTGCTACGCGACTGGATGTGGTGTGTGGTTTGCTCCTCTCTTGGCGTAGGCTCCATACCCCGAACTCGAAGGGAGCCTGCTGCCCCCTCTGCCTGCCCCTGCTTTGCTGAAGGCCTCCACCTTGGACTCCTGCTCTTGGGGCTTTGGTGGGTGGGCCCTGGGTCTTCCCTTTCCTTTCGGAATGGGATGGGACACTGCACGTGCATTTGTACCTTCACCGCTTTAGTTTTCTTTTCCTGTGGCCTTTAGCGAAATGTCAAGATTCACAAAGAGAAAAGCAGAGGAGGGTCTCTGTCTTGAAATGAATGTTTTGGCTTTGTTTTTTAATGCTACACATTCAGAAAATAATTTTTGTGTTGAAGGATACTTTTTGTGTCGTAGCCCAGGGAACTACAACCATGAGCCCCTCCCTGCGAATGATCAAAATCCAGTGGACATTTTAAAATAGGGCCTGATTTCTACTTTTTAATTTTATTTTGGGTTAGACACACATGCAACCCCCCTCCCCACACCCCTTAACATAAATAGGTATCTTTGTTCTCATGGTTATGACATATTTGGGAACGTATGCGTTCTTTTTTATAACAGCATTATCTCCCGTAATATACTACTAGGAACGTAACCAGGACTCTTTTGACGGCTTTCAGGTTGTTCCCGATTTTCTGCTGTCTTAGAGTGCTGCATTGACTAACCTTGCCCTTAGTTTCTTTGCACACCTGCCAGGGCATCCATGAAATAACCCACTCACTTATAGTGGAATCACAACATCCAAGGGAGGGGTGCATTTGTAAATTTGAAAGGTAACTGCAAGATTGCCTACCACAGATCTGGGCGCACCCTATTTCTGAAGACTCTGCTCTTGCGTTTCCATATTTCAGCCAGGTCAAGTTTTGCCTGGGCGGCACCCGGGTTCTGTCCTTTACTTACATCAGTCCCACAGAGCCGAGGAAGGAAGCATTCCTCCTGCAGTCCCACCCGGCTTCAAGCCCCTGCTCTGCTGCTCGCCTGGTGGGTTTGAGCCTCAGTTTCCTCTTCTGTAAAGGGCAGCTGAAAAAGTCATAGAACTGTAAGAGAATGCAAAGGCGGATGTGCAGCGCCTCATTGGGTAACTAGTTATCTCTGGCAGTGATGATAAACGCAACGAAGAAATACTGGGAGGCCCTGCCTCATCTGGGAAGCAAGGAAAGATTTTCTTGTGAAATTATATCTGGGCCACGTTCTCTTCAGCGTTAACTGGAAATGAACGAGGACAGAGGCGGGAGAGGAGGTGCAGTGGGGGTGGGGAGGGCTCCTGCAAACCCAGACAAGGGCAAGAATGTGGAAAGGGGGTGGGGGCGCGAGGTGGGGCGGGGCCACGTCACGCAGGGCCTTGGAGCCAATGGGAGCTGAGCGTGAGTGATTGACAGCCAGCTGAAGTTTATAAAAGGTCCTGAGTGGGGCCTGGAGGGGATGCAGGGCCACTCTTCCCAAAAGGTGGTCCTTTGGAGCATCGCGCTTTTGCGATGGAAGAAGCGATGGAGGAGGAGAGCGTGGCGGATTTGAGTGGGCTTTAGGCAACGGAATGGGCGGGACTGAGGTGGATCCCGTGTGGCGACGAGGCAGCGGGAGGGATAGAGAATTAGGATTTTTAATGCAATTATTAACTCGTGCTCATTAGATGGGGGGAGGAGAGGGTGAGTGCGCCTGCGCGCATGTGCACACGTGTGTGAGGGGGAAGCCTGGGGTTGGGGCGTCAGGTATGTTCTGTGACTTTTGCATCCCCCCAAATGCAGGCTGAATCTGGGACCCATGTGTATTTGTACAGATCCTCTGCCCACGTGCCATGTGGCAGTGGGGAGCCGCAATAAAACACGCCCACGGGCTTTTCTCTTCTTTCAGAGTGAAATCTTTGAGGATGATACCAATTTCCTAATATTCCAAATTCAACACACAAAAAAATGCTACTTAACATTGTTAAAGTTTGATTTTAGTAAAATTCAAAACAGTTTCTTTGGCCCGTTGCCATTTTGAAAATCAATCCCACATTTTTGGATTTGGTGGCAGCCCTGTCCATCTGAGAGTGTTTAAAACGCTCTGAGCAGAGTTGATAGAGAAATTGTTTTCAAGGAAGTGTCACTTACATGAGTTCTCATTGCAGTGTTTATAACGGGGGAAGTTTGAAACAACCTACATGCCCAACTGTAGGGGTAAATTAAAACTGTGGTCCAGACATAGGATGGAAATGCCAGGACTGGGACCTGGGTGAGGCAAGTGAGGCACAGTGGGGGTGGGCAGGTAGCCGAGGGAGGAGGGGGCAAAATTGAAGGCAGCACTTGCGCTCAGGTGCCCGCCTTGCATTTCCATGACCCTGAGAGCCAGTGCCTCTTTAAATCATGCACCAAGGCCACCTCACTCACCTTCTGCTAGTCTGAGCCCTGGGAAGTACTAGGCTGTCATTTGAGATTGTCTCATAAAACAAGACTTAATGGGAAGGGGAAATGGGCCTACTATATTTTTAAGTGGAAACAGTATGTAAAATAGAATCCCAAATATGTTTATCCATGTGCCTAGAAGAAAAATATGGAAAGACATCCACTAATATACTTATTTTGAGGGAGTATTTTCTTCATATCTTCTGTATTTTTATATTGTCAATTTTTCCTATAATGAATGAACCCTCGTTAACTTGATAACAAGACAGAGGCAAAGCAAGAATGAACAGGCACTGATGCCCTTTTATCTGTGCATCAGGTTAAGAGTGGGCCTAGCTTGAAGTTGGGGGTGGGTGGGTCTGATCAGCTTTGTGACACTGCTGGTCTCTGAGATGCTCGCCCCTGGGTTGCTCTTGCTGAGCTGGAGGGATGGACCTGCCTGTCTTAACATGCACAGTTTAGATTCAGGAGAGCTGGCCTTTTTCTGAATCGGGCCAGCTGTGACACAGAAGAAGCGATATCCCCTCATCCCTGGGGACCCACTGATGGCTTTCGAGCTGGGTCATGAGCAAGGCTCTTCACCCTGCAGAGCCTCAGCTTTCTTACCCAGAGGAGAGTTCACCCTGCTTCTCTCTGAGTATAGCTGTGCAGATTAAATCAGTCCGGCCCTCCCTGCGCGGGCATCAGCCCTCATGATCTGCACCAGAAACACCCCTACTTCCTGGAACCTTGTCGGCAGCCTGGGAAATTACAAGCAGCAGAAAACTTTCCCTCTCATCTCGGCCGCAGGAAGTGGAGCCTCTTTTGCTGTGGAGACCGGCTGACCTTGAGCTTGTAGGTTGCAGCAGCTGTCTGCTGTGGCTGGAAGGCGACCCTCCTTTCCCACTCTCTTGAGAAGACCTGAGCTTTGGAGAAGACTGGAGAGAGGCCCTGTGACCAAGGTCTCCCTAAAATGGGGACAACAGGGCGTTTGGGCCCTCGAGGGCAGTTCATGCCATCCCAAGACATCAAGTGGTATTTACGAGACCCAAATCACTCATTTTTTGGAGAAGTAATTAGCTCTGTGCTCTTCGCACCAATCCTCCGGAGAGCTGGAGGCTCTTTCATAATCACACTGAACAGTCAGAGTCTGGGCACCTTCCAGCACATTCTGGGGCAGGAGAGGTGGAGAGTGGGGGCAGTGTTCTCATGCAGCATGGCAAGGTCTTGTCCCGGCCCCTCCTTCAGCCAGCATGGCGTGCCAGCATCTGCTCAGCCCTCAGTAAAGACCCTAGTTAGTGCCTGGGTTTCGCACCCACGAGGATGTTTCTGGTGGTTTTTCCCGCTGTGTCACATTCATTCTGTGCCTTCCCATGCAGTTCTGTAATCTCACCTCCTCGTATTGATTTGCATCACCCTCTGATGATGACAAGGAAAATTCTTGTTTCATGGGCACCTGCTGGGTGTTATGCTTTGGGGCCCTTCAAAGATTGTCTTCCTTAGCCTTCAAAAGAGCCCTGGGGTGTAGGAGGTGATGTCCCCATTTTATATGAGCAAATGGAAACTCAGAGGGATGGGGCCACTGCTCCAGAGATACACAGCTACTAAGAAGCAGAGCCAGGACTGAGATTCACATACATCTGACCAAACGAGAAGGACATTCTTCTTTCTACTGCCCCACACCCACCTCTGGTGTTCCCTGGGGAGGCGACACTCACCAAGGTGAGGCAGGTTTCATTAGCTCACCTTGTATCAGCTAGTTCAGCTCAACCAGGGGCTGCTCTGGGACCCAGAGAGCTCCTTCTTTTATTTTGTTTGTTTGTTTGTTTGTTTATTTTTCATGAAACATATTGGGGTGGCATTGGTTAATAGGATCATATAGGTTTCAAGTGTACATTTCTGTGATACAAGATCCGTGTATTGCATTGTGTGCCCACCACCCAAAATCAAACACCTTTTGTCACCATATATTAGGCCCCTTTTACTCCCACCCTCACCCCTTTTCCTCTGGTAACCACCACACTGTTGTCTGTGTCCATGAGTTTCAGTTTTATATGCCACATATGAGTGAAATCATGTTTAGCTTTTTCTGTCCGACTTATTTCGCTTAGCCCACTATCTCAAGGTCCATCCATGCTGCGGCAAATGGCAGCATCTCACCCTTTCTCACGGCCGAGTAGTGTTGCATCGTGTACATGTCCCACACCTTCTGTATCCAGTCCCCTATTGCAGGACACTTGGGTGGCCTCTGTGTCTTGGCCCCCATGAATAATGCTGCAATGAACATAGGGTGCATATATCATGTTTTTGAGTTTTTTTGCGTATATGCCCAGGAGAGGGGCTGCTGGGTCGTACGGTAGCTCTAGTCTTAATTTTTTGAGGAACCCCCAGACTGCTTTCTGTAGTGGCTGTACCAGTCTGCATTCCCACCAGCAGGGAATGAGGGCTCCCTTGCAGGGAGGTGCTTTATCAAGAAGAGGGTTTCTCTCCCAAGGGGCGACCTCATTTGTTCATTTTGGTTGCTATTGTTTCTTTTTCTCCCTCCATTTCCCCTTTTCTCTCTTGTCAGCAGGAAGAACATTTTTGATCTTATCATTTGGCACTTCTTGCGTTTCCTATGAGGACTTGATCTACACTTTCTGACCTGCAGTCATAGATCATAGAGCAGGAACATAGAGCACGTGCCGGGGACATGTCGGATAAGGGAGTGGACTTAGAGCCTGGTGGCCTGTTGTTCACATCCTGGCCACACCTCAACACTGCCCTTTCCCCCCTCTTCTAACAGTATTGACTGGGACAAGTTGCCCGACCTTTGCAAGCCTCAGTTTCCTCCCCTATAAAATTGGCCCACCCTACCTAGAGTTGTTGGGACACTTGCATAACATTGAGTACAGGGCCTGGCCTGAGGGAAGTGCGCATTTAGCTGCTGCATTGTTGTTGACGGTGATCGTTCACATATATTGATCACATTGACCAAAATAAACAAGGTCTCTACTACCATGGACCTCATGCTCAGGTGGGAGAGAGATACTAAGCAAATAAACAACAAGAAAATTTCAGATGTCAATGAAGCAACCATTCCAGTGGTGTGCTAATGAATGCTTAACATCCAAACCTTGGGGGAAAAATGAGCCCAATTTTTAGCATTTGCCATTTTTTGTGGTGTAAATATTCCCACAGTGGCTGATTTCAAGCTACCAAAGTGACGTCAGTTGGCTCTTAAAATTCTTAAAAATTTAACAGTTGTCTCTTGCAAGGCTGAAAGAGCTGACTCTAGCCCTGGGTGTATGTAAATAAAGTGGTTCTGGAAAGACCTGAAGATCTGAGAACTAAATGTATTGGTGGGAGAATATTCCAAGCAGAGAAGATGGCTGTGCAAAGGCCCTGAGGTCAGAAAGAGCTTGATGTGCTTGGGGAACAGAAGGATGGCTGGTGTTGGCAGGAGCCTAATGCAGTAGAGGGAGGAGAAGGCAGAGGCTAAGCTGTTGGAAGCCTCACAGAACATGGCACCAAGTTTCAATTTTATTCTAAGGCCACAGGAAGTCTTTGGAGGGTTGTAGGCTGGGGAGCACCTTGGTCTGATTTGCATTTTTAAAAGACCATTGGGCTTTTCTGTGAAAGACCAGCAAGAGGCCAGTTAGGGGGCAGTGGTGGTCACTCCAGGGACCATGTGGTGGCTTGGACCATGTGGCAGAGGTAGCTGGATTCAGGTGGAGCTGTGGGGACAGGAAGCTTTTATCTGCAGGTGTTCCCTGGGTGTTACCAGGAATACACTGTGTCTGCAATTTCTGCTCCTCTGTCATCACAGGAGGAAGGAACCTCAGACCATCAGGTCGCACTCTCTGTCTACCTACTTTCTCCTCCCTACGTGATGCTGTGTTTACCACCACCTGATAAATCCAGGAGGCACGATGAGGAAATAGATTTATCTTGGCTCCAAATGCAAAGCAAAAACAAAATCTCTTCTCAACACTGCCCTTTTTCCTTTGATTTTTGTCTGTGAGAACAATGCCCTGTTCTTCAGTTTGCATGGGGGAGAAAGATAAATGGCCCTGACTTGAATTTCCCTCTTTGCCTGAGGGTGCCTCTTGGCTATGTATCAGACACATATGTGAATGTAATGGGTGTCCGGCTAGCAGATTATGAAAAAGGTTGTCATCTGGCTCTGCTCCATTTCCAGCCTGTCTCTTTGTATAGTTTTTAGATGGGGATGAGAGAATTCTGTCTTTCTAGACCGGCATTATCCAATAGAACTTTCTCGATGATGGACATATTCTGTGTCTGTTCTGTTCACTACTGTGGCCACTGGCCACTTGTGGCTGTTGACCAGCTGACGTGTGGCTAGTGCAACTGAGAAACTGAATTTTCAGTTTTGTTTTATTTTTGTACTGGACAGCACAGTTCTAGACCATGTGTAATCGTCCATTGGACCTTTATTTTTTGGCAGTTGATTGGAGATCCTACTGAAATTTTGTAGAATGTTATGGAAGGGTAGGATCATAGTGACTTGTCACTTGTCATAGTCTCCCTCAGTTTGTACAGAAAGGAACAGAGGCATAGAAGGATTAAATGATTGTCCCAGCATTTCTCAGCTGGGGAGTGGCAAGATGGAACCCATCTTCAAACTCTCAGCTTAATAGGCTTTTTTCTTTTGGTATTTTTTAAAACCCATGTTAATTCTCACAAGTTTCCAGAAATACTTTCTTCCTATAACATTGTGAATACATTTAAAGCCCTCTGAACACCTTCTCAATCCTGGCCGCCGCCTCCATCCTGAGAAGTGATCATGGTGTGGTCAGTTTGGAGTGCATCCTTCTACATCTTTTCCTATTCCATTTACATGTATATAAATAGGTAAATTGAAAACATGCAGCATTTTAAAAATAAGTTGTATCACATTATCCATATTTTTCTACAAATGGCTTTTTTCTCTTAACAGTGTGCTTAGATCTTTTTGGATCAGTGCAGAGATCTCTACCTTATACATGTATTTTTAATTGCTATAGTCTTTCATAGCCTGGATGTGTCATACTCCTCATAAGCCTTTTATATGACTAATTGCTTGTTGTTCCATTTTTTTCAGTAAACATGTTTGTGCATATCTCCTGCATGCACAGTATTTCTTCTAGGGTACATACTGAGAAATGAAATTACTGGGTTATAGGGAATATGTATTTTTAATTTTAGTAGCTATTACTCTAATACACTTTAAATAGCTATACTAGTTTATGTTCCTACCAGCTGTGTGGCAGTGCCTGTGTCCCCATAGTCTGCAAAACACCTGATATGATCAAATAACTACATGCGTGCCAGTCTAATAGGTGAAAACGGCATCTCGTGGTTGTTTAATTTGCATTTTCCTGTTTACAAGTCAAATTGAACATCTTTTCTCTGCTAATGGCTGTTTGTTTTTCTGTGAATTGCCTGTTCAAATATCTTGTTCATTTCTTCTGTTGGGTAGTTTTATTCATTCAGCAAATAGATGCTGGGATGTCCACCATGTGCCCAGCATTATTTTAGGTGTGAGGGATTTTGTGGCAAGTTGAAGAAATAGACTCCCGCCCTCAGAGAGGTGATAGTCTAGGTGTGGGGGAAAGACATAAGCAAAAGGAACCGAGGGGATGTATCATACGTTAGATGGGATAAGAGAAAGGAAAAGGCAACAGGGAGAGCCACTGCGGTGGGACTGGGTTCCCAACAGGATGGCCAGGAAGCTTGTCCCTGACTTACGCACTCGTAGGCATCCTTTATATATTCTGCGAACAGTCCTCTTGTCTGTTGTGTGCTGCACGTATTTCCTTCCAGTCTTTCATTTTCTTTTGACTTAGATCATGGTCCCTTTCCACGCTCATTCTTTTGTAAAAATGGCAAAATAAAACTTGTTCGTTGTAACACAGACATGTAAAAAGGGAGAGCCCCTTCTGGTCTTCCCAGACAACCATTGTCAAGAACTCTGGTTTATCTCTATTAATTATCCCCACCACTACGCAACAGCCTCTCCCAGTCCCCCAACTGCCACTTAAGCATAGTTTCTGGCTGTTTCTTCATAAATGCAATTCTGATCTACCATGTTCTTGCTTATGGCTGCTTCATATTCTAATTTAGAGAAGATCCCTGTGACTTACTGAAGCAGTCCCCTCTGGCTGGACATCTAGGTGGCTGCCAGATCTCCATTCCTCCAGACGAAGGAAGCAGCAGGCCTGCGCTCTTTCTGTTGGCCCAGGAGTTTCTCCGATCTTTTTGTTTGTCAGATCGCAGCCGCCACACTCTGCCTGTTAGTGGTGCTGTAATAATCTGATTGTGTTTTCTCTCCCCCAGCTCCATGGCTACATGGAAAATAAGCCCCTGGGGCTTCAGATCTTCATTGGGACAGCCGATGAGCGGATCCTTAAGCCCCACGCCTTCTACCAGGTGCACCGGATCACAGGGAAAACTGTCACCACCACCAGCTATGAGAAGATCGTGGGCAACACCAAAGTCCTGGAGATCCCGCTGGAGCCAAAAAACAACATGAGGGCAACGTAAGGGCTGGGGCTGAGGGCAGTGGGTCTCTATGGGGAATGAGTGGGACCAAGGTGGCAGGGATTTGGGAGAGGAGACTTCATGGAGTTGATGGAAGCAGCTGCGGATGGTGGTTCCCAATCTATGATGGACCCAGAGAGATTACTGTTTTAAAAGTTTCTATTTTAAAAGCTCTTTACCTACATATTTTTCATGTGTATTGGGAGGAAAAATACGTATGCATCTTTGGGTTAACTTAGCTGGGATGAGACTAGATTCATTTACATTTTAAAAATTTATCTGACCTAAAGAAAATTATTAAGTAATGATAGGTCAGAACTCACCAAGTCATTTGCATGTGGCTAAAATTTTGGAATCATTGAACCCATGTATTGGAGTTGAAAAAACTTTTTGCTAGGGAAAAAAAAAATCTCAAACATACAGAAAAACTGCAAGAATCATACAAAGAACTCCTGTATAGTGTTCACTCAGATTTGCCAATTGTTAACATTTTTCATATTTGCTTTATCACTCTCACCATTTTTTCCTGAACCATTTGAGAGTTAGTTGTAGAAATCATGCCTTTTGACTTTTTTAATACTTCCACGTGCATATCCTGAGAAGAATACATTCTTACATGACCAAAGCACGCTGGTCAAATTCAAGATGTTAATATCGATACATGACTCTTACCTATTGGAAAGTCCAGAAGCAATCTCGTCAGTTGCTTATTTGAGTTTTTTAGATACTTTTGAGGATTGAAAAGTTGGCATGAAAAATCTCCCTGGAGAAATCATTTCCACCGGGCAATTTCACTGATTCCTTTGTAAGTGTTTTTCTCCCCTCTCGGTATAAACCCCTGGCTGAAATAGTTATCAGTGGACTGCAGTTTCTCCCAGTGTCTGGCTGTAGAATTCTTTTATCGAACTGACCGAGGTGGTTTCGGGGTGACCCCTCCCGCTGGCCGCGATGCTCGGTCACCAATGGAGCTTTCCCCTCCGGCAGCATCGACTGCGCAGGCATCCTGAAGCTGAGGAATGCTGACATTGAGCTGCGCAAAGGCGAGACGGACATCGGGAGGAAGAACACGCGGGTGAGGCTGGTTTTCCGGGTGCACATTCCGGAGGCCAGCGGCAGGATCGTCTCCTTGCAGACTGCATCGAACCCCATCGAGTGCTGTAAGTTGGGCTCTGGGCAGGGTTGGTGTTTGGAAAGTGGGCTCTTTGTGACCTCCCACCTCCCGGCGAGGCACCCTGGGCCAGGTACCCGGCAAAAATACGCGGGACCCACAAGGATCCAGAGTGAGCTCCATACGACCAAAGGGGCCCGAGCCAGAGCACTTTTAAGGGTTTCTCTCTGCTTCTATTTACTTGTGGAGGGTTTTGCGGCCTCACAGGAAATTAAAAAATAATACAGCTAATGAGTAGCCTACAGCTTTGTTTAGAAGATCGGAGATGCATAAAATGTTGTTCTGGCTTTTGAAACGGGTAGACGGAGCTAGAGTGAGTTCACTGTACGTCGTGTCCTCGATTTCTTTTCCTCTGTTTTCCTTTCAGTAAGAATAACAATGATATCACAGTGGCTCTGCTTATTGAGCGTGTCGCATACCCACCACAACCCTTGCTAAGAGCTGGTGTCACGGTGCCCACTTTACAGAGAGGAGGGAGAGAGATGAGGGGCAGGGGAACACAACCTAAAAGTGGCAGGGTGGGGATCTGACGGGGGCTTTGGCACCCAGGCGCGTGCTTCCCCGGCACCCTCAGCCCATCCCTGTGTGTTCACTGAGAATCCGCTTGGTGGCCGGTGCTGTGCCAGGGATCTGCCAATGAGCAAGGCATTTTCTCTGTCCTCAACAAGCTTACAGTCTGGTGGACATAAAGATACCCAAGCAAAGATGCAAAAGGTTTTCAGAATCCAGTATGCAGTGGCTAAGATCTGCCATTTCGAAGGATTCCGGGCAGAAACTTGGCCCATTTCTAGCAGGATTTGAAAGAAGCAACTGCTTTGAGCTCATTCTTAGGTACTTTTTGCAAGTTTTGTTATTGGTTCTGCAATTAGATGGGACAAAGCTTATTGTCTGTTCAGTTTTTGAGAGTTTAGAAATAATTTTTAAAAGCATAAAGAAGAAACAAAGCAAACATTATTTCAGAAACAAAAGCTGTTTATATTATTTTTTTAGCCTCTTCTGAGAATTTTTTTTTTTTTTTATGTTGCTATAATCATGTTTCATATTCAGTTATGTTTCAGGATTTTTTTCCTTTTTATTGGCTCATTTTACCATAACTAGGTGTCACAAAATCAGTTTCCTGCAGAGGCCAGGGAGGTCATGGAAATGAGTGAAGTGGATTGGGTGGGCAGCAATAGGGAGTGGTAGAGACTGGCGTCCAGAATGCCACAATCCCATCTAAATGGGCTGTTGTTGATCAACTCTAGCCAGTATATCCATGTGGGAATGTAGACTCAGTGTGGACACATCGTCTGACTTTTTAAGATAAACCAAAGTCTCCTGATTTTTAAAAAGCAGCGACAAATTTAAAATACTGCATGGATCAGACAAAACCTGCCCGTGGCTTTGATGAATCATAGGTAGCCTTAATCTGATACTAATGAATAAAGGGCAAGCATGAATATTTTATACAGAAAGGGTTGAGAAAGACTGGCCCTTAAGATTAGAAGCCAGCAACGAGAGAGGGCTGTCTTTGGGAGAGAAGCCAGAACTTGGTCTTGGCTGGTCTTTGGAAATGGATGAATGAATGGAAATGATTTCTTCCAGCCTGGGAATCAAAATGCGGATTGGGCCGAATGTGGTGGTGAGTTTGCGCTCTGATGTTAGAAGACAGTAGGCCACAGGGGAAGACAAGTGTTGTAAAACAGTATCTCAGAAACACTGGAATTCCCCTTCTTTACCCAGCGAACTCAACCCCTGTCTCTGAGTGCTAGTCACGGTGGCCGCCCCACCCTGGTCTTGGTTTTGAACATCTGAAGATGTTTTGGGAAGGAAACTCGGGCTCTTCCTCTGTGATTTGGGGAGTTTTGAGAAGATATGGTCTCCCCTTTCTGGCAAGTGACTCACTCTCCAGGATGGGGCTGTGGTTAGCAGCAAGGTGGGAAACAGGAGGCCTCAGGAAGGACCATACACAGGAGCCCATGTTCCTCTCCATCTTTGAGTCCCTCAAGTCAACTTATCGCACATCGATCTGAGACTTTAAGGATCATCACCGAACCACAAGCACCTCCAGCGAGACCTTCTGGGCACTATAAAGTTGTTTGAACCTTGAATGTAGGGTTTTTTCTTTCCTTTTAAGAAAGCATTTGGCTGATTCAACTACCTTGTTTGATAGATAAGGAAACAGAAACTTTCTTGGTAAAGTGATTCACTCATTTTTATTTAGTATGGAGCAAATCCAGTCTCCAGCCTTCTAGTTCTAGGAAATACCTCCTTCGTTTGGTTTCTATAACACTGCTTTTTTTTGCAATACCAAATTGAGCTACCAATTAGCTACTATCTCTCTCACCCAGAATCTTCTGGTATTTTTATTTCCTTCTTTGTTCTAAAATCCTAGACCACTGCCTAGTAGTTCTATAAATATTTATTGACTAATTGACTTACCGTGTGATCCTTCAGGATATAGTCAATAAATATTTATTGACAATTAGTTGATCACACGTATTGGCACAGTATGTGTACAAGAACTCTTTATTGACTAACTTCCTGTGCAGCCCTGGGGGAGGGTGAGTGGGTAGGACAAACACTCAGTGGGCTGGGACTTATTTGCAGGGCTAACTTGTTTACTTTGGAGGTAACTTTTATGTAATATCTGAGGGATCAAGGGTAAGTTCTCAGATTCTAGTAGAAAAAACTTGAACAAACTACTGGAGGCCACTGTCTGGAAGGTAGACGTATTTGCTAGATGTACAGATTCTTTATATATATTTGCAGGTCTCCGTGCCAGAGGTCAGCTCTCACCTGTGCACAGGCGGGCGCCTCATATGTCTCTAGTCTTCTGTTTCCACTAGATCTTCAGTGTTGGCCAAGGAGTTACTTTTAGTCCCTTCCCTTATTGTCAGTAGAGACTATTTTGAGCCTGCTCCAGTCTCCTAGGCTCTGGACGCCGCCTTCACCCCATTTCTACTCCAGGCAGATAACCATGCCTCTCGCTTCTCCAAGAACGCAGGAGAGGTCAGAAGGGCACACCCTCATCTTCCCCAACAGCAAGCCTACCCACGCATCGCAGCTGTGGGCCTTTCCTCACTCGGTCGCCTTGAAATGGGACACTCCTCCTCCTTGCATTGGGCTCCTCAGCTTCAGCTCCAAGTTCCCTGTGGTGGCTGAGCCCTTGCTTCCCTCTTGTATGAGTGGCCCAGGGCTGGCATAACCAACTGCTACCAGCTGGGAGGCTTAAAACAACAGAAGTTTGTTCTGTCACCAGTCTGGAGGCCAGAAGCCCGAAATCAAGGTGTGGGCAGGGTTGGTTTCTTCTGGAGGCTCAGGGAGAATTTGATCCAGGCCCCTCTCGTAGGTCCTGGCAGTGGCCCACATTCCCTGGTGTCACTTGGCTTGTAGCCACATCACCCAATCTCCACCCACCTCTGTGTTCGCACGGACTTCTCAGTGTGTCCCTTTCCGTGTCTTCTAAGGACACTCTGATTGGATTCAGGGCCCACCCTGATCCCCATGACTTCATCTCCATTCCTACCTTGTTTACATCTTCAAAGACCCTGTTTATAAAAGAGGTCATATCTGAGGTTTGGGGTGGACAGGAAGTTTTGGCAGGGGCTCTACTCATACTACATCTCCTCAGCAACATTTCTTGACTTCACTTTCCTCTCTGTTCCCAAATCCACTGGCATCTTTCTGAGACTTGTAGGCTTTCAACGACTCTTGTCACCTCCATGCGGAACACTGGTTCTCAAACTTGGAATCACCTGGTGAGTTTTGAAAGTTACGATGCCCCAGTTCTGCAGCAGAGCCTCTGATCTGGGTGGTCTGCATGGACACTTTGAGAGGCCCTCAGGGATTTTGAGGTGTGGCAAAGTTTAAGACCCACTGCCCTGGTCTTCCCCCGCCTCTCTGCCCTACCCCTCCTTCCATCACTGGTAACTAAGCCTCATCCAAGGTCCCTGGGTGGATGGCCCCTCCAGGAGGAAGCTAGCCCTGACCGCCCAGGGTAGGGACCAGCTGGTGTTAGCCAGGGCCTGGCACATAGCAGCTGCCTCTAGAATGTTTGTCGAAAATAGTGCAAGCATGAAAACAAACATCTCCAGGCTGCCTGGTGGAACAGAAAGGCAGCGATGAGCTGTGACGGAGATGTCCGTAGTGCAGACATCTTGTCCGTGAGAACCTTCCCTCGGGGGCTCGTGCAAAGGGGTCTCTGTGTTCATCGCATTTCAGAAAACACCTGGAGCAATTTCCCACCAAGCCCTGCCGCTCCAGGCACAGCATGTGAATTCACTCTCGCATTTTGCAAGAATCGGGGGGCAGGTCTGGGGTGTGGGCTAGAAAATGGATTTCTCACATGGTCTTTTCAATCTTTCCACATAAATATGTTTCACTGAGGGATAATTAAGATACAATAAATTGCACAGGCTGCAAGCCTTCAGTTCAGTGGTTTTGGACAAATGTATACGCCTGTGTAAACAGCACTCAAAACAAGTCAGAGACTGTCCTTCACCCCCTGAAGGCTCCCTCGTACCCTCGGTCAGGGCCACCTCCCCACACCCCGCACCCCCTGCCACAGCTCACCACTGTTCTGATTTCTATAGCCATAGATCAGCTTTCCCTGTTCTAGAACTTCATATAATGGAATTATACAGTATGTGCTCTCTTGTGTTCGGCTGTTTACGTTCAGCCCAATGTCTTTGCGATCCGCCGCTGTTGCCGGGTGAACAATATTGGATTGTATGAATGTAACAATTGTTGATTTACCCTTGATGGGCATTTTGGTTGTTTCTGGGGTCTGAGTACTACAGATAAGGCTGCTATGAACCATCTGATTCAAGACCTTTTGTGGACAAACGCTTTCCTTTCTCTTGGAACGGCTGGGTCATAGGGAAAGTGTGTGTTTCAGTTTTTATATTTTCACTGTGCAAGAGTATGTCAGAGTTCTACATGCTCCCTATTACTTGATTTTCATAGTCTTTTTAGTCGTAGTAATTCTAGTGAGTGTAAAACCGTATCTCCTTGTGCATAAGGCATAATTTGCATTTCTCTAATGACTAATGATTCTGAGGTCCGATTTGTGCACTCATTGGCTGTCTATGAGTCTTCTTTGGAAAGGTGTCAGTTTAGAGTTTTGCCCATTTTCTGTTGAGTTACTGTTATTTTAATTGTTGACACACAGTAGTTCATGTATTTTGGATATGAGTACTTTGTCAGATGTATGTATAATGAACATTTCCCCCAGTCTGTGGCTTGCCTATTCATTTTCTTAATTGTGTCTTATTAGGAGCATCAATATTTATTTTGATGAAGTCTAGTTTGTCATTTTCTTTTGGGATTAATGCTCTTTGTGTCCCCCCCAGAAATCTCCACCTATCTGAATGTAGCAAAGATATTCTCGTACATTTCCTTCTAGAAGCTTTTTGATTCTGGCTCTTAGGTTTAGGGATACAATTCGACTCAGATTAATTTTTGTATATGGTGTGAGGTAGGGGCAAGGTCCATTGTTTAGGATGGTGATTGGTAGTGTGAGCCTGGGTTCAAATCCTGATCCTGCCACTTATTAGCTGTTTAGTCCTAGGGAAGTTCCTTAATACTCTGGGCCTCCGTTTCCTCATCTATAAAATGAGAATAGTAACAGGACCTGTCTCATCCCAATAGAATAACCTCTCTTGTGGCGTGTCTCAGACTTTCCTGCTTGCAGACCTCTAGTAGCTCTGCAAAGCAGACTCTGGCAGCCACTGTGTCACTGCTGAGAGGCCAGGGCAGGCAGCAGTAGGCAGGTGTGGGAGTTTAACAAACACTGATTGTTTCAAGTGAGCTGGCAGCTAGCAGCACGTCCTGCTGCTAAGAAGGAATCTAGATGGTTATCTGGCTCATGCAGGGGGTTGGCTGCAGACGATTGCAGGGAAGTTGGGTTTGAGGGAAACCAAGGGTTTTCTGTTTTGGGGTGGCTTTTTTGGGGTGGCTTTCCGTCTGATTGATATGGTTACCTGATCATATGGTTATGGCCCTTTGCTGAGCTAACTAGGGGCAGGGAAGGCAGAGCCACCCTTTATAGCAGCCCTGTGGTGTGCCTCACTGTCACATATATTAGCCCGTTCCATCTTCATCGTAAGTCTCAGAAGACTCATCCATTCACTCACAAATGTTTATGGGGCATCAACTTGTGCGAATGTGTTTGGGGCGTGAAATGCTGCCTTCTTGGAGCTTCCATTCCAGCAGGTGGAGGTTCGGAAAGGTTAGGTGATTTGTTTCAGTCACACAGCTGGTCAGGGACAGAGCCGAGAGCTGGGGTTAAAGCCCATATCCTGGCCTCTGTCCAGGCTGCTGGGGCTCCCTGGCAGCTCATCAGTCAGATGGGGCTTTGTGGAGCCCTCAGGAAGGGCTGTTATATGGAGATAGGTGGGACTGTTCTGAAGGGGCTGCCCGCTAGCATGTTGGAGTGGCATAGTAATTCTCTGATCCAGAGAGAGAAATAATAGCTTCTGCTCGGGACCTGGTGCTGTGTGGACTGGATGCGATGACCAGCCAGTCTGGCCGGGTAGGTGTTACTGCTCCACTTTCCATGGAAGCTGAGGTCCCACGAAGCCCAGAGCTAGCAGGTGGTCTCGTGCACTGCAGAATCCATGCATTTATGCACACCACCCCCCACCCCATGGTCACCCTCATAGCGGTGAACCCCACACTTGGGGAGAGTAGGATTCCTCCATCCCAACCTCCTGCTTCCAGGGAAGACCCAGGAATGGCCAGGGTGGGGGTGAGGGCCTCGGGCTGGTCTGCCGGCCATGCTCCCTGCCCCTCCCAGGCGAGGCCTGAGTCAGCACCGCTGTCTGGGCCAGGCCAGGCTCAGCGGGCCAGGCTCGCAGCCAAGGCCAGGGGCCTGATGAAGAGACAAGACAGGTTTACAGCAGCTGGAGCGCCACGGCCAGGGGTGGTGAGTGCGTGAGCCAGAATGAGACCGATGGGAGGACCCTTCTTGCCTGGGCTGGCCGCCGCTTTCCCACTGGGTCCTTCTCCGTTTTACTAAAAAGGGGCCCCTTGAGGGAGTGGAATCCCACCGCCTGGGTTGAAATTCTGCCTTTTGGCCCGAGCTCTCAGACATATCCTTTGTCTTCTGGGAAATGCAACTCCAAGTGGTAATAATTCCTGCTTTGTGACCTGAAGTTTAGCAATAAAAATAAACATAACCGTCATTGAGCCCTGACAAGGTGCCACACACTTCCTATGCATTAGCTCACTTAATCTGCAAACAGCCCTCTGAGGTTGAAACCATGACTTTCCCCATTTTATAGATGAAAAAGGAATAGGCACAGATTAGGTGATTTGCCCAGGTCCCAAAGCTAGGATATCACTGAGCTGGGCTTTGAACTCAGCCGGTTACATGGCAGCATCCATACCCTTACCACCCCCCGAAATTGCCTCCATCATGTGCGTGTTTTGTAATATAAACAGATATGTATGTGTGAGGTGCCTGGGCTCTAAGGCCTCTCTATGGTGGCTGTAAGTATTTGCTGTTATTCACAGAACCCACCCACTCTGCATAAGTGAATTTTCCCGGCCGGTCTCTCCCATCTCTCCTGAGGTTCTTGGGTAGATTGTAATTCTTGGCCATGCATCCCTGTGACTGAGAGGATTGCAGACAGGCAGTAATGTCCCATTTCCAGGCCGGCTCAGGCCAACCCGGAGGACCCCGCGCCGGTGTGACTTTCCCTCTGGGAGCCCTGGCCACTGCGGCTCTGTTCCCCATCAGCCACTGTTGCCAGTGAAAGTAAACACCCAAACTGGTTAAACCAACAGCGCCCTGTTGATTCAGAGCTCATAAAACACAGGAACCCCAGGCCACTTTATGACGTGCCAGAATCCGGGGGCAGGCGGGAAGCCTGGGGAAATCTCTTGGCGAGGGCCACCTCGAAGCTTAAGCTGGAGCAGAGGGTCTAGACTGCCCCACGGGTGAGCCCTGGGCCCTCAGGATGCCTTTAAATGGCAGCCCCAGGTTTGGTGAGAACATTGCAGGGGATGGGGGCTCCATGGGCTGGAATCTCTGACAGCTGACAAGCTGAATGGATGCTGGTGGGCACTGATGGGGTTGGTGGCAGAGGCCTGGGAGGCCCAGTGGTTGCCTGAGAGCCCTCCCATAGGCCCTGGATGGTGTCACCCCAATTAGCAATCATAGGTGTTAAAGGCTGCATCAGAGAGAGAGGGAAGTGGACCCCAGGAGGGTAATTTTGGTTGCTGTTTGCCTCTCCTCGGTTCCTCTTTCGGTGGCTAATTGGGTTCGTTTGCTTTGCCTCTTGGCTCTCTCAGGATGCCAGGGCCTCCCCAGGAGGAGGTCCCCTTGTCCTCAGGTGGCCTTTTAAGTGTGGAATTTGGCTCTCAAACAAATGTGGGTAACAAGTCACCTGGAAAGATTGTTAAAATGCAAATACAAATGTCCAGCCTCCTCTAGGAGATTCGAGAGCAGTGTGTCAGGGGAGTGGCCTGGGTGTCCGTGTTTTTATTGAGCACCTTCCCCAACCAGGTGATTCTGCTTACGGTGGCCTGGAAACCTCACTTTGAGAAACACTAACAATTGGGTCAAGAAACCTGGGCTATGGTTTGGGATCTACCAAGAACAAGAATGGCAAGAGCAGTAATGTGCATAAATGCGTGGATATGGTCAGCGCGTGTTTGGTGAAATATGCAATATAAGACGACAGTGCTTAGCCGATGCCCAGCACATAGAACCTGCTCCAGATACAACAGCTTTTGGTCTGGTTGAACTTGCTGGCCCATACTTAATGAGCCAAACACACTTTTTGTGAATTCTCCCTTTTAATCCACAACCTATGAGATGGGTCTGTTAACAGCCCCATTTTTCAGATGGGAACACTGAGGTTTAGAGCTGGGAAGCCCCATCCAAGGATCACCTTGCGGGGGACTTGAGGTGGCTGGAGCTGCCCTGAAGAAGCCGAGTTCTGAGCATCTCTTTTCTGCCTGTGAAAGGACATTAATCGCATTTTCCTTGATTAAGCATTTAAAAAGATACCAAGCAACGAACATTTTGAAAATGAGCAAGAAAGAGGCATTTTGAAAGTTAACAAGAGTAAAGACTAGTTTCTTGAGTGGTGACTATGTTTTTGTCTTACATGAGCCACATACACACACACCATACACAGCGGTACCTTGGTTTTCGACCGTCTCCATCGGTGATCATTTCGGGTTATGACCGCGGTAAACTCGGAAGGAAATGCTTTGGTTCTTGAACCCGCCTCGGGAGTTGAACCCGCCCCACGGCGTCCACTGAGGGCAAGACCCTGAGGCCCATCTGTCGGCTGCGGATCCCTCGGTTTTCCAACGTTTCAGAACTCGAACGGGCTTCCAGAACGGATTGCATTAGAAAACCCGGGGACCACTCTGTGTGTGTGTGTGTGTGTGTATTTAATTCTGGTAAAATACACATAACACAAAATTTACCATTTTAACCATTTTTAAATGTACAGTTCAGTGGCATTGATAAGTACATTCACAACGTTGTGCAGCTGCCACCATGATCTGGTTCCAGAACTTTTTTCCCACCCCAGAAAGAAACCCCATACCCATGATTAGCAGACCCTCCCCAGACCCCGGCACCCACCAGCCTACTTTCTGTCTCTACGGATTTGCCTGTTCTGAACATTTCATATTAATCGATTCACATGTGTCCTTTTGTGTCTGGCTCCTGCCCCTCAGCATAATGTCTTCAGGGTTCATCCCTGCTGTATCCTGTATCGGTACTTCACTCCTTTTTGTGGTGGAGTAATATTTCTGAGTGATAGACCACATTTTTTTAATCCATTCATCCATCGATGGACATTTGGGTTATTGGCATTAGATGTTTTACCAATTATATTCTGACCACGTTTACCTGTTTATAGCAGCATCTCCTATTGCCTGCAGGAGGGCCCAAGAGGGCGGGCACTGGTAGGATTTTATTTATTATTAGTTTTCTCTCTATGATATCTTTATTTTATCTTTATTCTCAAAAACTATTTTGTCTTGGTCCACAGTCGATATTTCCTTTAAGTACATTGAAAATATTATTGTACTAATGTTTTGCCTCCCAATATTCTAATTTTTTTTCTTTTTTATTAAAGTATAGTTGACGTACAGTTTTTATTAGTTTCAGGCGTACGACATCATGATGCAACATTTATGTTCCTTATGGTGTGATCACAATAAGTGTAGTCACCATCTGTCACTGTGCAAAGTGGTTACGATAGTATCAATTATTTCCCTATGCTGTACATTACATCCCTGTGAGGTGTCTTTTTAATAACTAGAGGCTTGTACCTCTTATTCCCCTTCACCTGTATTCTGCTTCCCCCCACTCCCCTCCCCGCTGGCAACCTGTTAGGATTTCAGAGAAGGCATCCGTGACGAAGGGAGGGGAAGTGACTTACCCAGGGTCACACAGCAGGGAGTTGGCAGAGGTAGGACTCCAACCATGGCTTTGTGACCCCAGAACTCAAGCAGCAGTAACCAGGAATTCTCCTGTGGCTTCTAGGGCACTTCAGATCAAACCTGGGGTGGCCCATTGGAACATTAAGGATTGTTTTAAAAAAAATTATACTGCGGTCCTCCCCGCAGACCCTTGTTTCAACCAGGGACGGTTTTGGCTGCCTTCTCCCTGGAGCACATCAGCTGTGCCCAGAGGCAATTTCGGCTGTCCACGGGAAGGGGTGCTACTGGCATCTAGTGGGTAGAGGCCAGGGATGCTGCTCAATATCTTACGGTGCACAGGTGCCCCCACCCACAGAATGATCCAGCCCAAATGTCAGTGCTCAGGTTGAGAATCCCTGCTCTAGAATTAGGGCTGGGGAGAGGGTCAGCATTGTTAAAGCTCCCCAGCTGATTCTGATGTGCAGCCAGAGCCCAGCAGCGCTTCTCGATCTTGATGGTGCCCGAGCATTGCTTGGATTCCTTGTTAAGCTGCAGATTTGGGCTTAATAGGTCTGGGGTGGGGGCCCAAGGTTCAGCATTTCTAACAAGCTCCCACTGGTGCTGACGCTCACAGCCCTCACTCTAGGTTGCCAGACTGGAGGACAGATAAAAGCTTACCCAAGCCGGACTGGACTCAGGTTGTTCTCTAAATTTTTCATGAAAAAGATAGTTTTCCTTCAGGTAAGGAGAAGGGAAGGGAAGGGCAAGTTTGGCAAAGAATCAGTGGTTGCTTGGAACTGTGAGACTTTGAAGGGAGCAGCAGTGAGGTTGCTTTAGGAAACAGACAAGTTGTGTTCACAGCTCTGCACGGTGATTCACAGAGCAGCTGGCCGGGCCAGCCTCCCGCCCTGCGCCCAGAGCTCGCAGCCTCGTCCAGCCCCTGGCCTGGCTGGCTGAGAGCCCCTGGCCAGCCTGCCCAGTAGCAATGACTCAGGCTTTCCACCTGAAAAATGGGACAGATGGCTCTTACCAC
The DNA here is from genome assembly GCF_054644295.1 of Miniopterus natalensis. NCBI lineage: Eukaryota > Metazoa > Chordata > Mammalia > Chiroptera > Miniopteridae > Miniopterus > Miniopterus natalensis. The sequence continues at coordinate 75,790,872 of NC_142087.1, read as the reverse complement.
CTCCCCACCCAGCCCTGGGGCCAGACCCCCAGTAGCCCCCTTCTCCCCAACTTCATCAAAGTCCTAACTTAAAAGCTGGGACCATTTTTCCAGGCTGCTGGTTTTTTCACTGCTAATAAACCTGCATTTGTAGCTACTCAATTAGGAAGTCATACAAAACGAGTATATTGAAAGAAAGGATTAATAACCCAGCCCATGTGGGAGAAATTAGCTTCTGTGGACAGGCCTTTTTAATATATACTCTTAACTGGCAGCCCCCTGGAACAGCGCTGGCCGGCTGGTCCCTGGGAACAGAGAGCCTGGGCTGAGCAGGTAGGGGGAGACCATCAGGATCACTGGGAGTCGTCGGGTTGCACGTTCAAAGTGAAGTGTCTGGGAGCCTCTGGCTGGTCCACAGCAGATTCCTTAAATGCTGCCAAGTGCATGGTTGCTCCTGAAGGAGCCGGTTTTAACGTAGCTCTGGGGAGGGGGGGATGCTCCCCACCTGGAGGCTCAGGCCGGCCAGGAGGGGAGCGTTAGGTTTGGGCCTCGGGCCCCACATGGCTGCTGCCCGGCTCCCGGACGGGAGGTCTACGGGCCCTGGCACGGAAAGGGCTGGCGCTCCGCCCAGTTCCCGGGCTCCGGGAGGCAGGCCAGGACTCAGGCTGACTCACCGAGCGGAGGGCCGGCCTTTTGGGCCCACGCTGCCAAGGCAAGGCCTGAGCAGATGGGCCCCTCATGCTGGCGGGGACCCCGTTCTCCCCCTGCCCTGGGAAGGTGGCTGGAGAGGGTCTTCGTTCTTTCCCCTGGGAAAGACTCAGTGGCCGGCTGGAGTGGCTAAGGGATGGGGCTCTCAAGCTGGACAAAGCAGCTTTTGAGGGTTCATCTAAGCCTTGCCACATAACCTTGGCCACGTGGTGACCTGACTTCTCTTAACTTTAATTTTCTCCCAGTCAAATGTGCGTAATTTTAGTACTTCCTCTGAAGGTGGCTGTGAGCATTCGAGTATATCATTGCAGTAAAGCTCTCAGCACAGGCCTGCCCATCCTTCCTTCTTTCATTACTGGCGATATGGGTGAGAATACAGATATGTAGAGATACGGAGAGAGAGAGATACGTGTGCCAAGATATATTGAGATATACCCACATCTATGTCCGTCCATCCGTCCATCCCTCTCTCCCTCCCTCCCTTCCTCTTAAGCACTTCCTCCCAAATCCTAGGCACTGTCCCAGCCCTGGGCTTATAGTTGGAACAAAAAGCAAAGGTTCCCCTCCCCCCAGGGGGGACTACATTCTAGTGGTTGGAGAGAAAGACCTGAACCAATAAAATTCCATGTAGAGCATCTGTAAGTGGAAAGTTCTTTGGAGAAAAATAAAGCAGGGTAAAGCAGGATACAGGCAAGAGAGGGAGAGACATACATACATACAGACAGACAGTCAGGACACCACTGTTTTAACTGTGAGGGAGGAGGGTAAGGAAGCCTCGGGGTGGTGACATCTGAATAGAAACCTGCAAGACGTGAGGGAGGGAGCCATGCGGGTCATCAGGGGAGAAGCTTCCAGAGACAGGCACTTGGAAGTGCAAACGCTCAGAGATAGGAGTGTGTTGAGTGTGCTTGAGAGACAGAATGTTCTAGAAATATGGCTGGGACAGCATCAGCACGGGGGAGCTCTAGGGGATGAGCTCAGAGATGGCGGGGGCGGATCAGGGGTGTCTTGAAGACCGTGCCCAGAATTGCGAATGAATTTCAAAGCGAATCTATCTAAACCCTTCAGGGACTGAGTCCTAATGTGTCACCTGTGTGCGCCCTTGTGGTGTTGGCTGAGGTCGTCTCTCGTGGAAAAGTCGGTTTGTCCATCCTTTCATAACAAATACAGTAATCAAGTTCTCATTCGCCTTTCCCTTCTATAAGGAGGACAGGCCCGTCCCTTGATTTAGGAAAACAAATACGTTGTTAGGAGACAATTCACCCAAATGACTTGGGGCACACTTACAAGAACATAACATTTGCAGAGTCGAGTTGGCAGGGGTGCTGGTTCTACATTTAGCGATGACGACAGGTGACAGGTGGGCAGAGCGTGTCCTAGCTCGTCACTGAGAAACCTGAAAGCCTCTCTCAAGTGTCCTCACGGTGACTTCTTGTTCTCTGTCCTCAGCCCAGCGATCCGCCCACGAGCTGCCCATGGTGGAAAGACAAGACATCGACAGCTGCCTGGTCTACGGCGGCCAGCAGATGATTCTCACGGGCCAGAACTTCACGGCCGAGTCCAAAGTCGTGTTCACGGAGAAGACCACAGGTCAGGGTGCTTTTCAGCTCTTTTGTGTCCCCTGGCGCCTTACGAAAACCACCATCTTTTGGTTCTGAGCAGCATTGATTTGGAGGTAGATCTGTTGTGTAGAGTTTCATATTCCACCCTTTTTCCTCGCTGTGACAAGTTTCCCACGTCTCTAGTGATTTTGATGTCAGCACAGTTCGCTATCGCATGAATGTGCCATAAAGCGTCTTAGCTGATCTGGGTTGTTTCATTGGATGATAACGTTGGCCCCTCCCAACCCCAACTCTTTTTTTAAAAATTATTTTTTCACATAGAGACGGCAACTTTTTCACCTTCTTACTATTATCTAGAAGGGAAGCCAGACAGCATGGTGATTAAGTGTGTCTGCTCTGGGCCTGGATATCCTCCGATCGCATCTGGCTCTGCTACTTCCTTGCTGTGTGATCTTAAGCAAATTACCTAACCTCTCTGTGCCTCCATTGCCTTATGTATACAATGATAATAGCAAGAGGACTGTGACAAGGTTCAATGTGTTACTACATGCTGAGTAATTATAACAGCACCAGGTATTTTGTAAGCCTATAAACATTGGCTACTTATATCTTTATTATAAATCGCGTTGTGATTAATCTCCTTATACTTTTAAGATTAATCTTTTCAACATGAATCTCCATGTGCATCTTATTTGTTTATTTACCATGTATTCCTAGCAGTGGGATTCTGGAGAGTCATTTGGGGGGTTTTAAATACAGATTGCTAAATTACCTTCCAGAAATCTACAGACTGAAACTTCTACCAGTCCCATGTCTGGTTTCACCTCTCCCCAGAAGTGCCATTTGCCGAATTGGTACCTCTTTTTACTTTGCATTCCTTTGCTCTGAGAAGTCTAACGTTTCTATTTATTGGCCGCGTTGTAGTCTTTCTTGCACTCACGGTCTGGTAATATGTTTTGCTCATGAGGAGGCAGCAAGGGAAGCATGTCAGGTTATGCAATTATTGAATAGTTATGGATGCTAGACCTAGTTTTTTTTCTAACAGTCATGATTTCAGTAGGTTAATTCAAAGGGGTATTGGCGTTTGTTTCTCTGTTTACTGCCTTTGGGATGATGCGGAGAATGCAGCAGGCAGGTTGTCTGGTCGTGGGCTTGTGCACCGCCCAAGGGCACCCCCTCTGCAGGCTGCCTTTCCAGCTGGATGCATCATGGATCTGGGTACTACTAAGACTCCTGCAGACAGGAGGAAGCAGAGTGTCTGGGGGAGGGATGCTTCTTTCACACAGAGCTTCCTCTTGGGATGGGCCCTACAGAAGGCAGAACTGAAAAAGGCAGTATTAAGTCAGGCTATGGCAGGGGGGTTGGAGACGGATGGATGGGTTTGGGAGTGGTTTGGAAGGCACACGGTCGGTCAGTGGTGGTGCAGAGAAGAGTTAGGAACGCAGACATTGAAATGGATGATTCCATTCTATTATACGTTTGTCCAGCACTTCATTTAACGATTCCCCTTTTATTGGGCATTGGGCTGCTTCCAGCTCTGTGCTGTTATAGGTAACTCAGTGATGAACATCTGCGTTCATTCTGTCAGCTAGACAAGAACTCGCCATCTAGCCAGTCTGCTTGTGTTCAAAACCCAGCTCTACTGCTTTCTAGCTGTGTGACCTTGGACAAGTTATTTACCCTCTCTGGGCAATAGTTTCCTCATCTGTACAGTGAGGATGATGACAGTGTTACCTAATAGGGTGGTCATGAGGGTAAGAGTTCATACATGCTCAGTACTTATAAAATGCTTGGTGTAGAGTAAGTGCTTGATATATGAGTTAATGCTATTTGTTTTAGTTATTTCCTGTATGTGGTGTAGTGGATTCAAAAGGGCATTCATGTTTTTAAGTGTTCTGGGGAGGCTTATTTTTCAGGTGGTGGAAAAATGTAAAATATTTTCTACAGCAAGAATTGTGAGGCTCTGAGTCAGAGAGCAAGCCAATATGCTGACGTAGAGGCTGTTTAACAAGGGGAAATGCTTTGATGAGTAGTCAGAGGCCAGAACACAGAGGTCTTCCAGTGGCAGGCAGAGACATAACCTTGGTTGTTCTGCGCATGGATAATATAATAGAGAGTCATGATGGGTTCTTGAGCAGGAGAGTGCTATGAAATTAGCCTCTTCAGTTTTGATGCATCTCCTGTACCAGGAAGCCATCCTATTAGCCTTCTGCTGACTTTCACAAGAAGTGTATGGCTTCAAAATGCCTTATTAGTAGAGAGGAAAATGCTAGTAGTATACAGAGGTCTTGTTATCCATGCCCATGTTGTCAGTTTCTGTGGAGAGGGGGGCAACGGAACCATGTAGAGATGACTCGGAGGCCAGGTCCTGCCAAGTTCCCCATGGAGTTAGGAGCCAGACAGCTTTCAGTTGTCCAGAGAGCTCATGTTCTCATTAAGCTACTCAATGAGATCAATTAAGTGTTTGTTGAATGAATGAATGAATGAATGAATGAATGAATGAATGAATGAATGAATATATGTACTCTCTAGCTTTTCTTTTCTTGGCCTTGGAGGAAATTTCACAGTTTACCTCTTGAAGGGAGGAAAACTCAGAGCCTATTTCAACTTGAAAAAGTTGTGTGTTAACAAGAAGAGAAATATTAATAGCTCCATGTGATTGAACCCATCTGTGGGTGGACCTTTTGCCTGCCACTCTCTGCATGTTATTCTCTCTAACCCAGGACCTGTGGGAGGCAGACGGCAAAGGAGAAGTCTGGGGACTTGCCTGAGATCATACCCAGCATTCTTCATTTTTTCAACCTCCCTAGGCCTCAATTTCCGTCTCTGTAAAATAGGATAGAAACAGTCCTTTCCTCCTGGAGTTCAATGCATGAATGAGCAGCGTGTTCTTAGTGCGTAGGGAACACTCACTGAAAGTCTGTTATTATATTATGGTCTCTCCAGCATTATCATAACTCAGTCTGTACACATGGTTTATTCTACACACACTGCCCCTGGCACTGGCCTTGGCTGGGCAAGCTTTGGGGCTGCATGCTGTGGTGGTTAGACACAGACTCTGAGGTCAGACAGCCTGAGTTTGAATCTATGGTCTACATTTAGTAGCTTTGGCATCCTGGGCAAGTCACTTCACCTCTCTGAGCCAACATTTTCTCTTTTGTAAAATAGAGATGATTTACTTCTCTTGAGAGATGAGAAGATTAAATGAGGTCATAGAGCTTGGCACATTGTAGATGCTCATTAAATGTTAGCTTCTATTATTATCATTATATTTAGTCTGTAGAAGGACAAAGATATGATTTTAGCTCATGGAACCAAGAAACATTGAAAAACAATAAGTAACAATAATAAACAATGCGCCAAGCCTTGTCCTAAGCATTTTATATGTATTAACTAATCTGATTCCTCACCACAGTCCTATGAGATAGCTACTGCTCTGCCAGTTTTACTAATGAGAAACTGAGCACAGAGAGGTTAAGTAACTTGGTGAAGATTACACAGCTGGCAAATGGCAGTGGTGGGTTTGGCCCTAGCCAGCCTGGCTCCAGAGTCTGCACCCTTGACTGTTAGCTGTTCTGCTCTGAAAAAAATTTAGAACCAGGTTAATTTGGCTGATGACCTTTCAGCTGCTCTGAGCCTCTGACTTGGATCATTTTGTGGTGAGATTAAGTATTGACTTCTGCAGTGGGTCTCTGGGGTCGAGGGGATGCAGTTCTAACCCTTTCATGTCCAACTAAAGAATCCCGGATGAATGTGGTTCCTGGAATGATGCCAGCAGACAAGCAGGGGTATCTGACATGCCCCTGAACTCCCTGCCCCCAGGAGCGGTGGGCTTCCCTGGTAGGATGCCTGGCTCCTGGTGGCTGTGACGGACAGGGAGCTTGCCTTGGGTTTGCAGGGAGCTGGTTCTGCTCTTCTGACCCCAAGAACTCGCTTCCCAGCGCAGGGCTGCCTTCTACAGGGGGAATCCCTGTTGCTCAACTTCTTTTTTCCAAAATGCATCCCTGTTCCCATCTCCATGGACAGCTTGGCCGGCAAAGGCGCTGCGGGGCGGGGTGGGGTGGAGTGGAACAGCTGAAGTTTTCCAAGGAAGGGGAACCCCAGCTGGTTCTCACATTAAGGAAAGGTGACAGCCTCCTGGGCTAATCTTAGCCCCCACGTTGGGTCATCGGCATCACCAGCTCCAGCGTTCTTTTTATAGCTGTGGACCGAAGTGGAATTGATGGTTTCCACTCCAGCGGGATGACAAATTGGAGGACGGTGGAAAAACAGGAGGCGAGGGGCAGCATGGTGTTCCTCAAGTTAGAAAAGCTTGGTGTTTTGGAGAAAGGCTTCTTATTTATAGCATCAGTAATAATAACGCTGATGATTTTTATTATTAATTTTAATTATTTTCAGGACTTCCAAAAGCCTGTATGACCTGGCCCTTGCCCCTCACCTCTGATTTCAGCTTTCTTGCCTGTCCCCCTCGCTTACTTGGCTATTGCTGCACCGGCCTCATTCTGTCCCCAAACACCCCATACTCGTTTCTGTCTCAGGATCCTTGCTTTCGCTCTTTCTTCTGAGAACGCTCTCCCGCCATTTCTTTATGAAGCTGCCTCCTCCTGTTCCTTCAGGTCCCACCCCTCCTTGACCATCTGCTCTGAAGTCGGCCATCCTCCCCCACAACCTGTCAGTTCCTGTCCCAACGTCCTGCTCTGTTTTCTCGGTGGCACTTAGTACTACTGAAATGACCCTGTCTGTTCGAGCACTCACTTACTATCTGGTCTCCCGTGTTAGGCCCTTAGTCCCTTGAGGGCAGGGGCTTGGTGTTTGCTAGGGTATCTGCGGCATTTAGAATAGTCCCTGGCACATAGTAGGCGCTCACACATATTGCTGAATGAATGTGTCATCTCTTTTCATTGTCACACCAGCCCTGAAAGGCAGGCAGCATTATTCCCAGTTTACAGATGAGGTAACTGAGGCTTGTAGAGGTCAGGTTATGGGCCCCAGGTGAACCCCCAGCTGGAGACAGAGCTGGAATCCCAAGCAACATTTGTCATCAACCCCCTGAGTAATCTCTCTAATCACATCCAAGAGGACAAGAGAAACCAAACAGAAGCACCAGGGTATTTCCTATTTATCACTCTCACTGATGGCTGAAAAGCCCTTATATATTCTCTGAAATTTAAAAAATGTGTAACCTTTCAGGCAAAGTTCACGCCGGGAAGTCCAGGCTGTTCCCTAACTTCAGCTGGTCACTCTGGCCCCCGGCCACCCAGGCCTCAGGCGGAGTCGGGGGTCCCAGCAAAACATTGCAAAACAGGAAAAAATCTAAGGACACAAAAATAAAAGTGATGTGGCAGCGGAAACGGGGTTGCCATGGCTTTGGGTGACTCCCTGCGCCTGGGTGGGATCCAATGTTTTGGAAGCTTCCTCCACATGACACAGAGTTTTGGAATTTTTCAGCTGGTAAATCTTTCTTAATTCGCCCCCCCCTCGGCCCCCACCAAGTAGCTCCCTGGCTGTCTATCCTGCGGGGGTGTAGGTTGGAAACTTGCCTGCATCGGCTTACTCAGCTTTGAAACTTAAATTGTTTGAAGAGAATTTGTGTTTTGTTTTGTTGAACGGTTTTCTTGGAACAGTCTGATGGCGGAGGCTCCCATCACCTGTTGAGAGGGCAAATTGATTTTTTAGAGAGGAGGCGTGGGCGGTGGAATTCCCTTTCCCACTGAGTCATCATATCCTAATGAGTCATTTTATTACTTGGAGGTTCCCAAAGGTTGTATTTTGAGCTTCATTTAATAAATAGAAATACATTTGCTTAAAATAAAAAAAGGTTTTCGCTAAATTAAGTATTTTTCCATGAATTAGTGTCCTGGAAAAATTGGAACCACCTTAGAGAAGGTACCTCCCCCTTCCACCTGTCAGTCTCTGTGGACGCCTGGTGTGGCATTTTCTGAAACAATAGACTTGGGATTGGGTTTCCCTCTGGGAAAGGTCAGACCCAGGCTGGGCTGGGGCATGACTAAGGCTCTGCAGACCTTTGCCCTGAGTGACTCACGTCTACAGTGTCATCAGCCACCCCTGGGCTGGAGCCCACCACTTACAGCTGGCTGGGGCTCGAAGCTTTCCTCCGCAGACAGGGGCCAGATCACCACTCTGAAGCCCCGCTGGGGATGGAGAAAATGGTCTTTTTCAGGGAGCTGAATATCTGCCCAAACTTTAGTCTATTGCATGTGAGAACAGACTGTTGTGTTGAATGAAAGAATCCTGCAGTTCATTCTGTTTGGATGCCTTTGAAGAAGGGCACAGAGAAATGAGTCCTCTTGGGTCCTAGCATTTCCACAGGACATTGTGTAATTTGCAATTAGCAGTTTGGAATCCCCCTCAGCCCCCACCCCCCAAGGAAATAATAATATTCATTAATTAGCTGTCCCACACCCTTTTCTATTTTTTCTGTATTTTTGAGACTATATTTAAGGTGTAAGCAAGCTGGATTTGGGGTCATGGGCAGTCTTGGCTTGAAGCCTGGATCAGCCTCATATTTCATGCTTTGGGACTCAAGTTCCCCATCTCTAAAATGGGGTTGGTAGTATCATAGCGATTAAAGAAGATCAGGGATCTGAAAGTGTCATGCACATAGTAGGTGCTCAAAAAATGTCAGCTGACTTTCCATGTGTCCCCTGGGAACTCAGTTTACTTAACAGTGTCAGGAAGGCAGGGTCATGTTGGCTTCTTGTCTGGGAGAAGAGTCCTTCCTGGCACAGATGAGCTCCTTCCCACCTGTCACCCAAGCCGTTGGGTTCCTGCCATCATGGCCGGAGCTGGAGGGAGTTTGACTAATGTCCTGCCCCCGCCCCTACTTTGCGGATGGGAAAACTGTCTCACAGAGTGAGGTTGACTGACTTGCTGGAGGTGACAGAGCCTCAGTAGAGGGCTGGATTCCCAGAGTGACTGGCTATATGAAGCTGGTGTAGGTCATCTATAGATGACAGCTCCTCACGTAGAGGAGTCATGCCTGGGGTGGGACCAGCCTCTATGTAACATGACTAAGCGATGCCCTTTTAGCTTTGCTCTGCTCACTCAGCCCCAGGGCTTCCATTGTCATTCCCCAGATATTTATTGAACACCTACTATGTGCAGGTGCTATGCCAGGCACTGGGGACATATGGTGGTTGAAGTCCCTGCCCTCAGGAAGTGGACAGCCTCAAACTTGTTTATAAGCAGGTCACTTGAGATGGGGAAGGTGCTGTGAAGACAGTGAAACCAGGTCAAAGGTGTAACAGCAAAGGGTCTGAGGTAGGGGGAGAATATAGGATGTTTAGTTCAATTCAAATCTCAGACAATGAATTTCTTTAGTATGAGTATGTCCTATGCAATGGCACAGAATTTGTGACATGTAGTAAAAAAAAGTATGTGTTGTTTTCTGAAATTCCAATTTTACTGGATATCCTGTATTTTCATTTGTTAAATCTGGCAACTCTAGAGAGCGTGGTCAGGGAGGGCCTCCCTGAGGAGGTGGCTTTGAACAGAACCGTAAAGGCGGGGAAGAGGGAGCTGGTGGACTGTAGGAAGAATGTCACAGGCAGAAGGGATGGCCCAGTGCCACAGCCCCAAGGTGGGGATGAGCTTGGGGTGTTTAAGGAACCGAAAGCAGGCCAAGGCCGCTGTGCAGTGTGAGATGACTGGGGGGAGGATCGGATCATGCCGGGGCCTGTAGGCATGGTGAGGACCTTGGATTTTATTCCAAAAGCAATGAGTAGCTATTGGAGGTTTTAAGCAGAGAAGCGACATGATCTAATTTATATTTTAAAGATTGGTCTTGCAATCTAGATAAAGAATGGACTTTGGTGGAGGAAGCTGGGAGGTGAGTAGCAGCCCCTGCAGTTGTCCAGGTGTAGAAGGGGGTCGGTGAGCCCACGGAGAACATGGTGGGGCAGGAGGAGAGAGGGGATGCGTTGGGGACCAAGACCCTCTCTAGATCTCACTGAGCACGTTTGGGCAGTTGTACCATTCAGATGGGTGAACTCCTAAGCTAAGGGGACCCTCCCGATCCCCCCATCCGCTCGGCTCATTAAGCTCGTGCATCCAGGGAGCGCACGTTTTTCTGCTGGTTAGAGGTCATAAAGCAGACCAAATGACTTCCACCCTCTTCATTTAGCTAATTTTTAGAGGCCAGGACTGGGGCGCATCACACCCGGCCTCCCAGCCCTAACTGACCTTCCGACCCCCTTCCTTGTGCCTGGAGCCCAGTGGCATGCTTGTGGCCCACATGAGGACCCACCTGTTTTCCTCCTCCTGAGGCCCCCTTGATCCTCCTGTGATGCCCACACCAGCCCTGGCTCATCGGGCCGACTAAGACTCAGACACCCCGCACCCTGCTGCTTCCTGACACTTTGCTCCGACGTGGGCTCCGAAGAGAAGCCGTGGAACTGGCTGAAGTGTAGCGGCCGCCCGCCCCCATGCGCTGGTTATCGGGGCGCGATCATCTGGCCCTGTAGCCAAGTGACAATGAAGGCTATGATGTTAATCGAGCCAGGCACGCCCCCTACTCTGTTTTTTGTTTTTTGTTTTCTTGCAGATTCTTGCTAAGTCTTCTCTAGACCCAACCTCTTTGCCCAAAGAAGTTGGCTCTTTTCTCTTCCCCTCTGAGTAAGACTTGGAAGGGCCGTTTTCGTGCTGGCTGCCAGTCCCTGTTAATTTAGGATGGGGAAAGTTTGCCCAAACATCTGCTCAAGAGACCAAAGTCCTTTATTTCATCTCCTCCCAGAGCAGTAGAAGCGTACTTGATCTTCTCGGGCCTCCTCTGTTCTGGGCAGGTTTTCCCTGATGCTCAGACCTGGGTGTGGGATGGGAGGTGGGTTTATGCAGAACTTGGGGCTGGGTGTCTCTGGTTGCATTTGATTCCTTGTCTGCACACATATTACAGGCTCCTTCTCTGAGTCAGTTCCCAAAAGGATCCTTCCGTCAGCCCTCAGCGATTTGTCTTTTGTGGGGTCTTTTTGCTGGAGAGGTCAGTGGTCACATTTCCTGAGCTCTGGCTGTGGGTCAAGCACTGGCGAGTCCTGAGGTCAGTTTGTTTATTGAGCATCTATTATGTGCCAGGCACATAGTGCTGGGGCTAAAGAGCCAGACAGATGCATGGTCCTGCCTGCAGGGAGCTCATAGCTTAGCAGGGGAGAGAGAGAGAACCAGTAGGCAGGTAAAAGATGTCAGAGTGGAAGGTAGGCACAGAAAATGACAGAGAGTAGGGGACAGGTCAGGGGGGACCTCCCTGAGCTGGACCTAAAGGACTGGAAGGAGCTGGTGCTGGTGAGGTCTGGAGAAGAGCAAGTGTGGTGGGTGGAGGGGCAGAGAAGGCCAGGGTGGCTGGAGCTAAGTCAGAGGAGGGAGGCTGAGGAAGGAGGCAGGGTCCCCTTCCCAGTCAAGGTGAGGGGCCTTGAATCATTTCTCTTTTGCGTTCTGGTGGGACATAGGGCCCTGCCTTTTGTCTGGGGACCTTGAGCACAAGAATGCATGCGTGGCTGGCACAGTGGCCCCAACAGCCCACATAGGGCCTGCAGGGCAGTCGGAGCTTAATGAGTGCCTGTGGCCTGTGCCCGGCCTCCGTCTAAGATTGTGGCCCCAAGGGCTCCTGGGAGACAGGCGGTTGCAATACACTCTTTTCATAAGAGAAAAACTTTATTTTAAAAAACACTAAAAAAGGCACACGAGTTAAAACTTCCCATAGTCGTACCACGGTGCTTGAAGCCCACGAAGGAAGGTGCGAGGGCCTCACCTCACCCATCCAGGCCCAGCCGCAGGGCTGTAGCCCTATGAGTAGCTTAGACCAGGCTCCCTAGGTTTAAGCAGACATATTCATAGACTCACAGAGTTGCATAGCACTGCACATACTGGTTTGCAACACTTAAAATTCTGCCTTTTAATATCACAGGGACACATTTCCAGGTCAGAAAATATGACCTTCCTTATTCTAAGGGCTGCCTGTACCAAATATACCTGCTAGTTCATACCGAGTATAGTTGGCCCGTAATTAATTCACATTGCGCCCCCCTCCTCCCCAGTGAATACTTTCAACGGTCAGTTTATTCACTGGCAGCGAGAGATGTTATACAATGAAATGAGCAAGAAACTGTGATGGCCACCAGAACGCCTGGGTCAGATGGCCAGCCAGTTCTTTCTCCCTAGAGTCAGGCCCATGTGAAACACCAAATTCTCAAACAGTAACACTGAGACCAGCGCTCACTATGGGCTGGGCATTTCTCTAAGCGTTTTACAGATGATTTCTATTTGAAGACTTGCCAAACTCTTTTGAAGTCAGCAAATTAGCTTTATTATTTGCTATGAGGAAACTGAGGCACAGAGAGGTTAAGCTACCACTCAAAGGCCACACAGCTAGTAAATGGCGACAAGAAGACTCTAACCCAGACCGCAGGACATCAGGCTGAGGCAGTCATGCCAACATTTACTGTGAATTCTGTCGCCTCCTGGGAGCTGAATCCAGAGGCTAGGATTAGTGTGTTCTGCTGGTGGAACCCCAGGACTTGGGTGCTGGGGGATGCAGGGTGGGGGAAAGGAGGAGGAGTCCAGGAAGATGCAAATCACACACTTCCCCTTGGAGACCAGACCCCTTGAGTGTATCTTCCACATGGTACATGAAATTGAGGACAGTGATGTCAGCTCTCATTTCCCATTGGGGACTTGTTTGTTCAGAATTGAGTGCAGACCCTCGTGAGAGGCACAGCCAGGCTGGGCCCCCCAAGCTGCCCTTTGGGCTCTGCTGCCTAAGGATGCAAAACAGAGGAGATGATCCTTGGCTTTAGCTCATGGGTTAGGCTCTGATTTCTTATTCCTGTGAGAGCTCCCCTCCCCCCACCCCTCTCTCTCTCTCTCGATAATAGTAATAACACCCATGTTTTTGTTGTTTTTGTTTTTTAATCCTCACTGAGGACATTTTTTCCATTGCTTTTCAGAGAGAGTGGAAGGGAGAGAGAGAGGGAGGCAGAGAGAAACACTGATGTGGGGGAGACACATCTATTGGTTGCCTCCCACACTCACCTGACAAGGGCCAGGGCTGGAGCCTGCAACCGAGGTACGGCCCTTGACTGGAATCGAACACGGGACCCTTCAGTCTGAGGGCCAATTCTCTAACCACTGAGCCAAATTGGCTAGGGCAACAGGACCCATTTTTGAAAGGAAAGAAAAGCAGGCACTCTGCCACCTGTCTTCTGTATTAGACACTATCCCTTTGTAAATTCCCCTTAGCCCATGCCCGCAGGCAAAAGTATTTATAATCACAAGAATGGATGTTATTTTTTTATTAAAAAAATGCTTGTGATTTTTTTCCAACATTTTATTCCAATGCTTTGGTATATGTGCAAAAAAGATGAAAAAGGTAGTATTTCAATAATCTGTCACCACTAGCCAATGTCTACTCAACATTATTTTCTGCTGAGTGTCTTTTATCTTGGAATGACCCCCCTGAGGTATAGGTACTATGATTTTCCCCATATTTTGGATAAGAGGCCAAGAGAAGTGAATGAAGTATCTTACCCAAGCTCACACAGTTAATTGGGGGCAAAACAGGGATTTGGAGCATGTCTGTTGCTCCAGAGTTGGGGTACACAGGAATGAAATGGTGAGCACTGTGGTGGCACACAGAGGGAAGTTCGTTCTGACTGCAGAACATGCCCAAGGAGGCTCAGGGTTACAGCAAATACAGCAAACAGGCCGCCGAAGGCCTGCGAGAACACAGGGCTGAGCAGGCATTTCCTCCAACCCCACCGTCTTCTTCTGACCTGGGGCCCCTGGGAGCAGTGGGCATCCTGAGGAAGCACTGCCTGGCAGGTCCTGTTTGCCCTGCTGGAGCCCGGAGGAGGGTTGGGAGGAAGGGAGGGTTTCTAAGTGAGTGGCAGTGTAGGGAGGCCCCTGTGGGCACAATGGGGCCCACAGAGGAGGCTGAGCTGCGTGGTGTCTCAGGAGCTTTTCCAGGGCACGGGACTGTGTTTCTGAAGAGAAGGAAGGGTCAGGTCCTGGGAGCAGGGGGCCTCCCCCAGGAGAAAGGAATACGAGTTGTTTCTGGTCCTGACAGAGGGCCAGGCCAGGGGTCCTTGGTTTGGGGTTGGGGGGCGGCCAGCAGGGTAGGACACTGACCGAGCTGGCCTGGGGTCAGATGTCCTGCAATCATGAGAATAGCATCAGGCCCGTTCCAATTGAGAGAACCTGCAGAAACCTGACCGGTCCTCCTTACCAGGTTGCGGGAGGCGGTGCCTGTCTCCATCCCTCAGAGGCCCACCGAGGCAGGGCACACAGCTGTGCATGTCAGGATGGGGGTGCCATGGTAAAGTGGGGATCAGGCACTGTCTGAAGATGCTGCCACAGTCAAGTTCCTGTGTGGGTGCCCAGAATGGCCAGATTGTCTGAAATTTTTTCAAGAGCAAAATCCGCATTTTTAGGTGAAAACTCATTTTGAAATGGCAGCAACTAATCAAAAAGACCTCTAAGCCAATCTGCAGGCCACCAAACAAGCCAGGCCTCTGGGGGTGAGGCCAATTGTTTGTTTTTTTTTGTAAAAAAAATGTGGTAAAATACTCATAATATACTATTGATCGTCTTAACCATTTGTAAGGATCTAATGCAGCGGCATTAAGTACACTCACAGTTGTGTAACCATCACCACTATCTGTGTTCAGAATGTTTTCATCTTTGAAACAGAAGCTCTGTACCCATTAGACCCTAACTCCCCTCGCTCCTCCGTCAAGGCCCTGGTAACCTTACCCTTCTTCCTGTGTCTGAATTGGCCCATTCTGGGCACCTTGTGTAGGACAAAACATACAGTATTTGTCCTTTGTGTCTGGCTTATTTCACTTAACATAATGTTTCAGGGTCTATCCATGTTGTAGCCTGTGTCAGAATTTCCTTCCCTTTTAAGGCTGAATAATATTCCTTTGTGTGTCTAGACCACATTTTGTTTATCCATTCATCTGCTGATGGGCGCTTGGCCCACTTCCACCCAGTGGCCCTCTGCTTTCTTTGAAGGAGCACTCTCCTGCCCCGGCCACCACTTAGACTGGGACTATATCTGATTTCAGGGATTTTCATTCTAATCGTGTTGACAAATGGTTGAGCACCAGGGTATGCAAGGAGGTAGACAGCCTCTGAGAATGTCCTAGACAACGGAGAGACAGTGAGAGCCATGGTGGGGTACCCAGGGTGCTATGCGAGCCCTGAGGGGACAGACTTGGTCTAACTGGAGACCACAGCTGAGCCTTGAAGGACGAGCCACCTGGAACGCCTGCCCGCCTCCCTCATGAACTTGGCAGAGGAGCTGCACGGCCTAGGAACCTGAAACCACACCATGTTGGTGGGATAAGGCGTGCTGGCTGTAAAGCCAGGTGCCTGGGCTCAGATTGAGCTTCCTTCCCCATTAGCGGTGTGTCCTGGGGCCAGTGCCTTTGCCTCTCTGTGCCTGAACATCCTCACCTGTCAGGTGGTGGTGATATTCCGACCTGTGACCTAGGGTTGGCGTCTAGATTAAACAGGTCCTTCCTGCGAGGTGCTTCGAGTCCTGCTTCACACATAGTGAGCGCTTGTAGGCGAGAGCTGTCATTTTTACTGGCAGAGGTGAGGATGGTGCCTGGAAAGGCTGGAACAGAGGCAGCAGCCAGGCTGTGCAGGGCCTTCAAGGCCACTGTGGAGCTTGGTGGTATCTGGAGGCTGGGGAACAGGGAAGGGCTTGAGGAGATGTGCATGAACCTTCGTGATGGCCGTGACCCTAGAAAGACCCTGCATATGTGGGACCTTACTCCAGCTTCCCAGGAAGCCGCTCATCGTCTTTCTGCTAAATAACCTTGAGATTCTCTATCTCCTTATTGGGCTGTGCCAGGCCTTCCTTAAGGACTGTGACAACTGTCCACAGCATGCCTGTGTACAGCCCCCGCTCCTTCTCTGGGCCTCAGTTTCCCCATCTGGCGGTGTTGGGCTGGCTCTTTTCTATTCTCTCCAACAGCTGGGCGCTGGAATTCAGGTTGTTGGTGGGTGGAGTTTTGCTTATATAGGCGCAGAGACGGAGAAAAGGGCAACGTTTAGGGAGAAGGGTTTCCTCCCATTTCTCTTGGTCCCTAGACCATGAGAACTCGGCTCTTGGTGACACCCTTGTCATCACACCGTTGTTTTGATTTTCTGTGCTTCGTCTCCCATTACCGGCATGAGTCAAGGCAGAGAGCTGGGGGTGGGGCTTTATGGCCCCAGCTTCATGCTCCCCGATCACCTTTCCGGGTGCTTCTCCCTTTCCTCCGAGGTCTGAGACTTCTGCAAGCAGTCCTTCCTTTGCAGAGCAGGTCAGACTCAGGACAGTGGGCCAACCGAAGGGGCTGTGGTGCCAACGGTGGGGAACTCGATGCAGCCAAGGAGAGGTTGAGGAGGAGGCAGGGCCGCAGACACAGCACGGC
This sequence comes from Miniopterus natalensis, assembly GCF_054644295.1. NCBI lineage: Eukaryota > Metazoa > Chordata > Mammalia > Chiroptera > Miniopteridae > Miniopterus > Miniopterus natalensis. The sequence continues at coordinate 75,774,191 of NC_142087.1, read as the reverse complement.
GCTCGTTTCCTCTGCCCCTTTCCTACGTCATCTTCCGACCTAGAGCTCACATGGCCCTGAGTGGATGCGTGCGCGCTCTGACAGGGACCCAGCCCCAGCTGGTGCAGCCGCCTGGGGGGCACACGTGTCTCTGCTGGATAACCTTTGGCCTGTTTTTGACAAAGGAATAAGGATTTTCTCTGACATAGAAAGTACCATGTTTATGACTTCAAATTCCTTGATATCCATCCATCTATCTGTATCTATCTATCTATCATCTATCTATCTATCTATCTATCTATCTATCTATCTATCTATCTATCTATCATCTATCTATCATCTATCTCTATCTATCTATCATCTATCATCTATCTATCTATATCTATCAATCTATCTATTTCTATCTATATCTATCTATCATCTATCTATCTATCTATCTATCTATCTATCTATCTATCTATCTATCTATCTATCTATCTATCTCTATTTCTATCTATCATCTATCTATCATCTATCTATCATCTATCTATCTTTTCTTGCTTCTTTCTAAGCAGTGACTGAAGTTACCTTCTGGCTTTTTCTTGGCCCCATCACAGGCTTTGGAACTGCTGACACTTTTGTTACTCAGACATGAGACGTTTACTAGGCACCTACAGTTCATTGGGCGTTGGGGAGATGGTGATGATATAACTTGGTCCCTCCCACAGGGCTCTTACACACCAGTGAAAGCCAGTGCTTTAATCACCCTTTCCTTCTCCCATTTGACACAAACCCACAGTTTCCTCAGTCATTTCAGGAATTGCACCTAATAGAACTGTCAGGCCAAGACTCACAGACTGACTTGGGACAGAAGCTCTAGCTGGTCTTTGCTTGTTCCTTGTTAAGATCATCTAGATTGCATCAGCTTTGGTAGCACTCACAGGCTTTTTATTAGTTACTATTTTGGGGAATATGTCCTATACTACTAAGTCCAGATAAGACACTGACACCAGATTTCGTTGGTTGACCCTTAAGAGCCAAGACTATATTGGTTCAAAGCTAACCTATCACAGATGCTAATAGCTGTGCTTTATAAAGGGGGTCTAGGGAGGGAACTTGAGGGTATAATGCTAAATGAAATAAGTCAGAAAGAAAAAGACAAAAACCATTTTGGAATCTTAAAAAAAACCCAAAAAAACCAAATGAACAAGCAAAACAAAACAAAAACAAACTCATAGATACAGAGAACAGATTGGTGGTTAACCGAGGGGAAGGGGGTTGGGAGGTGGGTGAAAGTGGGGGAGGGGCAATTGTATGGTGATGGATGGTAACTAGACTTTTGGGGTGACCACTCTGTAGTATATGCAGATGTTGAATTATAATGTTGTACACCTGAAACTTATATAATTTTGTAAGGGGGGAGGGTGTTTTCACCAAATGTTGGGACATGGTACATACCCCAGCCCACCTTGGAGAATTAAGCTTCACATGAGTAGGTTAAAGGCTCTGAGAAGTCCTGCAACAAAGAAACCCATTTGACTTTGACTTGGCATTTTCCAAATGCTTATTAGCTTGTAGAATTTGTTTTTCATTCTCGTAAACCCATTTAATAATCTTCAGAGCCAGTGTTCCACAAAAAACCCTGGAAACACGGGTGGAAATGGTTTATTTGAGCTGAAAACTGCCCAACTGCCAATGTAGGTGGTCAGCAAAAGAAATCTATTATTTGCAAATGCAGAGTTTTATTTGGCCTGGCTTGTTGGCCCCAAACTGGGGAGCTAGTGCTGTGCTCCAAGGAAGGAGAGTTTACTATTGAGCAAAACCTCTCATCGACTGTTGCAATGAGCTGTGTGAAATCCAGCCTGTCTGTTGACTGAAAAGTGGAGGGCGGGATCCTATGTTTCCATTCTCTCCTGTGACTCATAAGCCAGGACATCTTAGGACAGACTGTGTGAGCCACCTGTCTTCTCAGACAACCAAGAAGGCATTTTGGAAATAGTCTTTGGTGGAACAAAGCATATAGTAAAGTATAATGTATAACAATACTTTTATTTTGAAAGAACGAAAGATATATAGGCATTCAGATGTAGAGAAAAATAATGGTGATGGAATGATGGGCATTTTCCCCCCTTATTTTCTCTTGTCGCTAAGTTTTCTGTTGTCACCATGCATTTCCTTTGCAAAAAGAAATATACATATATGAAAATAAAATACATATGTGCACATATATACATATGTAACACAAACATACGTGTACACTGTACTGAAATGTCATAGAAAAACCAAGATAAATAGAAGTTGGTGAGCTTTGGACTTAAGTCTTTGGTTTCTATTAGTTCCTTCAAAGTCTGTCATTTTTAATTTTTCAGATGGGCAGCAGATTTGGGAGATGGAGGCCACAGTGGATAAAGACAAGAGCCAACCTGTAAGCACCCGGACCAGGCGGCCTAGTGCCCCGACATGTTTCCTGCCACCTCCCCCCTGCTCTCTCTCCTTTTCTCCTTTTCTTCTCCAAAGTCCCAGGGCTTTGGACCAACAGGCCCTCAGTAGGTATTGAAGTGACAAATGAATTAAACATTCCATGAGCACCAGGCCCTCTGATTTGTAATGGTGACATCTTAATATACTTTGATAGAGTAAGTGGCAGTCCTTTCTTTGCCGTGGCTGAAAAGTCAAATTCCCTTTAAGTGGAATTTCACCTGTAAACGTACAGAACAGGTCATGACTCCGTGTAGACGGGCTGGCTTCACGAGCCTGGGGCCTTGGAGGGGAATTTAGATATCGTTGCGGGGACATTAATGACAACTCCTTCCTTCCAGAACATGCTTTTCGTTGAGATCCCCGAATACCGGAACAAGCACATTCGCACGTCGGTGAAGGTGAACTTTTACGTCATTAATGGGAAAAGAAAACGAAGTCAGCCTCAGCACTTTACCTACCACCCAGGTAAGGAGCTCTCCCTGAAGGCCCTGTGGTGGGAGAGGCAGCAGGAGCATGTGGGGGAGGACACGTGACGTCTGCTGCCAGCTGGGCGACCTTGGGCCGGTGACTCAACCAGCCCAGTTTCCTCATCTGGCAAATGGTACCTTCCTTATGAGAGTCACAGAAATCAAATGTTCCCAAAGAGCTTAGCACAGTAAACTTATACCGGTGATATGCGCTGTTATTGTTACTAATGTTTTCCCTTGGGAGGGTGGAACAGGGGAGAGGCTGTGTGGATTTGTTCAGCACAAGGCTGCAAAGCTGGTCACTCCTGTCACTATCTTAGATTTGATCATGATAGTGGCAGAGTGGCAGAGGTGCCCTAAAACCTGTGGCATCTTTAGTTGACCCCACTGTGAGTAGTTACCCTGTGGCCAGGTGGAGTTCCTGGGTGGATAACTGGGCCAGGAGGTCCATTCCCACAAAGTACTGCAGTCCCAGGAAGGGTGACAAGTGCCATTTTTCATTCATTCATTTGTTCAGAAAATATCTGAGTGCCAGGTACTGGTCTGAGCTTGAGACACAGCAATGAACAAAACAGGTAAAAAGCCCCGCCCTCGAGGAGCTGATGCCCTAAGAGAGGGGGCTCACATAATAAGTGGTATTGATATTGCTGATATGTCTGACTGGGATAATAGGGGCTGCAGAAGCAGGCCCCCAGCTTGCCAAGGCTCGAGGCAGGCCCACCAGCCACCTCTCCAGGACTGGAAACCTATCATCTGAGACTATCACCCGGGGTGCAATTTCTGTCCTAAGACAGTTTCACAGGGAGTCTCTGGGCTGCATGAACCTGAGAGGCAATCCTGAGAGTCTGGCCTTGGGGTGTTCTGCTTTGGGGGGTATGTCCACAGGTCTTTGTGGCCCCAGCCCAGGACCGACGTGCCATGCCATGAGCGGCAATGTCCTAATGGGACCTAGAACTGTGGAGACCATCTGTGGGAGGGCAGTAGGCTGCTTCGCCATGATCCTTGCTGATGTAGAGGTTTGCAGTTATGTTTCAGGATGTTCTTACCTCTCGTGTGGTAGTGAGGCCTCCTTGGGCCTGGTTGGCACGCACTTGTCTGAACGTGACCGAAGCAGGACTCAGTCCCCCAGTCGGGCCAGGATTGGAGGGTCTTTGAATGGCATCTTGAGAAATGGTTTCTCTGGTTGGTGTCAAAGCTGTGTATTTGCTTTAAGTGCTGGACCTCCTTGCCTCCTCCAACCCCTAACACGTGATTACTGCCCTGTCACCAATTCATATACTCCAGTGAAAAGAAAGCTGATTCCTCAGGAGAAATTCTGGTGACTCTCTTAGGTGGGGAGAGAGGAACAGTAACCACAATACCACTAATAGTAGTAGTAGTACTAGTAATAATAATAATAATATAGCAACAAGAGAGGCATTGAGCACTTACTGTAGGCCAGTTACTGTTGTACTTTGCACACACGGCTCACTTAATCCTCTCTCAACAACCCCACAGGGTAACTGTGCTAATTACTGCCAAGTAACAGATGGGGAAACTGAGGCCCAAGACAGCAGGTCTCATTCCCCCAAAGTACTGTAGAACTAAGGAGGGTGACAGTCACCATTTGGCCATTTCTTGTCCAGAAGATATCTGAGTGTCAATTAAATTCCAGACACTGTTTCAGGTGCTAGGGACCCAGCATTGAACAAAACAGACAAAAAAACAAAAGCAAACTGAAAACCCTCCCTTTGAGGAACTGACATTTTAGTGGGAGGTGTTCAGATAAATAAGCATGTAAAATATACAGAGTATTTCAGGTGGTGATATGTATTATGAAGGGCAACAAGCAGGGAAGGGGGACAGGCACCAGCAGGGCAAAGGGAGGAGGGAGAGGCGTGGTTTTAAAAAAACATTCTTCTCTGAGCTCTTCTCCTGGGGAAAGAGGCTGCAAGTGTCCCAGGGCTGAGACAGACCTGCTGTCCACAGACCACCTTTCCGCTATTAGACCTGTAGTTCCAAATCATTGCCCAGGGTTAGGTTTTTGACCTAAGACCATTGCGCAAGGCTAACAAATGACAGAGCCTGCCTGTTTGATCCACCCATTCTGACTCCCAAGGCCATGTTCCCAATGGCTAACCCTCTGCACATCTGCAGCTCACTAAGAACGGTGCATCCCGTGTGCTTTTCTCGCAGTCCCAGCCATCAAGACAGAGCCCACGGATGAATATGACCCCACCTTGATCTGCAGTCCCGCCCATGGGGGCCTGGGGAGCCAGCCTTACTACCCACAGCACCCCAGGGTGGCCGAGTCACCCTCCTGCCTCGTGGCCACCATGGCTCCCTGCCAGCAATTCCGCTCAGGGCTCTCGTCCCCCGATGCCCGCTACCAGCAGCAGAACCCAGCGGCTGTCCTGTACCAACGGAGCAAGAGCCTGAGCCCCAGCCTGCTGGGCTACCAGCAGCCGGCCCTCATGGCCGCCCCCCTGTCCCTCGCTGAGGCCCACCGCTCTGTGCTGGTACATGCCGGCTCCCAGGGCCAAAGCTCAGCCCTGCTCCACTCCTCTCCGGCCAGTCAGCAGGCCTCGCCGGTGATCCACTACTCGCCTACCAACCAGCAGCTGCGCTGTGGGAGCCACCAGGAGTTCCAGCACATCATGTACTGCGAGAACTTCGCGCCGGGCGCCACCAGGCCTGGCCCGCCCCCCGTCAGTCAAGGTCAGCGGCTGAGCCCGGGGTCCTACCCCACGGTCATTCAGCAGCAGAATGCCACAAGCCAAAGAGCCGCCAAAAACGGACCCCCGGCCAGTGACCAAAAGGAAGTATTACCCACAGGAGTGACAATTAAACAGGAGCAGAACTTGGATCAGACCTACTTGGATGACGGTAAGAGGCTCGTTTTTCTGATTGTCCCTAAGGACGGTGCCCAAAGCGTCCCCTATTCACTGTATGGCCTGGGGATCTTCCTTTACCCCTTTGGGCCTCAGTGTCCCTTCTGTAATTTCCGGGATTGAATAAGATGCCCCTTAAGGCCTCACCCAAGTCTGTGCATGAATCGTTTCCCAGCAGGACTTTTGGGGTGGGTGGTAGGAGTTTTCGATGCCCCCCTATAACCATCATAAGAGAAAGAGCAAATGTTCTGGCCACAGGATTATCCCGGGGTCATGAACTGGGTCAGTTTAACTGCTTCCACTAGCTTTCCATTTGCCAAATTTAGACCAAGGATAGGAAAACAGAAAGGAAGGAAAACTAACCTTTTATTTCTGTAGAGAGAGGAAAAAGAAACCCACTTTATAGCCCTCTTTTGTGTATTTAGGGGGTAGAGAAAAGGGAAGGAGAGGTTCACTGAAAAGTGGCTCTGTGAGAGGGGAGCATGAATGGGGCTTGCAGGCAGGCTGCGGGCATCTCTCTGCCATGTGCTGGTGGAACAGAGAAGCACATTGATGGGAGGGGAACAGTGGGCTTCCGTTGTGGTTGGGCCAAGGACAAGTGCAGAGGCGGCTTTGTGTGAGGCTGTAGGTGCCGGGTGTATTGGCGGGGGCCCGGCTGGAGGGTAGTCTAGTTGGAGCGGCTGTGTATGTGACGTTGGTCTTTGACACTCACCTGGGATCGGTCGGGTGCCGCCGAAGGATGGAGAGGGTGGGGCAGGCAGAGCGGCCTTCCCCTGGGGGCTCCAGAAACAGGGGAACAGGTGGTTGGGGTTTATGAACAGGAACAGGAAAAGCTACACCGCTGGCTGCCATCCACAGCTCCAGCCTCACGCTTCAGGGACAGTAGCATCTGATACGCCCCGAGACCTCAATAATTTAGGAAAATTTACTCTCAGGAACCCAGCCAAGGAGTACGGAGTAAGGCAGAAAGCTTCAAAATGGCCAGAAGAGATACAGAGACCAGGTACGAGGTATCAGACACTTGAGTGGCAGGAATTTTTTGGTGCTTACTCAAAAAGACTTACTTTATGCAAAGTTTTAATGATATGAGTTGTCTGGGGATATTGTGACTTCTAGCAGTTTCCGTGTCTTCTCTCTAGTAAAACTATCTATCAAAAACTTCCCCCAGATGCATCCAGCAAAGATCTCGAGGGCCACTTAGTATAGGGTCAGACCGCCCCATGTGCCTCCCAAGGTCGACCCCAGGGTTTCGCTGCATTAATAATTGATCCGCCTAATCCCGAGTAATCAGGCACAGGTGGTCAGGGCCACCAGGCTCGGCCTTGAAAGGCAGATCCAGGTGCCACCCACTCTTGAACAGTTTACACCCAAAATGGTTAAGATAAATGTCTGATGCCTGTTTTAAAGGAGACCATCACGTAGAGAGTTAAACTGATACGCGTGCCTGTTGCGATCGGATAAATGAAATGTGGCTGTAACCGGACCTCTCCCCACGTGCGGGCGGGGGCATGTATCAGGGCTGAGGTGCTTTATAAATAAATGAGTGCCTGAGCCGGGCAGGTAACTTTCCCCTGCTGACTCTGTGTCTGGTGTTGGTTCGGTGTCCAGAGCGAGAGACGTGCCCGCCCTGCCACCCTGTCCCTCTTCCCACAGGAAAGACAGCGAGCAGCTTGGGGAGGGCGCAGGAGGCGGTCAGTCTGCCCTGGCTCTCCGTGACGCACCAGTATCCACGGGGCCTGAGGTGGTCAGGAGTCACCTTTGCGTGTCCATCCTGGCCCCAGACCACAGAGGTGCTTTCCATTTCCACAGAAGCCTGTGTTGTAGAGAAAGCAGCTGAGAAGGGAGAACTTCAAAGGCCTCCTAAGTGTCTTTCTGAACAAAGGCAGCTTCAAAGTCATGGTGAGAGGGAGCTCCCGGCAGGTCAAGAGCACGCGTGGGCCTTAAGTATGTCTCAGAGAGCCGAGTGTAGTGAAATCGCTTCCCCCAGTGGAGCCTTTTCTTAAGCACATTCTGCACAAGCCCCGTTGTCTGAAGTGAGGGTTCCATGGCATGTTTAAGTTTAAATTTTATTTTTTAGTTCCAGTTGGTACTTGGTATTATTTTATATTAGTTTCAGGTGTACAACATAGTGGTTAGACAATCATATACTTTACAAAGTGATCTCCCCAATATTTTACCAAGCACCGCACACAGTTATTACAATATTATTGACTATATCCCCTATGCTATATTTAAAACTCTGAAAAAACTCATTTACACCAAGTTTTAAAAATACCTCATGTACTGCGGGACTTCTCAGGACCTTTACTATACTAGTGGACATTGTAAATCTCCAAAATAAGGGGACGTGACACTTTCCAAAATGAGTTCATCACAGGTAAGAGAGTGCACGACTCCAGGGGTCCTACTCACATGGTGTTGTACCCCGCATAGTGGGAGCCCTGGAGCTGTGTACCACTGGGGCCTGGAACACCCCTCCCCCAACATCTGGGAGAAAGACTGTGAAGGAATGTCAGAGTCTGACACCCAGAACTGCCCCATCCCATATGTCATATGCAGGCTCCTCAGTTCTTGGGCTTCATGCTGAATCCTGGGGCCCCCAAGGGGCAGCAGTGTGGCTGCTGGTTAGATGGCCAGCATTGTCCCCAAGGCTCTGCCCAACGCAAGACCCTACACTATGGGAGTTCCCATATGGCTGGTCGTGCCCAGTGGTAAGTGCCCAGCCGCACCACCCAGTAGCCACCAGGAAGAGGTGGGTGCAGCCTTGTCTCCTAACTGCTGGAATTCAGGCCCCCTAACAGGCCTGGCTGCCCTGGGATAGTCTCCGATTCCACTGTAGGCTTTATGGGTGGGGACTCCGACTGCTCAGTTTGTTTAGTGTGTATTGCTGACAGGTAAACTGTGAATTCGTGGGTCATTTCTCTAGCCTGGTTGGGAGACATCCTAGGTTTGTCAGATCCTTTTCTGTCCCTGTCATGATTACTCCAAAGGCGGTCTCCCCCAAAGATACGTATTTGGCTGCGCCAGCTCCAGCACAGCATACTTCTAGCTTGTCAGTATTTCTCAGGTGCCATTCATTTGCCTTAGGATTTTGGCAAAGTAGACTTTCCTTGGAAACTTTGTGAGAGCTGGGACTAGTGTTTCGAGGGCCCAGGGAGAGTTCCACAGATGGGAAAGGAAGGGTCACCAGCAGACGCAGCCCAAATGCAAACAGGTGTCTTAGAAGTTGACCATGAAGCTCGGCTGTGGTCCCGGGAAGCCCCGGTGTTTGGTTATCTTTTCCTGGCCCTTTGCTAACGGCCCAGTGTCTTGTCTGGGGGTCCCACCTGGCTGCACTCTGTTCCGTCTGCTTTTCATCTCTCTCTCCTCGCCCCAAACTGCATTCCTGCGCACAGACGCTGTCTGTCTGGGCTCCGTTTTCCCTTGGAACTCCAAAATGCAACTTCTGCTTTCTCCACGCCAAGGGCTGGAGACATTTTCAAAAAGTCTTCTTTTTGAACTAGTAAAATAAGTGATATTCCAGGGCAGCGTGCACCCTCACTCCCGCCTCCTGTGCTCCTCCGCCCACCCCAAATCAGGCACTTTTTCTTGGTTCTGAAATGTATGCTTTGTGCACACACTCACTCGGCTTTCTTCTGCTCCCTTGTCCCCTTCTGTCACTAATGCTTTCTAAATTTAGCTGCTGGTTACACCTGGGAAACACCAAGGGCTCCTAGCAGTCCCATGGTTCTGTAAATGGATTCTCCCCTTCTCCCTTCCTCCCTGCACTCCTCTCTCCTCCACCCCTCCCTGTCCTTAGTCCTGCCCACCCCGCCTCTCACCCACAGGTATTTATTCACTGGCTGCCTTCTGTGCCCAGCACTGTTCTGGGATCAGGGTCACAGCAGTGCACCAGTCAAGCGAAATCCTTGCTCTCCTGGGGTATTGTTTGTAGAGCGAGACAGTATGGAAGGTGATGAGCGTGTTTCAGATGGAATGGAAGCACTGAGGGCAGTTACGCGAGGCTAGGAGCTGGAGCGTGGCGGACAGAGTGGTGTTGGCCCCCACAGGCCAAGTGCACAGCAAGGCCGCTCTGAGGCGGTGTGCTTGGGGAAGATCTGAGGGAAGGGTGTTTTAGGGACAGGGAACAGCAGCCCCACGTGAAGGCTAGGAGGCCAGAGGAGAGGGCTAGCATTGGCGGATTTTTGACTGCAGCCCTGTGTGATTTGATTTACCCTTTGAAAAGATCGCTCTGGCTGCGTTTGGAAAATGGACTATAGGGAGGCAAGAGTTGGAAAAGAAGGAGTTGACCTCTTTTTAGACCAAGTCAGGTCTGAAGTGTGTGAGTCCTGCTGCAGGAATGTGCTAGAGGGTTAGTACATTTTATAAGGTACACCCTTTCACTAGCACGGTGATTTCAAATGTGGCTGCAGTTGCCACAGTGGGGTCCACCCACAGGTAGTTAGTTCTTGTCACTTCTGTTGCCTGGAATGAAGGGCAACTATGCCTTTGATGGCCCGGGGTGCCTTGATCGAGCAGGTAGGAGTGTTTGTGCTGTGCAGGGCCCAGGCCAGCGGGAGAGGTGCTGAGGAGCAGGGGACCCAGGTGGGTGTCGGTGTCAGTGCACATGCCCACGGGCCAGTGCATGGGAGTCATGCAAAGTAGTTTTAAGTGTAGTTCATTTCATATCTTCTGACCTTGGGACCTGCCGTCGTGTCTAAGAAATGTGCCTAGTTACGGGGCATCCTGGCAGCAGACCCAGGGGGCAGCAAGCTGTTTGGGTATGAGCTGCTCTGATCCCTGCCTGGGCCACCTACCTGAACTCTCTAGGCCCCTGTCTTCTCCCCACTGAAAACTATACCTCCCGTTCAGACACTCAAACTGCTGAAGACGTATTAAGAACTGAACTTGGAGATGCCAGCCAAGAACATAAGGCTCCTCAGAGATGTTCCACAATTAATACTTGCTCCATTGGTAATAACCATGATGACCATAAGACCCTACTTCCCTTCAAGTTTGTTGTGGTGCTTTCTCTGGACTTGACCTTTATTTTAAGACTTTGAGCATTTTATTATTATTATTATTATTATTAAATCCTCATTCGAGGACATGATGAGAGAGAAAGAGAGACATTAATGTGAGAAACAAACATCAGTTGGCTGCCTTCCATACCAGGGATCAAACCTTTAACCTGGGCACGTGCCCTGACTGGGAATCGAACTGGCAGCCCTTGGTGCACAGGACGACTCTCGACCAAGGCTGAGCCACTCTGGCCAGGCAAGACTTTGGGCTTTTTTATTTGACAAGAATACTCTCTGTGAAAATTAAGTAGGAAAGAGCCCCAGAGAGGAACTGATCTGTGACTCACAGGGACTGGTTTTCAGGCAGCAAAGAAGCAGGGTGCGTGTTCTGTTCAGCTTGGGGCCAAAACAAGCCCGTTTCCCGTCCCCGATGCCAGTGTTCTTTCTGCCAGTGAAAGAACCAGCAGGTTAAATGAACACCACCGAGGTCGCCCAGGGAGGGTGGGTGGCAGCAGAGAGCTTTCTCTCCATCCTTGGAAGAGCTGACCCCACCACGTGGAATTTCCATGGGGGCGGCCAGCTGCCTTGGGCCGCCTGGCAGCTCGAGCAGAGGTTCAGGCCTCTGCGTGAGACAGTGCGGTTCAGCGTGGTGGCCTGGCCCGATGCATGCCCTTTCCCCTTGGTCTTGTTTTAATCTTCCCCTTGCCTCAGTTCTCAGTATTTACTCACCGTGTCTCCCTAAGACGTAAGACATTAGCCTTAAGTGTCGGCTGCCCCACTTACCTGTGACCTTGGGCAGGTTACTAGCCTTGCTGGGCCTCCGTTTCCCCATCCGTAGAGAGGAGATGATTCTAGCTCCTCTCTCATGGGCTGTGGAAAGCATGAAATGAGTGATTGCAAATCACACACTTAGAACAGTGCTTGGCACAAAGTATCCTCCATAAATGTTGGCTACGATATTTGTTTGTTTATGAGTTTAATTGACTTGACTTCTTGTAGGGTGTGGTTCAAATTTTTAAAATATAGTTTTATAGGAGAATAAAAAAATGGGCTCTTTTGGTCTTTGGAGATGGGGACCACTCATCTCCATGCTCTGTGTCTTCCATGTGGGCACAAGTGTAGGGCAAAGCCCCAGAGCACAGGCCCACACTCCCTTCCCACGCTTCCTTCCAGCCCTTTCGGATGTTCACCTGCACAAGAGATGATGCCCTTGGCCCAGGGACAGCTGGGAAGTCCAGCGAGCGTGTCCCCTGCTGTGCTCCCCTGGCAGATCGTGGACAGTGGCCCAAGTTTTGCTGGTTGTGCTCTTGGCAGCGGGGCCAAGGGTGTCCTTTGAAAAGCCTCTTTACCCAGAAGCTGGATGTGCCAGTGCGTGAGAGTCAGGCCAGGGAAGAATGGACAGAAGGGCACACCCTCCAATGCACAGGAAGGGGGAGAGGAACCGAGGAGGGAACAGCATTCTGCGGCCAGCACGGCTTTGCTTGGCAGGTCAGGAATCTTTCATTTGGGCTGCGCAGTGCCCACGGCAAGCCTGTGACAAAGCAGCTCCTGTTGGGTGAGGCGTGCAAAGCCCACGGACAGCCCGGCTGCCACTGAAGGCCACTCATGTGCCCAGCTGCCACATCGGCTCTATGTGGCTTGGCCTCCTGGCAGCCTCCCTGGGGACTGGGGACAGTGGCATTCATATAGGGTGAAACTCAGGGGTTCTCCATTGTGATGAGAACCAAGTGAAGTGGTTGCCTGGCCGAGCAGCCCAGAGGCCATGGGCACCTGGAGAGCGCAATCCGGGCATCAGAGTGTGGGGCTGTGTGGAACCGCCAGTGCCGCCTTCAGTGGGCACCCGCAGAGTCCAGGCCCCTGCTGAGGGCTTTGGTCAGCATTCGGTTTGAAAGTTCATTTGAAAGTGTTTCATTTTCTATAGGCAACACGTCCACCTGGTCAAAAAAACGCAACAATGTCCCATGAAATGTCAGCCCCAGAGATCTGCTGTAAGAATTTCACCCCGGAGAATCAGCTTTCACCCCTTGAGTGAGGGGTGGTACCACCCCCAGTGAGACAGATGCAAATAGATATATTCTTACTCCCCCCCTTCCTTCTACAAAACATCGCACAGGATACTGTACACACAGGCCCCCTTGGGTGGGGACGTGGGCATCCCTCGCTGTCACAGCAGCCCTTGTGCAGCAGGTAGGTGTCTGTCTCTAGGGGCATCTTTATCTTGCCCCTCTTGGTGTTTTCCTGCCCTCGGAGAACCTCACTTTCTAGCTGCGCTGCTCAGCAGTCCTTTCACCCCAAGCACTTGTACTCTGCGTTGCTGGCGTATGTTAACTATAAGGAGCCCCCTTCCAGCCGACTCCAGACCCATAAATGCTCAGCCATCTTTTTAAATTATGCAAAGCAGATGTTCCCAAAGGAATGTGCTCTTGCATTTTGAGGTCAGAAGCTACCAAACCACAAGAAAGTCCATTCTCAGACTTGCTGTCCACTCAGCCCTCATTCCAGAGCAGCATCTGAGCCACAAAGAGCAGACAGGGCCCAATAAACGACCAAGAGAGACATCATTTGGTGTCATCCAACGGCCCCACAGTCACTCACCAAAACCTGTGCTTTTAGCTACTCTGAGTCATGTGCGCTGCATCCAGTTTCCACCTCCCGATGAAGTTATCCCCTGTGGTAACAAGTGACTGTCCTTGTGAAGGAATAAGGGGACCCCTGAAACAAGATTCACGGGTAGGTGAGCATCCAAACCTTCCTTAAAGGCCCTGTGTGTTCATTCTTACAAGCACGGAGCACAGGCATGCTGACACTCACTTCCTTAGTGAGCGACCTGGACGAGCTGGGGATGTCGCTCTTTCAGGGTGACTTGCAAGTGGGTGCAGGACTGTAGTTGTAATGGGCCCTCACTCATCCCACACATGACCCAAAAGAATTCCTAAAAAAGAATTGACCCAAAGTTATGTAAAAAATATATAACTTCCTAATATCAGCTCTAGCTGTAATTTCTCTCTCTCCCTCTTTTTAAATAATACAGTGATATTGATTACATAGAATCAGCTTGTCACTGGCCTTTATTTTATTTATTTTAAATACATTTTATTGATTTTAGAGAGAGAGAAGGGGGGGAGAGAGAAACATCGGTGAGAGAGGACCATCAGTGGGCTGCCTCCCGCGTGCCCCCTTACCGGGGATTGAGCCCTAAACCTGGGCATGTGCCCTGACGGAGTGGAACTGGCGACCTCTCAGTGCAGAGGCTGACTCTCACGCCAGGGCAATATTTTTCTCTTTAGGAAAGTAGAATTTGAGAAGCAATTTAGTTATTTGAGGCAATGAAGTAAATGGGGAACAGTGAATCAGACCTTACTTCAATACTAGATCTTTCTCCCCCACCAATAAACCCATTTTGGATAAACAGGGAAGCTTTACTTTCCAGAAGAAAACACACACTTTTTATGAAATAGCCCTGGTTCTACTCTATTCTATAGAGTTGAGAACTGAGTGCATTTTGTCACCTTTGAGTATCGTTTTGGTCTCTTTTCTTGCCCTGAGCCTATTTAACTTGCTTTTAGCATGGATTTTCCTTTACTTTCTACCTTTTCAGAAAAATGAAAAAAGAGAGGCTTTGTTCTTGGGGAATGATGAAACCATTTCTCTGGCTCTTCTCCCTGCATTCTTGACACCTCTTTAATTTGTTATTGACGAGGATCTGGCTAGGCTGAGACTGTGTCTATGAAGGGGGGCTGAGGCCTGCTTTGCCCATCCAGGGTGTCCAGAGTCTTTCTCGGGTGAAGTCAAAGGCAGAGTGAGACTTAAATTTGAAGGAGTCCTTCAGGTTTCAGGATGACACCTGCCTCATTCCTCTGAACTGCCATGAAATCAGATCTGTGGCCAGGCAACCAAAGTGGAGGGCTCTCCGGTCATTTTACAGCGGGTGTTGAACACCCCAACTTGATTTTATGACGAGGTTGTCTGTTGCGGGCGGTTTGGTCTTAAGTCCCAGGCACTCTGCACACCAACAAATGGGTTTCATCTGAAGCCCGTTAGTTCCACCATCCCGGAAAGCTGAGAGGACACTCCCTGGTGGTTAGTTTCCAAAACTCGAGACGGAGTGGAGGTTCTGTTGCATAAGCCGACAACGTGGAGGACTCGTTTGAAATGTGCAGCAGCCGGTTCTTATAGATTTCTGGAAGTTGATGGTGCCTTTTGAATTCTCAGCTTTACTGGCTGCCTAAAAAAGAATTGACCCCAAGTTGATTAATGCACCCTCTCTGCTTCTTACAGATGGATTGAGTTGTGGTCGGCTTCAGTACTTGGAACAGGGGTGGCCAACGGGTGTTCCACGGGCTGCGTTTAGCCTGCAGATATTTTGTTTGGCCCACACAGTATTTTAAAAAATATTTGGACTAAGTGCCAGTGTTTAAAAACCAAGAGATTGCACATAAAAATACAGATTTCCGGCTTTCCTTGGAAAGTCCAAGGATCTGGCTTCCCTGGGCCCCACGTTCTGCAGAGTGGCTACCAGGAGTCGAAGTCAAGGCTGGCCCCGTGTAGAGACCACTTCCTCAGACAGAGCACATGCCTGGCCTTGTCCCCACCACTCCCTGTGGTCTCCTGGAGATGGATGGGGGTCCATTGTTATTTCCCACCATGCTCAGGCTGTTGTTCCCCTTGTACTGGCTCACCTCACACAGTCAAGGTTTCTATCTGGACCTGTTAGGCATTTGCACTTGGGATCTCTCTTCTGGAAGTGTCGCTCACATCCACAGCTGCCTAAGCCAGCACCAGGCACACAGTGGGGGCTTTGGAGGTGTTAGCTCCTCCTACCTTTCTTCCTCCCCCATCCTGGTGGCCAGGAGTAAGATTTATAAAAACCTTTTATTATGAAATATTTTGAATATATATATAGAGTAGCACAATATACCCATGTACCCACCACCCAGCTTCAACCGTTGTCAACTCCCTGCCAATTTCGTTTTTTCTATACCTCCATCATCTGTCACCTCCATTTCACAGTCATATTTCAAAGCAAATCCTAGACACCAAAAATCTTAGCTATCAAAACCATATCATTTCATGTGTAAAAAAATGGATTCAGAAAATACTCATACCATGAGCATGCATGAAACTAAATGAAAATTCCTTAATATTAAGAAATAGTATTTCAACTACTCATGGAACTAGATTTCCCGTGAAATACCCTGTTGAAGTTTCCACATCTTAAACATATAATAAAGACTTTGCCTTCTCTGTTTTGTTTTTATTGATCTGCAGTTTGAATCAAGATTCAGACCAGGCCCGCACACTGTAAGTGGATGCTTGGTTTCTGAGTCTGTTTTAATCTGGAGGTGCACCCTCTAGATGAAACAGCATAATCTTTCTTTTGTTTTATCATTATTAATGTTATTTTGCAGTTTATGTGTTGAAGAAAGCAGGTTATTTATCCTGTAAAACTTGTCACACTCTGGCTTTTACCACTTAGTCCCCACGGTGAGGTTTAGCTTGTCCCTCTGTCCTCTGTATTTCCTCTAAATTGGCAGTTGATCCTAGAGCAGCCATTCTTAACCAGTGTGCCACAAGAATTTGTAAAACGTGCAGCACCTGACTGTTTAGTCAGGGGCACTGACCTCCTTTCCCTTAGATTGTCAAGTAAAAAAATGACAACAGCCACCCAGTGAGAATGAAACAAGATTACACCCATTTTTGTGTGAGATCAGCAAAAATTATGTTTTTTGATGTGCCCAGAATTTTAGTAATTAGTTTATGTGCCATGAGTTGGAAAAGGCTGCAAATCACTGTTCTAGATGCATAACTGACTCAGGTTTAATTCTCTTTGGGCAGACTGCTTATAGGTGGTGACATTTCCTTCTGTCAGGTAGCCTATGATGTCACGTTACCTCTCCGGGTGACGTCTGTTGACAGTCAATGCCTAGTTCCATTAATTCAATGGTGCATTAATTGCAAAATGGTGGTATTTTATTCTAATTCTGTCTTCGCTTCCTCTGCTTGCTGGAAAACTTCTATAAAGAGAGACTTCCCTTCATCAACAATGGCAGAATTCATATAGAAAAAGCAGGATGAATGCGTGATTCTTTCCCTTTATTTACCAGCTTTTAAAATAATGGGTTGGTTCATTAACATCCTCCAGTGGTGATCAGTTAGGGTTTTTATTTTCAGCTTTTGGTACTGTTATGAACTCATAGATTTAAGCATAATTGATGTTTTAAGATTTTGATGGACTTTTTTTTTGGCGGTTCCATTTGTCATTATCATTGGATGGATCTAAATACTATGACTTCTTTCTTTTCACTTAGAATATCACTTAGATGTTCTGAGGCTTCAGGGGAGAAGATTCTACATGTGTACCTATAACATCAAGGAATCTTTAAGTGATTTAACAATAGTTGGAGTTTGCAGGGCAGGGGAAAGTTATGTATTGATTAGGATGTAGGGGGCTGCTCAAACTGAACCCCAAAGTAGCAGTATCTTAAAGCTAGACAGGGGATTTATTTCTCCTGTAACAGTGCAGGCGTAAGCCCCCAGCATTGGTATACTGTCCACCCTTCTTAGGGCGGCGCCTTCACCTGCACTGTCCAGAGTGGCTCCTGGGTGGGAGCAGGGGATGCCCCTGGCCTCTAAGGGTCTAATCACACTTATCTCCTCATCTGAGACCTCACTGGCCAGGCCTTGTCCTGTGATCACACTGAGCTGCAAAGGAGCCTAAGAAATGTAATTTATGTATTTACTTGACCCAGCCACGTGCAGAGTTAAACCTGTTCTTACAGAAGACAGCGAAAATGGATTTGGGCCTCTGCGCAGGAAGCATGAGCAGAATGGGAGAGTAGCTCCAAAAGGAGGTCGGTCGGCTATTTTGTATTCTTGAATGTTCTTAGGAGTTTCCTTACCTATTCCACAAGTATTATCTGGTGTGTCCCATGTACCAAGTATAACTTTTAGGTCCTGGGGACACAGCGGTAAATGAAACAGGTGAGGTCCTTGCCTTCAAGGAGCTTACCTCCTAGCTTATCAAACAGCAAAGTGTGTGTGTGTGTGTGTGTGTATGTGTATATATATATATATATATAATGCCAGATGGTAATAGCACCATGAGGAAAATCTAAAAGGCCTTAAATGGCCAGTTATTGCTGATTCTCCATTTTCTTACTCTTTTCCCTGAAGCAGGGTTTCTCAACCTTGGCACTACTGACAGTTGGGGCCGGCGAATTCTCTGTCCCGGGGGCTGTGCTGTGTCCTGTAGGATGTTTAGCAGTGTCTCTGGCCTCCACCTACCAGATGCCAATAGCACCCCCTACCCCCACCCCAGTTGTGACAACCAAAAATGTCTCCAGATATTGCCAAATGTCCCCTGGGGGGAAGAAGCGCCATGAGGTAAAGGCCACTATTCTGAAGGACTTAGTGCCTGGCTCTGGTGAAAACAGCAGCTTCATAACATTGAGCGGTAACCAGACTATCTGACTGTTGGGGAACAGGGCGGGTGTCCACCTCAGAAAAAGGCCTGTTATTTGCAGACTGGACAATTCTTAGAACTCTCTGGCTGTGTGAAGCCACCAGAAGCTAGTTTCTTGCTGTGCACTGTGTGTTCCCTGGCGAGTGCCTAGGGCGGTGGCTTCAGGGTGAAAAGATGCCCATGCGAGGCTGTGAGAGGAAGCTGGACTTGGGGCCTCGCGTTGCCTCTTGCTTACCGGTGGCCTTGGGTGAGGTGCTTGTGAAAAGGGATCTGTCCATTGTCAGGCGCCCCACAAACGCTGGGAGGGCTGGCAGCGTGGCCGCAGCTCCTTCAGCAAGGCCTTGGCGCGCTGGCTGCCCCAGCGAACTGCCAGGAGGCGTCCTTTTTGCACAGTTTGTCTTCCTGATTTGCTTCTGATCGCCTGGTGCCCATGCATGCATCCCTTCTTAGAACAGATATTCACTGCACACCTACTGTGTGCTGGGCCTTGTGCCAGGTGCCTGGACACAGCAGTGAATCCAGTGGACCAGGCCTCTTCCCGACAAAGCTCTCTAGGGTGGAAAAGCTGTTAATTAGAAGTCAGCCAATAAATAGTCAGAATTTCAGATGGTGCTCAGGGCGCTGAATGAAATAAACAATGTGGTGGTCGGGGAGGAACATCAGAGGTCACAGCCCGGGCTGGCCTCCTGAGGAGGTCACCTGGCTCTGAGACCTGAAGGAGGAGGCGGGAGGCAGGGGGCGGAATTCCAGGCAGAGGGAACAGCGTGTGCAAAGGGCCAGAGCTGGGGAGAAGCCAGTGTGGAGGGACAGGACGAGGTCTGGTGTTGCCGAGAATTCCCTGGTATGACCGGGAATGAGTGGAAGGGAGGATTGGAGGGCAGGCCGGACCTCAGAGGGCCTCACAGGCCTCAGCGAGAGGTTTGGGTTCACTGCGGGGAAGGAGGGGAAGCGGCCGGCAGGTGGAAGGTTGCAGTTTGGGGAGTATGGTTGCCAGGCCAGCAAGCGCAGGAACTAATTATAACAAGAGTCCCTTCCCCTTAATGAGCACCTGTGGAAGGCAGAGACTAATTACCGCAGGTCACAGCCATGAAGTCAGGCCGAGAGGCAGCGACTGTCTCGGGTCACAGAGCTAGAGGCCCGCAGGCTGAGCTGTTAGAGGCACGTGGAGAACGTCATCTAGATTCAAGTGGTAAACAGAACAGAGCACTTATCTTGGGTCCTTTCCCTCCGTCTGTCTGATGAGTCTCCAAAAAATGGGTTTTCACTCCTGCCCCTGGGCATCTCCAGTTCAGCTGGTGCTACTGTGAACTCCTTGCCCCCCTGCTCTGTTCCCATCCCCCTTCTCTGCACAGCTGCCTAAGGAACTTGGGGGTGTGGCCTTAGGCAAGTTAATGTCTGTGACCTCAGTTTCCCCACCTGCAAATAGGGAGAATAGCAGTGCTTCAGAT
This sequence comes from Miniopterus natalensis, assembly GCF_054644295.1. Taxonomy (NCBI): domain Eukaryota; kingdom Metazoa; phylum Chordata; class Mammalia; order Chiroptera; family Miniopteridae; genus Miniopterus; species Miniopterus natalensis. The sequence continues at coordinate 75,754,505 of NC_142087.1, read as the reverse complement.
TTAAATGAAACAAAACATGGAACATGTGTATGACAGAGTCGGCCACATATTAAGCACGCCACAGAGTGCCTGTCAGCTTGAGTGCCTTCCTCAGCATCATCTTCAGCTGTCCAGGGCCGAGAAAATGTCAGTCTCTGCATTTGGGGTGTGACAACCCTTCTTCAATACCTTCTCACCAGTCCTAGCCTGAGGCCCTTTGCTCAGGACCCTGGCTGGGCCATCCAGATGCCCGGCCGCGTGTGGGGGGCGGGATGTTGACGCAGACTTGTTGGGACCAGCAGACGCCCAGTAGCGACCTAAATGTTAATCAATACAGCCACACAAGGGAGTACTGAGCAGCTGGGGACAGGAGTGGAAGGGGACCTTTTCCTACTTGTGTTTTTATACATTTTGGATTTTCTTTGCTTCTTTGCCATTGCACACATTATTTGAAATATACATTTTTAAAAGGACACGTCAGCTTCTAGAAATTATCGTAGAGGCTAGTATAAAAAATGGGGGTGTAGAAAAAGAAAGCTTTCAGTTTTGCTTAGGGGAGTGTTTCCCACCATTCAGATGTATTTGTTCTTGCTCCCACCCCTCTCAGCTTTGACAGGAGGGAGACATGTAGCTGTGCTGAGATTGTCTTGCCTCTGAACCTTTGCCCAGGCCTTCACCTCCACCTGCAGCGCCATCCCCTCCCTCTCCAGCCTTCTGAAGTCTGGCTAATGTTCCAAGGCTCTGACAAGCTCCCTTCTCTCTGCAGCCAGAGGGCTTTTCTCTTCTCTGAGTCCTGGACACACGGTTTCTCAAAGTGGCTGTTTCTCACATATGGCTTTCAGGGGTTTCTATTTTTTTCTTCCCTCTTTCAAGTCCAAGTCTCTGGGTGGCAAGGACTAATGCCTCTGACTTGTCTGTGCCGCCAGTGCCCCTGGGCTGACTTTGCACCTAGTAGGCCCTTGACAACATTTGCTAATGTCCCCCTTGGCTAAAAGCCTGGCCCAGTTCCCTGCACACAAGATGCTCACCACATCTTTGTGGGGTTGTATGACTATCCAAGAATGAAATGGAGATCATATACCACCTAGAGTTTAAATGATTTAAAGCTATTCATCATCACACAACATCAATAATACTTATTTTTAACATTAGTAATAGCAGCTAACACTCAGGTGGCACTCTTCTAAGACTTTACTGTTTTAATGCATTTAACCCTTTTAATCCTCATAACAGCCTCATGGGGCAAGTACTGTTATTATTCCCATTTTATAGATGAGGAAATGGTAGCCCAGAGAGGTTAAGTAACTGGTCCAAGGTCACACAGCCAGTGAGTAAATTTGTAGATACTCTTTACCTAGGGTATTTTGTTTGTTTGTTTGTTTGTTTGTTTTTTGAGGAAAGATGCCAGACATTTCTTTTGGAGTTCAGGAGTACAAAATTAAAAAACACACCGTGTAGCACCTGCTAGCAAGGTTTGATAACATATAAAACCTGGGGACAGCCTGTTTCCTGGGCCTAGGATTCAGGCTTCAGCAGGGCAGCTGTGGAACCTAGGGCTGTGAGCTTTTCAAAAATAAGCTTGAGAGACATAGGGTATGGGTGCAGGGCTGCACAGATAAACTTCTAACTCCAGGAAGAGAATTGTAAGGCTGAAGTGATAGTGTTTAATGAAATGCCATCCAGTCCCCTTCAACCTTTACAGCAATACTTAAATTATATTTACTGCGAGCAATGGGGGCATGTTAGCTGCTTGGCATGACCTGGCCTGGAGTTCCCAAAAGTAAAAGTGCTGGGTGCCTTGAAAGCCCCGCAGGTCGCAGTGAAGGGTGCGCATCCCCATCTGAATGGCGCAGGGAAGCTCCAGCTGGTCCCTGGGCTCCTCTCAATGCCATGCTCTTCAGGCCTCGGATGTGCTGGCCGCTGGGCCCACTCGAAAATCAGTTTCTCACCTCCAGCCAGCAGCACTGCCCGGGGCCCGGCCATCCTGAGGTTGTTGTGACAGCAAAACCAAGTGCCATGGAAACGGTTGTGCAACCCCAGGAGCAGGCTGCCTGGAGAGCAGGGCAGGCTCTCTGCTCAGCTCGGTGTTCATTCTGTTTCTACTCCCATTCCCCGTTATTCTGTTATGCTTGGCAAGGCTCACTTTGGACCCAGAGGCGCTCCTTTTGCAGGGAGACCTGCAAGCTTGCTCCCCCTTTTCATGCCAAGAGGCCAGCACAGCTGGCACCCCCCCCCCCCATTCTGGCTGCTGCCTTCCAGCTCCCTGTTCCTCCTGAAGATAGTGTCTGCTTGGGCCCCGCTGGTGGAGAGCGGGAGGTGGCCGGGGACTCCGGGAGTGGGCACCCAAGCTGGCCCGGCTTTGTTAAACAGCACGGTGTTTGCACCCCAGGCCTTGCCAGAGCTCTCCCTCCTGGCCAGCAGGGTCCCCCTCCTGCTGTGGTCCAGGCATTTCTGGGGGCCAGAAAACAGAAACCAGCCCTGTGTTTTCCAAGCTGCCGGGCAGGCTTCTGAGAAATTCAGGCCTCAGCCCAGGAACTAGAACTCCCTCTTCTGCCCACCCCTGCCTCCCTTCAGAGAAAGGGCTACCCGCTCCCTCCACACTGGCTTCCTGGTCTGATTAGGGAGAAGGTTGTAGGGATGGACTTTTGCCCCTTCTACAGTTGTCACCCTGTTGGTCACCGGCCCCTTCCCAACCCAATCCCCCAGCTGCTTGGTGCAAGAGCTCGAGTTCAGGGGTTCACCTCAAGACAGCCTCTTGCCGCCTGACTGTGGCGGGCCTACCCTGGAAAGTCTCCTAGATTCAAACTCTAGATGATAACCCTGGGGAGTTCTTAGCCTTCCAGGGTCCCTTCTGTGTGGCTGGCGTCAGCAGAAGGGCAGGAAGGAAAGCAACCTGTTTAAGGTAATCTCAGTTGGAATGAGAGTGGCTGATAAGACTGGCGTCCCTCCCGTGGGTGCTTTGAATTTCCAAGAGGCACTGTTCCTGCCAGCGAGTCTCGGGGAGAAATGGAATGGGATATTGTCACTTGGACTTGGCAACTCTCGTTTCTGTTTTGGTGAAGTTTGGCATCCTGGCTCTAATTTTTTGCACTTCAGTCAGTTCCGCTCAGCACATTTGCTGAGTGCCTACTGTGTGCCAGGCAGAAAACAAGAGAAAGCATTGATTTAGTAACTTGCATTGTGGTTTGCAATGTGGCACTGGGTGCACACACACACACACACACACACAGCCAGCCCCTGGTATGGGCAGGAGAAATAATTTGGCCTAATCAGGTTCTCCTTGAACTTCAGTGGTTAACTGACTATTTTAGGCCTGAACGAAAAGCTTCTGTCTTTACCATCAAACCAGTGTTCACTGCCAAGGCAAGAGAGCAGGGAAAGTGGTTTTAAGTCCGCACCCTGGACTCCGCACCTGCATTTAAATTCTGGCTTGGCCACCTGCTGGCTATGTGACTCTGAGCAAGTCCCCTCAGCTCCCTGAGCCTTGGTCTACTGAACTGCAAAACGTGAACATAGGGTGGTTAATGCTCGCAGAGTTCCTGGGACGGGACCTGGCACCAGCCGCCAGCGTTATTTACCCACACCTGCGACCTGCCAGGTAAATTGACAGCTACTGATTGTTTCCAGGCCTTTCCCCTTAGCTGTTACAGACAGTGCTTTCTAGAATGTTCTTTCTCTGTCTCCTGGTGTACACACACCTCGGAGGAGTTTCTGTAGGGTTGTACCTACAGGTGGAGGTGCTTGGTCTCTGGGCGTCCACGTCCGCCGTTTAGTAGACAGTACAAGATTGTCTCCCAAAGTAGCTGTACCTGTTTACACACCCATCAGCAACACCGAAGTCACCGCCTGGCTCTCCACCCTCCCCACATTGGGTGCTGGGAGATTTTTTAATTGTTTTGTGTAGTTCATGTGTGAAATGGTATATTTTGAAGCAGAAATGCCAGGGGTTGGGCCCAGGAATCTGCACTTTCACAAGCCCTCCTGGTGAGTTGATGGCCTCAGGTCAAGTATTGGTTTTGGAAATCTTTTTTCTACCCTGGTGTCATAAAGAGCGTCTCCTATATCACCTTCCAAATACATTACAGTCTTGCCTTTCACGCCAAGGCTCTAACCTGCCTGGAGCTGATCTTGTGTGTCCAGTGTGAGGTAGGGTTCTCATTTCATTGCTTTCCGCATGGCTCACGCACGGCCCCAGGCCACCTATTAAGAAGTCCTTCCTTACCCCAGGGGCCTATAACCCACCGGTGTTGGAAATATCCTTTCCACAGACCTGTGGGCCCCTTCCCGGTCTCTCGGCTTCATTCCACAGATGAGTTTTTCTGTCCCCAGCAACAGTTCTTAATTACAACAGCTTTGTAGCTATTCTTGATGCCTGGGCGGTGCAGTCTCCAGCTTGTTCCCCAGAAGTGTCTTGGATGTTCTCAGCTTTTTGCTTTTCTGGGGACACGTTGGAGTCAGCTCTCAGGCCCACAGAAGGGTGTCGAGTCTTTATCTCAACTTTAGATCGCTGAATCTCTCTCAAATGGGGGAAAACAGACGTTGTACAATATTAACTTTTTGTGGGTTTTTCTAAAACCTGCTCAAGGTCATCTGTCATAACAGAAATACAGATAAGCCACCTCACACAGGGACTTGCTGTCATTGCCACCACCAACCCTGCTGTGTGGGCTGGGATGCACCTGAAGAACCATGATGGCCCCGCAACCGTCTCCCCCTCGATGCCTGGCTGCCCCCTGGATGCACGCTCGGGGTTGGGGTGATGGGGCTTTCTTTGGAAAAGCGGATCCTCCCATCTCTAAGCGTCCCTGGTTGCGTGAGGACTACTCTTAAAACCTGCCTCCTGCGGACGTCTTCATGGGTAATTTCTAGCCACATCCAGTTGGCGTGTGAAATGGGCTCAGGACAGAGGAGGAGAAATGATTTCTCCTCCTTTCAGTCGAGCTGAGCTGGAAACCAAGGTTTAGGGTTGCAGAGTCCACAGTCCTCCCCTGTGGTTTAATGTGCCGCCATGTGCCCTGCTCCATGCTCAGTGATTTGGGGGACACTTTGCAGCCAGGATTTCTCGAGCCAGAGAAGAACGCAGGCAGATGACAGTGTACCCAGAAGCTCAGAGGTCCTGGTTTCTCCCTCATGACAGCAGAGCATGATTTCCCACCGTTTCTCTTGGATCGGCTCTGTGAGACCAGTGTTACGGAACTCCACGTGTTGCCACGATGAAGTCAGCAGTGGGTGGTGGTGGGGGCTGTGGAGCCCTGCTGTTCTGGTGAGGGAAGCACCCCAGAGGAGGTGACATCTGAGCAGAGCTCTCCACGAGAAGGCCTTGCCAATATCCAAGGAAAGAACAATATAGCTAGAACAGCAAGTGCAAAGGCCCTGGGGTGCGAGTATGCTTGGTGGTGTTTATAGAGAGTAGGAAGGAAGGCTCGTGGGAGCGTCTAGAGGATAGTGAGGAAGAGAAGTACATAAGCGTCCATTTTAAAGGAGTTCCTTTCCCAAGGCCAAGTGGGATCCCTGGGTCCCAGCAGTGGGTTGTGCTGGCTGGTCCATCAAAATGGGACTTTGAGTAGGAGACCGATGTTGTGGTCTAGCAGCCATTAACCCCTGTCACCCTCTGGGATAACCTGGTTTCCCTATGAGACAGGCCCCTGACTATGGAGACCAAGATGGTTACATTTCCTTTGGAGAGAGGGTGCCCGTGTGCTCTGCAGATGGCCACCAGAGCCCCATACCCCAAGCCAGAACCAGGTGGACACTACAGAAAGGGCGGGTTCCCCTGGGTCTAGAAACAGGCTGCTGGTGCTTTGGTAGAGCACGAACTTGAACTTTCCTCTTCTGGAGAATGTTGCCGACGGGAGAGAGCTGGGAGGCCACCCGTCATACCTGGGGGCCACCATCTCTCGCTGAACCCCAGCCTTGGCTCTGTTCCAAGTCTCATGAGGCACTAGCACCACCTCACCTCTTAGGTATGTACCCCAGGCCTGGCTCATGGTCCCAACGGGGCCAAGCTGCTCTTTGCTTCTTCAGTCTCATCCCCTAGGTAAGTAGAGTGAGCAGCACGTGTGTTAGCTCACATGCTACATGGGTGATTTCTCCTGTGTAACCCTGATACAAGGTGGGCCTCCCAAGGACCAGTCTGTTCAGAGTTGCATTCAAAGAAGCAGGGTTTGGTTGCCAGATGATAACTGCAAAAGAATCCCCATCTTCAAGGAGCTGGAGCCCAACTATGAGGTTTGAACCAGGTTCTGCTACTTGGTGGCTGTCTCCCCTGGGGGTTTGACTTAATCTCTCTCTACCTGTTTCATCATTCATTCGTTCAATCATCCTTCCATGAAATTTTTACTGAGCACCTACTATGTGCTGGACTCTGTCCTGGGTGCTGGTGATGTGTTGATGAATGAGAGATGAGGTTCCTTCACGCCCTCGCTGGGCTATTACTACCCAACAATATAGGATCCTTATAGCCTGAGCCATGCTACCCCCTCCCAAAACCCAGGATCCATTGCCATGGTAACCGTGCGCTGTGCCTATACTAGTGTACTTTTGGGGTTTGCCCTGGTCCATCTAATGCTAAGCTCCTGTGAATATTGTCAGTGCCTCATAAATGAGATAATATATGTGAGAGCATAGAAGGCTCCCACTAAATGTCGCTTCCTTGGCCTGTACACACACGGCCTTTAGAAACTGTGGACCTAGCTACCTGCCTCCTGTCTTTCCAAGTAGCATCCCTGCCGGGGCCTTGAGCAGCTCTCTGCTTCCTGCCCTCAGGCACCGCTCTCTCAGCCCCTCCACAGTGTCAGGGTGTATGTGGATTGGGAGTTCTGAACCCTGAGGGCTAATGGTGGAGGGCAGGTCTGGGCGAAGATGCTGGATATGGCCCCAGGAAGCTGTGTTTGGGGATGTGGCCTATCTTGTGTTGCTTAACCAGAGTAAGATAAACACATGTCCCTGGAGGTTAGCTCAGAGCAGGTGACCTCCTCTTGCCACCTTCTTGGCTGCAAGTTGACCTGCCCTCCCCACCTGCCAATTACATGCCCTCCTCCCAGTTAACACCTCGGCTTCTTACTCGAAACCAGAGCCTCAGAACTGCCATGTTTACTCATCCCGAGAGCTGGGGACAGTTTGGAACACGACGTGGTACATTTTTCTCGTAAACTCATAGGTTTTGCTAGTAAGATGTCTGGGTGGCTGGGTGCTGTGCGGGCCTGCTGCCTGGGCTGGCTTCCGGAGGCCTCTGGTTTGTAGTGTGTCGGTGACTCAGAGGGCAGCCAGTGCACTGTGCAGGGTGGCCGGGGAGGGGCCCCTCCCCAGGATGTGAAAACACACCCAAGAGCTTGGCCGACCTCAGGCCCACCCACTCTGAAAATGCAGAAATAGCTTTCAAGGTGAAAGTGCTTTGGTGAAGGAGGGTGACCTGGCCATCTAATCAATTCAGTCTGTTAACCAACTGTTCTCTCTGTGATTGGCTTAATATGCTTTAACCAAGAGAACAGGAGCAGCTGCTGATACGATTTTTGTTAGCTTGGCATTGTGCCAGCTGCATCTATTGCATCTGAGATGCTATTATTCCCGTTTTACAGATGAGAAAACTGAGGCTCAAAGAGTCCAATGATTGGCTCACATCCCCTCAATACACATGGCATACTTACTAGGTGCCAGACACTGTCAGAAGCACCTGTCATGTGTTGACTTACTGATTTCCTCAAGTTGTTGACATCCCCTCAAATTGTCAGGAACAATCATTGTCTGACTTTGACAGGGGAGGTGCAGAGGCGTCAGGCTTGCCTCAACAGTGGGACTTGTCTTGCTAGGATTTGGATCCCAGCAGCCTGGCTCCCAACAGTGCGTTTCTCTGCGACTCTGCGCCCTCCAAGGGTGGGGGAGCCCCCCTCCCCCCCACTGAGCTTATCCCCTGCACTGAGCCATCTGTGGCCCCCACCCTCAGAGACGTACAATCTTAGCAGACACAGAAAGGCTGTTTGTGAGATCAGTGGAAGGCAGAGAAGGGGTGCTGGCTGGAGGAACCCAGGCAGCATTTGAGGCTGGATGTGAACACAGAAGTAGGATTCATTTTCTCACAGTTCTGGAGGCCGGAAGTCCGAGATGAGGGTACCAGCAGGGTCAGGTTCTGGTGAGAGCCCTCTACAGATCGACACCTTCCCGCTGTGCCCTCACATGGCAGAGAGAGCTCTAACCAGTTCTCTGGTGTCTCTTCTTAAAAGGGCACCATCATCAGGGCCCCATCTGTGAGGCGGGATCTAACCCTGATCACCTCCCAAAGGCCTTGTCTCCAAATATCATCACATTGGGGGACAGGGCTTAAACAGCAACTTGGGGAACACAATTGGGTCCACAGCAGGGACTGTGCAGGTGAAAGGTTTGATCAAGGGGATGAGTCAGGAGCTGAGGCTCTGTCTGCATGTCCTGGGAGAGTTCCTGTATCTTAGGGACACCTGGTGTAGTATCACTCACATTCAGTCCTTGTCGGTCACTCTGGGCAGCCTTTGAGTTGAGAGCAGTAAGTGTCAGGGGTCAGACCTATGAGTCTCACTTGGAGAAATTTACAATGAGGTCTGATCCCTGCTGGGACCTGGTCCCTGCTTGGTCCTGGTGGAATTTCTTTCCTGGAAGCACAGGTTGGGTGGCCAGAGGGGTTCCTGCTTTATCTTCTGTCTCCTCACAGGCTCTTGGCTGACCAAGAAAGGTGGAGGGTGCTTGGCCCTGCACTTGACCTTTCCCTCTCCCCCCAGGCAGGTGGGTGGGTTGGCTTATCCAGGGTTGGACCCCATGGTGAGGTCTTACCAAGTACATGTGGGAACAGCCTATACTCCCAGGCAGTCTGCAGGTCTATCGGTTTTCACACCCAAGGGCCTCGGGAGGGGGCAGACATGGTTGTAACCTTTCAGGAGCAGGGGAATTGTAGACAGTGCATAAGACAGATGGGAAGGGGTCAGGATGCTTCCTTCCGGGACGGGCTCACGCTGGACTTAGGAAGGGTGTGTGTGTGCTTAGCTGGTCTGGCCAGGACACGTGGAAGGACATAGAATGATCTGGAAGGCGAACTTATGGGAGGGTGAGGTGGAGGCTGGGCTGGAAGTTTCAATAAATACCCGGTGAACCGTTGCCAAGCAGCAGGGCCCATGGCGGTTTTTGAAGGAAAGGTCTCTTGGGGCAGGAGGGGTTTGGATCTCATCCCAGAGGCCACGAGGCCGTTACGTGTGACTCTGTGATGTAGGAAAGCAGCTCAGGATGGAAAAGGACCTTGCTGCTCCCGGTTTCCACATGCTAAAGCACCTGGGGTTCTGAGCTGCCTTCCCCTGCCTCGGCTCCCTCTTTCACGCCTGAGCAAAGATAAGTAAACTCAAATGTCAGAACACAAATGTTTGGTTCACTCCTCCAATCCCCAAAGACAAAGATGGCTTCCCAAACAATTAGGTATTTATTTTATCATCTCATTTGTGGTCACAGGCCGCTCTGTGGGTTTGGATCACTGTTTCTTTCCAGAATGGCAACTGGGTGTAGTAATAAGTACTTTTCTTTTGTTTCTGTTTTGTTAAAAAAAAAATAAAAAGGCCAACAACTTATTTTGCAGTACTTGCTTTGCAGCTGAGGCCTCCCGGCAGAGGCTTGGGGTCGAGGCATTGGTGAGGTGGCTGAAGACCAAGGAAGCAAGCAGCAGTGTGTGTAGACTGCTTTCCTGCCTGTGGTCGCCGCTTAGAGCTGTGGTTGCCTGATCAAGAGGTGCAGCTTAAGCTGCATGTAATCAGAAATTCTGCTGAACTGGAGAAAAGGACTGGGCAGAGGGGTAGGCTCGGCTCCGGTCTGAGTTTACACAGTTGGTTAGTCCTTCCTTGCAGGGCAGCGTAGCTTGGAGAAAGTCCAAGTTGTTTCTCCCTTGATTTAAGCCGATGTGTAATTATGAAAAAAGTGGGCAGTGGTTAAGATGGTAGCACACTCAATACTGGTTGAGAGGGAGATCGGTGTTTTCAGTGTAGAACCATCAAATGGGATGTCCCTTAGGCCAGTCTCTGAGTCCCATGAGCTCCATGACACAGGTGCGCACAGGTGTCCCCCTCTAATCCCATCCATGCCCGTGCCTTCAAAGGACTGCTAGTTGTATAATTAGTCAAGGTGACAGATTCTGGGGTCTGTGTTTCGTGTGTAAAGGCTTTATCCGTTGATACCTTATGCTTTCCTGTTAATTATCATTACTGATTAATCTGTGAACCTCTTCTAATCTGTATCCTAAATTCATCCCCAAGACTAGTGGGATGAGTCACCAGTCTATGCCTAGGGTTGTAAAAATGCAACCTCACTAGATAGGTCTTCAGCTTTGGGAACCACCACCAAGTAGGGCAGAGATTCTAGGACCAGAGGCCTCCCTCCCCGTCTTTGGGAGGGTTTGTCTCATCACCTAGGTGGCATATGGTAACTCCAAACACTGGGGTGCTGTGGAGCTGGGACCTGATCTTGGCTCTGCTCAGCACCAGAGGGCTGCTCATGGACAAGTCACTTCATCTCTCTCTGCCTCAGCAAGTTGACCTGAGAAATAGGCATTGCACCACCAACCCCGAGATGGCCATGAGGAGTGGTTGGTGGGGTCTGAGTCTTGAGTTGAATTTTGAGTCTTAGTTGAATTAAAACAATCCCTTCCTCTGGCTCTTGTTGCTGTCTTCTACCAAGAGACAGGCAACTAAAGAGTGAAACTTCATGACTAAACAGGAAGCTGCACCCCAAAAGGCCACAGACGAACTGATGGGTTTGATGCTTTGTAAATTCTCTGCACTCTGGTGCCGAGGGGTGGGGAGTGGAGACAGATCAGTCTCTGCTCCTTGAGGACCAGTCTTCTGAGTCCACTGAGACTCCCCCTCAAAGCACCCATGTACAGGCCACCGGCTGTGACCGTGGAATGTGCCTGGCACCTGATCCCTGCTCAGTGCTTCCTGAACGGGCACATATGGGCAAAGTGAAAACGTCTTGGCCATTATAGCACCTTGGAGCTGATTTTTCTAGGAGTAACAGCTGAGCCAAATGCTCTACTTTAAATTCCAATGGGATCCACCCTGCCGTTGGGCAGAGGCCAGGGGTCCCAGCACAGAGGCAGGGAGACTGGTGAGGAACCTGTGATGTACACAGGAGGTGGTGGAGGTTTTCGTTTCCGGATGCATTTTGAGGGTAGATCCAGAAACATTTGTATATGATGGGGATGTGGGCTGTGACCAAGATTGGCCCGAGCAACCGGAAGTAGGGAGTGTTTCCTATAATGGGGACAAGTAGAACAGGGCTGTTCTTTAGGGGGGCCATGGGGTGGTAGTGAGTCAGGAGATTGGTTTGGGGCATATCTGAGAGGCCCAGTGGACAGTTAGGTGTCTGAGTCTGAAGTTAGGTGTGAGGTCTGGGCTGAAAAACATCCATTTGATCATTGCCAGGATACAGGTGGTATTTTAAGGCTCTGAACGATCTCGCGGTGCCTTCTGCCCTTGGGGTTGGAAGAAACCAACGTGTAGCAGAGGCAGGGAGTACAGTGAGCGCGCTGCCTTAGGGCCACAGGCACCTGGAATTTTGGAGAGTGGGATCTTTTTGCTTCAGGAGATGGCCTGAGCTGCATGGCCCAAACTGTGTTTACAGCAGCTACTAAGGAGGGAAGGGAGGTAGTTATTTTGTCCTGGGCTGCAGCAGCTGTGAGGAACCCCAAACAAACCTTCTTGGGGCCTAACATCTGGGAGTTTAGGCCTCTAACTGCAGAAAAGAGCTAATTGAGTGTTCAATGTGTTGAAGTGCCTCTCCTTGAAAGACATCCTGGTTTATCTCACGATGCTAATAAACAGGCATCTAGTAAAAGCTGGATCAGTCCCTGGAGAAATTAATCACAGAAACTATTTCTAAATCCAGCACTCAGGATGGATCCTGGCCTTGTAATTTGGCCATTGAAAGGGGATTGAGAGAATAAATGTTCTGAAAGCTGTAGGCATTATACAGCTATAGAGGGGAGTTTACTGTGATTTAAAAAATGAAGAGAAAATGTAATATAATGGAATGGTTTATAAAGTAGACTGCTCATCACTCCTTTTTAAGTGCCTTCAGTGCTCGGATTGGGCAGGGGCTAGAAAATAGTCACTTTTAAAAATATTGTCGACCAAAGCAACAGGAAGAAATCTGCATGCCCACGGAGGGTATATCACCACTAAGAAGAAAGCAGGGATCCAGTTTAGCATATATGAGAACCTGAAGGAGGGTTACGTTTGAGTACATCCCTCATGAAATTCTGACATTCTGTGCAGCAGAAGCTAGCTTCTAAAATTGTACCTCATTAGTTGGCCATGATTTGAAACTCCATGACATAACCCGCAGCAGGGTTGCTTGGTCTAGCTCAACAAACAAAATGCCATAACCTTGCTCATGAACTTTGATCTAGAGATCCCCATTTCTTTGCGCAAAGTCCCTCATCTCAGTGACTGTTACCTTGGTTTGGGGTTAATTCTGGCACCAATGTTAAGATGACACTGAATTTGGGCAGAGGGTTAAGTCCTATCCTGGGTTCCACGCGGCCCTAGTTTAAGAGAGACTCATTAAATGGCTGATGTGAGCATGAGTTGGAAGCATAATAGAGGTCGAAGATGACGTTTTTTCTTCTTCTCAAAAATGGTTTTGCAAATCTTTTTCAGAGCTGATAGACACAAACCTTAGCTGGATACAAAACATATTATGAAACAGAATGACTGTGATCTTTGATCCGAGAAATCAAAGTTAAAGGTAATTCATATCTTCTGCCTCTCCTTTTGTTTTCCAGCTGTGTGTTTCCTTAACTTGAATAAAAGAAAACTTTACAGCCTGAAGTCCATCCTCACAGACACCATTTCCTGCTCTTAAGGGCTGGCCCCACCACTTCGTAAGGGGATCCTCCTGGGGGACACCCCTGGGATGCTCTGGGTCTGTGAGGCTGGAGCTCGAGGTTGGGGCGGGAAGGAGGGAGATGAGGCTCTGGGAATTTGCATGCTCTCCCAGGGGCCCCATCACCCTATCCCAGGGGAATGCAGCTATGTCATGTTCCTATTTGAAATTTCTGCTCCTGTACTTTGCCACCTCCTTTCGGGTTTTGTCTGCTTCGCTTGGTGTATCCAGTTAGGCAGGCTCTCCATCAGCGGTGGAGTGTTCGGCGTTGGGTAAAGAGAAAGGGCAGGTATATAAGAAAACCCAGGCAACTACTCTCTCACCACGCTCAGGCTGTTTCCAGTCTTGATCTCATCAGTTTAACTGGCTGCTCAGTCCACAGCAGAGCTGTGGTTTTCCTACTGAGCTCAGCACAGCCCCTCATTGAGCTTTAAGCTATGGATTCACTTTAGTCGACTTTGGATCCTGGGCCTACACAGAAGAGCCTGGCAGCTAACAGACTTCATGAGGCAGGTGGCAGAGGCTCTGTGGGGATAGAGCCCACGTGGGACAGTAAGGACGTTGCTTTACCTCTCTGTGCCTCAGCTTCCAGATGCTATTGCTGTTAGTTAATCCCCAGCCCATTCTGATCAGACCGTTAGTGCGCAGTGCCCAGCACATGGTAAGCACTCACCGGAAGTCAGCCGGCCTCAGCACTGGGGTTCCGTGCTCCTGACATCTGCTGGCTTGCCGGGCTGTGGCTTTTAAATGGTCCCTTTGTCAGTGAAAGTGGGTTCGTGATTTCACAGGCCAGACCCAGAAGTCCTCAGCAGCAGCACGCCAGTGGCCCACGCTCAAAAACAGTAAAAACAACTCTCAGATGCCACGCTTACTAGCACATGCAGGGGAGGTAACAGCCTAGGACCCTGTTCCCCAGAGTGTGGGACCTGCTGTGATACCAAAGGCAGTGTGAATCCTGAGTCAGAAGGGCATTTTCTCTGGCACATCCCCAACTGTGACTATCAAATTCTGTCAACAGGCAACATCAACACCAGTGCTCCTTGGCTGGGTACCCACCAGGTGCCAGACTCCCTCCCGAGGACTTCATATCCGAGGAGTCAGGGCGACAAAAATGCAACTGAAATATTAGTGCTGAGAGTGTAGCCACTTAGAGAAGTAAAAAAACAGGCCTTTTTAAAAAGTGTGTTTTCCCTCCCTGGTGTTAGCACTTGACGATGCTTCTGACTGGCAGGGGCTTGGGGACTTTGGCCGGCAGGTCTGCTGCGCATAGGCTTAGAGAGGGTTCTCCAGCGAAGAGCTGCTCCTCAGACCCCACCTATAGCTCAGGGCTCCAGGCTTACCAAGGGCTGTTTGTGCTTTCCACTGAGCCTCAAAAGTCTGGCCCCTCTGGAAAGCTACCTTCCCAAGTGTCCCCAGAGCACGTAGAGATTGCTGGGAGGGAACAGATCATTTCACTTTTGAAACCAAAGTCGCAGAGGAGGGCCCAAAGCCCCTTTCCACCTGCTCATGGGGGAAACAGGCCTGGAGCTGGCCCTTGGCCTTCAGAGTAGCTTTACCCACAAGCAGCTGAAACAAAAGGCAGGAGCACCCAGAGAACATTCCCTGTGCTTTCTGGTTCCTCCATCGCATCTTGCCCCATGCATGGGTTTTGGGAGTGAATTCAGCAAGGTGCTGCAGAAGGGCAGTGGGCAGGCCTTGCACCCATGTTGGCTCTTGGACTCTTTGATTTGGCCCAGAGTGTGCAGCCGCCTCGATTCCCACCCAAGCTCCAGTGTCTTTCTGGCCGTGGCCTTTGTGGCTGGCCCCAAGCTCTCTTGGGTACTCACATGGTCTAACCAGATTTCAGAAAACATGCCTGAGGTTTGGGAGAGAAGCAGGATGGGGTCTGTCCACTCCCTTCCTGTTGCTTCTTTCTCAGGGGATTAAGTTCCAAAGTCAGCAGTTAAGGGGAAAAAGCCTATAGTCAAAATTACCCTTGTAAGTCTCTTCAAGTGTACCTAAAAGTTCATGTGTGTGGTTTTCTGTATGCAGCTCTACACGGCCATTCCCCTGCAAGCTGAAGGCTGAGAGCCTCTGGGCTCAGCTAAAAGAAGGAAGTCAGCATGCAGGTGTCTGGGCCTTCCAGTGAACCAGAACATTCCTGGGGCAGAGCAGGATGCTCACAGAAACCCATTCCCTTTTTAGAAATTTAACCCTCAGCCAACCCAGAATTGCTTGATGTACAATACTGGGAAGAGGCATTGGCTCCCCCAAAAGAAGGTGAAGAAAACACTGCTTTCCTTTCTTCTTTGCCATTGGTATATACTAGGGGTCATTAAACGACAACTCGGGCCAAATCTGACCCCCGGCCTGTTTTGGTAAATAAAGTTTTATTGGCACACAGCCATCCATGCCCATTTGCTCACACAACTGTCTATGGCTAGGGCTGCTTTCAAGCTCCAACAGCAAAGCTGAGGAGTTAAGGGGCCCTATGGCCCCTTAAAAATATTTTTATCCAGCCTTTTACAGAAAAAGTTTGGTGACCCCTCATATATTTTCTTGTTGATTTGTTACACCTCTTTATATATGAATGACTTTTTGTCACATACTGAAAATATTTGGAACTTTCAAGAGAAAAATGTATAACTTGTATGTACTCACATCTGTCTGTCTTTTCCTTTCTGGCTTCAGCCTCAAGTGTCAGGCTTAGCAGTCACTCTGAGGTTGTAGACACATTCCTCCTCAGTGTTTTCATCACGGTGCCTCTAAGGGTGATAAAAGGTCAGGGGTGCTTGTGGCAGACCCAACACCGCTGGCCTCAATTCTGTTCTGAGAAAGTGATACTTAGTGACCACCTTAACCACTCAGCACAAGGCTTTCTCTGCTGTTGACTCACACAAAAGACACTAATGACTCCAGGGCCCCATAAGCAAGGTGATGATTTCTGAGCTTAATAGCACAATCTCTGTACCACCCTCCAGGTAGTGTACCTGTTCATAAAAATGGGCCCTGGGTTCAGATTCTGATCCCTTCCCTTCACCTGCTATGGCAGGGGACTGCCTGTCTCCATTTCCCCATCTGTTAAACAAGCATGATTGCATTACTAGGTTTGGTGTGAGAAATAACCCTTAGAACAGTACCTGGCACACAGCCCTCAATAAGTGTGATGACTTATATTATTTTGTAGAGAAAAGGGGTCAGACAAGTCACAGACAGGCAACCTACTTGTCAATTGGATGACAAAGGAAAATCAGCTTCCCTAAAACAAGTGAGCTAGGCTGATGGTGTGGGGTCCGTGTGGTGGGCTAAGACACATGCATTAGGCACCTGCTGTGTGCATAGTACAGCAGGGATGCAGGTGACTCCAATAACCTGGCAGAGGAGAGGCACACAAAGCATTCTGAGAATTCAATACAGCTGATCCTTGAATAACACGGGATTGAACTATGTGGATTTTTTTCAATAAATACTGTAAATGTATTGTCTGTTCCTTATGATGTTCTTAATAACATTTTATTTTCTCCAGCTTACTTTATTGTAAGAATAGGGTATATACAATACATACAGCTTACAAAATGTGTTAATTAACTTATTCAGTAAGGCTTCTGGTCAACAGTAGGCTATTAGTACTTAATTTTGGGGAGAGTTAAAGTTATATGTGGATTTTCACCTGCGCAGGGGGTCGGTGCTCCAAACCCGTGTTGTTCAAGGGTAAACTGTACTTGCTTCTGGAGGGAGTGAGGGCTCCATGGTAGGAATGTGAGATGGCCTGTAGGGCCTGGCAGGAGAAGTTAGGATTTTTGGACAAGGAGAGGGGCTAGTCAGAGAACTGCATGTGGCCAATTTAGGAAGAGCTGGGAGGAAAGGTTGGCTTAGGATAGATGCTCAAAACATTTATTGAGTAAATGAAATGCTGATGGCAATGACATGGAAAAGTGGTTCTGGACTCAGACCTCAGAGTCAGACCTGGGGGCAAAGCCCAGTGTGACCTGAGGCTACTTAACTTCTCTAAGCTTAACTATTCTCATTCATTAATAAATGTGAGTATTCCTGTGTGCCTAGGCACTGTTGAAGAGCTAGGGATACATGGGGGGGGGGGGGAGAGGCAGAATATAAACCACTAGAGAATTACCAGGAACTGATAAATGGAGGAGATAAGGGCACAGCACAATGGGGGGCGAGGGGGCACAGGGACCGCAGGCCAACACCAGGGCAGGCTCTCAGAAGACAGTTCAAGCAGAGCCTTGAATGAAATGAAGTGAGGAAGAAAAGCACTGGAGGCGGCGGGACAACCAGCCAGGGCAGAGGCTCTGAGGCACCACTTGGCTATGGCCGAGCGAGCGCAGAACACAGGAAGCTGGTGTGGTTGGCGTGCGGGGGGGGGCAGGGGCCAGATCACAGGCCTGCAGGGAGGCGGGGAGGCCAGGCTCAGAGCCAGGGAATGAGACTAAAGATGTGAGAATGAGGCGACAGCAGGGCTGAGAAAGAGGACCCTCACTTTCCCAAAGGACAAAAGGCAGGAAAGACAAAGGGAGAGATACCAGGTGGACATCGGGGAGTTGATGCAGAGGGCAGTGACATCTCCCTCTCTCTGTTCCTTTCTACTGGGATACCCGAGTCTGCAAAGGTGGGGCTCCTGCAGACAAGATGAAGTGGTCACGCAGAGACCCTCTCTCAGTGCTCCGAGCCCTAGTTTTCAGACTGACATGTCCCGCACAGTCGTTGCTACCACCCAGCTAGAACGTCCCCTCCTTCACAGCCAGGGGACAAGCTCTGAGGTTTCAGAGAGAAGGCTCCTCTACCCAGGAGGTTTCGGTGGGGTTTGAGTGGGCCTCACTGCACAGCCACCTTCCGCCCCAACGGCGGGACGGTCTAAGTAAGAGCACCAAGCTCGCTGAACTTTCCAGATGCAACTAGGAGCTTCCACCTGAAGGTGGCTCTCAGACAGCAGGAGGGGAAGCCGCCCTGTCTCCCAACGCCCACCCCCTGCCCTGGCCCCACCAAGCCTGTGTTCTGACAAGGGAAACGACCCTTTGTGAGTGCCCTGATGCCAACGGCTCTGCCTACGGCTATTTTTAGAAAGCCAAGGCGGTGGAAAGTTTCCACTGAGGATCGACTCCTCTCGTTTCCTAGGTTGAGAAAACAGGAAGCCCTTCAGAATCCGGGCTTTGAAAAGCTTTGCTGAAGCTGCGCTGACCCCACCTCCCCTGGCAGTCAGCTTTCAGGGCCTCACAAAGGCCCTGGCTTACCAGGCCCCACAGGGCTCGCGGGGCGGGGCTCGGCAGCCGGTCGCCATTGGTTCCTGGTTTAGAGCCCCCAGGAATCCACTGGCACCTGGCACACAGTAGGTGCCCAGTTAATACTGGTTAGCTGAATCTGTCCATCCTCTTGAGTTCCCACCCCATGGATCTCTTTCCATACTTTGGAAATGTTTGTTATTCTAATACATACATTAGCATACATGTATCATTTGAATAGATACATACATATCACATACATACCTACTGCTCTACAAACCAACACCTGCCAGACACTGGGCACTGTGGTAACTTCGTCACTTGTATTATCTCATCCAAGCTCCTTAACAAACCCTAGAAGGAAGGTAACATTTTTATACACAATTTAGAGATGGGGAAACTGGCACAGAGCACTTGTATCGCTCAGGCAAGGTTCAGCAAGCGAGGGAGAGGCAGAGGTGGGACTCTAACCCTGGCTGTCAGGCTCTAGAACCTGGACCGTCACCTCACACATGCTCTCAGTGTCCCTCTGAAGAACAGCGAGCCCTGCCGGACTGGTTGCTGGCTCAAAAGAAAGCACCAGTCCAGAGTCCAGCAAAGAGCACAGGGGTATTGCCAACCCTCCCAGGCAGCAGTGATAGAGTCCACTTCACCAGGCATGAGCTAGGAGCTTGTATGTCTGCCGCGGCCTCTCATCCTCACAACAGCTCTGAAGGGCACACACCATTGTGATCCCCCCTTTACAGATGAGAAAACCAAGGCACAGAGAGGTAAAGTCACACGGCCAGTTTCGTGAGGGAGCTGAGAGTCACGCTTGGCTTGTCCAGTTCTAACACAGCTTATAGTCTCTCTCTTATTACGGGGGTTGTAGACTCATCCAGGCAGGGTTTTCCTGGGAAAAACAGCCTGGATCTAGGAGGACCCAGCTTGCACAGGGAGACACTTTGAGCAAATCTCCACAGTGATCCTCACTGTGAGTTTTCCATCTCTAACTGTAGATAAGGCTAAGATGAGAAAATAGGAGGCGGCTGTGGGAAGGATTCAGTGTCAGAACCAGGAGAGGGCAGGTTCATGTACCTGTGATGGGACCAGCCCCTGAGACCAGACAACACAGTTCAGCTGCCAACCCGCAGGTGTGCACACACCTTAGGGCAGGTGCACTCCCTGTGTCTGGGCCTGTGGGCCACTGTTGATGGCAGCTGCTGCTTTCTAAGAATGTTGAAGGAAGCCTTTCCACAGGGCCCGCTATTCTAAGACCTCGCTACGTTGGTTCCAGGAACTAGAGTCCCAGATAAGAGGCCAAAATGGGAGAGGAGAGCTAGCGCTTGCTGCCAGTGGCTGGCATTGCAATCTTGGTTCCCTGCTAGGAATTCCACACGTCTTCCTGGAGAAAGAGGCAACCAACTCTTCCAAGGCCCCTCTGAGGACACCACCTACTTCAGAAGACTCACACGGTGCCGGTGGGTGGGGGTCCTGGTTATGCTGAAGGAAACAGAGATTATGTTTACATTGGTGGCTAGTCTTTGTCTGTGGTGTTCCTACCTACTGTCCTTTTAAAGGCCTCTTTTGAGAGCTGTCCATTTTGCAGGTCAAGGAACTGTATTTTAGACATGTAGTAGGCATTTTCTGGATGTTGTAATAATGGGAGGAGCTTGGTATACAGTAGAGAGCCTACAGTGCATTAAATAAAAAGACAGGAGGACAGACACTTACTGAAAACATGCCACATGGACCAACTCCATTCCTGCCATGATTTTTTTTTTTTTAGGTTACCATTTGGACAACTTTCACCAACACATCCATAAGAAGGTGTTTCTTATGCTAAAAACTGTCAAACGTATTATCTCTATGCAGAGAACAGAAATGTGGTTTTTTTGGGGGGTGGGGGGAGAAAGCCCGATTGTTTTAGGTTCTAGAAAGCAAATCTGATCTGTGTTTTTGGTGCCCACTCACTCGCCCCTACTCTCTCTTTTTTGTAGTTAATGAAATCATCAGGAAGGAGTTTTCAGGACCTCCCACCAGAAATCAGACGTAGAAGAAGCCATTAGCAAGACACCTTCCATACCTGTCCCCTCGGAGCCTTCCACTGCCCCTCGCCTGTTTTCCTGACTGTACCTGTCCCAGCCCGGAGCCCACACACGGGGCAGTGTTCTGGCAGATAGCTGACTCTACATCCAGGAGCTTGCCACCTCTCTCTGGAAACACCAGCGAGGACACTCTGCCTTTTGATTTTTTTGTTTTAAATCCCAAAGAGCATCTCGGTGGACTTTCATGGTGTCCCATCCAAACCGTAAGTGCCTGCTGACCAAAACTATATTCTGATCAAGACAGCACTCTGGAACACACCTGAGAGCAGGGTGATGGCAGCTCTGGGCACGGGCTGGGTGGACGATGGAAGACAAAGCCCTGGGAATAAACCCCAGACCTCGGTCATTTTCCCGGTTCGGGCACCTTCTGAAGGAACAGAGTTTCCAGGCAGAGCAAGCAAAGAGTCTAGCTCACAGGCTGAAGGAACACAGAGAGGCCAGACCATTGTCCTTCCGGATCACCTGGTCCTGCCACGGTGGGACCCCACCTAACAGTCATTTCGGAATTCTCATCGGGAAGCAAAACTGTCTGGCCCACACACGATCCCCTGGTAAAATTTCTTGGTGTTAAGTTATGACATGTATTCACTTTTTTTCCTGCTTTGGAAAGCTGGCCAAGGCGGCTGGAGGCAGAGCCTTCTTGGCCAGCTGCTCCCCACCCCGCAGCACGTGGTAGCGGACTGGAGAAGGTGACCCAGGCTGCGGAGTGAGCTCCTTGGCTGCAGCCCACAACCTGACGGCTTGCGATGTTCCTGCTTGCTTGCTTCCTAACAGCCAGAGCGCTTTTCTGTAAAGTAGTTAAGAATCCCAAGCATGTGCATTGCATTTTCAGAAGGAATGGCAGAAGGCTAAAGCAGTGCCCCCCTCCCAGCCCCCCAGACAACAGTACAGGTATTTTTGTTAAGTGGTTGTGAAATGAGGCAATTGCCAGGCCTAAGTGTTTCTGTGGGTGGGCTCCCCCCAGCAGGGGAAAAGGGCTGAATTCCCTCTTTCTGGCCTAGACTCAAAATGGGATACTCAAGCTCAGGATTTGGTCCTAAAGGTCATTGGTTATTTTTATCTGAACCGACTGAAAGCCCTGCTCAGCCCCAAAGACCCTTCTGCATTAGCTGCCTTGTCCAGCACAGGACTCATCTGAATAGGAGCAGGTCCACCCACAGGTGCACCCCGTAAGTGGTATGTGTGATCCCCCCACTTGTTTCTCTCCACTGAGCCCACCCAGCGTCCTCCAGAACTTCCCTCCTTTGGTGCAATTTTTGCCAACAAAACCCTCAAAGTTCTTAGCAGGTGAGTTTTTCTCACAAAGATGTGTTTTGTTTGCATTTGCTGCAGACACCCCAGGATAAGCTAGGGGTTCATTTTCAGCCATTCAGTAGTGAACAGAGTGTAAGGATGCCTCACACTCTGCGGGAGGCTGCACATCCAGTGGTTTCTGATCAAGTCTGCTAGGCAGAAAGACTAGGAAGGGAATCATGGCAGTTAAGGGTCCACTGTGGCTTTTCTAAGTGCTGGCTTTTTCATCAAGGTTACCCAGAAGTAAACCCTCCCTGAGAGCCGGGCCAGGGCGCAGCACTTGGTGACCACGCCCTGGTGTGTTTGGTGTCCCAGATAGAGGACAGTGTGCCCAGGTTGGGGCCTTTGCACTCTCCTGTCTATAACCTTTTGCCCAAGATCTAGCAACTGTTTTTCCCTGACAGGGGCCCTCTCCTCCATCCACTCAAGCACAGAGTTTAGCAAAAATTCTTTTAAACAAACAGAATGCCAGTAAGGTGACCACTGCTGCAAAGCTTCAGGGATGCAAAATTCTCCCTAATAAAAAGTTCCTTCAACAAGCAGCTTTACCCAAAGACCTTTCTCTCCAGCCATACTGACGTCACCAGGGAAGCGTTCAAGTGTTTGGCAAGTGATTTGTTCTCGCTTGACCTGGCTAGGAGCCATTTTTTTGCACATGAGGGAATTTGGCCTTTCCTCAGTTATCTGAATGTTTTACCCAAGTGCCTTCCTGCTATTGTAGCGAAGTCGCTCGGCTTCATTGAGCATGGGGTGAAAAAGGGCTAATGCATTTTCCATCCATCTTCTAACCATGTTAGCTACAAGGGCCTCCTGTGAGTTCAAACTCCTGTATGTGTATCTGTCCGTGTGTGTGTGTGTGTGTGTGTGTGTGTGTGTGTGTGTGTGTGTGTAATACGCACCCAAACCCTCTTTTTCTAAGACATCTTAGCTGGATATTATAGGAAGCACTTCCATAAAACAACTATACCAAATGGCAAAGGAAAGAGAAACAAAGGCATTCATTCCAAGACATAAACAGTCAAGAGAACATGTTAATTAGGAACCGACAGCTATGAGAAAGTTTGTCAGTTACAAATGCCGGAGGAGATTTTGCCAGGAGTGAATGCCCATGAACTATTTTCAGGATGGGAAGAGGCCACCAAATCCTCCGAGAGAAGTAGAAAGCCAGGACGTCTAAGTGGTGAAGGTGTGTGTTGCACATGTGTTAGAAGGACCTCGGTTAGGTGGAGGTTTGCACTTGCTACATCCAAGGTCAATTCCCCGCATGTAGCACCTCCACCAGAAGCCTACCGTGTTGCTGAATGTAGTCTGTTTCCAACGTTTGCCAGTCTTCCTGCATTGTACAAAAATACTGCTGCTTGATAATATATAATAGCAATCCAAATTAATTAGTATGTTATTAAATTTTATTTTCTTATCTGTATTTTTATGCTTTTTATCTGTCCTCAAAGTATCACACCCCTGTTGGAATTGGAAGAATATTTATAAATGGTCAGAAGTCTTTTTCAGGTGTCTCTTTTAACATATATGTTGATATTTCCCCCCCTAAGAGAAATGATGTATTCTTGAAAATGTGTCAATCATTCCAGAAAACAAAGCAAAATCCCACCGCAGAGCCTGTTGGTCAGTCACCTGTTTCCTAGACGAAGCCTCTCTGGAGAACGGGCACGGGGGGGCATGGCTTTGTGGCAGAAGGAACCACGTATTTCTTGCTTGAGACTGATGCTGCCTGACTTTAGCTCTGAGCCTCGATCTTGTCACCGAGGAGAATTGTCAAGTGTTTAGATCCCCAATAAGTAGGTGGTATAAAAAATCCTGCCTGTGTTGTAATGGGATTCTAGAAGCGTTTGTGTTCACAGAAACCTAAGTGCAGGCTGTTTACAGAGCTGACTGAATCCTGATAGATAACCCCCCCCACACACACATTATCCAAAGGACACCCAGACTTTTCCAGCACAGACGCAGCCTAGGATGAAACAAGTTGATTCCTTCTAAGAACTGGGAAGCGCTAGAGTAGCCTTTCCTGTTTACAGCTGTCCCAGGAAGCCAGCCTCAGCCAGTGCGGCAGCTGTCACATCGAGACAGATCGGAAGCCGATGTGTTTCTAATTGTCACTCTGGACTAAAGGGAGGCAGAATTTGTTTATTTTCACATCAAAAGATACTTCCCAAGAGCTTTCTGTCGTTCAAAATTGAAAGGATGTCTGGGGTCCGGTTAACAACTGCTCACTTCGAGTTTACAAGAAGCATGGGGTTGTGACATTCTTGACAAGTGGGGGTATAAACTTTCCCAAACTTTTTTTTTTTTTTTTTTTTTTTGGAGGGACAGCCCTTTAGCAGGTACCCATCACTTCTTAACCTTGGGGTCTTCCAAGCTTGAGGCTTGGGCATTCGGTCTCCTGGAGCCCAACCAGCCAATGCCCGTGTTTTCCTGCATCCCAATTAAATACTTAAGCAAAACGGAAGCACCACAGAAAACGGGATGGCGAGCACCAATCTCCTCCCCCAGCTTTCCCATGTGCCTTGAGTTATAGCCAACATCACTGTCTTAACTCAGTTTGTTCAAAAACAAACTTTCCTGGTGCCTCGTGCGCTAGAGGTGCTCCCTAAACAAGCCCCCCTAAAACTGAGACAGGGTGTAGGGTGCCGGAAGGAAGGCTGAGCACCCTGCCTTGGTGCAGCTATTGCCCGAGGAGGCCGAACTCCACCTGCCTCGTTCAGGGTTTGCGTGAACTGGATGCAAATGCTGCTGCTTCCGCGGGAGAAGGTGCCTCCAGCATTCTGATGGGCTGTGGCTGGGCAGAGTCTAGCGTCCTGCACATATTGTCAGGGAACCTCACTTGCCCCGGCTGCTCTGCTGCCCTGACGGGAGAGAACGGTGAGAAAGCCCTAACGAGATCCACCGCAAACCCACGTCTCTCCAACTGCGTGGTGCTGGGAGGCTTAGGGTTTGAAAATCTTGACTGTTAAAGGAGTTTGAATACATCACATTCCTATGCAAAATGTTTTTAACCTCCCATTTACTGTAGTTTATTTTTGCTATATGTAAAGTATTTTTATACAGCTTGTATCATGATAGTTTAGCAATAAAACAGTTGAAAGCACGGGCTGCTTTGGTGTATTTTTTTCTCTAGCAGGGTGGGCTGCTCAAATATCCCCTTTCCGTGTGGAGTTCATACAGCAGGGAGCCTTTTCTGGGTGCACACACCTCATCTCAGCCCTGTGAGGTGGGGGGATCGTTCATTGCTCATCTCACACTAGGGCTCAGAGGCCACTTGCCCAACGTGACAGAACCATGCGGTCAACCTGCCTTTGTCTGATTCTTGCTCTGTCCCCTGCAGCCGGGCCATCACCGAGTGTCTAGACCTCTTTAGAAGGAGCACCCAGGTAACTTAGATTGATAATATCTGTCCTGGTGGCACCTCATAGAGGGTCTCAGAGCATTTACAGCCAGCTGGGCTGAGCTGGCCACTCGGGAGGCAAAAGCAGGCATCTGCTGGAACATCTTCCAAAGTTCCAAAGGAGGGGGGGAGGGATAGCTTCTATTGTCCACCCACAAACAGATATTCCAAAGACTAAAACTTTCCAGTGGCTTACTCCTAAACAATAGCACACACACACCCCTGCCTTATAGCTAAAGCACCTAAGAGGTTTGAAATGCATTGCTACTTATGTCTTAACACAATATTGTTCAACCTTCATCCCACTCTTCAGTGCTACCCTTAAACCCCAGGCAAGCAGGGTGCCTGCCCCAGACCCTGTGCCTCTGGGACCACTTGACCCTACTCTTGGAATGCCTTCTTGGGGATTTTCCAAGCCCCCCTCCAATGTCTGCAGCCAGCGTTCCCATATGGGTGGGGTGTCCAAAGCACATACAGGGTTATGCATAGGTGCTGGCTGCTAGAAGCACCTACCTTGAAAGGCCCCGAGTCCCCTCTGGTGGCTGGGACCAGCTAGCTCCCATGCTTCCCTTCAGGGCAGAAGGTCAACCAGATGCCCCAAAGAACTCCAGAACCTACACCTAAAGGGTCCAAGCCGGGTTCCAGAAGAGCTTCCTGGTGAGCAGAGTGCTCCTGATGGCCAGCTCATAAGTACAGTGGTCCCTGGTTTTCGAAGGTACTCCATTCCAGAAGACCGTTCCAGTTCTGAAACATTGGAAAACCGAGGGATCCACAGCCGACAGCTGGGCCTCAGGATCTTGCCCTCAGCGGAAGCCCTGTGGCATGTTTGACTTCCGAGGTGTGTTCGAAAACCAAAGCATTTCCTTCTGGGTTTACGGCGTTTGTAACCCAAAATGTTCGTCAATAGAGACGTTCGAAAACCGAGGTACCACTGTACTCTCACTTATTTGTGTGTGTGTGTGTGGGGGGGGGGTGTCATGGGAAACTGGGGCAGCCAGAATGGGGCTGAGACGCCAATCTGAGGATGCCTCAAATGGCTTATGTAGATAGGAGCCCCACACAAATATTTGCCTCTGCGTACAATGGATTTTCTTTAAATTAACTCACTTTCTTAAAACCTTATGCCGCTTTTCCTGACTAGAAACCCAGAACCATCTTTTTTTAAATTTTTTGTTTAATATCTTTATTGATTTCAGAGAGAGGAAAGGAGAGGGAGAAAGAGAGACAGAAACATCAATGATGAGAGTCATTGACCGGCTGCTTCCTGCACACCCCTGACTGGGGATCGAGCCTGCAACCCGGGCATGTGTCCTGACCGGGAATCGAACCCCAATCGCCTTGTTCCTAGGTCAATGCTCAACCGCTGAGCCACGCCCGGCCGGGCAGAAACCCAGAATCATCTTAAACAGGAAACAAGGATACAACTATGCAGCCGTTTAGATAACAAGTCTGTGTTCAACATTTATATGTGAGCCACACTTGGTAAACACAATCAAACCCAGCCCGTGCCTCAGTTTCCCCAGATGTAAAATGAGAATAAGAGTGGTCCCACCTCACAGGTATAGAGTGTTTAATAACGAACGTTAACTATTGATCTGATACCCCATCATTTAGCAAATGGATTTAAGATTCATCCAAGGCTGGAGTTCCTTTTCCCAGTATCTGAAGTAAAGATTCAGAGCTCTGACAACAGGTATTGGATTTTTGTAACCAGATTGTTCAAGACAAAAATGTGAGCTTATCCAGTTTTCAAATCCTGAATGGAAAGGGAAACCTCTCCAGCCTGGGGCTTTTTTGCAAATCTGAGATCATCCCTTGCTCGCTCTGTGCAACAGCAGTTTCGTACTGGAGCTGAGGTAGGACACTGGGTTAGTAACGAGGGGACTTTGAGAAGCAATGAGATCTACAAGAGAGAACAAAATGCTGGCTCCTGTACAGCCTTTTCAGGTTTGTACATTGGAAGGAAACTGGGTTTTTTGGCAGGAGCTGGTTGAATGTAAAGTAACAGTGAGGAGAAGGCACAGACAAGAGGGATCAAATGAAATGAAAGCCAAGATGTTCCTTTGGTTTGAGGAACCCTGGTAGCCGTCAGCAGCTAGATGAGTTTGCTGCCAACTTTAGGTCATTTTATGGCACAAAGATGAGTGGGGTTGGACCAAACCTGCAGAAAGGGCTTTCTGCACCAAACAGTCTCTCCCTTCACCCTCCTGGTAGATTTAAAAGTCGGAGTTACCACCAAGAGATGAAAATCCCTGCCCTAGGCCACAATTTCCAGGAATTCTTGCTTTACTAGAAATTTCAAACTCTGAAGCTCGGCACTGAACTCTGGATACAAGGTACAGTGATAATCTGATCCTAACCTTTTTTTTTTTTTTTTTTAAGCGGAGAGGGCAGAGGAGATCACAGCCTTCTATGAGATACTGATGAAACTTCCCAAAAAGCACCCCATTGCTTCTGGTCCCCAAAGTATCAGAGGACAGCTATGGAGATGGGATCAAGAGCCCTCTGCCACTAATGCCATGAGGACGACCCTTCAGTGAAAGCATTCATAGGACAGTCTTACATACACTTTCACGTATACACTCTGCAGGCTCATAGGCACCTGCCTGTGTGACTTCTCTGGTTGCCATAAGCCATTTCTAGCTCAAAATGCCCCCAGTCTTCTTAATTCCCAGTCTCCTCACCCCCCCCCCCCAAACACACCCTGTCTCCCCATTTGGCAACACCATCTAAGCAGTTGCTTAGTCAATAACCTGTCCCCAGGCCCCACACACCAGCAAGTCTTGGTGGGTCCACCTCTGAAATCTCACCTCCTGGCCTCCTGCTCACTGGACCACCTTTATCTTCTGCCTGGATGACAGAGTGGCCCTCTGCTGCCCTGGTTCCCTCCTGGCCTCATAGCAGCCAGGTTGGGCTTAAAGAAAATTCAGATCACATTACCCCTATACTTAAAGACTGCCAATAGCTTCCCTTTACATTCATCCCCCCCCCACACTTTATCTAGGTATAATAGGCAAATAAAAACTATATATTTAAGGTATACAGCATGGTACCTTGTTATATGAAAAAATTATAAAATTATTACCAAAATCAAGCTATTTAACATATATCACCTTGCATGGTTACCTGTGTGTGTGTGTGTGTGTGTGTGTGTGTGTGTGTGTGTGTGTGCGCTATATGTGCGTGTGGTGAGGACACTTGAGATCTACTCTCTTAGCAACTTTCAAATATACATTATTAACTCTAGTCACCATGATGGACATTAGGTTCCCAGAGCTCATTGTTCTCATAACTGAAAGTTTGTACCATTTGACCAAAATCTCCCTATTTCCACCAGGCCCATCCCCAGTAACCGCCATTCTGCTCTCTGTTACTACAAGTTTGACTTTTTTAGATTCCTCATATAAGTGACACCCTGCAGTATTTGTCTTTCTCTGTCTGGTTTATTTCACTTAGCATAATGCCCTCCAGGTTCATCCACATTGTAAAAAGCACTGCCATAAAGTGATCTACAGATTTAATAGGATCCCTATCAAAATTTCAATGGCATTTCTCAGAAACAGAAAAACAATCCTGAAACTGGTATGCAGCCCCCAGACCCCAGAGAGCCAAAGCGATCTTGAGCTAGAGCAACAAAGCTGAACGCATCGCCCTTCCTGGTTTCAAGTTGCGTTACAAAAGCCATAGCGATCGGAACAGTATTGTACAGCCGTGCAGACAGACACAATCAATGGAAAAGAACAGAGAGCCCAGAAATAAACTCATGTGTATGTAGTCAATTAATTTATGACAAAGGAGCCAAGGTTACAATGCGGGAAGGACAGTCTCCTCAAAAAATGGTGGTGGGGAAGCTGGACTCTTATCTTACACCATCCACAAAGCTCGATTCAAAATGGATTGAAGACTTACACACAAGACCTGAAACCATGAACATCTCAGAACAAAATATAGGTAAGCTCCTTGACATCAGCCTTGGCAGTGATTTGGCAGTGGTTTCATGAATGACACAAAAAGCACAGGCCACAAAAGCGAAAAAATAAACAAAAAGCAGTCTACAAGTGGGACCACATCAAACTCAAAAAGCTTCTGCACAGCAAAGGGAACCATCAACAAAATGAAAAGGCAAGCTATAAAATAGAATATATCTGCAAATCCGACAAGGGTTTAACATCCAAAATATATAAATGACTCAAAACTCAATAGCAAAAACAAACAAACGAAAATACCCAAACAATTGGATTTTTTTTTTTTAATGGGCAAAAGAACTGAATATACGTATTCCCAAAAAAGACATACAAGTGGTCAACAAGTATACAAAAAGGTGCTCCGCTTCACTAATCATGAGAGAAATGCAAATCAAAACCGCACTGACATATTGTCTGGAACCTGATAGGATGCCTTTTATAAAAAAAAGACAAGAGCTAAGTGTTGGTGAGGATGTGGGAATGCAAATTTGTGCAGCCAGTATGGAAAACAGTATGGAGGTTCCTCAAAAAATTCAAAATAGAACTACCACATGACGCAGCAATCCCACCTTTGGGTATATATTTAAGGTGATGAAAACAGGATTTCGAAGGGATAGCTGCACTCTCGTGTTCATTGCAGCATTGGTCACAGTAGCCAAGACACAGAGACAGCCTGAGTATTCCCCCCCAAAATGTACACACACTTTAACAGCTGATAACTCACTTAATTTTTACTTCTTTTCAGGTTTAACTGATTTGAAAAAATGGATGAAGCCAGACTAAGCTTTGAACAAAGAAAATTTATGCTAAAGTGCCACTGGACTTTTTTTATGGGGATACATAAAAGATAAAGTTTACGGTAAAAAACTAACAATAGTTGACAAATCGAGGGCGCACAAATACAGAACTAAATAATTTTTGATGTTTGCGATTCCATTGCTTCACGTTATCAGCAGTGCCTGGACCAGAACGGTTATCAGTTTGCAAACAGGTGTTGACAAAAAAAAAAATTATTCATTTCTGTAGATTCTTTTAAATTTTGAAAATGAGTTGTATGTTAATCAATGCTGACTTTATAATCATTCAAAGTGTGTATACATTTTGGGGGGACACCCTGTATAGACAATAAGATATTCAGCCCTGAGAAAGAAAGATATTCTGCCATTTGTGATACGTGGACAGACCTTGAGGGCATTATGCTGAGTGAAATAAGCCAGATATAGGAAGACAGATACTGCAGGGTACCACTTATATGTGGAATCTAAGGGGAAAAAGTCAAACCCACAGAAACTGTAGAAAAGTGGTTACTAGGGATTGGGGGAGTTTGGTAAAAGGGTACAAATGTTGAGCTATAAGATGAATAAGTCCTGAGAATCTAATGTATAACATGGTTACCATAGTTGATAACCCTGTTGTGTGCATTTGACCCTTGAACAACGGGGGCTTTAGGTGTGCTGAGCCCCTTGCAATCTGTATATTAACTCTGACTCCTCCAAAATTTTACCGATGGCCTTCTGTTGACTAGAAGCCTTACTGGTAACATAGTCGATTATCACATGTTTTGTATGTTATATGCTTTATATACCATATTTTTACAATAAAGTAAGCTAGAGAAAAGAAAGTGTTATGAAGAAAATCATAAGGAAAATACATTTATAGTATTTATTGAAAACAAATTCGCGTAAAAGTGGAGCTGCACAGCTCAAACCCATGTTGTTCTAGGGTCCACTCTAAGTAAAATTGCTAATTGTACAACGTAAATGCTCACACACACATGAAAACATCGCCGGAGAGACAAGCTGGCGGCGTAGGTCACAGCCGCGCCCGCCGCCTCCCCAACCACATCAAAATTACAACTAAAATACAGAACCACCGTCGCTCAGAGCCTCCTGAGATCTGGCTGAACAGAAGCCCCACGACCAGGGAACTGAAGCAGCACCGAGAGCGGGAGGAGGGGCGGAGACGCGGGCGGGTCGGGGCTGGATCCCTGAGACGAGGCCGCGGGCCCACACTCGGTGCCGCAGGGTAAACCCGGGAGGGAATCTCGACGGGGGGGTTTCCTGAAGGAGTGAGGGTCCCAGCTCACAGCAGGCCCCCAACCCAGGGCTCCTGGGCCGGGAAGAGAAATTCCCACAACCTCGGGCTGTGAAACCAGCGGGGACTGTCCTGAGGGTCGCGGAGGCTGCGGGAGCCCCAGCAGCTCCTCCTAAAGGGCCCGACACAGACTCACTCGGACGCTCCCTCTGAGCCCAGCGCCGGGAGCAGCCGGAAAGGACCCGGGACACTCGGGAGGAACTAACCTGCCTGGAGCCGGGCGAGAGGTGGAGGGGCGGCTTCCTCCCGGGCAGAAGAGCTGGCGGAGGCCATGGCTCCTGTGGCGAGTCCTCCCCCCACACAGCCCGCAGGCGGGCGCCATGTTTGAATCCCCAGCACCTGACTCACACCGTTGGCCCCGCCCCGTGATTCCCGGAGGCCCCGCCCTCCCCACCTGCAGCTCATCCAGGCCATTTCCAGGGGCTTTTCTGTGCAAGTGGCCTCTCAAGCCTCATGCTTAGGACTTTCCTAAAATCTCTCCAACAAGCAGCAGCTGGCCTCAGCATGCCCCATATGGCTTGATAAGTGGCCCCAGGCCCAGCACTAGCGGCAGCTGCATTGGTTCATAGCTTTTCTCTCCTGGACACCTCCAAGCCCAGCACAAGTAGCAGCCAACTACGGTTTCCTGTGTGGCTCATGCTGGGTGGCCCTGGGCAAGGCACTGGCACAGGCTGACTTTGCACCTCCCAGGGGCCCCAGAGACAGTGCACCTGGTGGTCAAACTCGACCATGCTGGACTATGACCCTACCATATCCACAAGTGACACACTCAAGGCGCACACTTGGTGAACACCAAAGCTCCACTGAAGTAAATCCTGCTCCATAGGGGTGTCTCCAGCACAGCAGCTCTCTGGCTGTAGTTGCAGCTGGTCCTCACAGCCGATTGGCCTGGGGGTCAATTCCTCCCAGTGAGGCCAACAGCAACCAAGGCTCAACTACAACAGGACAGTGCACACAGCCCACAGGGGGACACCTAGAAGGCCCAGCTCAGGTGACTGGGGAGGCTGAGCCACTGCACCCTACAGGACACCTACTACACAAAGCCACTCTACAAATTCCAGGAGACATAGCAGCTCTACCCAATACATAGAAACAAACACCTGGAAGCAGCCAAAATGTGGAGGCAAGGAAACATGTCACAAAGGAAAGAACAGAAGAAATCTCTAGAAGAGGAACTAAATGAAATAGATCCAAAAAAGCTAACAGATACAGGGTTCAGAATTTTGTTTGTAAGGATGTTTAAGCAGACTATTACGGAAATAACTGAGAAAATCAATAACATAATAAAGTACTAATTTGAAATGAAGGCTACAGGAACTGGAATGAAGAATAGTTTACAGGGAATCAACAGAAGAGCAAAAACAAAAAAGAATCCAGAAATATGAAGATAGTATAAGGAGCCTCTGGGACAACTTCAAGAGGCCCAACATTTGTATTATTGGGGTGCTAGGAGGGGAAGAAAGAGACCAACAAATTGAAAACCTATTTGAAAAAAGAATTACAGAAAACTTCCCCTACCTGGGGAAAGAAATAGACTTACAAGTCCAGGAAGCACAGAGAGTCCCAAACAAGAGGAACCCAAAGAGGCCCACAGCAAGACACATCATAATTAAAATGCCAAAGGTTAAAGACAAAGAGAATCTTAAAAGCAGCAAGAGCAAAGCAGTTAGTTACCTACAAGGGAGCACCCATATGACTGTCAGCTGATTTCTAAACAGAAACTTTGCAGGCCAGAAGGGAGTGGCAAGAAATATTCAAAGTGATGAAAAACATGGAACTACAACCAAGATTGGTCTACCCAGCAAAGCTATCACTTAGAATTGAAGGTCAGATAAAGAGCTTCACAGATAAGAAAAAGCTAAAGGAGTTCATCACCACCAGGCCAGCACTACAGGAAAATTTGAAGGGTCTTCTTTAAGAAGAAGCTAATGAACAAAAGAATCTGATGAACTAAATAGATCCAGAGACACTGACTCATGCAACAGACGATCATATTTCAGAGGAAAGAGGGAAGGGGGGTGGAGGGTGGGAAGAGATTAACCAAGTAAGTTATATGCATATATGCATAACCCATGGACAACAGTCAATAATGGGGTGAAGGCCTGGGGAGGGGGTGGGAGCAAAGTGGAGGAGGTCAATTGGGGGCGGGAACGGGACACCTGTAATACTCTCAACAATAAAGATAAAATCAAAAAAACCAAAAAAAATTTTAAAAGTAATTTAAAAAGTACATCAATATGTGAAGAAATGGATGTGTTGATTAGCTGAGGAAATCTTTCCACAGCTTCTACCTGTACCAGCTCATCACAACGAACACTTTAAATATCTTCCATTTTGGGTCAATTATACCTTGATAAAGCTGGAAAAAAATCAATATTCTGTGAGGGAAAGACAGTAGAAAACTGTCCACTATCTTGCAGACATCACTTTTCTTTTTAATTTCAAACCTGGAGCAGGCAGCTCTGCCTCTCTGTCCGCGGCAGTGCACGAGCCTCAGAGTCCTGCTGGTCACAGGCCTCCCTCTGCATTTAGCATGACCCAGATTTCAGCAAGGCTCCCGGCCATCTTCCCTGCCTTCCACTCTCTAGACTCACTTCTGGACGACCCACCCTGGCCTCTCTTCTGTTCCTTGCCCAGGCCAAACCCTTGCCCCCCTGCCTCTGCTCTCCTAATACGGGAAATGCTCCCGCCCCAGGGCTTCGCAGACCTGGTCTCCTCATTCTCCCGGGAGCCAATCAAACATGCCAGCCTCAGAGAGCGTCCCTGAGCGCCAGCTGCAATGTGGGATCCACCCCCACCCGTATACCCATCAGACATAAAATCCTCCAGTCTGGATAACCATCGCTTGTTCGCGGTCTGTCTCCCACCCCTGTCGATTCCGTGAGGGCAAGGACAGTATTTGCCTTTGCTCAGGGCCCACGCCCAGACCCTGCACGCACAGTAGGCCCCCGGAGCTGTGTGTCGAATGCACAAGGTGTCTAAGTTTCATAAGCACAAGCGACATTGAGAACAGCAGGTTCATCCGGATGCACGGAAAATTAATCACTTCCTCATATTTAACACATTTTTGAAGCCAAACACCGGACTCGAGAGAGACCTTTCTTCTGTCCCACATGGCTCAGCTTACCCACTTCGAATGACACAGCAGTGCACTCCGGCCCGTCTCTACAAACAGCAGGTTCCCCTTGTCGCAAATAGCAATAAAGGCCAGACCGCCCTAGAACCCTGGAGCCTGCCAGGCTGGCTGCTTCCAGGCGCCCTGCAGGCACCCGTGGCCCTCCTGCCTGGAAAATCTTGCTGCCCTGGCTCAACGGCCCCTGGGGGACAGGTGAGAGAAGGGCGGCGGGCCAGCTGCCATTTACAAGCCAAATGTGACGCAACTGAGACTTTGGGGAGTCTGCCTGACAAGGTGAGTGACGGGAGTGTGTGCCCTCTGGCCACGTTATATTGTGTTAACAGCCGACTCCTCTCCATCTGTCCTCCCCAGATACACCCCCAGCCCCTCAGTCCCCCCACTGATCCTGCAGGTGGGGCGCCCTCTGGTAGCCACTCATGTCCCTGCACAGGGCTTGCAGAAAGGCCTTCTGACACCTACACCATGGCACCTACACCATGGCACCTACACCATGGCACCTGCCCTGGCTTCCTACTTAGACCAACACTGCCCGGAGTAGGTCCAGGCCCCCTCAGGGCGGTGAAGTGGGGGTCCCAGACTCCACTCCTCCCCACCTCCGTGCCCACCGCCTCGCCCTCAGGGCTGCCCCCTTTTGCCCCGTCTTCCACTCGCAACCCCGAGGCCAGGGGCTCTTCAGGCCCCGCCTTCTGCCCCCTGCATCTCACACCCGCCCGAACAAACCCCCACCCCTCAGGCTGCCCCCAGGGGCCTGTCGCCTTGGCTCTACCCCTGAGGCCCCGCTTCCCGCAGCGCCGGTAAATCATCACAAACGGAAATTCATTACCTTAGGCTTCTGCCCCTCGGAGATCCAAAACAGTCTCGCTGTCATCAAGGTGTCCGCAGGGCTGTGTTCCTTCTGGAGGCTCCATTTCCTGGCCCCGGGGTCCTTTCTCCGTCTTCAAAGCCAGAAATCGCCTCCCGGCCCCGCTGCTGGCGTCCCATCCCCTCTGCCGCTCCTGCTCACTCGCTCGGCCTCCCTCTCAGCATTGGGCCCACCTGGATGATCCAGGATAGTCTTCCCACCCGAGGCTTAGGAATCGCCTTCACGGTCCCTGCGAGGAAGGGAACATATCCCCGAGTGCCAGGGATTAAGAGGAGGACATGGGGGCACTGTCCTGCCCACTGTGCCCCTCAGGAGCTGGCAGCCTGGCTCCCACAGCCCCTATGTAGGGGAGGGGGGCTGGGCTAGGTGTTTTCCTGGCTCCTTTTTCCCACTTTTAGACTGTTCTCCACCCCACGGCCATTGGCGTCACTTCTTGGTGATTTTAGCTTCTGGGCAAGGGCACTTTATTGTTTTCTTTACACCTGTCTTAATTTTTCGCAGTTTCATCTGCCACATCCCGACTTCTCAGTTCCTTAAATTCTTCTTGCCCTGTGGTTTTTGTCTTCCTGCAGCCATAATACCCTACGGCGCTGGCTCTCAAACTCAGTAGTATCTGAAAGCTGAGGGGCTTGTAAAAACCCTGATTGCCGGCCCACCCCCAGGGATGCTGATTCCGGAGGTCCGGGGAGGGGCCAGAGGATCTGCATTTCTGCCAAGGTCCCAGGTGAAGCCCAGGCTCCTGGCTTCAGGGCAGCACTAGAACCGTTGCCCTGGACCTCGAAATGACTATAACTGTAGCCCCTCCAAGCCCTTCACTCTTTGATGCCATCTTCCACCTCTCCAGCACCTGGCTCCAATCATGGCACCTCCCCCTGTGGCCACACACCTTTGCCCCTACAGCCTTTTCGCTGGACGAGCTCCCTCCGCCCCTTTCCCAGCTTAGGTCCCACAGCCAAGCACTAGCATCTCGCCCAAGATGGTCAAAGCCAACGCTGTTTCCTCTGCGCCTGCACCCATGATGCGGCTGCAGAAAACCATAGACACCCTGTACACCCATGCCACCCGTGATGCACGGGCTCCTGTCACTGCCTGGCCACCAGGGCCCGTTTCTCGTGTCCGTCTCCTCTCAACGCCTTCTGGATGCCTCGTGCCTTCTCGGTAAACTCCAGCGCCTCCTCCCGCCCAGCGCCTCTCCGATGGCCTTGCTTCCTGCTTCATGAGGAGGGAACGGCTGGGAGCCCCCACCAGCATCGGGGCCCTGTGCTCGGCTTCGCCTCCCTCCCGATAGTCTCAGTAATTGCCCTGCTCTGTCTTAGGCCACCCCCTCCATTCCCTCTCTCCTTCTCAAGACATCACCCAGCATTCTCCCTCTTTCTTCTGGCCCGTCAGTGTTTCATTCTATACCAGGTAATTCCAATCACCATACAAACGTGCAATTACTCCTCCTGTCTTAACAATAATTGCTGAGCCTACAATCCCTTTCAGCTGTTGGCTTGTTTCTCTGTCCTTTACAGCAACCCCCCCCGCCCCTCCCCCCGGTGAAATGCTGTGTATCCACTTTCTCCCATGCCTGTCCCCTCCCATTCTCTCCTGAATCACTCCCATCAGCTTCCACGCCCCCTGACACCACCTCGTCAAGTCACCCATGACCCCCAGGTCATTGTTAAATCCAGTGGTCGCCCCCCTGGACTGATCAGCAGTGGCAGCCGGTTCCATTCCTCCCTTCTTTTTTTTTCTTTCAACCCTCACCAGAGAATATCCTATCCTTTCCATTGCTTTTCAGAGAGAGTAGAAGGGAGAGAGAGAGGAACATTGATGTGAGAGACACATCCATTGGTTGCCTCCTGCTCTCACCCTGACCAGGGCTGGAGACGGAGCCTGCAACCGAGGTTCGTGCTCCTGGCTGGAATTAAACCTGGGACCCTTCAGTCTGCAGGCTGACGCTCTAACCACTGAGAAAACCAGCTAGATCTTTGTCTCCTTTCTTGATGGGTATGCTTTACGTGGTTTCCATTGACCCCCATGCCCCTGGTTCTTCTTTCCCACTGGCCTCTCCTCACCCTCAGCTGCTGGTCCCTTCTTACCTCCCCAACATTGGAACACCCCAAGCTCATCCTTGGACCTCTTTTCTATCTGCACACATTTCCTTGGTGATCTCATCCTCTCTCATGGTTTTAAATACCATCTACATGCATAAGAGTCCCAAATTTTTACTACCTGCCTGGATCCCACGCCTGTATCACTGTTACCCACCTGTCTACTTGGCACACTCCTCAGTGAGGCACTGAGACCCTCAGACAACAGCCCAGGGGGGACTGAATCCTGCTAGCAGTTGCTTATCTTGCCTGGAAGTGGGTCCTACATCATTGGACCCTTCAGAGGACTTTGGCCTCAGCTGAGACCTTGATCAAAGCCCCATGAGAAACCCTGACAGGGGACCCAATGAGGCTGCTCCTGTATTCCCAGCTCACAGAAACTGTGAGATCATAAACATGTGCTGTTTTAAGCTGCTAAGTTTGGAGGTGATTTGTTAAATAGCAATGACTATAATACACACAGAGTCAAGTAACCAGCCTGAGATCACACAGCTAATTGGAAGGGAGTCAGGACCCAAGCCCAATCTGTCCCCTAGAGCTTCTGTTATTTAAACGCAAAACATACCATCTTTCAGAATATTCTACATCTTGAGTTAAGATGAATAGTTCCACCAGAATTTCCACAAAGCAGATGGATGCTCAGTGAGACCTGCTCTTACCAGGCCAACAGGCCTGCACGTCTGCCTCTGAGCTGGTCTCCACGCCTCCCCGACCCATTCACTCAGCTGCCAGACATTGGTTCTAAAGCTCGAATCAGACCCTGTTGATCTTAGATTTAAAGCCCCGTGATGGATGATCCCTTCGTGGGGCTCTCGGGGCCACCACAACTAGGCCTTGCCCATCCCTGCTCTGCCCAGAGCTGGTACCCAAGTGTTTGCTGCACAAGCCAGGCCCAAGGAGTCACCAACTGCTACTAGCTCATGGGCCCCCTGCACCTAGGTCCTTCCTCCAGGAAGCGCCATCTCATCCCTTGGTCCTGCCCCCGCCTTAGAATTCCGGAGGAGCCCTTCTCCCACTTTATCTTCACCCTCCTGGCTCCCAACTGTCAACATTCAAACATGCTAGGGGTCCCCTGTCTAAATAGGCCATAAATAAAAATAGAAAAAGACACCGACCCCACTGCCACCTCCAACTACTGGCCTGGCTCTCTCCGCTCCTCCCAGTGAGGCTCTAGAAGAGTTGTTGACAGGTCTTGCCCCACTTCTCTCCTCCAGCTCCCTCCTCAGCCCCTGCCCCATGCCCCACCACACTGCTGACCCCAAGTCTTCCAAGACCCCCCAAGCTGAATCAATGGAATCCTCCCCATCTTTCTCTCCCTGGACTTCTCTGCAGCACTTGGCCCTGTCAAGTTCTCTTAGTGAACCTGTCCCCTTTTTCTTGGGTTTCAGGACACCCTGTTTCCCTGTTTCTGCCCACTGACCCCTCTTCCTCTCTAGCTAACATGGGAGCTCCCCAGGCCTCAGCCCTGGGCCTTCGTTTTCTCATCCATGGGGACCCATAGCTCTGATTCCCATCCTGAGACTAATAATCGCACTTTCCTCAGCTCCAGCCCCGATCTTGCCTGACCCACTGAAACCCCATGTGGAACTATCTTAGGCCCTTCACACTGTCACACCCAGAATGGAACTCACCAGCTACCACCATGCCTGCAAAATGTTTTCTGCCTATGAACCCCTCTCAGAAAATGACATCACCATCTACCCCACTGTGAAACCTAGAACCCCTGGATCAGCCTTGATATGGCTAACTGGTCACCCCTCTGCCACCCTCCATCTCCATAACCTGCTATTATTCCATGCCTATTACATGACCTCTCTCTCCCCTGTCTTTCTCTCCCATGAGAAGGTCAGCTCTTTGAGGGCAGGGCCTGGTCCGTTCAGTCCACGGCTGCACCCACAGTGACTCCAAGGCCAGGCATATAGGAGGCTCTCCAGTATTTGATGAAAGAATGGATGATTTTTACGATCGGTTTTCCCTGGAATTCTTGGCTGCAACCTGCATGGTTTGAGGGTGATGGTCTGGGGATGATGGAGGATGTCTGGTAGAAAGGCTGACCTTTCCTGCACTTGACCCAACCAGAACCCCAAATTAGAAGGAAATCACTCCTTTGGTGTCCAGGCTGGAGCAGGAGGGGTACCAGGAAAGGAGGCATCCTAAGAATAGTGTGGTCAGCTGAATAAAAGCCCCCAAAGGTGTTAACATCCTAGTTCCTGGCACCTGTAAATATGTCACCTTACAGGGCAAAAGGGACTTGGCAGCTGCAATGGAATGAAGAACTATGAGATAAGATGACCCTGAGTTTTCCATGTGGACCCAATGTAACCACAGAGGTCATTACATGAGGGAGACAGGAGGGTCAGGGTTAGAGGAGATGTGATGACTGAAGCAGAGGACAAAGTGATGTCAGCCAAGGAACGTGAGCAGCTGCTAGAAGCTGGAAAAGGCAGGGAACAGATGGTTCTCCAGAGCCTCCAGGAGGCCAGCCCTGAGACATCTTCATTTTAGGACAACTGACCTCCAGAAATGTAAGATAATAAATATGTGTTTTTTTAAGCCATTGAGTTTGTGGTGACTTGTTATGGCAGTAATAGGAAACAAATATTGATAGTAATATATACTTTTCCCTGACTACCAGGTGGGTGCCAGCTGTTGTTATGGACTAAAAATTCATATTCAAACCCTAACCCCCAATGTGATGGTATTAGAGGAGGTGATTAGGACATGAGGGTAGGACTCTCATGAGTGGGATTAGTATCCTTACAAAAGATGCCCCATAGAGCTCTCCCCCCACCCCATAAGGGCACAATGAGAAGGGGGTCCTCACCAGAATCTGCCCACTCTGGCACCCTGATCTCAGACATCCAGCCCCCAGAACTGTGAAGAATGGATTTCTGTTGTTTGTAGGCCAGCCAGCCCTGGTACCCTGTTATGGCAGCCCAATGGACTGAGACAGCCATTCATGCAAAGAAGGAGTTTTTATTATCTATACCAACTAGGAAACAGGCTTTGGGAGGTGGCATGCCTTCCCCAGGGTCATGGGGCTGGCTGCAAGAGAGTCAGGCTGTGAACCCAGGTCTCCTGATTCTAATGCCTACGTCTTCCCATTAAGCCGACTGCTTCTCCAGTTTCTCCATTTGTAACACAAATTGATTTGATGAGGTCAGTCCCTTCACCAAATGCATGCTTTGTGAGTTGTTAGTAGGTGT
Organism: Miniopterus natalensis; assembly: GCF_054644295.1. Classification (NCBI taxonomy): domain Eukaryota; kingdom Metazoa; phylum Chordata; class Mammalia; order Chiroptera; family Miniopteridae; genus Miniopterus; species Miniopterus natalensis. The sequence continues at coordinate 75,714,283 of NC_142087.1, read as the reverse complement.
TATATAGGCGGGGGGAGTTGGGATAAGTAGGTTTATGATGCAGTATGTTTGGAACTACTGAGTTAAAGTTAGAGATCCTTTTTTGCTTTTGGCTGCAGGCCTTTTCAGAGCCTCTAAGAGGCTGAAGAACACTGTGACTGTTTAAAACATGGATATCCGCCCTGCCAGGCATGGCTCAGGGGCTGAGGACCCAGGAGATCGTGGTTCGATTCCTGGTTGCAGGCTCAATCCCCAGCAGGGGGTGTGCAGGAGGCAGCCGATCAATAACTCTCTAATCATTGATGTTTCTATCTCTCTTTCCCTCTTCCTTCCTCTCTCTGCAATCAATAAAGATATTAAGAAGAAAAAAATTAAAAAATAAAACATGGCTAGCCAATGCAGCTTTCCTAACTGACTGGCCCATAGTCTGGAACGTTGTTTAGGGCTATTTTTGGCGACATCCCACTCTGAAGTGCTGAGTTAGATGAACCTGAAGGTCTCTTCCCATTTATAAAGGACCAGGATTCTCTGAGTTTTAATTCACTGTGAGCAGGTCTGATTGCCCCTCACTTTGCCAAATTCTGCTCTTCAGAGGGAGACCCCGGTGGAGTATTGCCCTCATACGGCCCTCCTGTGGGAGTTTCTTGTGGCTGTTCTAACACATCACCACAACCTTGCACTTTAAAAGTTATCATCTTACAATTTGGGAAGCATCTCTGGGCTCCAATCAAGGTGTGGGCAGGGCTGTGCTCCTTCTGGAAGCTCTAGGGCTTCCCTGCCCTGTCCAGTTTCTGCAGCTGCCTTCACTCCTTGGCTTGTGGCCCCTTCCTCCAGCAGTGGCCAGCCAAGCCTTTCTCATGGAGCCTTTCTCGCTGCCCTCTTCTACTATTCAGGGCCCCCGTGGTCACGGGGCACCCACCTGCATGCTCCAGGCTAGTCTCCTCATCCTAAGGCCAGCTGATTAGCACCCTTAATTCCATCTGCAACCTTAATGCCCCCTTGCCACATAACAAATCCTCAGGTTCCCAGGATTAGGGCATGGAGATTGTGGGGGGCATTACTCTCCACTTTGAACTCAGCACAGCAACGACCACCTACTGTGCCACTTATATTCTCACATAGAGCTCTGGGAAGGAAGGGCTGTCATCACCCCCACTTTACAAGAAGCTGAGGCTCAGAGGTGTGAAGTCACCTGCCAGAGGCCACTCAGCAGGGAAGTTGCCAAGCCGGGACTCACACCCATATCCTCCCACATGCCTCAGAAGCTTCCCGTGGCCACCACGGGTACTCTGTCACCACCATGGGCCACCTCTCTCCTTGGAAACTCACAGCCCCCAGCTGTTTCAAGAAGAGAAATAGCTGAGCCAGTCCTAGGCTCCATGCTGCCACTTACACAGGAGAGTGACTCCCCTTCTCTGAGCCTCTGGGCCCTCTTCCCTGACCTGGACCTTCCTGGCCTGACATCTGGAAGGATCCAGCATGAGAGAGCCTGGTGCAGAGAACTCACTCAGGCCTCAGTGGTTGAGTCTGTATAAATGTGACTGGTGGTGCTCTGAGCTGTACTCGAGGGCTTGGGGAGGCAATGCTCCTGACTGCATTGTAAAGCCTTGGACAACCTTAGAATCTAACCAGGAACATGAATTCACATCTGTTGAGTGCCTGGGCCAGGTGCTCTCATACAAGTTTGCTCATATAATCCACTCAGAGCAATCTTTGATACTTCTAATACAATTATCCCATTGCACAGCTGGGGAAACTGAGGCCCAGGTAGCTACAATAAGAACTCCCATTCATTCACTCATGCCCTCCACAAATATTTGTTGATGTCGACATATGCCTAGAACAGAGTGTTTTGGATACAGCTCCAGGCTTACGCTCCAGCAGAAAGGACAGACTGCAGACAGTAAGCCGGAAGGAGATAAGTAACAAGTGCCATGTTAGGAAGTAGCTGGGCAGGGTGGAAGGAGTGGGACAGGCAAGGTGGGCGGGAGCGGGGTGGGGTGGCAGGCCCAGGTACAGTGAGTCTCTGTGATATGCCTACACCATGCTAAGCCTGTCCCAGGAATCATGTCACTGGAATCGTGTCTAGGAATCGCAGCCACACAGCAAACGAGGAGGTCTCTCTCATTTTTTCAGGTGAGGTGGGAGGCTCAGGGAAGACCCTTGCTGATGACCACGGGACATGAATTGGCAAAGTTAGGATTGAACCCAGGCCTGTGTGAGCCAAAAGTAGATATACTCATAACCCCTCCCTTTGCCCCTGGAGGGGAACCCCATGGCCACAGAGGACACTGCCCTGAGTCTCAGATGTCTGGGGTCACAGTGCTGCACTAAGACGAGTCCAGGAGCCACCCTTGATTGCCAAGCAAGAGAGAGGAGGGGGAGCAGATGCTCCCTAAGGTGGGTGAGGAAGAATCTGTCATGGAGATTTGTTTTTAGGGTGTAAAACCCTGACTCTGGCCATGAACACAAGTGCGGACATGCATGTCTTCTCCATGTGAATATTAGGAGCCCTAGAAATCCAACTTCTTTCTCTGGCCAGTCCGATGGGTGATGGCTGGAACCCCCAAAGGGCCCCCTAAGTGGGTACAGCTGCTGGGCTTCTGTTTTTAGACATTCCTGTGTCCCTGTGACACTAAATACTTTCCTTCCCAATGAGCATTTCTCTCCCAAACATCTGAATGTGAAAGATTGGCCCCTGGGCCCAGCCAAGGCAAAGTTTGTGCAGAAATTTGCCTTTATGCTGAATGCTGAGGCGTGTTTTTAAGGTGAGGGGCATTTCCCAGCCTCTGGGAGACTCAGATAAGGACTCTCAATGGAGCCTCACTGCCCCCTAGAGGCCAGCTGGGGATGCTGTCTCTGGACCCTTGCAAGAGCAGCTTACCGCACCTCTTTGCCCCTCTCCGGACAGGGCCCCAGGGCAACGTTAGCCTGACCGCAGTCCATCTGCTGAGTCACCAAGTCAGAGGAGGCCCTGAGCCCCACTGGTCAAGTCAGGTCCCCCGACTGTGGGCTGAAGGCAAAGTAATAGGAACTCTGCAGTTTTGAGGGCTCCCCATGGGCTCACTCACTAAGTCCTCAGGGGGCTCTATGATTGTAGTATTGTTCCCATCACTGTTTCACGTATGGGAAAACAGAGGCACAGAGAGATTAAGAAACTTGCCTAAGATCACACAGCTAAGAAGTGAGGAGGGGGAGGTTCCAACCTGGTCCTTCTCAGCATCCAAGGCCCAGCTTGTGTGTTACATCTTCTGAGAAGCCTTCCTTGTCCCTCAGGGACAGCTGGTCCACCCACCCTGCCCCTAACCCTATTGGTCTCGGTCCTCCCTTGTTTCCTTGCAGCTCCACCCACAATGTGCAACTGTGGTTCTTTTTCATTGTGTCTGCCTCCCCTCCTGCAAAGTCAGCTCCGTGAGGGCAGGATGGGATCTGTGGGGTTGTTTCAGCATCCCCAGGGCCCAGCACTGTGCCTGGATCATGGTAGGTGCTCCCTGAATATTTGTGAAATGAATGAAGGAGGGAAGAAAGGAAGGAAGGAAGGAAGGAAGGAAGGAAGGAAGGAAGGAAGGAAGGAAGGAAGGAAGGAAGGAAGGAAGGAAGGAAGGAAGGAAGGAAAGAAGGAAGGAAGGAAGGGAGGAGGGAAGGAAGGAAGGAAGGAAGGAAGGAAGGAAGGAAGGAAGGAAGGAAGGAAGGAAGGGAGATGTACTGTTTCAGTTCTCAAGAAGCTCCCACTTAGTGCGAGAAACAGACTTTATTGACTGTAGTAGGTTGGATGGTGGCTCCTCCTCAAAAAATGTGCCCTAGGAAACTGAATGTTACCTTCTTTGGAAAGAGTGTCTTCGGGGGATGTAATTAAATTGGTGATCTCAAGATGAGGTCATCCTGGATTATCTGGGTGGGCCCTAAACCCAATGATAAGTGTTCTTATTAGAAGAGGAACAGATACAGACCCAGAGGAGCCATGTGAAGACAGAGGCAGAGACTGGAGTTTGCTGCCACAAGCCGTGGAAGAGAAGCTGGAAAAAGCAAGGAAATTCCTCCCCAGAGCCTTTGAGGGGAGCACTGACCTGCCAACACCTTGATTTCAAACTTCTGCACTCCAGAGCTGTGAGAGAGTAATTTCTGTTGTCTTAGGTCACTCAGTTTGTGGCAATTTATGGCAGCCCTGGGGAACATACATTGACAGCCACAGATGGTTTATCAATAATCAAACATCCCACAAAAGGGCTCACGAGAGGCCACTAGGAGGCGCCATCCGATGAGCCGTTCTAGGAGGAGGAGCAGGGGCACCTGGCCTTTCTTCCAGCATCATCGCTGCCACTATGGTTAGACTTTAACTGTCTGTTCTAACCTACCTTTTGGACTTCCTAGAATTCTCTTTCCCTCAGCTCACACCCCTGCCAACTGGAGCGACACCCTGACACACAGGTGTGTAACTCACCTAAACACACAGGTGCTCCCCTCCACCCAGCCCAGCTCCAAGGCCGCCTCCTTTATCGGCTGGTTGGAAGGGAGTTCTCCCACTCTGCTTCTCCAAGTCCTGTCTCTTCCAATAGCCTGTGGACTCCTGGGGAAATGCACACTTCACGCGTGTCTCGTCTCCACACGTGGCCTGGAGTAGCAAATAACGAAAACGGGGAGCCACGTCCTTGGTCAGCCGCAGCTTTCTGCTGCCCGCCGCCTCTGTGAAGCCCACCTCCTGCTCCCCTTTCCTATCAACACTGACCTCTGACCCCATGACACCCTGCTCACCACCTCTGACCTCCCTCTCACACCCTCACCAGGTCACACCTTCTCTCAGGGCTGACTAGGCCTTGCTCAGGGCTTCGTGCTCCTAACGAGATCTCTGAGTCTACCCACTGCACAGTCCTGACCCAGTGGGTCAAGGGCATTGACCTTCCACCCTAACCTCCCAGCTCCTGAGCAGTAGCAGACAATGCCACTCAGACCTCAAACCAGACAGTGCCACTCAGACCTCAAACCAGACAGTGCCACTCAGACCTCAAACCGGACAGTGCCACTCAGACCTCAAACCAGACAGTGCCACTCAGACCTCAAACAGGATGCTGTGAGAATGAACCGGGCTCAGTCAAAGTGACTCCATTAGGAACCACATGGCCCATAAGGAGTACTCAATGGTATTAGCTACTGTCACGGCCGGTGACGATGACGACATCATGATGCCAGCTGGCCCCGGTCCGTGTGTGCGTCCTGCGTCCTAATTCGGGCTCGGGCCAGCGCTGCCCCGAGAGCACCCGGGCGGCGCCCGCCCAGCCGGGCCGCCTCCACTGCGCCCTTTTTCATGCAGAGTCGGTTTCTGTGGTGCTGGAAGATGTTTTCAAAATGATGCGAGCATATTTCTGAGGTCAACTTCTAATCAAAAACGACTCCCAGACGGTGCCCTGGTTTAAATAGAAAGAAAGAAGAAATGGAGTGAGTCATCACCCAAACCATTTGAATGAAACAAAGACACAACAAACTCCCAGCTTTCCTCCCGCGCCAGAACAGATGACCTCAGTGCCGCGGAGGCACAGCTGGAGGGAATTAAGGGATCTCCGGTTCCGAGATAGCGACGACGGCACAGCCACCCGCCATGACTCACGGCGAGGGCCACGGAGAGGTGGCCGCTGGAGGCGGAGTGGGGGACCCTCCAGGGGCCTGGGGCAGAGGCGACGGCTCTGGAGGGCCTCTGGGAACCTGGCATTACTGGGGGGGCCTGCGGAGAGCAGACCCAGGGGGTAGTCAAGGAGTGAGCAGGAAGACACCCCAAATTTGGAGCAAGCCCGCCCCCACAGTATCTCCCAGGGAGCTGGAGGATGCTATCAGACCTAGATAGGGGTTCGCGAATGTCCCGAATAACCCCGGTGATGATTCCAGTGGCCATGTCAGTAAGGCCTCCTTGGGGTTTCCCCAGGGCCCGATCACCCAGCGCCGCTGGCCTCTGGGGGAAGGGCAGACAGCCATTTCCCAGGAGCTCGGGGCTCCCTGCAGAATGTGGTGTCTGTCAAGGCTCTGAACTTGGAAGACTCTGCCAGATAGACTTTTCCCAGGAGCTGGATGGAGGCTGGACGGAACAGGCTGAGGGGCAGGCTGAGCAGGCTGCTAGAGGTAGGCTCCAGGCTCCATCATAGCCGCTATTCCAAAATGCGTCACTTCTGCTCAGGATTGTCAGGATGACTCGCCACATTTAGAGAATAATTTTTTGGAAAATTGAATTGGTTTCAATAATATATGCACATGATAAAACATTTTTTTCAATAATAAAAGTATAACATACAAAGTCTTCCACCAGCGTACTTGCAAGTCCACTGGCCCATGGTATCAATTCTCGGTTTGGCTTTTCTAGTTTTTCTCATGGTAACATTTACCTTTCCTACTATGCCTACTCCTAAGACTTGATTTATCAACTTTTGATGGTATCGAGTGATTCCTAACGTTAGAAGATAGGATATGAGTGTAGTTACTCTGACTTCTATCTCTTCTCCCCCTTGCCTCCCACGAATGTTAGTTATATTATTTTTACTTCATGGACCCTGAGGTTAGTATGTCTGAATTCAAATGCCACTTCTTACTGTGTAACTTTGGGTAAGTTACTTAACCTCTCTGTGTTCCAGTTTCCTCATTGGTACAAATGGAGACAATGACAGTTTCTGCTTCATAACGTTGCCAGAGGATTAAATGTCCTAATTCATGCTACGCTATATAAGAAGTCTCGATCAATGTTAGCTACTATTCCTCATGATTGTGTTCTAGAATTTAGAACTAAGTCTTCTTTGAACTATTAATAGATTGACTAGAAAAAATGAAAACCAATCAACAGCACTTACAATGTGACCAAGTAAAGAGGAGCCACTGAGGAACTAAGGGTGAATGGACCCAGGGAGAAGGAAATGTGAGCCCGGTCAGTGGCCCTCACTGCTCAAAGGCGAATCTTCCAGGTATCACGTCTAATACATACTCTTGATTTCTTTCCAGTATTCTTTGCCTCTTCTGTATAATTGTCAACTGCTACTTTGAAAAAACTGTATGCCATTCCCTTTCTCAGATTCTTCTCCAGGAGGTTAATATAGACCCTTGGGAATTTTTGTCATATAGAGTACATGGGTAGTGAATTGTTGAATTCTTGAATGTCTAAGGACATCTTTGTTTTGTTTAGCTATATAAGGAACCCTAGATTGAAAATCTGTTACCCTCAGAGCAGGGAAGACATTCTCCATCATCTCCTGGCATCTGAGTAGATGACAAATCTGGTGTTAGTCTGATTTCTCAGTCTTTTGTAGTGTAACACTTTCAAAATTATTATTTCCAAAAATGTGTAAGGCAGCCTCTTTATTTGAAAAGTTTAAAAATTTCCCCTGATGTCTGTGGGTATGCATCATAACAGGAGCTATGTAATGTGAAGACTTGTCTTTCCTGATGTCTGGCATAATGTTCTTCTCGTTTCTTTTATTATTTCCTCTGCTCATTCTCTCTCTTCTCTTCTTTTGAAATTTCCATTTTACAGAAGTGGGAACCCCTGGATTTATCTTCTCTGTCTCAACTTTTTTTAATTTTCCTGCTTTGTCTCTACATTCTGGGAGATTTCTTTAAGTCTGTCTTCCAGATTACTAACTTTATCGTCGGCCATATCTATTTTATTTCTCAGCCCACTCATTGAAATTTTCAAATGCAATCATAGCTCTCATTCTCAAGAATGATTGCTTCTTCTCTGACTATTCCGTTTTCACAACAACTTACACTTGTTGATACAACAGTCTCAAATCCTCCTGAGGATACAAACTAGGGGAAAATAAGTTTTCTTCTCTTCCCTGAATTATCTCTGCTTATTCCAGAGTAAAGTATTCAGTTTCTCCACTTGGATCCTTTCCTTTTGTGATGTGTGTTTTCTCTCAGTGTCTTAAGATCCCTCGAATGTTGTTTCTCACTTACAAATAAAGGATCAAGTTGGTTAATATCTGTAAGAGCCATAGGTTTCTTCTGTAACTTATATGGTCTCTTCCAACCAGCGGCTCCTTGGAATGGTGGGACAAGCCACGGACTGTGGATACCTGGGCAGGGCACACCTACCAGCAAGGCCCCCTATTGGGTACAGGGCAGAGAGCCAACAGGCAGCCAGGGAGACCCCAAATTGCTAAAGCAAAGAAGATTAAACAAACCAGGGGTTCATTTTTCTCGGGTAGAAGGTTAGGCAGGCCACTTCAGCCCAGTTTTGGGAGAAAGAGATTTATCTTGTTTCAGCCACTGTCACTTGGGCCTTTGTTGCATATATTTTAAACAATGACAGTCCAAATAGCCACCCTAAGATGTCTTCTTAGGCCCATTTAAAAAAAAAAAAAAAATCTCAATCACTGGTTATCACAGACAGAATAATGGCCCCCTAAAGATATCCACATTCTAATCCCTGGAACCTATAAACACGTTTCCTTACATGGCAGGATTTTGAGATGGGAAAATGGTCCTGGATTATATGGGTGGGCCTGATACACAAACAAGGGTTCTTTTATGAGAGAAGCAGGAAAGATAGGGTCAAAGAAGGAGATGTGGGGACAGAAGCAAAGGTCAGACAGAGATCTGAAGACACTGCTTGTTTTAAAAATGAAGGAGGGAGCCATTAGCCAAGGAATGCAGGCGGCCTCTAGAAGCTGGACAAAGCCAGGGGATGGATTCTCTCCAAAAGCCTCTAGAAGGAACTCAGCCTTTACGACACCCTGACTTTGGGATTTCTGAACTCTCGAACTCAAGATGCTAAATGTGTGTTGTTTTAAGTGATTAAGTTTGTGTTAATCTGTCACAATGGCAATAGGAAACAGATACACTAGCTAAGGATGTTGCCCATAAGAAAATAGAAGTAGCCATTTACAGTTTCGTCGAACATTCATAATGCAAATTCATAATGAAAATGAGTTATTTGCATAATTCATTTAATCCTCACAGTCCTGCAAGGGAACTACTCCTATCACTCCCATTTTACAGATGAGGAGGTTGAGGCTCAGAGAGGTTATGTAATTTGTCCAAGGTCGCACAGCTAGTAAGTGGCAGTGAAGCCAGGATACGTTCCTACATATTGCTCTTCTGCCTCTGTCTTCAAAAACTTATAAGGTTCCGAAGGGAAGTGTTGGGTGAAACCCATGCCACGGGAAGTAATGCCTTATTTTTTCCAACGTGTCAGGATATACTTCTAATCCCTACGCCTCTCTCTTCTGGTTAAACAATAATCTTTGCTCTGCTACAGTTTGATGGCTCCGAGACCCCTCATTTGTGGCTGCCCATAAGAACACCGCAGGCCTCCTCGATTTCTTTGGGAGAACAGCTCTCCTGGGGCGACGGAACATGAGTCAGGGGTACTGATGGGGGCCTGGGGCGGCAGGACTTCCCAAAGCAACCATGCTCCAGAAGCCATAGAAGGGGGCCGCCTCTAAACCTGAGAAGCTCCCCACCCCATCCCAACGCACCCTGGGGAAGTTTAGGGCATCTCTCCCGTCAAGGCCATGCACAAAGGAGTTGGAGGGAGTTCTCATACCCAGCCTGTGAGCGAAGGAACCCCTTGCATGTTTCCCTTTCTGCTTCTCTACCTGCAGTGCCGTCTCTCCTGAGGTGCCACTACCTGAGTGTCTGTGCAGGGGCGGGCCATCTTTCCTCTCTATCCCCAGACTCAGCCTCATCTCTGGGGTGGGGACAATTAGAACACATCATATCAGAGGCCCCTGTGACGTCCTGCTGGCTCTAGGTTCCCAGAGGTTCTCACTGACGACTGGCAAAGCATGTCTTGGTCCATACTTAATGCCATAAACCCTAGTACCCTCATCTTTAAAAGTGCCTGCCCATAGGATTGTTTGAGGATTCAACTGGATAACATAGGAAAAGGGCTGAGTACAGTCTTGGATACACAGCTCACAACATATTATTGAGCTTTTAATTATTATTACTATTATACATTAATGCTCTCAAACAAAATTGATTTCTTTCTTGTGCCATGCTTTCAGGTCAGGTTTCCAAATCTAAGGCCAAGGTTGTAAGCTAGTGGTCCCACAAATTGTGCCTAGCCCACTCATGTGTTTTATTTGGCACACCAGGGGGTCGCCCACATAATTATTTTAAAACTTGAGATAGTTGCCAGGGGAATTAGTTAGGGTCCAGGTCCAGCTGATGACCTGAGACCCCCCCCCCCCCCAAACAACAGCAGCCTAAAGAAGAGATAATTTTACATCTCTCTCCCAGAACAGCTCGAGGACACGCAGGGGGACGTGGAAACTCCATGGGGCTGGGGACACAGATTCCCTCCCTCTTGCTATCTCCTTTACTTCCAGAGGTCCACGGTGGCTCACCATCACGTCGACTGGGTCTGCATTCAGCCAGCAGCAGAAGGGCAGGGCAGGCATGCCTGTCTCTTGAGGACAAGGCCTGGCAGTTGCCTACGTCATTTCTGCTCAGCCCATAGGCCTGAGCTTGGTCGTTTGGCCACAAGCAATTGCTGGAGGTATAGTTTATTTGGTATAGCCACAAGCCCAGCTGTAGTCCAGAAGTACTGTTATCAATTTTGGGGACAAAGAGCAGTCTCTGACACACTGAAACTTAAACATTAGGAGATTTTTGGTTCTGGTACACATTGATTTTGAGTAGAACAGGCACTGAGCACTTCTATCGCATCAGCCATAAGAGGGGGGTGCGTCAGAAACTGAATTGGCATTCAAGTTCACCCCCAAGTGATGGCGAAGCCAAGCCCTTTCCCCACCCATTCCGCCTGCGTGCTGGGTGGCTGTACTAGGGAAAGCTTCAGAATGGCCCAAGGAGTCAACTCCATAAGTCCCTCCCCACAGTTCCTTTCCTCCTGATCACCGAGGGTCCACCAGGCACAAAGCTTTCCTCCAGAGCATGCTTCTCGCAGTCTGGTCCTCGGGCCAATGACAGTGGAAGGTGCCTAAGGGTTCTGGTGCCACCACCCCTCACTCAGACCCAGGAAAGGCCACTGGCCACCCCTCACCCTGGCTTCCTACCTTTACCAGCCCTAGAAGCCTAGAAGCCTTTTGGAGAAGCTAAGCTGTGATGGTGTGGCTGTCCCTATGGGAGAGTGTCAGGCCACCCCAGGGCCACCCGGTGGTGGGGGCCCCCACATCACGGCTCCTGGCTGCTCCAACAGGAAGACCTGCAATGTGTGCCTTCACCTCCCAGCGGGTCATAAATATTGCTCCTGCAGATTAGCAGGGCCCCTTGCTCCCGTTCGATGCCTCTCCGAGGGGCACGAGGCAGGACTGAGTCACGGCCCCCAGCCCTTTCTAAATTGGACTTAAAAATGAAAAAATAAATAAGAGAGGGAAAGGGCCTGATTGTTTTTAAGAGCAGAGAATGAGCTTTCTTTGTGTGCTTGGGCCTCCAGAAGGACTCAGGGGAGTGAGCTCAGAGCAGCTGCTCCCCTCCCCCCCACAACCAAACTTCACCTTCAAGGTGAAGCCAGGAGCCAAAGAAAATATTGTGATAAAGTCTAAGTTACTGCTGATGCCTACTCGGGCCACTTGATTAACTGAACTGAGTGCAAACAAATCTCCCAGCTCCTTCCTCTCTGCAAATTGGTGAAGGAGGCAAGGCCTGGGCGCAGAGCCAGCCCCTCCCTCGCCAAACACAACTCAGTGCCCTGCTCATTTCTTCTCTTGTTTCTTTCTACAGGGTCCACGGGACTCGCTACCTAACCCGTGGGGCCCAGCACAAAATGAAAACGCAGGGTCCTTTTTCAAAAAGCAGGACTAAAATGGGGCTGAAGGTCCTAAAATATAAAGTGTCTTCCTTTCTTCCGCGATCTCTCTCGACTGGTTGTGGTGGTTTTTTTACTTGCTATTTAATGTTTTCCCGAGTATAGAAAAATTTAAATTATAAATTATTAGCATGCATTTGTACTGTCCATCTTTGCGCTGCACAACTCTGATTTTAAATACAAATCTGAGAGCCTTTGATCCACACACAGAATCACTAAAATCACACGACTGTATTTCGTCTCGTACAGACCACGCACTCCATCTTCACCAGACAGCAGGAACGCCAAACAGAACTCTCTGCATTTCCCTTCTTGATACGCGCCCGTTGCACCTACACCGCTGTCCTCTTGCTGATGCGTAGGAAGGGGAGGAATCGCAGGCTGTGTAGACGGTTGACCGCCACAGGGAAGCGAGGCCTGTAAGGGCAGGTTCCTTGGTGGTGTCTGTTTCTTCCTGCAGTTGCCCTTTTCTTACATTCAAAGCCAGTTGTGGTTCTGACAGACAGCCTGGCCCCCCGGGGCCGTCAGCGCCCGGTTACGACTCAGTGGTACAAGCAGCACGCTCACCTTGGACTTGCGCTGAGTGGCCCCGAGCTCCCATGCATGGCAGGTATCCGGGAATTCTGGAGTTGTGGGGAACAGAGAATGCTACACACAAAAGGATGGCAAAGAATCACAGGCGTGCTTATCATGTGTACCTCCTCTGCTCAGGCGCGTGATGATGGGAGTGCCAAGTTAAAGCCTTTTGGGGGCACGAGGACATGAGCAATGGCATAAGTTGCATAGCCATGAAGTGGATCCTGATAACATGCTTGCTTTTCTTACTCATAACGCATGTGTAGTGTAGCAAAATTAGGACATCCAAAGGCACTGGGATGAGAGAGGAAATTTGAAGCCCTGAGCTCCCACATAAGAAATTTGGCCACCCTAAAGCCACCAGGCTGGACATACCATGAAAAGAGATCACCCAGAGATAGAGAAAGCTGCCAAGGAGCCCCAGCTATTTGAGCTGGCAGCCAGCATTCGCATCAGCTTCTGCTTCTGTATCTGCATCAGCTTCTGCATCTGCAGCTGCCTCAGCTCTCCATCTGCATCAGCTCTGCATCTGTATCAGCATCTGCATCTGCATCTGCATCAACTATGAGTGAATGAGCCTTTGAGGATGCCAGCTTTCCTGTAAACTACTTTTGCTGATACCACGTAGAGATAAGATATTCCACCGAGCCCTGCCCAGAATTCAGATTTATGAGATGAATAAATAAATGGTTGTTTTTCAAACTGCCAAAGGTTAAGTAACATGTTCAAGGTCATTAGCCCAGCCGCTGGCATGTGCCATGGGCCATGTGCTCAATGAGTGGGGTCATCACTACTGTGGTCATTGTCATCGCTATAGTTGCCCAAGGCCCCCTAACAACTTAGAGAATACAGTTTTCAGCCTGGGTTTCCTCCATCCACCTGCTTTTCCCTCTCTCTCCACCTCTGGAGAGAGATGAGAGGTTTGCAGAGTGCTTAGGTAGAGTTGGAATAATAGAAAAGATTATTAATAGTGTGCAATAATAGAAAAGATATATGTTGGTCTCTTCCCCTGATTTCTGACTTGGAGCTCCTAAAACCCTTGTGATTGGGGCTGCTAGAAACACCTTTTGTTTTACTGTTTGGTCTTTAACCCTGGTTCCTGACAGAGATCCTAACTCCCTTGGGACTTTCTGGGTGATAGGAGCATTTTTGTTCGAATGAGGTGGCTATGGGTGGGCTCCTGGATGGGGGCTGGTCACCAGAAAGACCAAGCCATGATTAGAGGCTTGGGACTTTTAGCCCCATACTCATCCTCTAGAGTGGGGGGGGGGGGGGACCTTTTTTCTGCCAAGGGCCATTTGGATATTTATAACATAATTTGCGGGCCATACAAAATGATCAACTTAAAAATTAGCTATGAGAAAAGCTATTAGATTTATTGAATTTTGGGTCCTGCCTATGGTTACCTTGTCATGGCCAGATCAAATGATTTCATGGGCCATATGTTCCCCATCCCTGCTCAGAGAGAGGAGAGGGGCTGGAAAATTAGTTAATAGTTGATTATACCTAGTGAGGAAGTCTCTATAAAAATCCCAAAAGTACGAGATTCTAAAAAAGAGAAACTGATAAAACAATCCCATTTACCATTGCAACTAAAAAAATAAAATACCCTAGGAATAAACTTAACCAAAGATGTAAAAGACCTTTACTCAGAAATGTACAGGACACTGAAAAAAGAAATAGAAGAAGATATAAACAAATGGAAAAATATACCATGTTCATGGATTGGAAGAATTAACATCATTATGTCCATATTACTCAAAGCAATCTATAAATTCAATGCAATCCCTATTAAAATACCAACAGCATATTTCACAGATCTAGAACAAACACTTCGAAAATTTATATGGAACCAAAAAAGACCCCGAATAGCCATGGCAATCTTGAGAAAGAAGAACAAAGTTGGAGGGATCACAATACCAGATATCAAGTTATACTACAAAGCCACTGTAATCAAAACAGCCTGGTACTGACACAAGGACAGACATATAGATCAGTGGAACAGAACAGAGAACCCAGAAATTGACCCATGACATGATGGTCAATTAATATTTGACAAAGGAGGCAAGAACCTACAATGGAGTAAAGACAGTCTTTTCAATAAATGGTGTTGGGAAAATGGAAAGATACATGCAAAAAAATGAAACTAGACCACCAACTTACACCATACGCAAAAGTAAATTCAAAATGGATAAAAGACTTAAATGTAAGACATGAAACCATAAAAATCTTAGAGGAAAACATAGGCAGCAAAATCTCAGACACTTCTCATAGCAATATGTTTGCTGATACATCTCCTAGGGCAAGAGAAACTAAGGAGAAAATAAACACATGGGACTGCATCACAAGAAAAAGCTTCTACACAGCAAAGGAAACCAGCAACAAAACAAAAAGGGAGCCCACTGTGTGGGAGAACGTATTGGCCGATGACACATTGGATAAAGGGTTAATATCCAAAATATATAAGGAACTCATACAACTTAACAAAAGGAAGACAAACAATCCAATTAAAAAATGGGCAAAGGACCTGAATAGACACTTCTCCAAAGAGGACATACAAATGGCTAAGAGACATATGAAAAAATGCTCAGTGTTGCTAATCATCAGAGATGCAAATTAAAGCCACAATGAGGTATCACTTCACACCTGCCAGAATGGCTCCATCAACAAATCAACAAACTACAAGTGCTGGCGAGGGTGTGGAGAAAAGGGAGCCCTGGTACCCTGCTGGTGGGAACGCAGACTGGTGCAGCCACTATGGAAAGCAGTATGGAGTTTCCTCAGAAGGTTAAAAATTAACCTGTCATTTGACCCAGTAATCCCACTTCTAGGAATATATCCTAAGGAACCCCAAACACCAGTCACAAAGAATTTATGCACCCCTATGTTCATAGCAACACAATTTACAGTAGCTACGATCTGGAAACAGCCCAAGTGCCCATCAGTAGATGATGGGTAAAAGCTGTGGGACATTCACACCATGGAATACTATGCAGCTGTAAAAAAGAAGGATATTTTATCCTTTGGCACAGCATGGAGGGAACTAGAAAGTATTATGCTGAGTGAAATAGTCAGTCAGAGAAAAACAAGTACCACATGATCTCACTTATATGTGGAATATAATAAACAAAATAAACCGATGAACAAAGTGGATCCAGAGACATAGAAGCATGGAACAGACTGAGGGATCTCAGAGGGAAGATGAGGAGGGGGAAGTGGGTGGGGAGAAAAATAAAAGATTCCTGGGAGCACATGGGAACAGAGCTAACCTCTTTACAAAAGATTTTCCCAGTTGAGGTTAATTCACAGACCATGGCCAACTGGCACAGTTTGATAGGTCCTAACAAGCTCTGACAAGAAGCTTTTCTCCACCCTCAGATAACCCTAAACCAACTTCCTGGCAATTGCAATATAGTTTTGGATTGTTCTGGAATCTGGGAATGTCATCTTTGTTTGTGATAACTGCTAAATATCAGTTTTTCTAAATATCGTGGGACTGTGGCAGCTGCTACACTGACCTTATGTATCCTGTGCTTTTTGGAAAAGTAACACACAAGAGAATTGCAGTTGGGGTCCTACTTTGCAGATATTAGAGGATTCACAGAAGGTCCTTGAATAACATTGTTTCATTCAACATTTTATTATAACATTGAGATGCCAGAGGAACTTAACTTGTTTATATCAATTAGCCTATGGTAGAGTTGGTTTCACCACACATCATTTCACTTATAGTCGAAGAACCTATCACTAGGTGAGGGCTTACTGTACATCCATTCTAGTATAACAGCACAAGATATGGTGATAGCCCCTAGTAGTAGCCAGCGTACAAAAGTGAAAGCTTTTGCCCAGCTGGCGTGGCTCAGTGGTTGAGCACCGACCTATGATCCAAGAGATTGCAGTTCGATTCCTGGTCAGGTCAGGGCCCAGGCCCAGGTTGTGAGCTCGATTCCCCAGCAGGGGCCATGCAGGAGGCAGCCCATCAATAACTCTTATCATTGATGTTTCTATTTCTCTCTCCCTTTCCCTTCCTCTCTCTGAAATCAATAAAAATATATATTTTTTAAAGTGAAAAAAAAATCCCAAAAGTATGAGATTCAGAGAGCTTAAGGGTTAGCAAAAACATCCAGGTACCAGCAGGGTGGTGTACCCCAACTCCATGGGGACCAAGGCCTCTGCACTCAGGGTCCTTCTGGGCCTATCCTATGTTATCTCTTCATGTGGCTATTCATTAATACCCTTTAAAATAACCTCTATAATAAATTGGAAATAGTAACTTAACTGTCTTCCTGGGTACTTTGAGCTGCTCTAGTAAATTATCAAACCTGAAGAGGGGTTGTGAGAACCCCCATGTATTGTTGGTCGGTCAGAAGCACAAGTGACAACCTGGATGTGGCGATTGGCACTGAAGGAGGATGGTCTTGTGGGACTGAGCCCTTACCTTGTGGGGTCTGCATTAACTCCGGTTAGAGTCAGAATTGAATGGAATTGCAGGACACCCAGCTGGTGTTAAGAATTGTTGGATGTGCCCAATTAGTGTGGCTCAGTGGTTGAGTGTCGACCCATGAACCAGGAGGTCATGGTTCAATTCCAGGTCAGGGAACATGCCCAGGTTTCAGGTTCGATCCCCAGTAGGGGGAATGCAGGAGGCAGCCGATCCATAATTCACTCTCATCATTGATGTTTCTCTCCCTCTCTCTTCCTCTCTCTGAAATCAATAAAACATATTTTTTAGGAAAAGAATTCTTGCCCCTACCCGTCAAGAATTGTTGGATGTATGGAAAACCCACACATCTAGTGTGTGTGGGAGAAGAAACAGGGAACAGAGCTTTTTCCTGCTCAGTCTGGAATGGGGCTGTTCCAATCTTAGTGCCATTGTTGGCGGGTACAAGTTGAAATAGAGGTAGGCTCCCCCCATCCCTCCTGGCCCTCTGCTGTCTGCTTCTCCCTGGCCTCACCTTTGCATGCCAACAAGATTTATTCTCATATATGGATCCAGTGTCCACTGGGCACCCCACACCTGGGACCAGCCAAGACCCATTCAAGATGCTAAGCGCCTATATCATCCCAAGGTCATCCCCAGGAAGCTGACCTCTCCCCAGCAAGGTGAGCTCCCAGGACAAGATGCCTCATTGCATTTTGGCAGAAGCAGCCAACATCAGCCAAGTGGACTTTCTCAGGACAGAAACGCCCTGGGGCTCACGGAGATCAGAAGCTCTGCCATCAGGCATTGGGGCCTTGTGACTCATTGCTTTCCCAAGGTGAAGTGTCATTTTGAATGTCAACTGTGTCTAAGGCTCTGGAAGCCATGCCCTTAATTGGTCAAGTTTGTGAGTACAGCTCCTGGCCAGCGTTTCTTGCCCCTACCGGTCAAGCCCTGGCCTTTATCTGAATTTCCCTGAGTGTGCTCAATGCTTTCATAAGTCATCTCGAGATGTTTGGAGTTGCCAGACTGCATCCCTTCCCCACCCAGGGGCACCCGTGGGGCCATGGGTTAGTCATAGGCATCTAAAGTGACATTACCCCAGGGTTGGCAGCAAAATGGGCGTCCAGTTGGGAGGCTCCTTCCTGGCTCCATCTAGTGTCGTGTGAGTCAGACAGGGGCATATGCAGAAACATCCTGTGTGTCTGAAGCACCCCCACCCCCCAAAAAAGAATAACGCTTTGGAGAGGGGCCTAGAGCTGGCCGTGAGTCTGGGCTTCGGACCCTCGAGTTGAAGTGATCTGTCAATCATCAAGCCCCCGAGTCCTCAGCAGGCAGGAGCCACGGGGGGGGGGGGGGGGGGGGGGGGGGGGGGGGGCAGCGTGTCAGTAGCAGTCTGTGCTCTGTACCATCTCCGGAGCAGCCTGGACGATGGTGTTTGACAAAGTGTGTGCCCTCCAGGTCACTTGAGTTGGAATAATGTTGGGGATCTTGTTAAAAATTCGGATTTCTAAATCTTAACCGAGACCTAGCGAGTCAGAATCTCAAGACTACGTATTTTTAGCAAGCGACCCAGGTGAGTGTCCAGCCCAGCAAAGCTTCAGACTCACCGTCTAGGGGGTGGGGGTGGGGGTGGGGGCACGCACCTGCCTCCAGGGCGTATTGATCAGGGCCTGCTGTGGGCCAGACACTGCCTGACCCCTGGGGATTCATAAGGGAAAACAAAACATGAAAAGGAAAACAAAGAAACAAAAGCCAAAATGAAATAAAAACAGAGAAGCCCTACCCCTGTGCCAATTTCAGTCCAGGGCATGTGTGTGTCCGGTGTTGGGGAACCAGATGACAAAAGCAAACAAAAAATAAGATTATTCCAGAGAACCCGGGAGGGAGGGGAGACAGGATGACAGGCCCAGGCGTGGCGGGGCTGTTTCAGACAGCGGAGGAGGAAAGCCCTTCTGGGGGCACTGGGCAGAGCCTGACCGTGAGGCCGGGCTCGGGAAGTCAGGGGGGAAGGTTCCAGGCGAAACAACAAGGGTCACCTCATTTGACCCGCATGCTATCCCTGCACAGGATTTATCAGGGTCCCCTCCCCTCTCACACAGACCGCCTGCTCCAGCCTCCATCTCAATTGGAGCCCACGCCTTCTTACCGGTGTGCATGAGTTTCCCGTGGCTGCCGAAACCAGGTACCATGGCCTAGGTGGCTTACAACAGAAGCAGGTTCTCTCACAGATCTGGAGGCTGGAAGTCCGATACCAAGGTGTCCGCAGGCCTGGTTCCTTCTGGGGGCTCTGAGGGAGGGCGCATCCAGTGCCGCCCTCCCAGCTCCTGCTGGGTCCCGGCGCCCCTTGGTGCTCCTTGACTTGTGGACCCATCCCCCCAACTCCTACCTCTGTCCTCACATGCCCTGCTCCTCTGTGTGTCCCTGCATCCCCTCCTTTTCTTATACGGACACCTGTCATTGGATTACGGGCCCACCTGAAATCCAGGATGACCTCATCTTGAGATCTTTAACTTAGTTACATCTGTAAAGACCCTTTCCCCAAGTTGGGTCACCTTCACTGGGTCCAGGGGGTTGGAACTTGGCCATATTCTTTGGGGGCCACTAGTCAACCCAATAGGCCATTTCTCAGGGCAAAACATTTGGAGTCACCCTGATGGTGACTCTTACAGCCCACCACTGAGCCGTCAGCAAATCCTACAGGCCCCTGCTTCAAAACACATCAACCACCCCTTTGATCCCACCACCCCTCCCACCGGGACTCGATGCCACCTCCTCTGGGCTCCCTGCCTCCTCCTGGCTCCCCACAATCCATTCTCAACACAGCAGCAGAGGGGCTCTGTTAAAACCAAGCCCGTCCTGTCCCTACTCTGCTCAAAGCTTTTCAGTAGCTTCTCCTCTCAAAGAAGCAGAATGAAGGCCCTGCTGTCGTCTCAGACGGCCCGGCCCAGCCCGGCGCGCCTCTGTCCCACCATTACTCTGCCTCCCCTTGTCCTGCCCCAGCCACGCTGCCCCCGGCTGCCCCTGAAAACACCAGACGCGCTTCTGCTCTGGGCCTCTGTTCTTGCTCCTTCTGCCTGGGTCGCTCGTTCTCGGAGCATCCCAGTAATTCCTCTCCTCACCTCCTTCAAGCCTTTGCTTAAACAGCCCCTTCTCCATGAGACCCAAACAAACAAGAAACCTGGACAAGGAAAGGCAGGTCCCAATCTCAAACCGTGTAAGTGGAGCCGCGTTCTGAGCATCGCGGAGCGCAGGGGACAGGGGCCCAGGGCGCCCACGCGCTGACCATCCTGACGGCTGGGGCTTAGCTGCGCGGGGTGGGATTTCCAGCCTCAGCTCTTGGTCTGCCCCAGGCCTGCCCCAGGCCGGTACTTGCACAATCACATGAGATTTCCATCTCTTGCTTGGCGACTTTGGAATCAACCTTGGCTTTCCTTTCAGCTGCAGGACAGGATGCCGATGTTATGAACCTCGGCATGGAAATCGCAGCGTATGTACATGGCTTTCTCTCACTCAGTTCCACTCTGCAAACTTGGGAGAGTTCCAGAAGCCAGGTGTTGTGCAAACACTTTATGGGGCTTATCTCATCCAACCCTCAGGAAACCCCACGGGTAAGTATAAATATGCAAACACGTAGACAAGCCAGAGTGCTCAGGGGCCTGCCCAAAGTCATGGGCCTGCCACTCGAGGGAGCTGGGACTGAAACCCAGACCTTTGACACTTTGCTTGGGGGCCCGTACCCTACACTGTTGGACGTTTAGGGCCATCCCTGGCTTCTACCCATTCAATGCCAGTAACAGCCCCCACCCGAGCTGTGCTAACCAAAAAATGTATGCAGATGTTGCCAGACTTCCCCTGGTGGGTACAGAATGACCCCTGGTTGAGAACCCCTGCTTTAACTCAAGTTCTCTCCTCTGGGCTTTGAGTCCCAGTGGTAATCTCTTTCCTACTGTTGGTTCGGAAAGAGCTGGTCAACTCCATTGCCTCCCCCTCCTCACCATGGCCATTCCACTGGGCGCCTGTTGGAGGAGACCCCACTTCCTCTGAGCCCCCTCCCCACCCTACAGCCAACCTCTAGTGTTCTCTAGTGTTCTAGATAGAGCTAATGAGAGATTGAGAATAAGATGAGAGAAAGAAGACAAAGTAGATGGCAGAAGAGATGATATGCTGGCCATGCTGCCTTGGGGGAAACCCAGAAACCCAGAGCAGACCCTTAAAATACTTTTCTAATCAGGCAGTGGGTGGAGGTGAGCAAATTGTGAATAAGGGGGAGAGATTCTCAGCTACAGAGTTATCATGGGGGCTAAGCTGCCTCTGGGGAGGAGTGTGGAAATGCACTCCTGAGAACACAAGGTCGCTTCTTTGGTTTTGCTGAGCCAAATTTACCTATAGCCAATAAGTCACTTCTACCCCCATGTCACAGCCCCCCTGGAAGAAGGGAGTTTGTGCCAAGTAAAGAAGATTCAGTGACTAATGGGAGAAGCACCAGGGGACTCCTTGATACCCAGTACTGTGCTGGGTGGGTTTAACCTCAGGTCTTCTGGGCTGATCTAGTCACACTACATCCCTGATTGTGCAGAGACTGCTGATTATTAGCCAGTGTCCAAAGACATTTCTCAGCATCCCTTGCAGCTAGGTATGGCCATGTGATTATGATTTGGCCCAAGAGAT
Organism: Miniopterus natalensis; assembly: GCF_054644295.1. Taxonomy (NCBI): domain Eukaryota; kingdom Metazoa; phylum Chordata; class Mammalia; order Chiroptera; family Miniopteridae; genus Miniopterus; species Miniopterus natalensis. The sequence goes on along the minus strand of NC_142087.1, from coordinate 75,692,891 downwards.
AGAAAAGAAACTTTGGTAGGTTAATGCCAGGAAGGCTCTATAAAAGGGAGGGTACAAGGGCTCTTTGACTCCTCAATTTCTTCTGGCTGCTGACCTAGAAGGTGAATGTGATGGCTGGAACTGCAGCAGCCACTTTGACTCCTGAGATGGCCTTGAGGGTGGAGGACTCTCCCTCAAGAATGAGGATACTGAGGCACAGAGAGGTGAAGTGACTTGGCTAGTGACTTGCTAAGGAGGGCAGAACAGAAAGACAGCCATCTGGATCTCTAAAAATATTTTTATAAAACAATAATAAACTTTGATCTTATTTAAGGCATAACAAATGTGGGGGTTTTTTTCTGTTATATTTAGTGAAACCTAATCCTAATAGATATGACTGGTTATAAATGGAAATCTAAAATGGGACTCTTCCTCTGAAATCCTTTACAAATGCAGCCCGACACATTTAAGATGTTTAGACTTCCCCAAAAGTCAAAACTCTCTGTTTTACTAGCATAGCTTCAGACAGAGCACAACAAAGGGAAGAGTCCTGTGTAGACAATACTAATTACAGCAATTGCGAATGACAAAGAAACTGTTTTGTTGGCTGGGGTAGGGGTAGGAATGGGGAAGCATGGAAGGTGGGGATGAACTGGAAATGCATTCCATGGGTGGGGATAAACCCATTGCGTTTATGTGATTAGCAGAATTAGATGTGGGTAAGTGGCCACAGCTGGAGTTTATAAATAGCCTTTTGAGCATTTGCACATTTTTTCTGGTTTGATTAAAAAAAATAATTAAAAACAGTTCCATCGCCAAATGCCATCTCCGCCAGGGCCTTGGGAGGCACCCTCGGGTCACGTCAGGCTGGATGTAATTGGCTTTGAAGTTTGTATATGTGAAGTGCCTCTGCGGATTGCAGGGGGGAGAATGTTTGAGAGAGTCCATTCACCAATACGGGTTGTCAGCCTTAAGTACAAAAACATCAAGCAATCAGGAAACGTAGCCTTTGCTGAATGAATCTCCAAAACAGGTTCAAGTGAGGTGGCCTCTCTCCCCGCCATCGAGAAAGAGTGGAGTCGCCTTCAGATGCCATGGTGGGAACCAGATCACCCTGGGCCTACGGGCCAGGAGGTAGGGACCCGGACTCTGGAGTTAGGTGAGGTCATTTCAAATCCCTACTTTATCACTTATTAACCGTGGCAACCTAGCCAAGTCCCTTCACCTCTCTGTGCTTCAGTATCATCTATAAAATGGGACAATAATAGTATCTCAGCCATACTGACAAAGTGCTTAGAGCAACGCCCAGGTCATAGGAGCTGCACAGTACTACATATGAGCTCCCACTCCTCCTGCTGGCCCTGTTACTACACCGTGGGCTCTACCGAAGTTAATCCCCCTGAGTTTTTTATTGCATACTTAGTTGGTTTGTTTTTATTATATTTATTCCATTAAAAATTGAACTAGGAGAAAGCTAAGAGAATCATTTCTACCTCCTGTTGTTATTTTAAAGTAACATTAGAAAAAGCTTAAAACATCTAATCAAATGTATTTAATTTTTTAAAACAAGTCAATATAATAGTTGTGGGCAAATCCAAATCTCTAGGTTAAAAAAAAAAAAAGGTTTATAGTCAGGTTTCATCTCGAATATATCTTATTTTTAAACTGGTTTCATGGGTCTGTTTCCAAATTTAGGTGAGTTTAATGTGGAGAAAAGGGATCTCAGGGGTCTTTTGCTCAGCTGTAAGGCCAGGGGGTCATGCCAGGGGAGAGGTGAGGGGGTTGGAGTGGTGTCTGTGGTCCATGTCTAGGAAGCAGTTGGCACTGGGAGGTTGCTGGGCCCAGCTGGGCACCACCCTTTCTGGAGCCTTCTATCTTTCACAGGAATGCCCCTTGTACAAGAGCTCACCATGCAGACATGTGATCACCGAAAAAGAAAGCCAGCTAATAGCGACAACCCAACATTGGGTTAAGTCAGATAGAGTTGGGAGACTTTAGGCCTTAGGATTTATGCTCAAAGAGATGGTATATGGGGCGTGTTGTTTGAACTGTTACCTTCTGTAACAGGACTCTGATTTTCTTTTGGGGGGACACCCCTCCTCAATTTTCAATCTGGGTTGTTTGAAGAGAGTTGCCCCTTTTCCAGACCAGAGGGCAGGCATGTTTTGTTGATGGTTTCTTTTGCTGTGCGGAAGCTTTTTATTCTGATGCAGTCCCATGTGTTTATTTTCTCCTTAGTTTCTCTTGCCCTAGGAGATGTATCAGCTAACATACTGCTTTGAGAGATGTCAAATAAAACGCCACATCCCCTTGACTACAGTGATTGGTTCAGGAATAAACACATGACCCAAGATGGGCCAATCAGAGTTGGCCCTAGGATTTTTGCTGGAACAACAGGGAAGGAGATGCTGTCTTTCAGCTGAAGTTCCTAACTCATAGAATGTGAGTCCAGAGTTGTTGGTGGGGATGAGGGGAGGAGGTTCAGCCAGTGCTTGGGAAGGACTAGCCTGAGGATATAGCCAAGGTAGAGGAAACTAGAGTGTGAGGCCAAGGGAGAGAGAGTCCTGGGAACACTGCACCCTGAGTCTTGCCTGCCTGGCTTTTCTGTTACACGAGCTGAGGCATTCCCTTTGTTGGCTTAAGTCCATTTCAATTGATTCCTCTTGCGATCAAAAGGCTCTTGACTCAACCAGGTGGAGAACTGAGACCTGAGACCATAGTTCCCCCCTTGGGAACTGGTCAGAGAGAGGAAGAAGCTGGCAGCAGAAGAAAAGAAGATCTAACTAGAAGCCAGTGGGGACCTGTGAAAGCTACCAAGGTGCCTGAAGGGCCCTCTGTAGACACAGAGCAGCACTTGTGGCCTCCCCAGTGGTGGATGGACTACTCTCAGTCACATCCGTTTTCTCTCCTTTCGTCACGATGCTTTTCATACCTGTGGAAGGTCTATTGTACTGTGCGAGGCACCTGTTACCCACCAGAGCTGGTACAGGTGAGGACAGAGATGGAACCAGGAGTCAGCAAGGAACGTTGACCCATGGTGGGGGAGGAATGAATGACTGAATGAATGTCACTAACTCCAGGCCAGGTACGTTTCGGTGCTCTACACATATTCTCTCATTTGATCCCCATATCATAAGATTTGGTCCTATGATAACCTCACTTTACAGATGGAGAAACTGAGGCACAGAAAGAAGACCTTGCCCAAAGGCATGCAGTTAGCCGGCAGCAGAGCTGAGCGTTCTTAACCACTGTGAAGTCATTAAAAACCCACTGAGCCCTCCGCGCCAAGCACTGGGCCAGGTACAAGGGAAATAACTGTGTGCGAAAACACAAGCAGGCCTTGTCCTCACAGCATTTTTCAGCATCTAAAATTATCTCCGGAAGTACTCGTATTTGCATAACAGTTTCTTATCTGTCTCCACCAAAATGTTAGTTGCATGCAGGGAGGAACCTCGCTGGTCTCATTCACAGTGTTAACTGCCAGGCTGAACGGGACCTGGCATACAGTTGGCTCTCAGAATTTGTTTAGTCAAAAACTAATCTAGAGCAGACTTTCTGGACCGCAGCACTATTGGCATCTGGAGCTGGGTCCTTCTTTGTTGTGGGTGGTGCTGGGCTGCATCCCCGGTGTTCAGCAGCATCTCTGGTCTCCACCCATGAGATGCCAGTAGCACCTCCCGCACTCCATCCCCCACAGTGTGACAACCAACAATGTCTCTGGACGTTGCCAAGTGTTGCCAAGTGTTACTCTCAAGTGTGAAAATGATAACGCATTCACCTGAGACTCAGAAACTTAAGAACACCCCAGAGACTGACATCACATGTTTAACACACAGGACAGTTAATGTCTTGGTCAAGATACTGAAATGCCCATGATGCGAGTGAGCACGATTGGGCCTCAACACTGAGGAGTGACTCGAGCCCACAAATATGTCACAGTTCTCTGCTAGCCCTCGGAACCCTGAAATCTATACATCTGCAGTGGCGAGACGGCATCTAGACCCTGGATGATGTCAGGATGCTAGTGGGCCTGAACTGAGTCATCCCAGCGAGCGTCCAATTTCAGAGGTTCTGCTGGTTTGAGCCGAGGCCATTTCTCAGGAGGGTGCTCTTTGCAGATGGCAGCAAAAACGTAACGTAATTTGCCTTTGCCACAACTGGCAGCAGGGAGTTTTCATCAAGACGGTTCTCATTTCCTTGGAGTAGCTTGTTTCTTCCCAGGGATAGGACTGGAGAAAAAATTCCAAAAATGATCCTCAATCCTCAAACTGCTCCTTCCCTGGTATTTTAATATAATATGGATAGAATATAAAAATCATATATGTAAGATACAAAGCAAACATTACATATAAGTCACATGTGCGTGTAAATCTTGTTTTCGTCTTGCTCCAGGTGTCTTTCATCATAATCTCACTTAATTTCTGCAGCAGCCCACTGGGCAGGATTTTCTAACCCTACCTGACTAACGACTAGGACTCAGGCATGGAGAGGCTGAGTGACCTGGCCAAGGTCAGGCCCCGGTATTTTCTATCACCCAAAGCAGACCACCACCCACCCCGACACTCTGACCACAGCAGTAGGTGCCCTCTGATGCTCCCATGTCCAGGCCACGGGCAGGTGCTGTGGGCTCTTTTCCAACAGATGCCCAGGGCTGGTCACGTGCGTCCCCTCCCAGCAGCCAGCCTGGTCCCGGCCATCTCCGCTTTACAGCACTGTGTCAGCCTCCTCCACTGTGACGAAGACCAAATGTCAGAGAACAATGTACATATTGGTACCATACCTGGCACTCAGTCCACAGTCAATAAATGTCACCCAGTGTTGTGTTGTTATGACCTGGAGAGAAGGCAGCAAAACCTAACGCCTGGGCCCTGTGCTGCTCAAAAGTGCTCTGTGGGCTTTTCTAAAAATCAATGTACCGGATCCCACTTGGTTGGCAGGAGGCCACAGGCAAATTTGGGGCAGCGCGGAACAGAGCAGAGTGCCAGGGTGTCCCCACCACAGCCTTTTTCCACAGGCTGTGCCTGCTCCCAGTGGGAGCCGTGGTACCCACAGAAGGGCCCATCCAGGGCAGATGGCACGGTGCTGCCCCATGATTCATGCACGTCTGTGGGGACAGACCGAAGCCCGCACTCGGCTGCCAAGTAGGCCTCGCTGGTCCCGCTTCCCCCTGGGGCTGGAGATCCCCTTGCTTCTTTGCTGATCCTGAGAATCTTGGACCCAGCCCGAGTTCCACGCTGGTGGGTCATTTATGGCCTGTGCTCAATCCAGGGCCTGAAATAAGCACACCTACCTCCTACCACGTGGGTTCCACAGATACCAACTTGGACAAAGAACATCAGGACGTACAATGATCTCTTAGGGAAACAGAGTCCCCCTTCCTCCTCCCCACCCATATTCCATCTGGTTATTCAGACCACAGGTTTGAGCACCTCAGACCTGGGTTTGAATCCTGACTCTGCCACATCCCGATTGTGTGGCCTCAAGTAAGTCATTTAACCTCCGTGGGCTTCAGTTTCCTCATCTCATAAATGGGGGATAGTCACAGTGCGTACCCCATTTGGCAAGGACGAAAGAAGGCCACTCATGGGAAAGGCCACGCTGAGCACTGAGACCCGCCCGGGACCTTGAGCCACTATGCTCATCTCTGACAACTGGGCCTTATCATTGCTCTGACCTCATCTTCTCCCATCTTCCCCCTTCACCTGGTCCAGCCACATCAGCCTCTTTGCTGAGCCTTTGACACACTCAGCTCTTGCCTCAGGGCCTTTGCACCTGCTGAGCTCTCTGCCTGGAAGCCTCTTCCACACAGTTCGCTCCCTCATCTCCTTTCAGTCTTTAATAATTGTCACCTTCTTTGTGAGGTCTTCCCTACCTCATCAGTCCCTCCCCTGCTTTGTTTTTCTCCACAGCTCTTATCCTTCATCTGGCATTATTTCAGGCATTATCTGTCTCTCTTCATGTATTAGTTATCTTTTGCTGCATAAAAAAATCACTCCAAAATGTAATGGCTTAAAACAGCAAACACTGATTATCTCACAGTTTCTGTGGGTCAGGAATTCGGGGGCAGCTTAGCTGGTGGTTCTGGCTCAGGGTCTCTCGTGAGGGGGCCGTCAGCTGTCAGCCGGGGCTGCATCATCCAAAGGCTCAACCGGGGCTGGAGGGTCTGTTTCCAGGAAGGGTGCCTCACATGGATCTTGGCAGGAGGCCTCAGTTCCTCACTATGTGTACCTTGCTGTGGATGTGTGTGTGTGTGTGTGTGTGTGTGTGCGCGCGAGTGCATAAGACATAAGTCATCCCCAGTGTGGGAAGGGACCACACAAGGGTGCAAATACCAGGAGGCAAGGATCCTTGGGACCACCTTGGAGGCTGCCTCCCGCAGCCTACCAGAATGTAAATACCACAAGAAGAGGCCCATATCTGTTTTGTTCACTGCTGTGCCTTCAGATACTAGAACAATGCTTGGCCAGTAACAGATTCTTAACCCATTTTGTTGGCTGGCAGACTGTCTGAATGAAGGGACAGAAGCAGGTGGAACTTAGCCAAGGTGGAGCGCGCAGACCTCTCTGAGGAGCAGTGAAGCGAAGCAAAACAAGGCTTTCTCCCCGGCAGCCTGTGAAGGACTCTAATCCCTCTATAACTTCAGAAAAATGGGAAAAAAATTTTAAAAAGGCAACAGCTTCTGACCAAAAAGCCACTTCCTCATAGTACTTCCAAAATGTCCCAACAGGCAGGAGAGGCGTGAGGCTGTGTTGTCAGGGGCACTAAGTTAGATATCCGAAGGTCAGGCATCTAGTCCTGGCTCAGCCACTTAGTTGATCAACTACTATAGGTTAGTTCGTCATATTTAAATGGGAGTGACCACACCCATCCTGCCTGGTACCCAGGGATATAGTCTGTTTTTCATTCATGTGAGTGAGATGGGGATGGGTTGGTGCATTCTGAAAACTGCACCACCCAGTACGACTCGCTATTGTTATGCGCCTTGAAGAATTGCTGTTTTGTTTATTGAGCATCTACTATATGCAGCCACTGTGCGAAATCTTGTGTATATTACCTATATGCAGTAGGTATTTTTAATCCCCATTTTACAAGTGAGCAATGCAGTCTCAGAGAGGTTAAATACCTTGTCCTAGGTCACACCGCTAGTAATTTGAATCTAGGTTTTCTGACCCCTAAACCTCTCCTACTACAGCAGAATTTTTTCATATGCATATTTTAATTGTCTACATTTAAATAGACAATTGGGAGTGACCTTTCTAAGAAAAGCCCAAATCTATTCCCTTACTGCCATGTACTTTTTAGTTTAATAACTGTGGTGAGTTTGTATTGTGTTGACTCAGCTAAATTGAAATTCTCAGAATTCCTTTCCCTCAGAGTTTCTGGTGAGCATGGGCCACAGAAGACATTTTAGGCAAGATGTGGAAGGTAAGACGTCGAGAAGCAGATACAGTTTTTATGCCTGCAGGGTGGGTGCAGGCCCCTGCTCGCCCACTCGCCGACGCCCTTCCACGGGCCCACCCTGGA